>NC_137428.1:33946311-34546311 GCF_964374335.1 Astatotilapia calliptera | reverse complement strand
TGACTAAACACTAAACTGAGGAAGAACAGAACCGAAAACCAAAGAGCAAGAAAACCAGAACCAAAATACATCACAATAATAGAAAACACAAAACGCTGGGTCAAAAGACCCGAGATCATGACATCATTGCCTTCAAGCCTGTTTAACCTAATAGTCACACAGAAGCATCAGGGGTAACTCAGGGTTCAGTTTCTTGCACTAGTATGCTGCAAAGATTAGCTCTATCTCTCAAGCCACAGGAGAAGCATACCTACTAATCAATGAAACTTTATTGTTTAATGGGCATGTTGTTTATTTCTTGTCTAATAAGTTGAACCTATAACAAAGTGCTACAATATGTATTTTTTAAAACAAACTTATTGAGCTACTCAGTCCACCTTTAACGTATCTGTTTTGCCCTGTTGTGGCATGAGGAAACAAGTTCTCAATAACTGGAAATGAGTTCACGACAGTGCTGATATCTGTCACCGTCAACAATTTTTATTTCAGCACTCACTGACGAGGACTCTGTGCTAAACTGATATCCTCTCCATTCACAAGACGAATTCAGATCACCGCACTGTTCTCAAAAATGGCCATTTTCAGAAAAGCAATGCTGTCTTCAGCCCCTCAAGCAACTTATTACCTTTGCCAATAGGGTTACACCATCTTCTCAGTTTATCTGTTTGATTACTTAGAAGAGTTTCATTAAAATTTTAAAAGAGATTTTGTTTTACAAGTCTGCAATGATTGTGAGAAAGAAAGGTTTAGTCATAAGTGATTTTTTCTCTTTGCTTGTTACTGTATCTAACAAATAATAATAATAAATAAAACAGCTTAAGCAAAAATTATTTTTGATTTGTTTTTAAGCCAATTCAAACCATATTCTGTATTTGCTAATTTTGCTTCCTATTTGTATTGCCTTACTTTATTTATAAATATTTCTGTCATGCCAGAGATGGAGCTCTGGGGACGGCAGCATTAGTCTGTGAGTCAGTAGTGAAATACAGCATAAAATCTTAGATTAGTTACTCTTAATGTCTGTATGGTATACTCCTGGTACTCAGAGGATGAGTACTGCAGTGCCAGAGTCAGTTCAAAATATCTTGACAGACGTGAAAAACAAAAAACATTCCCATCAGCTTTCTCTATGTAAATGTCAGCATGTTTGAGATTGCTGCGAAGGTTGCAGCAGGTTTCTGTTTGTCTTCACCTTAAGACTCAAGTTCAGCCTGAGAGTCATGCACAAAAGGAAAGTAATAATCGCTACCTCGGTCAAATATGATAATCCCCAAAACGGGACATACAGGTTAGACATCTAGCTAGATACAAAATGTGACGCCACCTTAAAATAGACATGTTTTTTGGGTGAGTAATTTAGGCGTGTGCTCAAAACTCATCAGGCTGAGTGGATGTACACTTCACTGGTAACTGAACCACTGGAAATAATTGTTTATGATTAATGGATATAATCATGAATACGTCCACCAATCATTAAAGTTGAAGTTTACATCAGTCACAAGGGCGTATTTGGCATGGACGGAAGGGACACGCCCCCACCAATATCCAGCGATTATTGAATTGTCCCCACCAATAATTTGATCTATTCAAGTAAAGAAAATCAAACCCGATAGAAAGGGGAAAAAAACGATCTGTCAACGTCTCATTCACTCAGCGGTGCAGAAAGAGTTAAATTACGTCCTCTACTGGAGTCCTACCTCATGTGACAAATATGGCCAATGTGATTGGCTGTGCCTTTCAGGGAGCTGTGTTTAGTTTTAGCAGCGGCAAGCCTGCGCTGCAAGGAGGAGAGGAGGATGGCAGCAAAAAGGAAGATCCTGGATATAAGTATTTTTCAAAGAAACCTACAAGTCACTTAAAGCCAAATTAACTCATAAAATGTGTCCGTCACAATAACGTTACAGGCTATGCTAGGCTTTGGCCCACATCAGTCTAAAATCGTATGTAACCACGATTAACGTGTTTTGGAAATTAACTGCACAACAGGCAGCACTATTAGTTATCTCAGTCTCAGAGTAGCATTTCTAATTTTGATTGAAACTGTCAGAGAAAACGGCAGCTTTGAGCAAGTCAGGATATTAGTTTACAGAGGCTGTTAAAATTATATGTCTAACATTAAAATGTTGGTGACACAATAATTTAATCCTAATGGCACTGACATATTCATAGGTTAATTTTTGAGACAAAATGTCATGAGGTAGTCATGATTTTGCAAATATCCACCTTGTAGTGCAGTTTGCACAAATTGTTTTAAAAATGCACTCACCCTACAAACATTACTGATGAGTCAAGATCTGCACAAATTGACAGAAACACTGAAGCAGCTTATTGTCATGTATGTCCTATTTGTCAGGTGACAGAGGCAGCTCTGCCATGTTGTAGCTCAGACAGAGGTGAAGAGGCGAGGTCACAGGTGACTGACTGATGATTTAGTGCTATAGATTAACTAGTATTTATTATCATGACAGTTGTTAGGCTGCTGATGTAAATTGATTCATTAGTGTATATTTGACAAAGAATCTGAATTCCCATGTCTCACTTTTTATATGGCACGAATCAATGTGTTATTTTATCAGGTGGCAATATGTCCTAGTGCAGTCAGAGGGGAAGAGCCAGGGCCAAAGGTGAGGCACATCAAGCACAGAATAATAATTGTAATCTGAGGATAAAATGCATGTACTGAGGCTGAAAGAAGCTTCAGTGCTCTCAGAAGACTAAAAACATGGCTAAGGTCAACAATGACTCAAATGAGATTAAACAATGCTGCTGTATGTCCACCAGGAGAGACTGGACAGTATAGATGTAAAACAAATATGCCAGCAGTTTATCTCAGTTAACGAGAGGAGCAGGCATGTGTTTGGCTCCTTCACATAGTGGACATTGAGTTGTTGTGTGGGACACCAGTAGTCCATGTCTGTTGCTGTAACAGTAGTTCATGTTGAGAATAGAAAGTCTCAGCTCACTGATTTGATCGGGGCAATAGTGCCTAAACTGTTGCATAATTTTGCTGAGAGATCTTTTACTTTGTGGTCATCTTAGATGAGCAGTTTTATGGACAAAAACCAGCAGGTCATTCAGTGTTCCCTTAGTGCTAATGTATCAGAGATGTTGGTGTACTATAACTGAAGTAATGATGTTAAGTCCTTAAAGTCATATTCTTTTATTGTCATGACTGTATGTGAAGCTATTTTTATTTTTGTATGATACCTGATTTATATGGAATATGGCTGAAGTAAACTAAAGCCTAAAATACTTAGTCAGTCATTTGTTTAATAGTAACTTAACATTATATAATTCACATATAAAACTATGAATTGTGATTTTAAATTGTTTATAAGCACGTAGAATAGGATATGTAGGCAAGTATATTTCTCCTCTTTTTATTAAGAAGCAAAAACAAAAAGGAAAAAAAAAAGAAACCGGGCAGGGTTCGGTGGTTGAATCATCCGTCCCCACCAATGCCAAAACCAAATCTACGCCCTTGATCAGTCACCAATCAGACTTGCAGGAAAACTATCAGCTTTCAGGTTGTCACTTCACAATTATCGAAAAAATTAATGTTTACAATATTATTATGGAGATATTGAAAATTGTACAATTAATCTATAACTTAGTCTGAAACAATAAATGCACAGCAATATTGATATTTCACAAAAATCACAATTCTCATTGACATGCAGTTATTGTGACAACGATAAGGGAAGCGGCCTAATGTGTACATAGAAAATATTAAACTTAGGACCAGTGGCATGTCTAGAAAATTTTTGTTGGGGGGGCCACGTAGGGGCACAGATTTGGAGAAGGGTGGCAGATGTAATTGGCAGATAATGTTAAAAACAATTCTACCAACCGTTAACCATAATTCAATAACCCTATAAACCTAATAACCGAATGCGCTTTTAACTCTTATTAGAATGAGATTTTAACCACTACGGTGCAAAGTTTTTAGATACTGTGATGATAAAGAACAAGAGATACAATCAGTCAGTGTTTATTCAGCAGTCAAGGACATCAATATTTGCATAGTATTTTACTGACATGTAGTGCACATATGTTTTGGGCAAAAACATTTTTGTATATTAAAATACAAACATTTTTATCATACAATTAGCAAATTAGCCAATGCCAATGCAAAACCAATGCCTATTTAAAAAAAAGAAGATACTCTTCTCACAAACTGGTGTTTGATTTTGAAACAGGAAAAAAGTGGGGAAACAAATGAAAAGACTAACATTTGAATAAAACCTGAAAGCAAGTAAATACTTTCTATGCTGCCTTATGGTAAACTTTGGTAATATTGATGTATAAAGAACAACACTGGCTGATGATGAAATACAGTCAGCTGGCATGGTGACACTGCCAGTATTAACCTGCAGGGCTGGACTGGGACAGAAAATCAGGCATTTTCACTACAGACCGGCCCACCAGGTATTAAAGCCATAAAGCCTTTGAATGAAAACAAATGCTGTTGTGACAGTGATGTACACTGTCTTGTTGGTATATGTATGATTTCTATACATTTTACGTCAGATAAAAACTTTGTTCGCAAGATTCAGATAAGTATTTAATAAAAGCTAGATATTTTAAATGAGAATAAGAAAGAAAAGTATTTCTTTGTGCCCCCCTCTCCCTGTTAATGCCCTACCTGGCCCCCTGGCAAAACTTTGCTAGATCCGCCCCTGCACAGCTATCAGCTGTCAGCTACTTAAGGCAAGGCAAGGCAAGGCAAGTTTATTTGTATAGCACAATTCAACAACAAGGTGATTCAAAGTGCTTTACAGAGACATTAGAAACAAGAACAAATAAAAAGCATGATTTAAAATTGATTAAAACAAGCAAATAACCTAACTAACTAATTAACAAACAAACAAACAAACAAACAAAACAGTATATAAAATCAAAACAGATAAAATCAGAACAGTAGATAAAATCAGTAGTTAAATGTAAGTTTTGAAATTTAAGCTTAAAGTGTGGATTTGGTGCTTTATTCAAATGCAGCTGAGAACAGGTGAGTCTTCAACCTGGATTTAAATAAACTGAGTGTTTCAGCTGATCTGAGGCTTTCTGGGAGTTTGTTCCAGATATAAGGAGCATAAAAGCTGAATGCAGCTTCTCCGTGTCTGGTTCTGACTCTGGGAACTGATAAAAGACCGGATCCAGATGACCTGAGGGATCTGGATGGTTCATACTGGGTCAGGAGGTCATTGATGTATTTTGGTCCTAAACCATTCAGAGCTTTATAGGCCAGCATCAGAACTTTAAAGTCTATCCTCTGACGGATAGGCAGCCAGTGTAAGAACCTCAGAGCTGGACTGATGTGGTCCACTTTTTTGGTCTTAGTGAGGACTCGAGCAGCAGAGTTCTGAATGAGCTGTAGTTGTCTGACTGATTTTTTAGGTAGACCTGTAAAGATGCTGTTACAGTAATCAAGCCTACTAAAGATGAATGCATGGACTAGTTTTTCCAGGTCCTGTTGAGACATCAGATCTTTTATCCTTGATATATTCTTGAGGTGATAGTAAGCTGACTTTGTTATTGTCTTAATGTGTTTTTCTAAGTTTAGGTCTGCATCCATCACTACACCCAAATTTCTCGCCTGGTTTGTGGTTTTTAGATGTATAGATTGAAGTTCTCTGGTGACCTGTAATCGTTTTTCTTTGGCGCCAAAGACTATTACCTCAGTTTTGTTTTTGTTTAGCTGGAGAAAATTGTGGCACAACCAGTCATTGATTTCCTCAATGCATTTACCAAGAGCCTGTACAGGGCCTCGGTCTCCTGGTGACATTGTGATATATATTTGTGTGTCATCTGCATAGCTGTGATAGTTTATTTTGTTGTTGTTTATAATCTGTGCCAGTGGGAGCATGTAGATGTTAAACAGAAGGGGTCCCAAGATGGAACCTTGGGGAACTCCACATGTGATACTTGTCTGCTCAGATGTGAAGTTACCTATTGATACAAAGTATTTCCTGTTTTCTACGTATGTTTTGAACCAGTTTAGTACAGTTCCTGAAAGACCTGTCCAGTTCTCCAGTCGTTTGAGTAATATGTTGTGGTCAACTGTATCAAATGCTGCACTGAGATCCAGTAAAACTAGGACTGACATTTTTCCACTGTCTGTATTCAGACATATGTCATTAAACACTTTGGTCAGAGCGGTTTCAGTGCTGTGGTTCTGTCTAAAACCTGACTGGAAGGCATCGTAGCAATTATTCTGTTTTAAGAAGTAACCGAGCTGTTGAGAAACTGCTTTTTCAATGATCTTACTTAAAAACGGGAGATTTGAGATCGGCCTGTAATTGTTCATTTGTGTCTTGTCAAGATTGTCCTTTTTCAGTATAGGTTTGGTTACAGCAGTTTTTAGTGATTCTGGAAACACACCTGATAATAAAGAAAAGTTGACGATCTGTAACAGGTCTGACTCTAAAGTCTTTGAGACCTTTTTGAAAAAACTTGTTGGCAGGACATCTAAACAGCAGGAGGAGTTGTTCAGTTTACCTAAGATGTCCTCCAGGTCTTTGCTGTTAATAGGTTGAAACTGTTTCATGGTGTTTAAACAGTTTTTTGGTGGACACAGTACATATCCTGGATCTGCTGTTGATGTACCAATTGCTTGTCTAATTTTTTGGATTTTTTCAGTGAAGAATTTGGCAAAGTCATTGCAGGCCATGGTCGAATGAAGTTCAGCTGCCACTGACACAGGAGGGTTTGTTAGCCTGTCAACTGTAGAAAATAAGACCCGAGCATTATGGCTGTTTTTAGTGATGATGTCAGAGAAGTAGGACCTCCTTGCACTCCTCAGTTGTAAATTATAATTGTGAAGTTTCTCTTTATAAATGTCATAATGAACCTGGAGGTTTGTTTTTCTCCATCTGCGCTCAGCTTTCCTACACTCTCTTTTTTCTTTTTTCACCAGTGTGGAGTTTCTCCATGGAGACTTTTTCCTTCCAGAGATAACCTTCACCTTAATGGGAGCAATAGTGTCCATTACATTTAACATGTTAGCATTGAAGCTATTGACGAGCTCATTGACTGAACCTTTGGACAGGTCAGGTGTTAATGGGAAGACCTGGTTAAAAATTGCACTACTGTGTTCAGTTATACACCGTTTTGTGATCACTGTTGTTGATATATTTGTGTGGGCTGAGATTTTACTTTCAAAGAAAACACAGTAATGATCAGACAGGCCCACATCAGACACAGTAACCTTTGAAATGCTCAGGCCTTTGGAGATCAGTAGGTCAAGAGTGTGTCCTCTATTATGTGTGGCCTCTGTTACATGCTGAGTCAGCCCAAAGTTGCCCAGAGTGTTACTCAGGTCTTTAGTCCCTTTGTCCTGAGGGTTGTCCACATGAATGTTAAAATCCCCAGCAATAATTACACAGTCAAAATCAACACAGATCACAGACAGCAGTTCACTGAGGTCATTAAAAAAGTCTGTGCAGTATTTGGGAGGCCTGTAAACATTAAGAAACACAACTTTGGATGGGGCCTTCAGCTGTAAAGCCACATATTCAAAAGACTGAAAACTTCCAGGAGATAGCTGCTTACATTGAAATGATTCATTAAATAAGACAGCAACCCCTCCTCCTCTCCTGCTCGCCCTGACCTCACTGATAAAACTGTAGTTAGGAGGGGTCGTCTCGATGAGAACAGCTCCACTGTTACTTTGGTCCAACCAAGTTTCAGTTAAAAACATAAAATCAAGGCTGTGCTCAGTGATTAAATCATTAATTAAAAATGTTTTCCCAGCTAGAGATCTAATGTTTAATAAAGCCAACTTAAGTGTTTTAGAGGTATTACTTGTCCCCTCGTGTTTGGGAGCAGTCTGTGGCACACAAGGTATGTTTACTATATTTAAAGATCTTTTAGAGTGCAGCTCTCTGTGTTTTGACCAGGCCACATGTCTCCTGTCACCTAAAAGTACAGAAATTTTAAAACCTTCTAGTAAACAGGGTCCCATCTTCTCCTGGGAAAAGTCATCACTGCCATAATCCTCACAGCCCGGACCCTTCACACATCACGCATCAGACTGCGGAGACAGGGCATGAAGAGGAACTAAGGGGGGCGAGGCTGGGCAATGTGACTTCGATTGCTCTGTTGAGGGTGGGGCTCGATGGCGAACCTTTGGCCGCTCTGGTGGGGGGTTTATGGGGGACAAAAAGGGATTGGAACGGGGGGTAGATCTGAGCCCAGCATTGACCCGCTCCATCATCTCCTCAGTGAATTTCAGGTGTGGGGAGGAGGGAGAAAGGGAGGGGGAGGAGGGTGATGGCCTGTCAGGGGTTTGGGGGACTGGGGAAGGTCGTGGTCCCTTGTCCTGGTCGTTGGTGTTGTTGAGAGAGTTGGAGGCAAATAGGGACCCCTCTTCTTGCCTTAGATGTCTCTCCTTTCTGAGGCTCTTCCTCAGATGCCATGGATGTCTCTCCTTTCTGAGGCTCTTCCCGGGTGGGGGCAAATGGAGCTCCTCCTCAAGGTTTCTGCTGGGCTTTGTCTGTTCTTGGAGTACTGTTTGTTCCTCTTTATGAGATAACTCCTCGTTTATCTCAGCCTTGGCACCAAGCACGGATGGATGACGTATGGAATAAAACAAGTTGGAGGTGAACAGTTTCACCCCTGACTTGTTAAAATTAAATCCATTTGCTTTGAACAGATGCCTGCGTTCCCAAAAAATATTAAAGTTGTCGATAAAGTGCACTGAGTGGTCAGCACATGCTGATATAAGCCATTTATTCAGTGTAAACAACCTGCTGAATCTCTCGTCTCCTCCTCTGACCGGCGGTACAGGTCCACTGATGAATACAGCTGCATTCAGAGAGTTTACAGTATTTAATAATCCAGTAAAGTCCCGTTTCAGAACCTCCAACTGTTGTTTGGACACATCGTTTGACCCTGTATGCAGAACAATGTTTGTCACAGTTGGATATTCATCTGCAATTTGAAGAATTCTCTCCTTCAGGTTGTTGACCATATCGTTAGGAAAGCAGAGGACTTTAGTGTTCTTACCGCACATCCTTTGTACATCCTTTACGGCAGAGTCACCCACAATCAGAGTTTCAGGCCTAGCCTTTAGCTTTCCCTGTGGCCTTTCACTTTTCAACAGATTTTCAGACCTTATTTCGCTGCTTTTAGATGGATGGTTGTCCGATATAGATCCAGGGTCCTTTGATAGTGGAGCAAATCTGTTCTGCAGTTTCACATTCAGTTGTTTTGGAGGTTTGTTGTTAACCTTCCTATTCACGGTTGTCCAGTCCTGTTTCCTCCCGTATATAGGGGTAGAAGAGCTTCTCTGTCTCGTAGGAAGTGAAAGCCAGTCGGTTTCAGAGATTTCAGCTCGCTGTGCCCTGCCTGTGATACGTCCTCCCCCTTCCAGGAGACATGATTTATGTCTTGGTTTTGCACCAAGACAGTCTAAGGGGGGATTATCACTTGAGGATTTATAATAATGCACAGAGTCTACTTTCTTGGTCATGTTATCTGTGCTCCTTAGCTGTGTACTAGCTTGCTCATCGCCATTGTTTTGAATCAAAGGCAAGGTTGTTTCATTTCCACACAGTCCATTTACCTCCACGTTTACTTCTAAGCGATGAATTTTTGTCTCCAGTACTGCAATCTTCTGCAGGAGGCTGTGGTAGTCATCTGTGGAGAGGGAAGGCATCTTGTTGCTAGTTAGCCTAGCGGTTAGCACCTTTCCAGGCTATTGAGGCTGCTCGGTGCCCAGACGCTGTAATCAGGCTTCAGCTGTGTCTAGGCCACAGACACACAGAGCGCTGAGGACAAGGTAACCATAAAATGTTGCTGTTTCTGTTAAGAACACTCTAGTCCTAATGATCTACAAGTGTCCAGAAGTTATCGCAGGTAAGCTCACACGGAAAAAAGGGAAAAAATCAGCATAAAAATCAATAAAAATCAATATAAGAAGCAAAGCATTCAAGAGCAAAGAGATGAAGCGTCCACACTCACAAAGGGGAGGAGCTTCTTTAAAATGATATTGGTGTTATTTGTCTCTCAGCAACAGTTCATAACTTCCCTTCAACTTATCCATGTCACCTAAAAGGTAAACTTGTTTCTCCATCACCTGTTCAGCTCTGATGATTCAGTAAGGACATCTCCTGGATTCATCCTCATGTTTCCCTCTCACCACATATCCAAACCGATATCATGACCAGCAGCTTTTACAGCTGTGGCTCCAGCAAACATCAGCTGATACTAGAAATTAATATTAAATAAATTCTAACAACAGCTGATCAAGCTTAAATGTGCTGCTGTTGTTTAGCGCGACATCCGCTGGTTTCCTGTTTCTGGCGCAAAGTGGGCGATAAATAAACAAGAGAGAAAAGCCGATCAGCTGATCATTGATCAGTTTCATGATTGAAGTAGAAACAGAAGAGGGAGGGGGGGGGGGGGGGGTGAGAGAAGAGGCAGCTGTGCAGCGTAAAGACAGAATAACTCCAGCTTTGTGTCTTTTTCCATTCTAGCTAAAGTCCGGGTCAAACTGCGTCTCTTCTCAGCTTAATATTTTCTCTGAATGAGGGACCATTCCATTTTTAAGGAGCCGTTGGCAACTCTACTAACTAACCTTATGAATAAAATAAAGTTCACTATCAGTAACATCATAGCAACCGAACAGCTGTATAGAAACTTCGTCATGCTAGCTAGTACGCAGTACGAGTTATTGTAACTGGCTGTAAAAAGTCAGTACAACGAAAATAAACTCTACCTAAACTTGGTTTATATCTGACCCAGATAGACTGCAGGTCATAACTTCTTACCTGAAGTTCAGTTCACCTGACACTCGGACCGGCGGCTGCCTCGGGTCTCTCCTCCTCCTGCCTCCCTATGGGCTCAAAATGTGGTCATAAATATTTTGTACTTGTAAATCGGTTTTGTACTTGTAAAAAAGATTTGTATGTGTAAAAAAAATTTGTGTGTGTAAAAAAGATTTGTGTGTGTGTAAAAAAAATTTGTGTGTGTAAAAAAGATTTGTGTGTGTAAAAAAGATTTGTGCGTGCGTAAAAAAGATTTGTGTGTGTAAAAAAGATTTGTGTGTGTAAAAAAGATTTGTGCGTGTGTAAAAAAGATTTGTGTGTGTGTAAAAAAAGATTTGTGTGTGTGTAAAAAAGATTTGTGCGTGCGTAAAAAAGATTTGTGTGTGTGTAAAAAAAGATTTGTGCGTGCGTAAAAAAGATTTGTGTGTGCGTAAAAAAGATTTGTGCGTGCGTAAAAAAGATTTGTGCGTGTGTAAAAAAGATTTGTGTGTGTAAAAAAGATTTGTGTGTGTAAAAAAGATTTGTGTGTGTAAAAAAGATTTGTGCGTGCGTAAAAAAGATTTGTGTGTGTGTAAAAAAAATTTGTGTGTGTAAAAAAAGATTTGTGCGTGCGTAAAAAAGATTTGTGTGTGCGTAAAAAAAATTTGTGTGTGTGTAAAAAAAATTTGTGTGTGTGTAAAAAAGATTTGTGTGTGTGTAAAAAAAGATTTGTGTGTGTGTAAAAAAGATTTGTGTGTGCGTAAAAAAGATTTGTGTGTGTGTAAAAAAAGATTTGTGCGTGCGTAAAAAAAGATTTGTGCGTGCGTAAAAAAGATTTGTGTGTGCGTAAAAAAGATTTGTGTGTGTAAAAAAGATTTGTGCGTGCGTAAAAAAGATTTGTGTGTGTGTAAAAAAGATTTGTGCGTGCGTAAAAAAGATTTGTGTGTGTAAAAAAGATTTGTGTGTGTAAAAAAGATTTGTGCGTGCGTAAAAAAGATTTGTGTGTGTGTAAAAAAAATTTGTGTGTGTAAAAAAGATTTGCGCGTGCGTAAAAAAGATTTGTGTGTGTGTAAAAAAGATTTCTGCGTGCGTAAAAAAGATTTGTATGCGTAAAAAAGATTTGTGTGTGGACTTAGCAAAAAAAACCCTGCAAGCTGCAAGTACGAATTTTGACCCTATTTTTCTTCCTTTCATCTGATTGGTGAATGTCATGTCAATCACAAATGTAACAATCCAATCAGAGAACAGATGGGTTTGGCTGTCGGAGGGGCGCTTTTTTTGAACTGCAGGTCTTTGAAGGGAATAAATGCCCTTTTACATGCCAACCCAGCGTTTTCCTTCATCACCACGAAGGAAAACAGTCTGTGGTCGTCCGAGTTTGGTGATTTTTGTGTCACAGGACTACGTGTTTAATACAGGGACTTCCACAGCCTTTTCAACAGCGCTGCGGACCGCGGGGTGGGGGCGGGCAGTGTTTTGGAAATGACAGTCTTCATTACAAAGCTTTCTTCGTTATGAATTAGCATACATGTTTTTATTGAACATTTGAAGAACTAGCAAAAAAACCCAAACTCTTGTAGAGGACATAAAGTCAGAGATAGAAAAGACAAGGAGCAGGTGCATCTAGTACAGGTAGAGCTGCTGCAAAAACCCACAGAGCCCAGCAGCCAGCAACAAATTCTGGATCCTTTGGTTTTAGTTAGCAGTTAGCATTAGCAGCACATCCTGTGTCCGATGTGAAGGGACTTTTATGCTGCGCGCTGTGACTCACAGCAATGGTCCCGGGTCAGCCCTGACGTTGTGTTAAACTAATCCTAAAGTAATAATGTTATTTCTAACCACTGATATACCACAACTTTTTCCTTTCAACAGCTGCTGAAAGTTAGGGGACCTACCTGCTATCGGATATTTATATAGAGATTACCCTTCAAGGACCTGCAGTTCAAAAAAGCGCCCCTCCGACAGCCAAACCCATCTGTTCTCTGATTGGATTGTTTAATTTGTGATTGACATGACATTGACCAATCAGCTTAAAGGAAGAAAAATAGGGTCAAAATTCGTATTTGTAACTTGCAGGGTTTTTTTTGATCCACACACAAATCTTTTTTATTGTTTTATTGTTTTAGCCACCCCAGGTGCCACCTGGGGTGGCACCTGGGGTGGCCAGTCTGGTTGGGGGGTGGCCACCCCGCTAGACACGCCACTGCTTAGGACCTTCCTACTTATATTCATCTCTCCTTTTTGTTCCTAACATGTTTGATGTTTGACCTTTTTAGATACAAAACAATACTAAATAATGATTTAATAATTTGGGTAACAGTCTGCTGTGCTGTTGACCTTTGGCCAGTTAAGCCTAAAATCTGAAGAAATTCCCTCAGGATTCCCTGATGACTTATATACAAAAGTATACCATAATGCCTAAAAATACGTATATTTATTTATTTCTATTATTATGATTTCGTTATTCGCAGGCTATTACTTTAATTAACTATTCGTTAGTGTAACTAACTATTATTATTCCAGCATTTACTTTACCTTAAAGAATACAATAACATCATTCTTGAGTTTTTAGATTAGGAGTAAAAATTAGATTAGGAATGAAGTTTGATATTTAAAAAAATCTTTATTTATTGTCGAGTTTCAATATTCAAATATATAATTGAGAATTAAAATTGAACATAATGAAGCTCCGAGCATAAACATTATGATGTTATCTTGTTTTTGTCCAGTATTTGTTGAGCCCCATTAAACATAGACAACCAAAAACATTTTTAAGGCTGAACATGAAGCAAACTGCAGCCAACATGAACCCAAACAAACCAGGTAAACTCGTCAGGCCGTGAAAATGAAGATGAAGCCACCTGTACAGCCAGTCGTTTCCTTTAATGACAACACTCTACTTACAGACAGGTTGAGCTGATACTATTAAACTACACAAAAGAACTTTTGGGCTCAGACTCAAAGAACAAACTTGATGTGCAGCATTCGTTTGCATGGTTTTGTTCTTTGTTGTAGGAAAACTGCAGCTTTACAATTGGAGTACCAACCTTTCAGGAACCAGAGATGATGTGCAAAAGACAAAAACGCTACACCCTGTTTTTAAAAAGTGTCTTTCTATGGCTCAGCCACAGGTCTACAGTATATTAGCCAGATGTCATGTGTCTCGTGGTATTTCAGTGACACCTAACACTTACCAATCCCATCTCATGAATTTTGGCCATATCTCAATCACCAAACATCTGTAAATTATCCATAAGTAGCAACAGTAACAGTAGGCTCAAATGTGCCCACTTTCAGAAAGGTGTGGAGTTAGCTTTTAATGTGACATTATGAGTAAGTCCTTAATAAATAAGGTGTAGCCGCAAAATAATGACATCAATTTCAACAAAGGACACTAACTTAATGCTAAATAGCTGCCTAATAATTAAATTAACAAAAGGAAATAATGGAGCCAATGCTTTCAGGCTGAAATATCTCATTTAGGATTTGAATAAAATAAAATCTATCCTGTCTCCACAGTCAAACTGACATTATAGTTTGAAAGTCAAATCTTGACTTTAAATCAACACTCAGTTTATTCAACACTTTGCCATCTATAGTGCATTTATACTCTTTAACAAGCAGCAGCTTTGAATGCCTCTCAGGTAACACACATTTCATTTTATTTGACACACAGTGCACACAAACCTGAAATGGTTTGTCTTGTTTGAATTAAAATGAAAGTACCTTGACTTCACTGGAAACACTTATTGCACAGGATATGCAAGAACTAGATTTACTGCCTCCAACAACCAATAAAGTTGTTGTTTACATGGAGACTTTCCAGGGTAATAAGTTGTTCCCCAGATTTAAAGGAATAGCCTATAATACAAAATGACAATATTTTCCCTGTTTCTTAGGTGCTACAGCACATGGGTGCTGTATTCACTTTTTATGATATGGGTTAGAGTTTGGGGCTATAGACGAATTAATGTGTAACAGAACATAGAACACGTGGATCTGTGAAAATGATGCAACCAGTTACATCCATTTCTTTTCTGAGTTATATCTAATTACTAAATGATTCTTTGCAAGGTTACATTTACACTTTTACACTAAATCACTTTGTCTAAGGTAAGTTTACTTTTGTGCAGCTTTTAGTATAAAGATCATAGCTTCTTAGCCTTGATTTGGTATTTGACAGTACTGTAGGAGACAATTCATGCTTCAGGAAACTAGGAAAAATACACATTTAAACAGTTAATCTTACACACATAAAAATACAAATATTATAACCAAAACAAACAAACAAACAAAAATGGTATTCAAAGCACCTTGAAAGGCATAGCTCAAGTACAAATGAATGATAGAGGAAACTAATACTGGCAATACCTTAAGTTTGACCTTTAAATCTCTTAGCAGTTGGGACTTTTGCTTCTTGACTTGCATCAGAAAGACGCTGCCAGCTGCTCTTCCAAATGGTAAGACATGGTTGAAATGCCCAGTAAAATTAAAAGTGAGAAGCCCCAGATCAGGCTTGCGGGCCAGGTCACGCTCAGAAGTCCCTACTCTTCAATAAGTGTCCTTATATGTCAAACTTGTCTCTTTTCTTAGGCCTTTCTCACAATGCGGCCGCACTTCCTCAGGTCCCTCATTCCTCTATTTGTCCTGACCGATTGGATGCTTGCCCTCCAGGCTCCCTGACAAACACGAGCACTGAAAGGAAATACAGAGAGTTTGAATGGAAACCTCATTAAACTTAGACAATCCAAGAAAAACGGGTGTTGTGGGGCATCTACAACATGCCGCACAACACTTCAATTCTGTTCAGTTAAATTTTATATATACAACAACAGTTGCTTGAAGGCACTTAATTTTAAAAGATAAATGCTCTAATATTAAAAAGAAACAAAGAAAACCCCAATAATCATATGACCCACATGTGCAAGCATGTGATTGATTTAAGTAACAGATTTAAAAATATCATTAAAAACAAAGGGTTTTTTAATGATCTTGTATGTGTTTTTTTTTTATTGTGATTGATTGTCTATCTATTGCAGGTTCGAAATGGTGACAGAAATGTTCTTTCTGACCCAAAATGACTTTTCATCATTCGTTACAGATATGGTCGACAGATTACAGTCAACCAAGACTGGTGGTTGTGAATGTTTCACCAGCTGCTGTGTGTGTGAACATTTAACACATTATAGCTTTAGTTTGGTAAGTCATTTACAAGTTCTGCAAAACCTTTCTTTTCTCTGATCTCCCCCCGCCCCTCAACAGCCATTTACTAAAAACTATCAGAGGCTGCAGGTGGTTAACACTACTGATTGATTACCGCCATTCATACACTTAAACACACTCACACATACCTGGAACTCAGCAGAGGTCGGTCAGCTCGTTTGCGAGGCTTGGCGCTCTGTCTCCGGTACTGCATCCAGCCGCAGACCAGGTCGTGCGCGATCATCACGTACAGCAGGAAGATGAGCACGGCGGGATCCATTCAGCCGCCGTATGACACGCGGCTGGCGCGAATGAAGCCGGGGTAAACGAGAAGCGGGGACCGCACGAGGCTGCGGGTGTATGATCTTGTGCAGGATGGCAACTGAGAGATGGATGACTAAGATCCAGAAGGGGGCTGGTGCCCAAGTTGCCCTGTGCCCACTTTAGGCACTCAAATCGCAAGACACGAACGGCTACCGCAGTGGTCCCTCGGATTACATCCATGATAGCACAACATCCTCCAGAACCACCCCGAACATCCGAGTGAAGCGGTGGTTTCTGTGCGTCTCACGGGCAACATCTGAAAGCCGCGGTGACAACTGCAAAGAGGGGACCTCGGAGGATGTTGCCGTAGAGACGCGACCGTTGCTAAGGGCATGCTGTCGTCATCCCATCTGAACGAAGCATCTGCACCCAAGAACACATTATTGCTTAGGCTGTTATTTATCCTTTGACACACGGGTCATGCAGCAATTAAGTCTTTTTTTATTTTTATATGTTAGTAGTATATTATTCACCTTATATAAATATTTAAGCCACACAAGTATGTGTAATTTGCTTGCTTTCACTTCAACAGTAAGCAATCTGAATATAGAAACCATAAAATATTTGTTACTTTGAAATTAAATGAATGACGAGTCTCTGAAGTGCCACATTCTGTATCTTGTGCACAAAAAATATTTACCCCGTGAGAAGTTTTTATGTGGTGAGCACATTATAAGAACCCACCAGGTAATTACAGTGTACACAAAGGATTAAAAAAAATTATAAAAATTGGCAACTTGACCTCAGAGTAATTTCTGCAATAATTTTCAGCAAATAGGTTTTTATTTCAAACACCACATTAACAGTTTCATAATCTCCCACATAAAAGGGCTATACACTCCCTGGCCACTTTATTAGGTACACTTTGGGAGTATCATGTTGAACTCCCTTTTGCCTTTGTTCTTTATGGCATAGTTTCAACAAGGTTATGAAAACATTTCTGAGAGATTTGGGCCCATATTGACATTATGGCATCAACGGTTGTTGCAGATTTTTGGGCTGCACATAATGCAAAACCTCCCATTCTCCAACTGCTTTATTAGATTGAGATCTGATGTCTCTGGATACCATTTGAATACAGTAAACTCATTGTCATCTTCAAAAAAACAGAGATATTTTTAATTTTGTGACGTGGTGTGTTGTCCTGTGAATGCAGTCATCAAGTACACTGTGGTCATTAAGGCATGGACATGGTCAACAAGAATACTCAGGTTTTTAAACAATGCTCAGTTGATACTAAACTGCTCAAAGTGTGGAAGAATATATCTCCCACATCATGCTGAACCATTAATACAAGGCAGGTTGGATCCATGCTTTCACATGTTTACACCAAATTCTCACCCTACCATTCCAGTATTTCAGCAGACAGCTGAAGGTGTTCATATTATACAAATATTGATAAATGCACGATAAACTTTCTTGGCTTTCTGTACAAGCTAAATTATACTATGGCTTACTTGTATTTTTAAAGAAAGCAATACTGGTAAACACACCGCACTTTTTTATGCTCAGTTGCAGTATCCAGATGAAATACATAATCATGCTACACGATTCTCAACTAACCACAATTTAGTAACTCCTCGAGTTAAAAGTAACTTTTTGAAAAACTTACTGGAATAAGTTGCCTTGTGCAATTAGAGAATTGGCTTCTATTCATAATTTTAAAAATCACCTAAAAGCCTATTTAGGCAGTTTTTAATTTATTTGTAAATATTGTAAGAGGGTAATGTCACTTGTAATGGAAATTGTGTATTTTGTTTGAGTGTTTTTTATATTTTTTAATATTTACATGCTTATATTTTCAGAATTGTAAAACCTTATTGTGGATGTAAGAGCCAAATTATGTGGATATTTTGCATCCAACTCATTGTGTAACATTTTATTCGGTAGTATTTGACGGTTTGGGCCCCAGGAAGACCAGCAACCACTGTTGTGGAAGCTAATGGGGTTCCTTATAAATAAACAAATAAACAGCAAGACTCATCACTCAGGCAACATTTTTCCAATCTTTTGTTGTTCAATTTTGGTAAGCCCATGTAAACTGTAGCCTCTGTCTCCTGTCTTTAGCTGTCAGATGTGCCACCTGGTGTGATCTCCTGCCGCCGTAGCCCATCTGCCCTAAGGTTTGATGTGTTGTGTGTTCAGAGATGCTTTACTGCATACCTTGGTTGCCTTCCTATTAGCTTGAAGCAGTATGGTTATTTTCCTCTGACCCTTGACATTAACAACAGAATTTCACCAAGAGAATTCCCTTCTCTCTCTCTATGTATATATATATATATACACATATATATACATATACATATATATACGTATATATATATATATATATACTGTATATATATATATATATATATATATATATATATATATACTGTATATATATATATATATATATATATATATATATATATACTGTATATATATATATATATATATATATATATATATATATATACGTATATATATGTATATGTATATATATATATATATACAGTGGGGCAAAAAAGTATTTAGTCAGCCACCGATTGTGCAAGTTCCCCCACTTAAAATGATGACAGAGGTCAGTAATTTGCACCAGAGGTACACTTCAACTGTGAGAGACAGAATGTGAAAAAAAAATCCATGAATCCACATGGTAGGATTTGTAAAGAATTTATTCGTAAATCAGGGTGGAAAATAAGTATTTGGTCACCTCAAACAAGGAAAATCTCTGGCTCTCACAGACCTGTAACGTCTTCTGTAAGAAGCTTTTCTGTCCCCCACTCGTTACCTGTATGAATGGCACCTGTTTGAACTCATCATCTGTATAAAAGACACCTGTCCACAGCCTCAAACAGTCAGACTCCAAACTCCGCCATGGCCAAGACCAAAGAGCTTTCGAAGGACACCAGGAAAAGTATTGTAGACCTGCACCAGACTGGGAAGAGTGAATCTACAATAGGCAAGCAGCTTGGTGTGAAAAAATCAACTGTGGGAGCAATCATCAGAAAATGGAAGACATACAAGACCACTGATAATCTCCCTCGATCTGGGGCTCCACGCAAGATCTCATCCCGTGGGGTCAAAATGATCATGAGAACGGTGAGCAAAGATCCCAGAACCACACGGGGGGACCTGGTGAATGACCTGCAGAGAGCTGGGACCAAAGTAACAAAGGTCACCATCAGTAACACACTACAACGGCAGGGAATCAAATCCCGCAGTGCCAGACGTGTTCCGCTGCTGAAGCCAGTGCATGTCCAGGCCCGTCTGAAGTTTGCCAGAGAGCACATGGATGATACAGCAGAGGATTGGGAGAATGTCATGTGGTCAGATGAAACCAAAGTAGAACTTTTTGGTATAAACTCAACTCGTCGTGTTTGGAGGAAGAAGAATACTGAGTTGCATCCCAAGAACACCATACCTACTGTGAAGCATGGGGGTGGAAACATCATGCTATGGGGCTGTTTTTCTGCCAAGGGAACAGGACGACTGATCCGTGTTAAGGACAGAATGAATGGGGCCATGTATCGTGAGATTTTGAGCCAAAACCTCCTTCCATCAGTGAGAACTTTGAAGATGAAACGAGGCTGGGTCTTCCAACATGACAATGATCCAAAACACACCCCCCGGGCAACAAAGGAGTGGCTCCGTAAGAAGCATTTGAAAGTCCTGGAGTGGCCTAGCCAGTCTCCAGACCTCAACCCCATAGAAAATCTGTGGCGGGAGTTGAAAGTCCGTGTTGCTCGGCGACAGCCCCAAAACATCACTGCTCTCGAGAAGATCTGCATGGAGGAATGGGCCAAAATACCAGCTACTGTGTGTGCAAACCTGGTAAAGACCTATAGTAAACGTTTGACCTCTGTTATTGCCAACAAAGGTTATGTTACAAAGTATTGAGTTGTATTTTTGTTATTAACCAAATACTTATTTTCCACCCTGATTTATGAATAAATTCTTTACAAATCCTACCATGTGGATTCATGGATTTTTTTTTTCACATCCTGTCTCTCACAGTTGAAGTGTACCTCTGGTGCAAATTACTGACCTCTGTCATCATTTTAGGTGGGGGAACTTGCACAATCGGTGGCTGACTAAATACTTTTTTGCCCCACATGTATGTATGTACGTATATATATATATATATATATATATATATATATATATATATATATATATAACCATTATCTCTAAACCACTGAGATGCTTGTGTGGGAAAATCCTAGCAGATCAGCAGGAGGCCCATCTCGTACCAATGACCATGCAACATTCAAAGTCACTTAAATCACCTTTCTTCCTGATTGTGATGCTTGGTCTGGACTTCAGCAGGTTGCCATCTCCATACCTAAATGCCTCAAGTTGGTGCAGCGGCTGGCTGATAAGATTTTTGTGTCAACAAGCAGTTCAACAGGTGTACCAAACAAAGTGTATATCCATGCAGTTTCACTATTAATCAACACTGTTAGCTAACAACTTCACTGCTAGCTACTTTCACCTTTCTATTTCAAGTAATAAATATACTGTTATCAAAAATTGTGTTCATTAAAACTTGTATTTCAACTGTTACTCTGTTCGCTAACAATTCAGCTGCTAATATTTAGCTGCACATATCAAGGTAGACATTTTTGTTTTAGATATGTTTTACTCATAATTTTAGCTAGGTTTCACAGTCTTTTTCAGTTGTTTAGCAAGCTATTTCAT
The DNA here is from genome assembly GCF_964374335.1 of Astatotilapia calliptera. Taxonomy (NCBI): domain Eukaryota; kingdom Metazoa; phylum Chordata; class Actinopteri; order Cichliformes; family Cichlidae; genus Astatotilapia; species Astatotilapia calliptera. The sequence continues at coordinate 34,525,354 of NC_137428.1, read as the reverse complement.
TAGCTTCTACATACAACCTGCCAACAACTATTTACCTATACTTTTAGAAGCTAACAATGTTGTCAGTAAGCCGTACTTTTGGCTAGCTATTCAGATGACCGATTTACTCTTTTATATTTTCTACTGCTTATTGATTAATTTATAATTAACAGGTAATTCACTACTCAAATCTTTAAATAAATTATAGGTTTTTTTTTAATATGATTTCAGAAAAAATCTTTAGACCTACTTCCTGCATACACCAGAAGTACTATCTGGGATCAGAGAAAAAAACACTGGTCTTGCAGTAGTCATCATTATTTATTACCAGAGCTCAATCACAGCTTGTTTTAAAACAGAGTAAAATTAACCCTTCAGTACATCTAAAACATTGCATTACTCTAACAATCTTTACAAACACTAGCGCACCTCAGCGTCCACTTAAATGCAACTTTCTCAAGGCTATAACCTGCGTGTTTGCAGTCTTTTCTCTTTTGTCCACAACTTTCCTTCTTTTTGAACAACAAATTAAGAGTTTATGTCCCTAATATGAATTGGACTCCACTTACATATTGCAACTCAAGGGTTCTGATAAACTCTAATAGTTTCAAACTCCAGTGGCCCATTTATTCTGTTATAAACATGTAGTCTCTAGGCTGAAGCTGGGAAAAAAAAACTTATGAACAGACAAAGTTATATTACTTTTCCATATGCTGAGTATTTATTCCCACAACTAGCAAATTATTTTATCTAAAATAGGAGTGCCCATTTTAGAAGATAAAAAGGGGGCTTAAACTACTGAAATCTTTCTGCTGCTTGCACTTAAAATTAACTTATAACTGTTCGAGGTTTCTGAGACACCTAAAAGGATCTACTTACAGCCATTTCTGTCATTCATGGGCTGTGCCCAGTCTTGATTTAGAGAAAGTTCATTTTCATCCAAAACACATTAGACCTCCTTTTGTCTTCTTTCCATCCACAGCCAGAGTCACATCTGATCTGAGGTATCTTCACCAATTAGGCTTAGCTTGGTTGGTCAGTGTGTGAGCTATGCTTGCATATTGTGTGTGTGATGTATGGGTGACATAAGTAGTTCTCCTGCTGTGATATCACCTTTTTTCAACAAACCACCTTTGGGTGGCAGAACCTTTGTACCTTGAGTCTCATTCCACCTCCATTTCTCTGGTGTTACAAGAGACCTGCAAAAACATAAAAAGGTCAGACTGTTGTGAAGTGAAAATGTCAATTTTGGATAAACTGCTACATGAAAGATAACTTCTATTTTCCGTTATTTTGACCATTAATTTCATGATTTATTAACATATTTATGAAATTCAAACATGAAATAAAGAAGCCTATAAAAAAATTTTTTATGTTCATGTACAGCCTCTGAAGCCAAAACCCAGTGAATCAGCACTTTGGTAAGAAAATGTATGAATGAGAGATTTAACAGGTGGCGACAGATAGGACTTCAGCAGGTACCATGTTACTTTGTCTCTGGTGTTTAAGTGCTAGTTTATATGAAGTATTCTGGAGTTTATTTCTACCATCTGGTGGCAGAAAAGTCTATAAAGCTGCCTCTTATAGGGATTGGAAATCAAACAGCAAATGTCATATTAAATACTCACAGAGACATTATTGAAACCAGCTGCCATCTGGGTTTTGGGTCTGCGGAACTGTAACATGGTCCTGCTGAAGTGAACTCTAATTAATTACTAGTGATTAATTAAGACACATTAAGGTAAAAATCAGCATTTTTGATCATATGGGCAATGCTTTTGTGCTTTTGCTTTCTGACAAGTGTTCTTAAGGGTCTGAATGTCAGATTTACTCACTGTGAGGTCTGTGTCATAAGACTCATTAGTGAAACCAGCAACAAATGAGGAAGGTGATGTCTGTCGTGTTCGCAGGTAGAAAACCAGCAGGCCGACCAACGTGCCGATGAGCAGAAGGACCACAATCACAGACGCCGCGATCCCTCCTGCATTGTTTCGGTTTGGGGAGGCTGCAGCACAGATGGGAAACATTTAGTATTTGTCTCATTAATGTAGTGAAGCCAAACTTTACATTGTAGTTAGAAATTCAGTCAAATGGTTGAATGGTTAAAAAAAAGTGCTGAAAAACTGAATATTATTAAAAGCATATTAGTTCTAAATTCACTTTGTCAGTTAGGAAATTTTATTTTATTTAAAAAAAACCATCTTAGCAGTGACTGCTGCTTTTTAAATTTCTCAGCACTGAATCTGAGCATGCACATTGTGCAGAAACATTAAAAACCTCTAATACAGTCTGCAATAGTTTGAATAGAAATCTGGGAGTTCTGCTCATACGTTTTATTGGATCTGTGACTTTGTTAGCACAGTTGATCCCGATGGTGTATTCGATGTCATCCAGAGCTACCACACCTGCTGTACCTTTGACGCCTTCAAAAACAATCTGTTTACAGGAAAAGTAAGATGACAGCAGAGATTGCAGTAGGTCGTACATGCTTACATACAACAGCAAGTCACTAAGTGTATTCAGCCATTTGTTATAAAAGTGAGCCTGACCTGGTATTTCTCAGTAGATGTGATGTCGATGTCAAAACGTTTCCACAGTCCAACAAGTTCGGTCTCAGCCAGCGGGTTGAAACGACCTTCGGAGAGTCTCCATACTTTTAGCTGGCAGTCCGCTGAAGTCATTCATAAAAAAGGTTAAAAATATTTACAGGTAAATGCATTCAAAACTGACATAAATTGAATATGTTTTTTCTTTCTTACATGACTGGCTTTTATAGACCCAGAACTTCAGGCAGGTGCCCTTAGTAGGGGGCAGGTGAGGGCTCAGCAGTAGAGCGTTTTGACTCACTTCTGTCCGATTGCTGCTTGGAAAGAACAGGAAGTGACCTTGCAGAAAAGAAAAGAAGGGTGTTTTGAAAAAGAAGATAAGAAGTGTGACTTTGCAGCATCCGCCAGCTGTCTAGTTGTTTGTTTCTCTCTGGTTTTACCTTTTTCTGTGCCCAAAGTGTGGTCGTCAAGTGGGATTGGGTAGTGACGTTCCATCTCTGCACTCGTCAGCTCCCAGTCCAGTTTGTCTATGGTCATGTTCTGAGTGTTGCTCCAGCTGCACATGCCTCTCTCCATACTACACTTGGAACCTGGGGAATCTAACAAAATAAATATTACGCTATAATTGTGCAATATTGAGTAGGATAAAATATTATAGAGGAGGTAGTCATGTACTCGGAGTAGTTTTTGAAAACTAATATAAGGCCTTTATTTTAGTGGGTTAAAGACATAAAAATACACCAGTGCAAATTGGCTTACACCTTCTCTAGGTGGTACTGTAGGCAATTGTGGTTTCACTCACCGCAGGAGTGCAACACTAAGTGCATTATTTTCTTTGGCCTGTGGCCAGTGGTGAGTAAAAGACTTCTCTAGCCTTTAAGAGCATCATCCAGCCTCAGACTTAAAAAAAACCTGTTCTAACTCAGCATAGTGTAACCACATAGTACAGACACACTGAAGCCACAATTTTAAATATGCAGCACAAAATGGAAGACAAACAAAAATATGTCTAAAGAATGTAATATTTTTAAGTCATTTTTACTGTAGTCTTAAAGTCTTAGCGGGATCCTTGGTTAAAGCCCATGAGGAAAAGTATCTAGATACATAGAGCTGCGTGCTGCTTTTACTGCAGTCTTAAAATCTGTAGTGATTTCAATCTTGATGAGGCATGTCAGTACAAACCTTGATTTTCACAGGGATAATGTGAAAGAAAGATGTCATCGATTGCAATGCAAGTGTCTTTCCCTCCAGCTCCGACAACCTCAAATTCCAACTGCAGAAGAAAATTACCACAAAATAAGCTTTGAACAGCGGGCACAAAGTCCTTAGATCAAAAGCTACTGTGCAAAAGTCTTGAGGCACCACTCATTTCTTTGTTTTTTGCTATGAAAACCTGAAGTAGTTGCATGAAGATTCACTGTACAACACAAAAACACAATTTGTAGAATTCTAATTGAAAGCCATTATTTGATATGACCACCTTTATTCTTCCACACAGACCCTCAGTAATCTCTTTAAGTAGTTTTCAGGGATAGTTCTCCAGGCATCTTGAAGGAAATTAAAAGTTATTTCTTGGCTTTCTTGGATCTGCCTTCGTTTTTCTCCAAATTCTCTGTCAAAATGATCCCACATTGCTTCAGAAATGCTGAGGTCCTGGATTTAGGGAGGTTGAACCACGATTGATAGTGTTCCACTGTGTGTTTTTCTATCCAGATTGTCATTGTCACGGGTCTGTGACCCATCGTTTCTGTGTTTGGACTTTTGATTTTGGTTTATTTAATATTCTGAGGTTAAGATTCTGTTCCTTGTTTTGGTTATTATAGTTGTTAGCCTTCTGTTTAACATTTGTATTCTTAGGTCACCTTAGTTTTCTTATCTAGTCTTTACATTTCTGTTGTCAAGCCTCCCCTCTGTTCCATGCCCCATGTATAGTCATAATTCTGTAGTTATATATTTTCAATGTGTCTCTTGCTCTCTCTCTGTTTAGTCAGTCACGTCTCAGTGTTTGTTCCCCTGTCTTGCCAGTTAGATTATAATCCAGCCGTGTTCCCCAGGTGTTTCCTCTCTGCCCTGATTCCTTCATGTATATATATTGTCTGTGTCTTTTTGTGCTCCTTGTGATGATCTCCCTCTTGCTGTTTGCCCCCTTTGTTCAGTGCCTGCAGTGTATGTTTCTAGGAGAACCGGTCAGTTAAGTTACTTAGATTTAGTTATTTGTATTTTCCAGAAATAAAGCTGTTAAGTTCAGTCCTACATTTGGGTCCTAACCTGCCTGCCACACACAGCGTCATGACACAGATATGCTTTTACTGCATTGACAGTGTGTCTGGGATCATTAGCATGCTGAAAAATGAAGCTGTTGCCAATCAGATAATGATTTTTTTTCCCTATTAATTAAGTTCATAGCTCACAGATACACCTGCTGTAGATACTTATCTGGTTTCCTCAGATTTTTTAAGTGCATAGTGCACACCATGCCAAAGTTTTCAGCTAATGGCATTATGGGAATCACTTTGTTGGTGTAAAATGACTGTTTTATGCCTTTCAAACTGTGTTATGTGTGTTATGTGTTATTCAGCTAAAGAAAGTGGAACAAATGATGTGTCTAGAAATGCAAACTAAAATTGGTTCTTTGCTAATGGGATGACAGTGAGATGGCTCGAAATTTTTGCACAGTATAGAGAGAGCGGAGAGTGTGAGTGACTCAGGCAGACTGCTGAAAATTGAATTCACACATGTTCATATTTTTAGATAAATGAGTTTATTAAATGAGTAGTTTATTTTATGTGAAGGATAAATTAATCACATTAAAAGTGGCTTAAAAAGTCTGTATCTGCCTTCACACTTACCTGCCAGTCCTCAAGGGAGCTCGAAATGTTGCCATAGCCATGACGCCACACATCTCCTTGATTCAGGTTGTTTGTAAATAGCTTGACCCGCTCTCCCTTCACTGGCTTCATATACACTGTAAGAGAACCTATGGGACACACTCCATTAGTTTAACTTTATGTGTGTGTCTGTGTTTTCCTCTGTGAAGCTGGCCCACCTGGATTCACTCCTCCCATGTGATACCAGAAATTTAGACACTCAGTACGGGTAGTTCCTTGGCGAACAGATGAGGTGAGGACTGCAGTGCTACCTGAGGGAAGGATGCTTGCTCCAGTGTTAACAACCATGTAGAAACCTGGATAGAGACCATACAGCGCATGAACACAATTCTCAATTTCTCAGTCTCCTGCATGTATATTCTAATGTTAAACAGCAGGGGTGTTTCTCACCCTGTTCAGTCTCCAGGGTGTGATCAAATTTGGGCCCATTTGATGTGGATGTGTATCCGCTACGGTGGAGCCACTGATCTTTACTAGAGCTGGTGTACCCACACTGTTGGCCTTCAAAGGAACACATCCTTGGGTTGGTACAGGGACCCTCCAAGAATGCCACATCGTCAATGGCAATGAGTCCATCATAGCCAGAGCGAACGGCTTCAAACATCAGCTGTTGATGAATTGGAAGAGAAGGAAGATGTTATTAACTATTCCTATTAAAAAGCCAAGTTAATTAATGTGTACAGGGGATTTTAAAACAACAAATACTGGACAATGTCATTGACAGAAACTTGATATCTATGTTTCAGATGAAACATAAGCATAAATAAGCAGACAGAAGTAAATTAATAAAAACATGCACAAGCAACAAAAAATACAAACATAAGACAGAAAGCTGGCATAAGTGGGCATGGCATCATGGTAAAAATGATAAAGAAAAATTGTGGGTCGTTATACATATTTAAGATCTTTGGAGGTGAAGAGAGGTTCAGCTGTTAAAAAACTGACCAAAATAATTTCTGCACTTCACTTGTACTCAGTGATGAGTTAAAGGGAGATGTGGTCTTTATTCTTCATAAAAGCAAAAAGCGTCAGTGCTGCATTTTAAACCAGCGGCAGGCAGGATAGGTCTACCTGTGAAGGGCATCTACTCCCTTACAGCTGCAATGATGTTTTGTTTTACCACAAGTGGGCAAAGTTTCTCCAAAAACTCAAACCATTTGTTTAAAATCAGTTTCACTTTGTGTCAGCTGGGATAGGCTACAGTACCCATGACCCTCAGTTGGATAAGTGCTGAAGAAAAAAGGATGGATTTCCTTGTTTTAGTAATTTCACTGGTGCTGTGTGCAGTCATTACATACATGAAATTTTGAGATCTGGTGCGGTACTGGGCATTGTGCTTCATGCCAAACATTTCCACGAGCTCCACTGTGGGTCCACAGGACCATCTCAAAACCTTTGTTATCTATTAGCTTCACATTCAGAGTACCTGGAAGAAAATTATCAGAGATTTCTAGTTAAAGGTTTGTTTTTCTTTTTTTACTGAAGAAACAATCTTTCATTCTAAATTTACATATTAAATTCTTTTAGTCAAATTATCATCACCTGCATTTGGCCCATAGACTTTGTAGAAGAAGTAAAGGCAGTAATCTTTAGGACCCGGTGACTGTGGAAAGGAAATTAAGCGTCCAAACAAACCGTGCAGGTATGGACTCCTCATGTCCACGACAAGGCTTCTGCCTGAACATCAACAGACAGACAGGTCGGCATCAGACACTGACACAGTATAATACCAATGACATAATGCTTAGCAAAATTAGTATCTTCACTTTCAAACTTGTATTATATTTATGGCAACTATTCAAAAGAAATTACATTAAATTATTACAAAGTACTTTTACTGTGCTTTCCATCATTTATCGACAGGGACTGAAAGGAGTTTATAGCAAAGAAACATCTCTCAGCTTTGTGACAAGAATAACATCCTAAATGTCAGCTGAAAAAATCAATTAACAAGGACCAATCATTACTGACAGCAGTTAAGAGCATTACACCTGCACCAAACCACACTGAGGGTTTTCTAATAGAGAGAGTGAGTCTGTGGAAAGGATTTAAAAGTATGTACATCTGAGATGCTCCCTGATTAAACGCCTGTATAAAATGCTAGATTAATTTATTTGAAATGAGCTTACCAACACTGATAGTATGGTCCATCCCACTGAGCATTGTCCAGTCAAAGTTGTCGCTGCTGTCCTGATACCATCCACACAGTCCTTCTTCAAAGTTACATGACAATCCTGGGCAAACACACACAAAACTGGTTGGTTTAAGCAAGTGCTAGACAATTTACTGGAAAAACTTTAAACTGAGCATCATAAATTATGTAAATTATAAGTAGATATTAAAGTTACCTGTTGGAGACCATGGATAATAGTCAACATGACAGTCACTAAATTGGACATTTTTCACTTTAATCTTGGAGCACTGACAAAGTTTCTTAGCGTGAGCTTCAAAAGCAAGCTGGTGAAGATAAAACAAAGCGGTCTAATGAGTTAAATAATATTTTAACTGTTTCATTGTTTGATTTTGTGTTACAGAAAAACAAATAGCATAGCATTAGCTTAGTCAAGCCACAAAGTGAAACTCAACATCAATTGTGTCAGATCAGCTGATCTCAAATCCATGAGCAGATGGTTCAGCTTATACTTCCTCTGAATGTGCCATTGGCAGATTTCCTATAAAGTGTGTTGCTTAAACCTCCCAAAACTCTCTTTTCTTTTGACTATAGTTTTCAGACTGAAGTTAAAAATATAATAATATAGCTCATGTCATGTGTACTGTTAGAGCGATGGGCACTCATGTTAAACAAGGTAAATATTTTAAATAATGAGGTCATGTTTAATCTCGGGCTTTGTATGATGACCTCACTGAAAGCTGATATCATCAAAGTGGCACAGAAGCCCCACCCAGCTACTATTCAAATTTTCTGTTTATGAGAGTCAGCCAATGAGAAGAGGAGTTGTATCTCTTTAGTTGAGCAAAATGATAAATACCTGAGCAGCAAGACTAAAGTTAAGCTGACCTGGAATCGATTTTTCCTGAATCCAATGAGTATGTCAGCGTGTTGCCAATTCTCTGCCTCTGGTCCAGTCTTCCCATTAAACTCCCACAATTTAGGCCCCGTGCCCATTGAGCTGTCGATCACTCTGACGGACAGATCACCTGCAGCAGAAAGATGCAACCGGGGTTATTTACAGCATACCAAGTTTGTGTTCTGGAAAGAATAAAAAGATTTGCAGGGCAACAACTTACCAATATAACTGGGTTTCCCAGTTAGTGCATAATCAAAGCTCATGCTACAATTGGGACCAGTGGGGCCTAGGAGGGGGGTCCGTGTTTGGGCTTCAGTCAGCTGCTGGCCTGGAGCTTTGGCTACATACAGAAACTCCTCTGACAGATGAAAATAGACCCATGGGAATAAATTGTACTATGAAATTAGCACTAAACAAATAAATAAATGAATACCAGAAAGAGCTGTCTGTACCCTGGGCTGTGGAATTTTGATATAGTACCCAACCTTGACCCCCAAGACTGGTGTCAGTCCACCCAGAGCTGCCCTGAGAGTAAGAGAAATCACCTGCAGAAGAGGTTTTTGAAGAAACAGCAGTTAACAGCAGTGATTAAAAATGCAACCATAATCAGCAATAACCTTGTATATTACATGTTCCATGCATGAGACATTACTTGTAAAGTTTAGGAGCAACCAAAGCAATAAACACAACCTACTTAATTTATTTTTGAAAATTAGCAATGAAATTGTGTAAAATACAAGTTAATTATTTACCAGCAGACTCTTTTAAGTATATTAACCTTCTTCTTGAAATAAAATAGCTATTATTAATAGAGTTGGGTTAAGTTTAGGAACACCCTGCTGGAATCAGCATCACTTCATTTCATAAAATCAAAAGTCTTATAATAATTTAAAACTTTGCAGACCATTTTAAAAAAGTCAAACCGAATAAGCAGGATGAATACACTCACCACATTTAGCTTCATCCTCTGCTCCTTCACAGTCAATATGAAAATCACACAACTTATCCGGTTCAGCACATGGATTTTTAGGGGGACCAGGGAATGTTTCAACAGAAGTATTATCTATGGAAGAGATAATACTTCCATAGATGAGCAAGAGTCATTCAACGACACAAGATGTTTATACTTATTCCCTGCAGATGTTTTTTCTCAAAGTTAAGACAATTAAGAAGCTTACTGCTTGATAAGCGGCATTCGGGAGACAAAACAATGCTGTCAATCGCGATACCTCCATATGCAAAGTTTCTGATTGCTGCCATAATCAGGATCTATAGGGAGAAAATAATTCAAAAGAGCAGATTAGCTATTTTATATTTCAACTAAAATTCTCATCAGTTACACTATAAAAGAGGTAAAAAAACAAAAAAACAAAGCCCAACAACAACTAAATCGCTTATTTCCAAGCTGCTGGATTTTTGAATTTTGTGAGTACAAAAATACTAAATTACATTTAGTAGTCACGTAAACTCAAATTAAAAGAGATGTTTTCTTTTCTTTTATTCTTCATTTGTCGCATGTAAACTGTTCTTTTCTTTCTATTGAGTATTACATTCAGATCTCAAATGTTTTTTATTTTAAAGTCAGAAACTTTTGATTTTCGATTATTTATGCGCATGTAGAAGCTGTACGCTAGAGCTGAGAAGCTTTGGTTTAATGCGATCTATAAAATGTTGTTGTTTGCTTTTTAGGCGATGTTATATTCATTTTAAATGTTTACATTTAAATGTTATTTTTTAAATATATTATATTATGATATATTTCTTATATATATTAGTAGAACAATAATGAAAAAAAAAAAATATATATATATGGATTTGTGTGCATTAATTACATAGGTACATGGAGACCCAGTATTGCAGGGTCTTTACATTATGATATAAAGCGGCTTTTGGTATATTACATGGAATTGAACTGAACTGAATAATCACCATCATTTCCGTTAAAGTAAATTAAAGTATATGTGAAAAGGTAAAAATATTTTCCCTCATATTTTAATTATTTAAGCTTAAAGTTAAAATTTAACCACTGTTGCCTTCACAACATCAACTTCCCTCTGAACTATTTCATAATGTTCATGTATTAAGAATTTAAAGTTTTCTGTGTGGAAAAGTGTTTGATTAAACGATGACTCCCAGCTATCCTTAATTGGCTCACCAAAACACCAATCTCAGTATTAGCAGTAAACATTACATAGATTACTGTAGTGGCTTGGATGAATCATCTCTTATCAAATCATCGCACCTCCGAGCTACATGAATTTCTGTGGCCAGACTTAACTGATTCTGTAAACTTTACCTACTTACAAAAACCTAATTTTACTGATCTTTACCTTATGTAATAACTTCTTTGCTATTCAGGGTTTGTTTTTTTTAAGATTTGTAGTCGTAACCCATCAATATCCCTATTTTAGAGTTGGAATGGGTGAAGCCCAGCTTCCCTATTACGGTTATTAATTCACCTGTGAGAGGCACTTACCTGGAAAGTGACGTTGGTGACAATCTCCACCTCTGCCTTTACCCAGAGATCACCTAGAGAGCCACCTCTTTCCCACACTGGGTAGATATATTTATCTGCAACCAACACCGTCAAACCCCCCGACCTCGGCCCAAACTGGTGAGTGTACATCACCATCTACAACAGGCAGGTGCAGTAAACTCGTGAAATTAGGAATTGAATTCAAATTATTGTTAACAATTTTAATTTAAAGATGAGGGATGAAAAAATGCTTTTCTCTCCAGGAATTTAAGAAAGAAAGAAAGTGTACTTTATTGATCCCCGTGGGGAAATTACTCTCTGCATTTAACCCATTCACTCAGTGAAGCAGTGGGCAGCCATTGGGTGCCCGAGGAGCAGTGTGTAGGGACGGTACCTTGCTCAGGGGTACCTCAGGGTAGGCGTTCAGTGGATTCAAACCACCGACCTTCCGATCATGGGGCCACGACTCTACCTACTGAGCTATCCCTGCCCTCCTCCCCCCCCCCCCCCCCTTTTTTTTTAAAATAAGAAAGTATACTTTAAAAAAAACAATAACCCTTATGTGACTGTTAATTCAATTTGTGAATAACATTTTCCACATTTTTACCTTTTCAAAGCATTTGAATGTTTCAGACTACTGTGAAACAGTAAAAGTAAAAGCCGCTGAAGAACGAAGGCATCAGTTTTGGACTCACCTTACAAGGATGTGAACTGTTGGTGGGTTCAAGAGAGTGACTTTGGAAGGAGGCCCAGTCCCCTTTGAGACCCTCATCAGGGACCGTAACATAGAGAAAATGACCTGAAATAAAAACAATGACATAGTATTTTTTTAAATCTGCCTTTTATTTCTAATACAAAAGCATTTCAAATACTAGCAGTAAGGAGTAATAGGATAGCTTCAGTATCAAAAATACAAAAGGGTCTTCTGATTTGTCTGAATATCATACCTGATGCTGAGTTACTAGAATGATCTCTGCCTGGTCCTTTCAGAGGATCTGTGTTGGTGATCTGTGTCTGATTTGTCCTTACCCATTTCAATGATGAAATTGACCTTAGGTCCCAAATGCACAGGCCTTCCTCAAAGTCACAGGACTCATATTGAGCTGGGGACGCAACAAACAAAGACGGAACAAATAGTCATCATCATGAAGTGTACTGTCCATAAAAGATGGACATGGTCATCGTGGCAACTTTTTTAAAGCCTTAAACCTGGTTTATAAATATTATTTAAAAATACATACCGATCTTTGCCCAATACCTGTGTTGCCTCTCGATCACAAGCAACCTCCTTCAAGCAAACTCTGTTTTACAAAGTACTGAGTACAAAATCAGGTTTTTTGTTACTGGGAAACATGGCAGCCATTCCAGCCGCAGCACTTTGTTGGGAGTAATTTTGCTTAAAATATTAACATGAAGACAGTTTGGTCCTTACCAATAAAAAGCTCCTTTTGACAAAGATATTTAATGTAAGATGATTCATTCTGATTTCAGCATTTCTTACAAAAGCTAAAAGATGATATTGATATGAGTCGCTTCTACAGGAATGTTTATTCTGAGGCAACTGAGCAAAATACACAAGAACCGCTTTTCCACTGCCTTATATAATAACACATCTTCTTTTTGCAACCCAAGGCACTCATGATTATTTTAAATCGTACTGACAATGGATTTGGATTTGTTGTTCCTTGTCAGTTTTATTATTTTAACCACGTTTTATTATTCCTGTTGACAAAAGTCAGTCTGTCTTCCAATCTGAACTAAACCTGCCACACACTGTTGGAGACTGAGTTTGGAGTTTTAGCTTGATAACAATAAACAAAGAAGTGCCATAGAAAAAACAAATGCATCTTAGCAATATTTTCACACATGCTTGAAATTATAATTGTAATTACGTTTTAATTTGTATTAATTGCACAGGCCTATTACTCTATGTCACTTCTGCTAAAAGGGACAAAGGACCCTGTGCACAGGTGTCCTATTCAAGAGCAAAGAGCCGCGTGTCATTCACTGATGATATGATGATGACATTTTTGGTTAGGTCAGCTGATGGTTAGGACTACAAAAGTGGTTTTAGCACACTGATCAAAATACATGGTGGTGCTACACCACCATGTAAAATACGCTTGTACACACCGGCGCATCGACTGGGACTATAGCTGTGTCTGAACGTACTTCCAGTGACATTTGCAGACATTTTTTTAATTTGATTGAACTTTTGTGAACAATAAGTCTGTTTTCCCCACCAATTTTATTACTTTGTATTGTGACTAAAATATTCCTACATATTTATTATGGGATTCAGGTGAAATTAGATTTCTCACTGCAGTTGAGCTCATCAGATCCATCACCACAGTCATCGCTGCCATCACAGAGATGGCGCTCCTCCACACAGGCCTCGTTGTTACACTTCACCATCCCTGCTGAACAGTTTCCCCCGGGGACTGGTGCTGATGATCAAGAGAAAATAAAAAACTATCACTTATGAATCAGTTTACTGGAATTAATTGATTGTAAAACACTCTGCAAGGACTTGAAAAAAGGCAGGGACAAATGGGATCTTTTGAGGGGCTTACAGGGAAGAGCACAGTCTAGAAACTCCAGCTGGTCTATGGCCACATCTCCTCTTTGTCCCACTGACCGCAGCGAGTGAAGACGGATTTGAAAAGTTGAGGGAATCCGGCCCAGAAAGATGAGAGCTTCCCTCCAGGCACGAACACTGGAGGCCTCAGGACGCCAAACAACAGCCTCTTCACCACCTGGGTAGAGGACAGATGCCCACAAGGGCGTAGATCCCAGACCGGTGTTACCTACAGTAAAAAGTAAACATTAAAGTATTCATTAGCACGACAGCTGCAGGGGAAATACATTTTATCTTTAAAGATTGTTAAAGAAACATTGTACATTTTTAAAGGTAGGGCTTGTTATGACCAAAAACAGGACTAACAGAGAGAGACGGAGAGGAAAAAACCTGGTTATCTAAATATATGACATGCAGTTATTTGCCATCATTACCCGAGTCCCACAGGAAGTATCTGAGGCGAAGGCGACACGTTGTTGAAGACTGATTAATCTCTGGAGAGATTAAAACTGCAGTGTGGAGCAAGTCTTCATTCACTGCACTGATTCCCATGAACCAACCTTTGTAAAAAGACATATTGATTAGAACATTTTAAGATATTACCATTCCAGTTTAATGCAGGATGACTCTCTAAAATACTTGCAATAATACAGCTTTGACTATAAACATGACAATAAAAAAGACTGTACAATACCTATGGCTGTGCCGGTGGTGTAATCGGTGGACGGTCCACTGTCAGGCACTGTTTCCCCTCTCTGATGTCTCTCCCATTTGTATTGTGCACTGGGCGACGTGTCAGCCCATCCACACATTCCTTCATCCTCAAAGTCACACACAAACCCCTTTCCATTGTAGCCTTTCACAGGGGTGACAGAGCATTCAGTTGTTATAATACTGTGTATTACAGGAGAGGTCTTCCACTAAGAAAACTATTTACCCTACCATAATTTGGAGTAAAATTTTCCTGCTGTGTAGGTATAAAATCTAGAAATTGTGACCAAACCTTAGAAACCGCTAAGTTTTCCCGTAGCAAGCAGATGCCACAGATGCAAAATCAGGGTCTTTTAATTTTTATCTTAAATATGATGATTGTTTTATTTGAACATAAGTGACCAGCATCTCAAAATTAGTTAAAATTCCCCTTTCAGAATGTCAATAAAACACAGAAGCTTAATGAGACCATAATGATCATGTAACATGATCACATTGATATAGTCAAGTCAAATCTATGGGTGATGCTAATCATATAATCACATTTTATGCTTAAGGACAACAGATGGAAATTAGCCCTTGGCTATAATCTGGTATGTTTACATTCATGTAATTTTTTTTACATTTATGTTCAATATCATGCACTGTCCTAAATACAATAAATACAATATTCAGCATACTCAGCACTGAAGCATTTTCCAGTTTTTGAGACAAATCTGACAAGAAATGGCAAAAAAATAAAATAAAAATCCGATTATAGATGGGACTAAATTACATTTTTAAAACTTACCACAGCCTTGCTCATCACTCCAGTCTGGACAGTCTTGCACAAAGTTACATTTCCCCCCAGGAGCTTGACACGACTGAGCTGAAGAGCCAGCAGCTGGATAAGAATATGAAACACAAAATTCTTTTTTTTTTCTTTTGTCCTGTGAAATTACACTTGCTGATCAAGGGTGTATGAGATGGTCAAAAATCAGACCAATGATCACTATGGACTGCAAAAAATAACTGTAGCCTTTCCTATTAAAAGACAACAGGTTATTAGTAGAAGCCTTAACCTGTCAGAGCTGATGTAAATATGCAAATATCTTCCAGCCAAAGATTGAAAATACTCAAATATTTTCCATCTTTGCTTCTGGGTGTGTGACTCAGGCCCAAACTCTCTCATGACTCATGACTCAAAGGTTTACAACCCATCTAATGCCAACAGGCTCAAAGACCGCAGAGAGGTAATCAGGGTGACACCATCCACTGAAGGCATCTGTCCAACCAAACGTCTCTGACTAAGACTCAAGACTTTATGATTCAGTAACCTAATAGCTAGAAAATAGACAGGACACCAGACATTTGATTTTTGAGTCTGAATATCCCAGAAGACATCACATCATCATTTTGTTAGAAAATAAATCACACATGAAAGCTCACATTTTTAGTAAGGAGTTATTACCTGACATCAAAAATTACCTGAAATATTGAAGTCTTCTCTGGACTCTTAGAGTTGTGAAATACTCAAAACCCCATTGAGCATTTCTTTATCCTTTATATTTGTGATATTAAATATTAAGGTTAATTATATGTTCTGTCTCAACATGTCTGTTCTGTCTGTGGATCTTTAATTATCAGATGGAAAACAAATGCCAGGTTGCCTAAATTCCCAAAGATAGCAAAAACCTCCATAGCAACAACAGTTGTGCATCTGAGACTGAGATGAAAGAGAAAATCTTTCAACTGCTTGTGGCTTCTTTATCAAATACTAATTTTTTAGTTTTTTACTGACTGTGGCTTGATTAAAAAATCCAAAATCAACTGACTTGTCAAGACATTATTTCAATCTATGTGTAGCAGGGCTGCACAAGTTCAGTTTGGAATAGTTAGCACCATTATTGCTGCACATAATTAAAATCTAATTGAAGGTTTTCTTACCCCACTGCAGAGCCCACAGCAGAATGAGCGCTAAGCTCCTCACATGAAACATCTTCTTTTTCTCCCTTCTTGCACCACATCAACCTGCAGAGACTTTATTGTTGACTCTGACCTCTTCTCTGTGCATGAGAGATAACAGTTGGACTTTAAAATCACCCATCATGCAACAGCAGCCAACAATTATAAAATAATCTCCTACAAACGATGGCGGATGTCCGGACATTGCTCATTTACTTGGCGGATATAGAAATGCAGAGCAAAGCAGATGCAAAGTGCAGTTTACGGAAGCGATTTTAGCTTACCTCAGTCATGCTGCATAGGTATTTAAGACAGAAACATGGGCAGCATCCTGCTTTAAGTCACGCATGCATTACTCCAACATCATTACCTCAGTAGATTCATTTATCTTTGTCTTTATTAATAGGTGCAGTTTATAACACTGCATTCTAGAATCCATTGGTATTCAAAGGCGCTCACGGTTGACTCAGTGACAGGAGAGGTGCCCGGATCCTGTGGCTCTGAAACAAGCCCAAATCATCACCCCTCCACCACCATGCGTGGCAGTTGGTATAAGGCATTTGCCATTAGCCATGTTTGGTTTTCTTCAAATGTGGCACCGCACATTATGACCAAACATCTCTACTTTGGTTGAGTAAGGTCCTGAAGACTTGTGGTGTGTTTACGTGCAATTTTGCAAATATAAGATGTGCTGCCATGTTCTTTTAAGAGACCATGGCACGCCGGGGCAATCCTTCCAAAGAAACCATACATGTTCTTTTTACAGTTGTTACATTTAACATGTTAACTGAGGTCTGTAGAGTCTAAGTTGTAGCTGTTGGGTTTGTTTTATATTTCTCTGAGCGTTGCACGGTCTGACCTTGGGTCGAATTTACTGAGGTGCCCACTCTTGGGAAGAACGTGGCGCTGTGTTAACACTTGAAAGCTCCGACCGGGAAAATGCTAAATCTTCTTGGAAGAGATGCTCACACTTAGTGATGATCAATTAATCAATTGCATCAGATTAGGAGCACCTAGCTGCTACTTACCATGGAAGCCGTAAGGATACTTAGTCCTTCACAGAACTGCATTAGAGCCCTGTGAAAAATGTCTTTTTCTTTTTTTTTACATGACTGTCTATTTTAAATTAAACATTTGAATGCATTTTTAGCCACAGTTATCTTTACTGATTATTAATATGTATTTTCTAACACATGTTATACATTGTGAATTGTGTTTCAGGTACTGTTTGAACATATGTAGAATAAAAAATGTGTTGTCAGGTTTCTGTCCTGGCATAAATATGCTGTGGATCATATGCTGTATAGAAAAGTTATACATAGTTTCCAAATCTGAAAATGGAAGCCAGTGTGGAACAGCATTAAACCAGTATTGTTTGTTATGGCAGCAAGGGGCCACCTTGCTTTAGTTCACCTGCTTTATGAATGCAGTAAACCTATTCCTGATAAGTTTATGGCCTCAGTCACTAGTTTAAGTCTTATTCAGTGTTCATTTTGTAAACATTTTTTCCCCATAAAGCCATAAAGTATGACATGCTTAATTTACAAAACAAACAAACAAACAAACCCTCAATTCTGTTAGGTCATGGATTTAGAGAAATTTGCAGTTGATTGAGAACTGCCAACTGCCTGACCTCCCTACTGAGTCACTGAGCTCATCTCCACTGTGTTTGTGGTGTTGGCCCATTTTGAAGCATTTTAATGGAATAATCTGACTAATAATGTGTCTTTATGTGTGATACAACTTACCCAAGACGTTTGTTCTTCAGTTTTGTTGAGTGAAATTCTAGTATTTTATTAGTCTCTACAAGCACTAATTAGCATATATCTGATAATTAAAAAGCCAACAGATGGCAATAGCCTTGGTTGCAAACACTTCCAGGCTTATGGAAGTCTATGGGAAAATTGGCTTGTTAAATCTGACCTGACCTCACTGAATATGTTCCTGATGAACTTATGATCTCAGTCACTTATTTTCAGTTATATTGCTTAAAAAAATGCAAGTCATTTTGTAAACCTGTCAGAAATCGAGAGAAATACCTGTGCTACGCACACTGGGTAAATATCAGATGATATATCAGAATATTGGATTTTTGGGTATATATTATAAATATTGGATCCTATATGTCAGAATGTCAGAATCATTTCAGAATACTTCAGCACAATGGTAGTAATCAGGAGCATCAAGTTCATTTACTTTTATCTAGCAACTGTGCCCATTTTAATCAACAGTTTACAGCACGCTGGAATCTGGACCATAGCTGCTGTAAAAAGTAAGATAAGCAAAGAGATGGGGTGTTGTCATTTTTCTGCTCTGCAGGAAAGAGGCACATAATATAAGCACACATTTCACAATAAAACCCCACATCAAAACTTGTAAGATTTGCTTTGTAACTTAAATTTCCAAAGAAATTTATGAGGGATCATGACTCTAAAACGAGTCAGTGAAGGAGAGGCGGTAATCTGCAAAGCCAGCGCAGGCAGTCATTTATTTTAAATGTTTCCACATGACAAATTCATTAAATTATTAGCTACACTATGAAAAGCTGTTATGTTTTACACAAGGAAGGAAGGTGAAAACTTAAAGCTGTTGTATTAATAAAAAGAAAAATCCTAAATGTGTTTAGCCTGATAACGAAGGGTTACAAAAAAAATACATCAGTCCAGGGTTACAGGGAATTAAGTAGAAGCTGTTTAAAGTTTATTTCAGTAGCCTTCATTATCCCAGGTCACCTCATAGTCTGGATACCGAACCTTGAGTTTCTCAGTGGTCACTGCATGGTTTGCTCTTCCGAATCCCTGTGATCAAAAAAGACACATCAGTGTTTCATCAGAAAGATGAAATAACATTTGATTTAAACCACTAAAAAAACCCAAAAACCATCATTGTATTCATACTTTCTCAGTATTTACAGATCAGAATCACCCACCATGGAGTATCCGTAGACATGGATCTTCTTGGCCTGGGGGTCATGTTTGATTCTCCCTCCTCCTATACACTCACAGTCCAAGTGCCCGTCCCTTTCCAGCTCCTCTGCTACCTTCTCATAGATGTCAGCTGGGAAAAGGATGGATACAACTCAGAAACAAAGTTTTTGGAATATTTTCTACATCAAAGTATGAATTATTGCCTTAGAAAATATAGCTTGGTGACTTAGAGTTTGTAACTGGAGTTTTATTTATAATTTCAAATGCCTGCTTGGTATGTGGATGTGTCCATACAGTGTTCATTGAGTTTCATGAGGTTGGTCAGCTGTTAAATAAAATTGCATGTACTGTGCTTTCAGTGTTGTCCAGCAGAGAGCAGCACAGACCTGTCATTACTAAATGCAAAGCCATCAGTATTGCATTCATAAAGTCTGCGGTTATCCTGAAGGCTGCCTGTTATTATACAGTGTTTATAATATTTTGTGCCGCTCCATATTGTGTACCAATACTACATAATAAGCACCAACGGATTACATAAACATCCCTTCATTACAAAATTCCAAAGCCAAAATGAGGCAGTCGGTCAATGAGTGCACAGACATGTAAAATATACATTAGATGTAAAACAGTGTCTTTGCTTCCCCTATAGAACCAAGGAGCACAACAAGCTCGTCGTGCAGCTCATAGGGAGGAGAAAAGGTCAAAACTGTGAAAAAGTGAAAAGCTGAGCCTGAGGAGAAAGCGCAGGCACGGTGAGGCCTTAATGTATGGTCTGCACAGAGCTATCAACGACAGGCTGGAGGTGGTGATAATTCCTCCTCCACAATATAAAAGAGACAAAGCGGAGGAAAGGTGGAGGTTGGGTAGGGGATAGGGGCAGAGCCATGCATAAAGTCTACAGATCTTTTGACTGGTTGGGGAAATGTGGATTCTCTAGGCCGCACTTTATCTGTGGCATGAGGGATATTTGAGCATATTGTGGCCGTGTGCTTGAGCCACACAGAGATTCTTTGTTCATTTCTTAGTAATGTTTGCTTAATGTACTTACTAATAACTGGGTAATAGAAACAAAGTCTATACATTTTACTTTTTCCATTTAATATTTATATTATGAATTGTGTTGAATAGAAAGAAATCCATATAAATTATACATATTTATATTAGAATAGCAATTTAGAGTAGTAGTAGATAAGATATTACCCTGACAAAAAAAAGAAGTAAAAATGATGCTGCTGGCCAACAGGCTGACCTTAGAAACTGTGCTGAAACTTTGCCTTGTGTTGGCCAAAGACAAAGGAAAAGGAAAGGGAGAAGGCATGTTAGGAGGCAGCGAGACTGAAGGAAAATTAGGAGTGTGAAGGAGAGAGCAGGGACTTTAAGTGTAGAAACTGTCTGGTAAACAGAGAGCATTTATGAATGGGGGAAGATTAGTAGATATATTGTGTGTGCAGAAAAACAGCTGGAACGGAAGCGAGGCCAGAAGCATTGGAGGTGGATCGAGATAGTTCTACTATGGTGTAGATATGAAGTAAAATAGAGTAGAGGTAATCTTGACAAGAGTATATGAAGAATGTTGTGGAGGTGAAGACTGTCAGACAGGATTATGAGTTTGAAGCTGGAAATTGAAGGCGTGATTCTGACGGAGGGCGTGAGTGGATATTAAAGTAGACTTCAGTGGACATGCAGGAACAGAGGCGATAAGGTGTTAAGGAGAGAAATGTTGAACGATAGATGGTGGTGGATATGCAAAAAGGACTGGGATGGCTGTGGTAGACATTAAGAAGAGGGTGGAACACAGAGTGATGCTTTTTACTTTTTTTTACTACGTACAGCACTTTGGTCAACCTGTGTTGTTTTTAAATGTGCTTATAAATAAATTGATTGATTGATAGGATTGAGTGAAGTAGCAAAAAAAGAAAAAAGAAAAAAACAAAACTTAAAAAAAAAAAATAGGCGAGGCCTAGCTGGAAGCAGCTAAATTGAACATGTTAAGATTATTTTTGGCGTGATCAGGATGGGACAGGGATATAGGGGGTGTCCAAATTCATGGGCTGCATCCTCCTGAGGCCGCATGTGTAGACGGATTACGTCACAGCGATGCACCAAAGGCTGTCCAAATTCGTAGACTCCGAATGCAGCCGACAAATGCGTCCTCCTTTTAGTTTTAATATTACTCTTATTACTTCTACTTACTCGCTTTGGGGTTCTTAGGGAATAGAAAAGCGCTATACAAATACAGGCCATTTACTCTTTCTGGGTCACAAAATAAACTTTTAAGATATTTTCAGGTCCAGTTTGTCTGTTTTTTCCCTTTTAAAATATCTCACCTGTCTCTCTTGCATTTACTATACCCTGTTTTGCACTGACAAAAACTTATCTTTCCTTATGATGGATCAGAGTCATTGCTTCATTCTCTCTCTCTCTCTCACACACACACACTGATTTCAAAGTGAACATAAGTTCAGGGAAGAAATCATGTGCGCACACCTGTGGACACCTAGACACATCCTAATGTTGGTTATATGCGGAGGTAGAACAGGAAACTATGGGGAGGCAGATTCAAATTATTATGAAACTCAAAATAATTAATTTTTTAATGCACCACTTGAGAAATGACATGAAAATCTTTTACTTTAGACCAATCTCTGACCTCATCATCAATGGGCACAATTGTTAGAGTGCGTCTTGTGACAACAGTATAACTGTGTTTATATGAACTTATTTGGGTTCTCTCTTTTGCCAGTCCCATCTAGATGGGGTTAATTAAGCTGGTTATAAGTAATATTATTATTTGCAACATGGTCCCTCCCTTTATCATCTCATTTAGCAGGAGATACACTGGTCACTGTCCTTTCATGAAAGGACAGGGAATAATGCTGTCCTACAATTCAGAGCAATGCACTGTCCAATCATCATTAAAAACAAACAAAATATCTCACAAGTGATGCTGATCAAGCGTGTTAATTAACAGCATGCTATCCATGTTGTGCAATGACCTGCGGCCATGTTTTTAATGACAGGTTGTTAAAGCTTTGGATGAATTCTGACTATGGCCACAACAAAACAGCCACTGGGAGGGCAACTGTTTATGTCCATCGTTTACATACAGTCTGTAGTATGGCGAGGGTAGGAGGACAATCAAGAACAACACGGAGGTGGGAGACAGGTCCTCGAGATGAGTCAGTATTAGGACAGAAGCAAAGCTGGGTCATCTGTTTGTTTGTTTGTTTGATCTCGGGGGTACATCTCTGGTGCGTCCAGGTGCAGATGGAGGTGTATTTTACGCTTAAAACAGAGCGCTCTGAGCGTTGTCCTTACTCACCGTGGTACTCAGCCCAGCCGTATCCTCGGACTATATCCACCTCCGAGTCGTCCCCCTCCTCTCGGCTATGAACACGGATCAAGACGTACTTAAATACTCCGGAAGGGTCGATGTCTGCCTGCGGTATGTTGGCCATGAGAGCAGCCGCCTTCGTCTGTGTGCACATGTCTAAACTTCTCAAGGAGCACACTAGCAAAGCAAGCGTAACGCTCGGATTTTCCAAACAAGCTTCGTGTCTATGCGTAGAAACTAATACGGAAGTAACACATTTATATCTCTATATTGTAATCTGGACGGGAATGCAAAAGCTATAAATCATTGCAAAATAAAAGACATCATCTAGTTTCCTTCTAGCACCGCCATAATACAGCTAGCCGGCAAAATCAAGTTAACTTCCGGTATGACCCTTCGAAATAAATAATACTACGACTTACTATCGCCACCATTAATAATAATAATAAACATACAGATATTCCATACGTCTTATGATGTGTAATCTTTTCATTGTTTTATTTCTTGCTGTTCATGGAAAAGCTATGGAAGAAACTGTGAAAATTCCTTATTAGAAATGTTTTAAAACTTAATTTTATTCTGAAGGCAGTTCAAACATACCGGAAAAAAGAAATGCATTTTGGTATCTGCAGTCCAAATGAATATTTTAAAGGGCAATGACTTTTTTTCTACAGTCATTGATCAGAACAAAAAACATACAAAAATGCAGAGGGTTTAAATTTGGGGTAGAAAACATATCATGTGAAAGATAATGATATTATTTCATAATTCTAGTTATAAACAAATGTTATATCAAATATCAATATATATTTGTGGTCAAATGTTTACATACACTCATGAGCATGAATGTCATGTGATTTGGTGACCATAGAGTTCTTTACACTTCTTTTTTCCAGGGCGCAATGATTGCAAAGCGTATATCCTTAAGGACTTTAAAAAACAAGAATTGGTTGAGCTTATATTGCGATTCGTCGATTTTCTTAACAGGCTGTGGCGTGGCCTGGTCAAGCCAACTGGCACTGTAAAATCTACAGCGGCACTTATTAAAAGATCTGAGCCTATGAATCTATTTGAGTCTGTATACAAGTCCTGTTATGTTTTCATCGTTGCAATCTTGCTGTTCATGTTGGTGCCAAGTAGGGCTGCCACAAACGATTATTTTTGCAATTAGTTGACTAATCAGATTATGCATCCATTGGACGTAAAACGTACAGCTTATTGCACCAGCATGCATCTGCTCTTATATAACTATCATTAGCTTACAGCTTTAAGTGTTTAAGGTGTGTGCTAACTAAAAATAAAACAAGATGATAGTTTCGGTGAAGTTTAATAAACTCAGCCGTCTGCTCCTTGCTATCTAAAACATAACGGGACACCGGAGTATATTCTCGAGCACCTCACACTTCTGATAATCAGTTGTCTGCTTGATGTTTATTCAGCTGTGTAAAAACGATAACTTTAATCTCAGCCAAACCGATTTACTCAGGAACAAATAAAATACAAAAAAAAAAAAAAAAAAGCCAAACAATAACACTTTTAAGTTATCTAAGTGACTTATATATATTGTATATATATATAGTGAAAGACTGTGGTGAGTTTGAAAACTATTTGCCGGGAGTCCGGTGTTCTCACGGGCTCTAGTGAGCCTTGCCCCCGGCTGACTATCGAGCTGGTGGGTAACAGACGTCTCCAAAAACGTTGGAGCGCTTTTGAAAATATGTGGTGTCTTGATAAACTGAGCAGATATTTGAGGTTTATACAGCTACATTCTCGCCTGAAAATCTGTTAAACATTTATTTTGTGACCCAGAAAGAATAATAAGAGTAATATTAAGATGAACTAGCTGTCACCATTGTTGTAAACTAAGCAGGGCCGCATTATGAATTCTGGGACAGAGCTTCTTCTTCTTCTTCGGAGTTTAACGGCAGCTGGCATCCTTGTACATGCAGTGCTGCCATCTTCGGTTTCAGCCCTAGTGCCAAGTGAAGGGTGGATTTGACAGAGAAGCAAAGGACAACTGCTGCCCACCTACAGTAGGTCATTGGATAATATCTGTGGTCAAATGCCTTTCTGAGTCAAATAGCAGCAGATATTCACAAAATGCATTTAATATTTTATTCAGCATGACTTGAAACTTGCATCAAAAACTGGGTTCGCTGAGGTCAGAGTAAAGGAAGCCGAGGGCCATTTTCCAGTAGACTTCCAGTGTTTTTGAGTGAGTTGCCACCTGCTGGCCATTAAAAAAGATGCACTTTTAAGGCACTTTCACGTTGGCATTGTTTTTCAAACTAAAGTCAGAGTACTCACTGTCAGCTTTAAAGTAGTTTACATTCACAGCAAGTTAATGCAGTGGTTTCACTCATTTTATACATACCACTGAATTATAGGTTAAAGCAGCAAACTGTATAAACATGTTAAAGTCAAAACATTTTGTATATGTCATGTTAAAACTTTTGCAGTCAATGAACAAACCACAGTTTACATTTAGCACTAGTTAAAAATAAGTCAATTGGTGTAAAAAAAAATTCAAAAGCAAACTATGGTATTATATAACAGAGAATATGCTTAAATTAAAACTTAAATCTTGCTCCAAATCTTCCTTGTCGGGTCAGTGTTCAGAGCAAAATAAAAAACAAAACAAAAACCTGACATCATTTCTTAGCTAAATTGTGCTTTCACTGCCTCTTTTCTTATTCTGTCCATTATAAACTCTAAATAAGTAGAAGGAAAGCACTGCGGCAAGGAGCATGACAAAAAGAAAGATGAGGGATCCCCACACTCCTGGGGTCAGGGCCTTTCTCAGCTCCAGTTGCTCTGCTGGCAACAAATTGCTTAAACTCAGCATGTAGCCCAGAGCCCAACCCACCATGGTGTCAGCAACCTGCAGGGTCAGCAACATAATGATGTGAATATATTTGGATCAACTCCCATCCATTTGCAATGGAGCATTGACATGTTTTGTTTTTAACTGGAAAGAGATAATAATCACCTTCTTCTGGAAAGAAATGTGTGGGAATGTTGTGTCATTGAAGCCATATCCTCTCAACATGAGAGTATTGAGAAACACAGAGGCAGCACAGTAGTAATGCAAACGGGACTTTTGCTCTGGAGCGAGAAGCATCATCTGGAAAAATACAATAAATATTTTCACATGCTGCCAGAAACAGATGTTCTGGATAAGTAAAGCATGAATAGAAAAGGTGATTACTTGGGTGAAACTCATGCTGCACACTTTTTTGGTCACATCCTGTAGTTCCGAAGGAGAGCTAGCAGTTATGCCAGTGACTTGTTGAAGGAATGAGTGAACATAGAAGAAAGCAGAGAAAGCCTGAAAACAGAAAAGGGAAAAGAAAAAAGCTTGTATGTAAAAAGTGATACAGCTACAGCACAACAATCAAATAAAAGTTAGCCATGTTGAAAGGCAACCGTGTAAAGTTAACTATATTCAGCAACGTCAAGCAACTGCAGAGTTGATTGACCTCTGACACAGTAGGAAACGCAATAGAGGGTTACCCAGGCAACCGGAGCCTGGAATTAATACTAGTGGCCAACCATCAGGGTCATCCTGTGTGGATGGAACTTCAAGATATGTTTTGATTTATATGCACTTACCACCAGTACAGTTAAATGGTAGCTCACCCTGGATAGAATATAAATGCGTTCCACTCAAGATCGCGTTAGTGCGACATGCCTTCTCTTGAATAGAACTATGGGGTATCTAAAAAGGCAAAAGCCAAACACAAATGATGCCTTTGAAAAACTCAGCAGCAATGTCTCTTTGCAAAGATCAAAACCCCTTCAAAATGTGTAAGATTTGTGAGGAGGTCACATAGGAATCATTTTAGAAGACATCTCTACCATGATTGTTCACAAAATAATAAAACATTGTTTAGCAGCTCTAGGTTTGAAGCAAAAAAAAAAAAAAAAAAAAAAGGACCAATATAAATATAATTTTTTTTGTTTTGAAACAAGACTTGACGGCTCACTGGTAGAAGCTGGTCTGCTGGAGATAGTCCACTATTGTTTCCTTGGTTTATGCAGCGTTTCAGTCCAGGTGAGAGCGATAACACCAATCTGAGATTACATACCACCTCTATGTAGGCGGTTTCACCATTCTGATATTAGTCCTGCTATGGTGGCATGATCAGTAAATTTGACAACACACCTCTGTGATGTGCCAGTGTTCAGGATAAGAGCGATCTCCCACCCTGATATTCTGGGATCTGTTACTCACGAAACCTACAGCAGCATTCTTACACTGGAGTTTTCCAGATTTAGTTGTGGAGAGCTATGATGACTGCATCCTCCGTTGACATGTTTGCTTGATATGCAAATTGTTGTAGGTTGATCAGCGGGGAGGCCCGTCTTAATGTGAGAGAGGATGAGACTCAAAACATCTGGTGATGTTCGAGGTTAGAATGACTTGGCATGTAGGGCAGGTGTAATTTGATTACCAAACTACACCTGAGAAAAGGTGTCACTGTTCAGGAGGAAAGCAAATGTTAATATTCAACTACCCTTGATAAACAGACCTGTGCTTATGACAGCATGGACAGGAACAATCTTGAATGTATAGTGTGGTCTGCAATGATGTTACTTTCAGAAACAGTATAGCAGCTTTAAAACATTAAAGTTTTGTGAAAAGAAATCTGGGATTGTGGCGGCACCTTTGACATACAGGCTGAGCTTTAAGTTCAAGAAAGCATTTGTTCTGCTTCTCTTACCATGAAACCTCCGGTGACATTTGGTTGGAAGACTTTGTCAAATGAGCATTGGGAGAAGGGACAGCTGTTGAAGGAGAAGACTTCAGACACGTTACCCAGACAGTATTCATAGTGTCCGCTGCCATGTACTGTCACAGAAGCATGAGGGTCGTAGGAGCTGGGTTTGTACTTTACTGTACATGGAGAGTCGAGTATACTGCTGAGCTTCACCGTCCTGCTGTGGTCTGCAGGATAGCAGGGGTGAGTGACAGACTGAGGGTAACCCTGAGACTGAGGAAGAGGAAACATTGAGTACAATGATCTTATATACATTATACTGGTGATTTTATTGGAGAAGTTGACCTTAAAAATACATCAGTATAGTTAGATATGTTCCTCTCTACATAGCTGCATGTTTCTACCTTAACTTGCAGCTGACATTTACTGAATGGAGTTCCTAGTAACTCATTTTAATGTGCCAGTTTTAAAGCCACATACCTACACTTACGTTATTCTATTATAGGAGTGAACATTTCTGTGTTACAAAGCTAAAGTCTAATACTACGCATCATATTAGACTGAAGCCAGGGAGAACCTGAAGTGGCGATTTCAGAAAAAGAGTTTCAGAATCACTGGGCCTGTCCCCTTCTTCATCATTTATGTATTTGGCCGTCTGTGTTCGCATTATTACCCAAGTGGGTTTTTTTTTTTTTTTTTTTTAACACTGTGGTTAGAAGAATAACTAAGTGACATTCTCTAAATCTCAGCATTTTGCTGATTGGCTCCGCTGCAACATTCCTGGTGCTGCTTAGAAAGTCTGGCTCTGGCAGCAGCAACATCTCAGCTCTATTCTTTGCTCCCTGTAGTCATTCTGTGTTTTTGTGGCAAGATCTAACATTTGGTTAGGCCTAGTGACTGGTTCGGTTTGGGATGAATCTTGTTTTGGATAAATTGATTAGTTCATGTATAAAAGTAATTGATGTAAAATCCTGAAAAACAGTCATTTTGTGGACAGGATTTTTCTTTTGAGCTTTTCTTGTGATTTAAGTGTCACGTTACACTACCTTCATTATATGAGCCAGCAGTGTCATGAGGAACTGGTCCTTCCCATAGCACAGGAAGCTGTGTGTGTACAGAGTATACTCATGACCATAAAGGCGCAGCTTCATCAGATCGTCTTTGTTCTCAATTTTTTCCTGAGTAGAAAATGTTATCTGCGTGGACGCGCCACCCAGATCGAGAGCTCCCACTGTCGGTCTGCTGGGGCTGAACCAGTGCCCCTCAAAGCCATACTGCAAAGGAACAGTCACAAAAACCTGGCTTCATCCAATGTTTGCATCTCTGTTTTGGAAAAGTATTTACAAATTAAACTAATGCCTTACTGAATATATAAAGCCATTTTCAGAAAACTTGCAATACAAACGCTCTCATAATGTTATCAATTTGCTGGTGAAGTTTCACAGTGACAGCAATAACTGACTTCTAGTCTCCTCATAAATAGTATTGCAGATTCCTACTGATTTTCACATTTACACACTTGGATACCTTAATAAAGTTCTCTGAGAGATAGTTAACTGTGACCCATCCATATGCCCCCTCTTCTTTGCCACTCAGTATGGCTGCTCCCCGGTAGTCGAAAGGGTAGGACTGGATTTTTTGTCCCACTTCCTTCAGAATCTGAGTGGACAGCTCTGGACTAGATAAACTGAACAAGGAAAAACAAATAAAAACAAATATAATCAAGATTTTTAGTGATAAGACTTTCAGCAAATCATTAGGAAGAATGATGATCATGATGATAATTATGAACACTTCATTATTAAAAAACAAAAAAACAAAAAACCTTCTGCTGTAAGCTTCAGGCACAAGTTTTAAAACTGCAAATCAGGGGTGTCAAACATAAGGCCAGGGGAGCAGAAATGCCCACCAAAGATTTACATTTACTTAATTGCTTCATAACAGAAAAGGCAAAGAAGAAATTAAATAATAAAGTTACTAGAAGTACTATAGAACATTATGATTTTTTATTTATTTATTTTTAATCTGTTCATTACCTCTGCATGAGACAAATATGCAGACAGGAACTAAAGAACAGATTAAAGTCAAAACTAACATTTAAATTATATGAAATCTTTTCCAGATATTTTCCAAGCTATAAGTCATCCTTATGAGGTCTTTAGATCTCCCAGTAAATTTAAATTAAAGGATGATGATGATTATGATTATTATTATGATTATTATGATTATTATGATTATTATTAGAGTTTAGAATAAGCTGAAGTCAAGATTGTGTGTCACATTAAAGTTTAGTGTCAGTGCTACATGAAAAACATTTTAGTAAACATTCATGCTGATACTCGTCAGTAAAACCCACAAACAAAACAGCTCAAACTATAAAATGAGGTGGTGTATTTGTGTATGGAAATGCATTTGTGACAAAACAGCTTTTAAAACACATTTGCAAGAATCAAATGATTTACGCACGCATGCAAGTTAGACTGAGTGACTGTCCAGCTGTTTTCCGCTGCATATTTGATTGAGTTATGGTACACATACAAGGACAGGAGGCCTTCTTCCAGATGTTTAAATCCATACTTGATAGCTGCCTAAACCCAATCAGGCAGTTTTGCTGGCTGAACTGAAAATAAAAAGATGGATTCCTGTCTGCAGGCAACGTTAAGCCACTAAACCAAATATTTGAATACATTTAAACTCTTCTCGATAATGCTTTGCATTTTCAACACTCATACCTTCAATTTTATCTACATGTCTGAATGCCCCGTCACCATCCCCACTCAATGCTCTTAACTTTATAGACTTTGGTTTGACCCCATTGCTGCATGCCCTCCACCAGGCACAATAGAACTGGTACAAATGTAAAACATATCCTGCTCAGGATACTAGAGATCAACACATAAAACAACTTTACACTGTCCAATCAGTCTTCAGTGTGTGGATATTGAGGGGATCTACAGGTTTTGAGAGACCCTCAGATGTGTTTGTCTTTCCAATAAGAAATGCAGAGGGAGGAGAGGCTTAAGTGCTTGCAGGTGGCTACAAACACTTTTAAGGTAATTTCCTTATTTTAAAATAACATAACACAGCCAAATTATCCTGAAACATGTGACTTCAGCCCTATGAAATTTGCAATCACTGCTTATTCCTCGTGTTTATATTTTTTCATCCTCAGACCATTCAATGCAACAAGGGTTGCCGCTAAAATAATCTGGCTAAAACAGTCTTAAATGAAGGATTACATTTAAGCAGCTCTTTTACAGAAAACACGTTATGATGGTAAGAAATTTGCAAGAGAGAAACTGAATCTAGGGGAGACCATTTTTGGTGGATACCTCATTTTCTGAAGCAGGACCTCTTAGTCTATTATCCAGGAGTCAAACAGGGCTATTCACTGCATGCCAACACAACTGACAACAATTACACATTGTAGGTGGCAATATCATGAAGCTGGTTAGGTTTGTCCAGTGGAGTCATTACAACAAACAGTGCAACAGCTACTCTGAGAACTCTTAAACAACATTTAGCTTTTTTCACTTTTCTCTGATTTCTTCTGCACTGTAGAAACTTGCTATATTTGGCACAGAAATAATTATATTCCCAACACATTCATCTCCATGAGATTCATCTTGTTTAATGAATGTGTAAGCCGGTTAAAAAGGCCAGTATGGATTGCCATTTTAGCATTATTACAAGATTTACTTGGAACAGGATCAAAATTAAGGTGATGCATAACTAAAACACATGGAAACAAAACAGACACGACTTACTGCAGAAGCCTCATGCCGGCTGTGGCTCCCAGGTACACAGGTGTGAGCTGGTGCTTGTCTTTTGGGATGCTCTTCACTGCGTGATCCAGACATGCTTCTAAGCTTTGCCCTGCTGCTCCCGGTTGACCTGCATAACTTGCAATTCCTTCACCTGAGCAAATGATGAACATGTCGAACAAACAAAATCTGTTTGATAACATAATCAACTTGGTGTAATATTCACAAAAATCAGTGTTAGCAATTGTGACCCATATCCTTGTGGTGCTGCAATACAAAAGAATCCAACTACTATCCCAGCTTCCCAGCCAGCTGTATGAAAATCTGCTGAATTGTGTGTGAAATTTTAAAATATTAACGTTATCTAAAGTCACAGAATAAGTAATATTAAAGCAAGTTATCTGCATTAACTCAGAAAAAAAATGATTTGGGAAAAACACTTTATATTTAAATAAGAACGCATATTTCCTCCTCAAGACATCCATCTACAAATCCTTTCTTAGGATCATTTTATTATGAAACATGTCAGCATAAACACCGTGCTCATGAATGACAAGGGGGGAAAAGTTGTTTAACACAGGAATAAAAGCCTTTTACAGGGCAGGAGTGGCAAACCACAAAGCTCAACTCTGACTCGATCCTGACTGTTGCTAGGCAAACATTTGCTTTGACATCAGTGCAGTGATGCAATAAAAATGACTCATTCAGAAAAAACTCCATGCAGACTTTCCCACAACCAACTCATCATTAAGATTTCCACTATTTCTCAATTATCAACCAAGTATATAAATTACTATGTGGTGTAATGAGAGTACTCTTCCATTAGATGAAAGGTAAACTGCATGTATATTGTTATGAAATAATGTGATGAACTACACCTAATAGGTTTAACTTAAGAGTAGTTCACTTATAATGAATGTATAAAGTTATGTTGAAACTGGTTAGTCTTCTTTGTTAGCACAATAAAGGCTACTTCTCATTAGATCACTCAATACCGTGAATGAATCTTAGGCAGACTATTTCCTGCTGTGTGGGAAAGAACAGCTGCGGACAAAAAAAACAAAACAATATCCTGACCTCCTTCTCCCAAGGTTTGTGTGTAAAAATTGCGAAAGAAAGAAAGAAAGAAAGAAAGAAAGAAAGAAAGAAAGAAAGAAAGGGAACCCCCCCCCAAAATGCCTTCAATTTCATTGATGTTTTAATTACCATTCAAACTTTGAGCATCTATTGTCCATATGCTATACAACTTTTGCATATACATAACTTTTCCATTTGTCTAAACGAACTGCACCAACTTCAAATGAACGTATGTGTCAAACAAGTCTGCACGATTTCCTGCAAATATTTGTTGCTGTAAGCACCCTTTGTTTTTCAAGCAAATCTCTACCAATGTTTTTGGTGTGGGAAGTGCTACTTATGATACCTACCCTCAGCATGACATTTGCTATGCTGGGTGACCACGGCTGTGCCATTTTGCTTATTTGCTGGCCACTTGTATATGTATAAAGATGTGTGTGAGGATCCAGCATCCAGGACAATCCCATACTACAGAGAAGGGAAATTCAGGAGAAAAAGCAGTGAAAATACATTTTTTCCACCCTTTACAAAGATTTTTGTGGCAACCGCTTTGAAACAGACCTCAAGTTAATATAGCAGAGTAGCAAAAATGACTTTAAGGATCGTGGCGATGTGACCTTCACCATCTGGCTAGAAATGAGGTCAACTGGCAATCAAAAGAGCCTTATGGATTTTATATTGTACAAGATCACATGTTTGCTTTGAAAACAGTGATTCAACTACTAATCCAGCAGTATAAGATCTTTATAAAATAGGACTTTGATGTCCTAACATGTTTTCGTCTTCTTTTAGCTGCTTCCTTTAGGGGGTTGCCACATCTGCCTCCATCTCACCCCATCTGTAGCACCCTCCCCGGTCACACTAACTCTCTGCATGTCCTTCATCCATGAACTGCCTCTGATTTCTGCATCTGTTTTCCTACCTGGCAGCTCCTTTAAGTATCCTCTCTCTCCCCCTGCACATGTATAAAATATCTCAGTATCCATAATACATTTTTATTTTATTTTAAATCAGTTTTGTGTTTGTCTGTGGAGTCCTCTTAATGGAGTTGTGCAATGCAAATACTACATCAATCCACACTGCTTAAATAATACAAAGTTTTGGCCCTATGAGAAAAAAATGAACAAGTTCAAGGCTAATGAAAATCATTATTTTAAATGAGTCATTTCATCTAAAAATCAACATGGACCATCTGCTTGACCCTCTCCGAACAACAAACCAAAGTTTGGACACAGAATAATTTCTGTAAAAGTTTAGCTTCAGCTCTTAAATACTTTTATATATTAACTTAAAAGGCATCCTGTTGCCCCACTTTCAGGTTGTTTTATTTCACACTGAAATCTGAGGTAATGGTTGAAAATTAATGTCACACATACTATGAAAGATAAACCTGAATTTTAACTGGTTTTTAAATGAATCAGGAGCTGCAATTTGAGCTACACACTTCAACACAAAAACAAGAGTAAAAAACAAACAACAACAACAACAACAACAACAGGCCTGCACACAAAAAACGAGATGAGATAAAATGCTTACGTTTTTGTTTTTAAATACTTTTTTCAGCCAGTTTTTATTCTGGATTTGTATTTTTAGGGAAAATAAGAGATGAACAGAAAAAGTTGTAAAAATTTGCAGATTTCAAATGGAATGACCTGAGTGTAAAATCCATAAATTGAGGAGTAAGACTTTAATAGCATAAAGCATCAACTAAAATACATTTTAATCATTTTCCTTACTTTTAGTTAAATGCACTTCATACACTCCAGTTGTGCTGCCTGCCATATAAACTGCTGTGTTACAATTGTTTTTACTCTACTTGTTTGTGCAAGCCAAACAATTAGTATCTGCAGAAACAGAACTTCAGACATCATCTTATATGCCTGCATGTCACAAGACCAAGACCCATCACGGGTTACTTTAATGAAATGATCTTTGCGACGCATAAATGTTTCACAACTGCATACGTGGTATGACATTTCAATATATGGTTAGAGTGATTTGAAGACAAGCAAACAGCATCCCAGCTTTTTGGAAACGGAGTAATAAGAGGCTTAAGTATGAAATTCTGGAAAAAAAAAAAAAAAAGCCTATAATTTGTAATTCTAAGAAGCCAAAACAATGGAGTCAAATTATATTTGGAATTTTTTTTTTTTTTTTTTTTTTACAGTGTGGGTGCTACAAGTTATCCTGAACTTGTAACATTAACACAGATTCAGCTGTGCTTCATCATAATTTTAGGATCATGCTTTATGCTACAGTATATGCTCACAGCTGTTTGTAAAATGCTTTGTAGTATAGACATTTAAAGGAAAAGTTTATGCAGCCAGACAGATTTCAATTCTGAGCTCAGTTGCAGGTCTGCGTTGTGCTGCTGTGGATCAATAAATATCAAATCATTACATTACATTACAGCTTCAATGCCTTCTGAAAATAAAGGAATCTGGAGAGTGTGCTGAAATCTGCCCACCCGGGAACCCATGTGACCGACAATGCAAAGGGAAGGGACCACACGCGTCTCATATCAGTGCTGCAGGTGAACGGCAACAATGTACAGACATGTTCCTAATCACCCCTAATAATAATTCTTCATTACTGCTGTGCACTCGGCTGTGAGGAATCCCAACACATGGCAAACAAAACACGAGACGCTCTAATTGTCTGTTCAGTCCTTTCAACACACTGTTGCATTTGTCTCCTCGGAAAAAAAGTAGAAGAAAACCTTTGTGCTTGCTTTCTCAGACTGGATTCCCACGTTATTGCTGGGTGGAAGGGGAGCTACATTATAAAAGGGAACCATGGGATATTAAGCTGGTGACACAAAAATGAGGGATCAGCAGTAACAGAATTTGGTGTTGAATGGCTCTGCAGCAAGCCAGTTGCTACTGACACGGCCCTATTGGGCTAGAAAAATTAAGCATAATATAAAATGTAAATTCAAAATATGGGGCCATAATTAAACATAAAACAGAGCTTAATCCGGACAATAAACAAGAGTAGTCACTGGCTGTTACATCCAGGTATCAAGGCTAATGTCCTCGAATTCCCTGGTCCCACATTTAATTTTTTTTTAAATTTATTGAATTTATTTTTTTTTAATTTTTTTTTTAATGTACCACCTGTTTCACACCCTTCGCACAACACACTGACGCGCACCGATCCGACCTTACCCTGAGCTCAGGTTCCTCCTGAACATTCTCGGTGGAAATAGTAAGGAGGAGGATTCCGGCAAGTCCAAACACCAGCAGCGCGATCGGGACAAGGTGAGCAGACCGCTGAGCCATGAAGCGAAAGCGTGAAACGCAACTCCTCTCTGCGCCTGCAGGACACTCAAGCGCCTACCTACTGTAATAGCGTCCAACTGGGAGAAATGGCTGGCTGCCAGATAACCGGAGGAGTAGTTAAAAAACACTACAGAAGTGAGACATCCAGGAGAAAAGGAGTCTTTAGCTACCCAATCCGAACAGTGCATGCTGGATTTGTTTCCAGATCAGGCGGTGTGCCCATGTGTAAATCATTCGAATGATTTACTGATGATTAATTGAGAACACGCAACCCGGTATACGTCACACCAAGAGAGCAACAGCTACAAGTGCAAGCTTATAAGGAAGTATATTACGTAATATGTGAAAAGGTTAGTTATTGAAAAAAGTTATTTATGCGTTTTTTTTCCAATAAGGCATTTTATTCTTATCATAATAATAAAGCTGCAGTGTCAAACCTATGAAGTTTCCAAATGTATGTAAATTTGAAAAATGTTGCTTTTGTCTTAAGTTGCAGTCTGTTTTTAGTTTCGCCTCTCTGTGATTTATCAACATGAATTTGCAACATGAATATGTTTTGGTAAATATATCAGAAAAATAGCATGTCTGTCCAAATATATGTAGATAAAATTCACCTGTCTTAGTGTACAATCAAACATTTCTTCACTGCTGATAGAGCTCCAGATTTGCCTTTCACCAGATGTCAACCCAACTTAAAATCAGTGAGTAGTGCTTCGTACCACCACCAACAAAAGAACAAAAAAAGGAATACTGTGTGGAAGAATATTGGATCAAGAGACTGGGAGCTCGTTATCAAAGGAACGCAAAGTAAAGATATCTTAGTTTTCCCTTTGTCACCTGTATTTAGATCAGTGAATGCAAAACACCTTAGGTATCATGTCAGTCATGTGGATATTTGTCATAATGAAAAATGCAAAGTGGATGAGCCACTAATAAATCGGCAGCAACTGTGTGATACTCTGTCAAATGGTCCCAAATCTCTGAGGAATGTTTCTATGTTTCTACCTATGCAATCTATGAATTCCATTTCTAGAATTAAGCCATTCTGAAGGCAAAAAGGAGCCAACCCAGTACAAGCCAGGTGTACCTAATAAAGTGTCCTGTGAGTGTATATCGTCACAAAGAAGAAGTGGAGTGGAAGTTGTACTGTCTATTTTTATCTGCATTTATCACACTTTTAAACCTTCTCAAACGTCACTACGTCAGCATCTATTATATCCTGTCTCAATCCAAGAATCTGTATAACTCCACGATTTTGCCTCGATAGGTCTCTTATGTCTTTACCACCAGACAGATATCTTGACCGATCATGTTGACTCAAGGTGAGTCTCGCCGCTGCAGCTCAGCCAAAGGTCCACTGTAACGGTGGACCCAAGAAATACCAGCCGGAGCGACTTTTGACAGTGCAGAACTTTTTATTAAGCTCGGGGTTGTAGTGGACACATATACTCCGCGCTCTCTTTCTCTGCTGTCACGTCCGTCTCCGTCTGTCACTGCCAACACATAAAGAGACACAATCACTGTCAGATCCCAGCACACCTGTTCACCCCGCCCCTGCGCCGCCCCGGGAGCTCACTGCGTCACGCCTCCTCTGCAGCTGGCCAAGGACCACACCCACGCCACATCCACCTTACCAAAGCCAGATGTCAACACTTGCGCCTGCTGTAGCTCATATCAAATCTGGCTCAAGACACATATTTACCAGTTCCACAACTGCCATAAATGCCAAAATGAGCCCAGATTAGATGCAAATAAGTCCACTATATTCTTCATCTGCTACATTGCCTTGTGTCCTGTATTGTATTTTACTTGAGAAAGCAAAGTCAGACCTGAATTTAAATGCCAGCCAAGTCCTTTTCAATGTGCCTCTACTGAATGGGAATGGCTCCAAGGCTACTCGAACCATGGAAGGAAAAATGTTTTGCCATGGCCAGAGCTGCAAAGAATGGAGTGGCCTGCTGTTCATTTATATTCAGCAGTTAGCTTGGGTGGAGCTACTGACTAATTGCTGCTCAGGCACTTTATTGTTAATTCAACACAGAAAGGAAAACATATGATTCATAATTATTTAATCATGAATGGAACTGGGTGGTTTAAACTGACAGAAATCCTAGTTTCTGGACTGAAGAGCTGCAGAGCTGGTTGTTTTCAACTAGTATTTGCATTTGAATAGGTGCAGCCTTAAACCCGACTTGCAAATTGTTCTCTGCTGAATGATGTCTTTTCACCAGAGGCCTATACTTTGTTTGTACAAGTGCTTTTTTAAAGTCTATTTTTTGCTGAAATCCTTTTTTTTTTTTGACAAGCTCTAAATTTAGCAGAATACATAATGAGTTATTTTGAAAGAGTTTCTGAATATCATCTCTCCACATTATCACTCATAGCACAAATTGTTATTGCTGCATCATTCACTGTCAATATTCCATATGAGTTTATCTGTCTTCAGGAAGACGTGAGATGTAAATGGCACATGGAATAAATGCAGCACTTTAATGCATATAATGTATCACAAAGCTAAATCATTCCCTCCCTTCTAGTGACTTCACATCAATAGACATGGCACATTTATTGCCATTGTGACAAATAATAAAATACCATTATCTTTCCATTCCTTGCATAGCTGGCGATTTTTTGTTTTTATGGGCCGATGTTGGTTTTTTTTTGTTTTTTTTAGGAAGGGTATATATAATGAAAGGTGTTGGATTGGCCAATTGGTCATGATCGACTCTGGGCTGGACCAATTACAGCCGAGGAGGCTGGCTGCACCCTCCCCCTTCTTTAGCAATCACGTGATTTTCGCGCATTGCATGCCGGGAACTCGTGGCAAAACAATCCAAGTACCGCATCAAATGCAAACATTTGCAGCACCGCAAAACGTTCATTCTCCGGTTCCAATACCTTCTTTTTTTTTCTTTGCCGCACAAAAAAGGAATGTACAAAACAAAAGGAGAATAATGCCGGTCCGTACAAAGACAGACTCGACGAAAAGACAAAGAAAAGATACGAGGAAAAAATCAAAGGAGTGAAAGAGTGGACAAAAGACGTCAGCGTGCTGCCCAACTTTCACCACGCTCAGATTTATAATTATACGCTTCTTGGAGTGAGTGCATACACTCATGAACTTTAGTAACTTCAGGTCACTGCAACAAGCCCAGGTACAGTTTACCGATGGATGGGTACAGGACCTTGAAATGCACCGTGTAGAACGAAAGACTATTGTACATATCATAAGTTTACCAGGCTCACAAATCGTCTTCATAAATACACATTCATTAACAGTTTATTAATAGGACCTTTAAGCTCAACGGTAATTAATTAGTAGTGGAAATAATTTCTGGTAGTGTAACAGTGTTTATGTGGTATTATTCCACTTGCCACAAATATCAGTGTAATGGGGAAACAGCGCCCCCCTCTCAGTGTGGCTGGCTGCAGTAATCGCTGCCAGTCTGCCGTACGAGCCATACGAGAGGTGAGTTGTATTGTTCCGCACACAATATAGCTAAGTAGTACAGACACATAAAACATGCTTGATTAGCTGACGAGCACCGAGTGTAATAAGTGCTTAGTGGACACATGTCCAACACCAGTTTTATGTACTTTTCATTTGTTTATTAATGTGTGAAACTGTATGCTAAAGCTGAATGCTAATGAGATGTTCTGCCGCAGTGTGCTGTGCGGAGTGGTGTGTGGCGAGCCTGTGCACTGATAATACACCGTTGTTTCCATTCAGGTACATCATTTGTTGTTGCTGTTATTTTATTGTATATTAGAAATTGTAATATTGCTGCAGTAATCGCTGCCAGTCTGCCGTAGCCATACGAGAGTGTGCTGTGCGGAGTGGTGTATGGCGAGCCTGTGCACTGATAATACACCGTTGTTTCCATTCAGGAAATAAAGTGGCAACGATCGATCAGAGACTCCTTGTCTTTTTAAAAACACTACACAACGCAGAGTCGAGGAGTCTGTTTGGGCCGAACTGTTGCAGCGGGATGAAGCAGAAACCGGTTACAGTAGCATTACAGAAATGTAGCAGTGACAGTAATATTGTATGCTGTAATCGCAATGGACAATTAGTGATACAAAACAACTGTTTTATCCTGTGAATAAAAGTATATGTTTTTGTCAGTGTACCATGGTTATAACAGAAGTGAAACGCAATATTGTGTCAGAACAATTCACTATTTATGCACAATAAATAAAGGAGCATAGCGCAACAATTTCTGTTCAGCGCCAGACTTGCTTGTAACCTATATCACCAATTATGTTAAGAAAAATGACGTATTAACTACTACAAAACTCTGACCTTTGTGGGAATGCTTGGAACAGACTAACATGTGAGCTGGAGTGTTCTGAGACGTTATATTTGGTATATCCAGACCATCCATCGGCTCTTACTTCGGAAACATGGCTTAAAAAATTTCACTTCAACGACGTAATCCGATAAAAAAAAACGATCTCTTTACCCGTCGACTTCCTGTGGCTGTCATGCGACCGGCTATTGCAGTTAATAATAATACAACAGCTTCTTGCCATTTTTTGGGTTTCTTTTTATCGCTGTGTAACTGAGTTCAATTGAAAGCCTGCGTGCGCTAGTACCTCTTGCCACAAGTTCCCAGAATCCTTTGCGGTTTTATCCCTGAATGACGTCACATTTTCAATCTTTATCCTGGTGGGCCGGTCTCTAGTCAAAATGCCCGGGCCGATTTTTTGTCCCAGTCCAGCCTTGATTCCTTGCTTTCCCAACACATTCACAAATAGAGTGATTAAGCCGCTGGTAATAAATGTATGCCTGTCTAACGTCGATAATGAGCCAAGACCATCGAGGCCTAAATGACAGATATGAG
Organism: Astatotilapia calliptera; assembly: GCF_964374335.1. Lineage (NCBI taxonomy): Eukaryota > Metazoa > Chordata > Actinopteri > Cichliformes > Cichlidae > Astatotilapia > Astatotilapia calliptera. Next base: position 34,485,255 of record NC_137428.1, on the reverse strand, counting down.
AAAATGAACAGATATTGGTTTTCTTCCCTCAAAGGGTATGTAATCAGTTCTGTCCATTTGTCTCTCTGTCTGTTTGTTAGCAGTCTGGGACTCTGTTAAGTCTAATTGTTGAATCTTGTCATTATGTTATTAAATTTGTCCAGTCTTGGTTCAAGCAGTAGGATCAAGACATTCCTTTGATCCCGAACACCTCTCCAGCCACTCTGTGCTGGGGGAGGTTTTATTGCAGAAACATCCTATCTGAAAGATCTGTTTCTTGTGATGTTTCTTCCTGCTTTTATGACCCTTTTGGTCAGCAGGAGGTCACACACACATACACACACACACACACGTTCTTGCACATGCATATAGGTGCTTACTCATACATACACATACCCCTCTTGGTCTTTGTAATCAAGAGGGGTCTTACGAGGGGAGGTGCTTTTGCTGTGATGTGTATTGTAACAGTTTGTTAATAAATAGCTACGGGGACAGCTGCTCTTTTGAAGGACTTTGGGCTGGAGTCAGGTTAGGAGCGTGAGCTCCAAGAGCTGGTTCTTGAGCAAAGACTTCCCTTGCTAGCAAGTAAAAGATGTTTGTCTTGTTTTTGTCGTTAACGAGAATAAGTTTCTAAACTAGCGGGGCTTGTGGAAACACAGACCCAACAGACTCACAGTTTGTAAAATATTGTTTTCAAATTTTGTGTGTTGGTAGATACCAGTAACATCTCAAACTGATTTAATTTTGGTAGAAATCACGTCAAGGTCACACCAAATGTGCAACTCAGGAAAATTTTTACAATATTATTATTAATATTTTTATGGAATGTCTTCAAACTTCACAGCAATATACTAAACCTCAGGGGACGTGGGTACCTAGGTTGTCTAAGCGTTTGACCTTGACCTTCTTTGTAACCAGCAAAAGTTCGGAGATACTGGGAGAAGTCAGACTAGAGAAGGTAAAAAGAAAACAAAAACAGAAAAAGAGATTCACATGGTAACCTTAACCATGTATCAAGTTCCTGCTGAAGGAGGAGGTGGCAACAAAACGATATGACCAGGACATGTGACAAGTACCATCACCTTGTGTTTTACTATGTTTTTTTTTCTCTATATCACATACAGAGACTCTTTGACCCTCTGTATGTGATATTGGCCTATACAAGGTGGAAAAAGAATTAAAGTGAATAACAATAAGACATTGTGCTTCAAGTGACAGGAAGATACAATTTTTTCTTATTCAGCATTTGGTTACACTAAATGGCACTCTAAGGAGAGGATTTTAGACTTTTCAAAATCCTTTATAGTTCCCATGATATATCTGTTGTCAAAGCTTACCTGGGTCATTTCCAAGATTTCCTTATTTCACAACTCCAGGTTGTAGCATAGGTTGTACGACAAAACGTTATTAACCTCTGGGCCTAAGCATAAATAATCCAGATGGCGTGACTTTCCAGACATCTCCTTCTGGAGCCAGTTCTTTTCACACACATGACAGCAGGCCATAGCATGTTTTGTGCGTATAAGTCATTTCTTTCCAATTTTCTGGAAACTTAGGCTTGTTTTTGCATGCCCTGTTGTCTGTTTGCTTGAATCCTGTTACATACCTTAAGAGTTTTTGTCTCCCATAAACTAAAAGGTTATTGCTGTTCATCTAAACCTTGTGTCACAGGCCTTTTTCACAGCAGTCAGTATAATTTGCTGCAGTCGAAAAAGCACTAGTGTCGCCAATAATGACAACAATGGGTCTGTTCTATTCAGATGTCTCAGTAAAGCAGGGCAGTGTGACAGTGAGCCAGCACGAACAGCATCTGGAAGTCAGCTATCATTATTATTATGTATAACAAAATAATTACTACTTTAAGTACACTGAACAAAAATATAAACGCAACACTTTTGTTTTTGCTCCCATTTTTCATGAGCTGAACTTAAAGATCTGAAACATTTTCTACAAACACAAAGGACCCATTACTATCAAATACTGTTCACAAATCTGTCTAAATCTGTGTTAATGAGAACTTCAGGTTTGCCGAGATAATCCATCCTACCTCACAGGTGTGGCATGTCGAGGTGCTGATTAGACAGCATGAACATTGCACAGGTGTGCCTTAGACTGCCCACAATAAAAGGCCACTCTGAAATATGAGGTTTGATCACACAGCACAATGCTACAGATGTCACAGCTTTTGAGGGAGCATGCAATTGGCATGCTGACTGCAGGAATGTCTACCAGAACAGTTGCCTGTGAAATGAATGTTCATTTCTCTGCCATAAGCCATCTTCAAAGGCGTTTAAGAGAATTTGGCTGTACATCCAACCAGCCTCACAATTGCAGACCACATGTAACCACACCAGCCCAGGACCTCCACATCCAGCATGTTCACCTCCAGGATGGTCGACCAGGTGGAGGCCAGCCACCCAGACAGCTGCAGCAACAATCGGTTTGCATAAAAGAATTTCTGCAAAAACTGTCAGAAACCGTGTCAGGGAAGCTCATCTGCATGCTCGTGGTCCTCATCAGGGTCTAGACCTGACTGCAGTTCATCACTTTAACCAACTTGAGTGGACAAATGCTCACATTCAATGGCATCTGGCACGTTGGAGAAGTGTTCTGTTGACAGATGTTTTTACTGTTCAGGGCAGATGGCAGACAGCTTGTGTTGCGTCATGTGGATGAGCAGTTTGCTGACGTCAATGTTGTGGACTGAGTGGCCCATGGTGCCGGTGGGGTTATGGACAATGAACACGAGTGCATTTTATTGTTGGCATTTTGAATGCACAGAGATACCGTGTTGAGATCCTGAGGACCATGGTTGTGCGTTTTATTCATGACCATAACCTCCTGTTACAGCATGATAATATGGGCCTCCCCCATATTGCAAGGATCTGTACACAATTCCTTGGAAGCTGAAAACATCCCAGTTCTTGCATGGCCAGCATACTCACCAGACATGTCACCCATTGAGCATGTTTGGGACACTCGGCTCGGCGTATATGACAGCGTGTTCCACTTCCTGCCAATATTCAGCAACTTTGCACAAGTATTGAAGAGGAGTGGACCAACATTCCACTGCCCACAATCAACAACCTGATCAACTCTATGCCCATTGCACACCATTTGCCTCACACAGTGCAACACATCTATGTGTTGCACTGTGTGAGGCAAATGGTGGCCACAGCAGATACTGACTGGTTTTGCGGCATCTGTAGCATTGTGCTGTGTGATCAAGCTGCATATTTCAGAGTGGCCTTTTATTGTGGGCAGTCTAAGGCACACCTGTGCAATGTTCATGCTGTCTAATCAGCACCTCGACATGCCACACCTGTGAGGTAGGATGGATTATCTCGGCAAACCTGAAGTTCTCACTAACACAGATTTGTGAACAGTATTTGATAGTAATGGGTCCTTTGTGTTTGTAGAAAATGTTTCAGATCTTTCTTTAAGTTCAGCTCGTGAAAAATGGGAGCAAAAACAAAAGTGTTGCGTTTATATTTTTGTTCAGTGTAGATATATTCATTCCTCCTTCCATCCATCCAAAGACTTAGTTTTAGGGCTATGCAGGCTCTTTTAGATGTTTCTTTTTGGTAAAGTCTAATCTGCCTTCCTGTTCTTTAATGTAACTGTTGGGTTTCACCTTATTATAAATGCTTTTATATTCACATGAGGCATCTTTTGCTTGTAGCCCTTGACAAAAAAACTCCTACCTCCTTGAGTGTGTTCTTGACTTGGTTGATGTTTTGATGGTGTTTTTCTTAACCATCGGAAAAAATCGGTCATCATGCACTTAGGTTGTCTTCTGTGGTCGTTCAGGCCCCTCAGTGTTGCTGACGTGGCCAGTGTATCCAAAGTTTTTAAGAGTATATATATTATATATATATGATTTGGCAGATCTTAAAGGTTTTGGTCTGTCTTACAAGGCTATTTTGCTTTTTCAGCCTCACTTCCACTGACATTAATTTGGACCTTATATTTAAAATTACGCTGAAAAAGTATAAAATACAATTTCAACACTTTGTATGTATGTGTGAAATAATTGACTTACATACCTTTATAAAACTGCATGACTGCACTGCATATTAAAAGCAAACCTGCAAATGTCCTGAGCACAAATCCCAAAACATATTGTGTACATACAGTGGTCTCATCTCAGGACTTGAAATCTGCTTGTTGGTTGATGGCTGAGCATTATAACGACTCTGACAGACTGTCTGCTGTGATTAGGACAGAAAGTCAGTGCACCAAGACAAATATCTCACCTCCTGCTTCTGCAACATTTGCATTAATTAATAGTGACAGCTGAGATATGACCAAAGATGACGCTCATAATTAAATTTCAGATTACACTTAATGTGATTTTGATGTTAGCGCTATGCTTCATCCAAGAAAACAGTGGTATAATTACAGCTGCTGAAATGTCAAATTATTAACCCTTACATTAGGAAAGCTGCTGTGAAATACAAGTTTAAATCAGCTATTTTATATGAGTAACTCTACTGAGAGTTTTAGAGGAAAAGCTAAAAGCTGGTTTCATAACCCTTGTGGATATTTAACAAATTTAACAAATTTCCCACGTGTGGGACTAATAAAGGTTATCTTATCTTATTAACCAAAATAACTAAATATGTCAACTAACAGATGCAACTAAAACAAGTTGGCTAGCAGACTCCTTCTGAACTAATCGATAATGTTACTAATCATGCTAATATACTCACAGCAATACTGCTGTCATGTTGACCTGCGAATGAGATCCATGTTACAATGCAGAAATGTACTATGGTTAATATCTACAAAGATTTTATGGCTGTTTTTTGAGATATTTCAGTTGGGACCAAACTGAGAAGCAGCTGAGGAGAACATGTAAAAAGTACTTCAGACACACCTTTGCTTTGCATTATACTTTTATAACAATGAGTAAAAGCAGCAGACAACTATACAGTCTAAATGTAGACAACAGAAACAAAGCTATGGGGATTCACAAACTTTAACCTATATCACTAGACTTGGCTAGTTGGACAGGTGGCCTCAGGTTTGACTCTAGATCACTGTGGTATACAGAGGAGTTATTAGATTCTTGCAGTCATGTGCAAGAAGCTCAGATGGGTGTGTATGAAAAAGAAGCCCAAATCATCACCCCTCCACCACCGTGCTTGGCATTTAATATGAAGTGTGTGTGCTGATATGCTGTGTTTTGTTTACTGCAAATGTGGTTCTGTGCATTATGGCCAAACATTTCTACTGTAGTCTCATCTGTCTGGAGGACATAGTTCCAGGAATCTTGTGGATAGTTCAGATGGAACTGTGTGAACCTGGGTTATGCTACCATTTTAAAGTTGTTTAGTCTTTTTTCTACCTTTGCACTTGTGAATGTTAACATTTATCATACTAAATGAGACCTGTAGAGTCTGAGATGTAGCTCTTGGATGTTTTGCGGTTTCTCTGAGCATCGCACGGTCAGACCTTGAAGTGAATTTGTTGGGAGGCCCACTCCTGAGAAGACTGTAGTATTGTGTTTACACATCTGGATGCTTAAAACCATCAAATTGCCAAAACATCTGCGTTTATAGAACTGCCAAAATTTTCTGACAATCAGTTAATCAAGTGAATTTGATTAGCAGCATATGTCTCCTACTTTCACTCTTAATTTCTATGGCTGCAGTAATGATACACTAAGTTTTTCACAGACCTGCATGGAGTGGCTGTAGCCCTATTTGTACTTTTTTTGCTTGCCTTGATTATATGACATTGTGTAGATGTCATCAATTAACTGAAAGAATTACTTGACATTGACGAGAGAAATAGTTGTTAGTTGGAGCCCTATATTTAGCATATTAAAGCAAAGGATTCATTAGACATGACAATGTAAGTGTATTTTATTTACAGGTGTATAAACAACATGATTCAATGCAAGATCGTCACTGGAAAAGGTAAGAAAAACAAGTGAACCTTCCCTTAATGTTTGTGTGTGTGTGTGTGTGTGTGTGTGTGTGTGTGTGTGTGTGCGCGTATATGCATGTGTATATGTGTGTGTTGATGCATGCCTGTGTATCACACCTGTTTTGTGTTTGTGTAACTATAGTATAAGACATTCCCAGCTGCAGTCATTGTACGAGCTCATGAACCTCATCTACACAGAGCCAGACTCTATTTACATTTCATTCAACTTTAAGTGCTCCTCACGGCTCAGCTAACTGTACATGGCAACAGCACGCATCCAAACTAAAGCATTAATAATAACACATAAGCATGCACAGGTCTGAATGAGATCAGAAGCAACCTCTTTGCTCAAATTAAAATCATTTAATCCTATAAAGACTTTGTAGATCCTGCTCTGTTTTTTCTCAATAAAGCAAATTAAAAAGGAAACCGGTAAGATACTTTACAGTATGACTGTCGTTCTGTTTTGGGAATCGGTGTTTTGTTTAAATACAGTTTGGGGAGACTCCTCATCATAAAGTGCTATGCAGTGCCATACACCAGAAAGAATGTTACAGTTTTCTTCAGAGCAGTGGTTTCTCATCTCCAGAAATTGGGAAACGGCCTGTTTTTGCATCTAACCAAACCTGCACATGTGCTTGCAAGCTGAGCGAAGCTTTCAAATTCACTCGGCTTCCTTCGTGTAAAAGTTCTCCGGCGCTGCACAGGGGAGGAGGTTTTGCATGAAAGACCGAGTGCTGGTTGGGTGAAAAACCTGGCCCTTTGATGCAACCCCTTGGAGACTGGAAATGAGAAAGACTGCAGTGGCGGCGGCAGGAGAGAGGAAGAGAGAGGGCGTCCCAAAACAGCAGCATGGCTCACAGCCAACTGTCTCAAATATGGCTGAATATGAAAGACACCACTAGTATTTAACTAATTAAGTAGGATGTGATTTCTTATATCACCTGCATATGTCGTGCTATAAATAGTAGTAAAGCTAAATACTTCAAACTTGAATTGTTGTTAAAAATAGAAACACATGCAAATTTTGAGGTTAGTGCAAAATAAAAGTGGGGAAAGGTTCAATTTGTTCATCTCCAGAAGCTGATGTATACCCTTGCCCAAGCACACCCATGCCTTCATCATCTTCTCTGGTTGACATGGTTAGCCAACTGCCTTCTGTAGTGCCATTATTAGTGTGGATAAAAACACAGGTATGTCCTATTAAAAAATACTTGACCTCCATCGGAGCTTACAGACCATTTTGTATTGCAGTATATGTTGTTAAGAAATATTAAATATTGTGACTTCTAGGCCCTAAGTGGAAGTGAAATGTCCAGTACAATACTCGCAGCCAAACTGGTTCGTCCATAAACTTAGCCGAACTAACGTGGCTTGCTAAAAGCTATAAAGCTGCTTGGGAAATTGGAAAACATCAAACATTAAGTAAATGTGTGCAATTAAAGGGACAAAACAACGTTAAATAAGTTAGGTAATAATATACAGAAGGAAAAGATTGTATATGTCGGATGGGTTCTTCTGTGCATGCTCAGGGACCCTACGAACATTAAAGTCATTTCGTCTTTAAAAAAAAAAGATAAAAGAAAAAGAAAGGTGCAAGTTGAGTGTTTTCAGCCAGTTCCTCAGCAAGCAGTTTCCTCAAAAGCTCCGCTGGCAGGCGGTGAAATAAAAGCTTCGGTTTTGGCTTCCTCTCCTCCTCTCCTTGGGGAGTGAACCTCATTGTCGCCCTCTCCGTTTACACCACTGTGCTGACAGACGGGTCAGACAAGTTGAGTTGGCCCGTGACGTCAGTGGGTGGGTACTGCTGCAGAGGTGAAGAAAAACAGGGCGGAGGAAGAGAGACACATAACAGGGTGTCATTTCTTGACAAAATTTAGTGTCCCTTTTGTTGCCGATGTTGTTGTTGTCCTAGCATTGTCTAAATATTAATTTTAATTTAGGGAACAACTGTGTTCTGCAGAAGCTGGATGTTGCTCTAACCCCTCTCAGGCAGACTTTAATTTTGTGTCATTTTCTTTAAAGTCTGAATTTTTGTAGAACAGTTTGTGCCTGGGGTGGGCTAGTTTTGGAGCTGACGTAAGATCCCGAGAGTCTTGACAACAGCAGTCATTTATTTTTTTATTTTATTTTTTGCCTCAGCAACATGACTGGGTGATAACTTCCTGCCATGGATAAAATGGGCAGCTCATTTATCACCCCCACAGTCATCTGTGTGCATGCAGACAGGCAGCTTCTCTATATTTAGCTCAAGAGGAGAACATGAATTTTGGGCTGATTGCACAAGTGCTGCTGTGTCCGACTCTTACGTCCAATCCCTGCATCACTGTGCTTCTTTAAGAGCAGAATATGTTGAATTATAGGCTTCTACAATGCTGAGAGGGGAGGCAAGATCCCATATCCATGCATATGCTTCGTTTGAGTGGGTTGTTTTTAGTGCTTTTGGCAGCAGTAAGCCATTTTTTAAAATGTTATCTTTTACATAGAAACACAGAAATCCTACATTACAGAATCCGCTTTATACATCATAAATCGAGTTTGCAGAACATGTTGTTTTTGTAGAATTGCTTCATGTTTTGAAACACAGTGAGATTGGGTGGAGTAACTGCATTATGTCCTTTATAATTCAGCTAATTTCCAACATGCCAATCAAAATTCTGACTCACAGTGCTGTGTTGCAAAGCATGCAGGAAAGCATCTTTTCTTTTTACATTAAGCACATTACTACTGCACATTAATGACATTCAGAACCAAAACAGGGAAGGTGTACCCGTCTCATTTGTCACTTTTTTTGATTTAAGCACCTCTCGTTTTAAGCCGATAGAGCCGATACATTCAAGCATGTGAGTTTCAGAAGTTGGTATGATGCAACTAACATGCTGACAGATGTGGGGGCATCCAGACTGAATGGGAAAATTGTTGCTTTTTATTTTAAGGTAATAAATAGGAGTCAGAGTGGATGTCCCTCATCTCCTTGACCCGCAAGTTGCATCATCACATAGCTTACAGCCCCCATTTGGGTCTCCACATGTCTTGTACCTTGAGGGCCTGCTAACAGCGCACCCTACTGGGGTCAAGTGGACCAGCAAAAGAGAAACACTTCACTGACATCACAACCACAGTTAAAAGCTACTTATTCAGCACAACTAAGATGACGTTTTTTTGTTGGGGTTTTTTGTCATATATGGAACAGCTACAAAGAGTATTACTACTTCTACGGTTACTACATCTATGACAGTTAAAGTAATTAGCATGCTTGTAGAGGGAGAGAGGAGCAGTGTGGCATGTGGGTGAGGGACACTGACACTCAAGTCCATTGATATCCATTAATAGAAAAGAAGAACATTTATATAAAATCAAAAATAATGGTCAAAGACTGAAGATGGTAGGTCTTTCAGTTGGAGCATCTTTTGTAATTACACTAAATCCTGTTTCATTTTACACTTTGAGACATTTTCTTCCCCCAATAGGGCTCCCAAACCAGCATCCGAAACCTCATACAGACAAAGTGGCAGTGGCGATCCCGCTCTTCTTCTCATAAAATGAAAGAAATTCTATTGGAAAAACGCCGGGGAAGAGTAAAGGTGCTTGGCTTCATTGCTGAAACATCCGTTAAAAAAACAAAACAAAACAAAAAAACAACAACAGATAGTTAACAGAAGAGAAAGAAAGGAGAAACAGAAAATCAAATCGTAACTTTTTTAAAAATGTTGCAAGCTGTTATCTTTGCTGCCATAGGCTACATTTCTCCAGAGAAACACATTCAAAGCATAGTGTTAGTGCAAAAGGCTATGAAGGCTATCTCCACAAATTATTGCCATTCTTTTATAAAGCCCAGATTTGGTTAACAACCAGCTATGCCTGGCAGATCAGCTGGGCACAAATGACCGTGGGTCACCGGTTTTTCAGCGCGATCCAAGCTTGTGTAGTGCAATCTCCAAACCGCAATGAGCAGGGCCTTTCAACCGAACTGTGAAGGAATGCAGAAAACCTGACACTCTCATTGTACTGCAGCAAAGGAGTGATATAAAAAGAATCGGGGGGGGGGGGGGCAGTAGCTTGTATTTATTCTTGCATCACAACACAGTGAGAGTCTAAGGCTTCACAGAGTTTTTAGCACAATAAAAACAATATGTAAAACGTCGACTGTCTTCACGACCTGAAAATATACCCTGCAAAAGGCATGCACAGTTCGGACCACAAGGACACTGGAAATAAAACAAGAATTATGACAAACAAAATATGATAATGCAAAAAAGTAAATTGATTAATAGAAATCCATGAGTGGAATCCTGAAATAGACACACCGAAAAATATGACAACACATTAGTTTTCTTCTCGGGAGGGCTGGACGTCACCTTAAATTTTAAAAAAGGGTTTTGGGAATAAAAAAATGACAGAACACCAGCGCATGCTTTTCAAACCATAAGCAAACCAACAGCGGCTGAAACCCAAACAGAGGAAGTGCAGGATTGGTGCAAAGAAACAATGGATATACGAAGGATCAGGCAGTCAAAACGACAGGACATGAACAGAAACGTATAAACAGACACGCTCGCATACGGTACACTCACGCACACACGTACCACAGTGCCACCACCACCATCACCACCAAATACGGACAGAATCCACGTCCAAACCAGAGGCAGGGAGGAAGAGCAGCCCAAGACAAAACACCACTGGCAGACTGCTTGCTTTTGTCGCGCCCCTTCCTCCAGAAGACACTAATCCCATTAAATCCTTCCCCCCTTTTCCCCCAAATCCTGGACACTTGGGACGCTCCCTTTCCAAATTCAGAGCCCAGCTCCTGGCCTGGCCTGACCTGAGATCCTGCACTGATGCCCTCTATGCTGTAGAGGAACCATAAGAGCTAAATGGTAATGGTTGATCGATGGTGAAGGGACAGACACGTGGCAGAGGCCAGCGGAGCCGTGTGGAAATGAGTGAGTGGAACATGGGACTCTTTTGAGGTCAGATATGGGGATGGGGGCAGAGAGGACAGCGAAAGACAAAGAGATGGAAGCAGAGACAGAGGAGGAGAAGAGGAAAGAGAGGAAAGAATAAACAAGGGAAGGTGTCGCTTCTTCCGTCTCCTTACCGTGTCTTTGGAGGACCTACGTCTCTTGATGCTGGAGGCCAGGGTGGTACTGATGGACCTAAAAGAGGCTTTCTTTTTGGGGTCGGGCTCTGCTCTACCACTTTTCCTATCCTAAAATAAATATATGTAGAAACATTATTCATGTCCTATGGCTGGGGTGATAACCGTGGTTTCAGTCTCACCCGTTTTCTCTCTACCCACCACCACCAAAACCACTGCCACCCCAATAGATTACCTTATGTTTTTAATAGACTAATTACTGGGAGGGTCCTTGTGAAAAACACTACACCATTTGGAAATGTAAAAGAGGGAGAAAGAAGGGGATAAAGCTTGTTAGATGTGAGAGTGAACAAAGTCTGTTCAGCCTGATATGAGGGCATTTGTCTACATTTTATGCAACATAATCACACTTGGACTGCACAAGATGGCACAGTAGTCCTCTAGAAACACACTCAGTTGGCCCTAGAAATGCACTGGAATGAGTGATGACTAGTAAAGATGTCAGTGGGTGTGATACCTAGGTTTTAAACCATCTAAAATAGTCTACCCGTACACTCGCTATTGTGTGAGTGCACACACACTTTAAAGCTGCCACTTCTTTATCTCAGCACATGATTAATCTTCAATCTACTCTTACTCAGTAACACACAGGTAACATCTTCAAATGCGTACCTGTCAAAATAAAATAAAAACATAAAGAAAAAGAAGCACTATTAACCGTATTCTTACAACATGGTGAGCCAATTTGGTGCCCTCGCTCCCTCATACCATCAGAGTGCCCCACAGCTATTCTCAGCACAATTACTGGATGTCTGTGTGCAACAATAAAAAAAGAACTCATATTAAGAACTCATATTAAGGTATTCTTACATCCTGAGTCTCTACAGAGGAAGAGGGCTGCATAGGGGGAGAAAAGAAAAATAAAATAAATGTCCATCCACTTGGATTGTTATTACTTTAAAGAATATCCTTAAGCAAAAGCCAAGGGAACCAAAAATGGCAGATAAAAAAATCCCAAAACTAGCAAAGCAAACATTCACATCCAAAGCCAGGCAGGTATAAAAAGTTAAAAATAATAATAATAATAATAAAAAAGCTACAGTATTGGATGCATAGAAGGAAAACAACAGCGACATAAGTCAGTAATTAAAGCCCATTTAACGTCATTATACCTTTAAGGGGTATAATGGAAATTCACCCCACACACCAGGGAATGGGATGAGATGGAGAGCATAAAGGTAAAAATAAGAAGGAATGGTTGTCTACTAGAGCAACGAAAAAGCCTGTTTTCTACTGAAATTAAAGTGCAAAAACAAAAGTCAGTGTTTAAATGATAAATTCATAATTAACTGAGCAAATGAAAGCTAAAAGATGCTACTTCTAATAAAAAAAAAAGAGTATAGTATAAGTGGAGGATGACAGATTAGTAGCAGCAAGGGAGGCCCTTGGGGTGGGCGGGGCAGTGTGGTGTGAATTTCAACATGCCAAATCGTTTTATGGATGGAGGGAAGGAATAAAAGGGGGAACATAGATTAAGTAACACAAAACAAATAGCACGACAAATCAATCCTGGCCAGCACTGGCCCCGCAGTTCATCCTTTTTCATCAGGTCACATGACTAGGCTCTTTCAGGGCACATTTGTTCCACCATCACCCCGCCAACCAGCACTCTCTCAACCCCCTGATGACATAATATCAGGTGGCGAGCAGGTATTATCTCATGTGCAGGATAGATGAAAGCTGGCAGAAGAGTGATTGGTGCACGGCACCGTTCGATTTTAGTGCAAAAAATATCTTTTTCCTGTTGGAAGATGACATCTCGTGTTAGTAAATGGTTAAAGTCAGCGTGCGTATTGGTCTTGGTTCAGAAAAATCAATGCCCAAGTGACGTCAGGTGTTCGTTTAATCTTTACTTTCCCCTTTTCTTACACATGTTAGACTGCAGGAGTGAAGCCCGGCCATCCAGAGCCCTGATGAGGCGCTGCGTGTGCACAGTCCCGGCCATGCAGGGCATGCTGGACCATCAGATGAAGAGCGGCATGGGACTTGCACCGTGTACATCGGCTGCGTGTTTCCCGTTGGAAACAGATGTGAGCTGTCATAGTCCAGCATCATTATACAACATCACTGTTATCGTCACGCAGCAGACTTTCTGACGCTTTGTTTTCATCCCAAACTATCATCAGGTTCAATCTGGTTCAGACAGTGCACTTCTAAGTAACATCCGTTTGAAAAGACAGATGTAGAAGCCACATGTGTAGTCTCTTAGTAATGGAACACAATGTAACTTTTTTATAATATAAATGTTCACATTGTAGCTACATTGTCCACCTCTAAAAAAGAGAACAGAGAGAGTGGATCAGCAGCAGCCTTTCACTAACCCTAACCCTGCCCCAGTCCTAATGTAACTGACAGCTTTTATTAAAGATGAAGATGAGTTATTACTTACACACCCTACATAAATTATAGCAATCGTTGCACTCGAGTGGTCGCACCCTTAGGCGATTTATTCACAGTCAGCTATGGTAAAGTGACAGATAGATGACTGTGTAACACGTATACTTATTAATTGTGTTTGCTATTTAGGTTATTTCTTTATCGGTTTGGCTTAATTCTTTTCCCCTCCAACCAACATACTTTGAAAGGCACAACTACTTTTACTTTAAAGTCATACTGGTTCTGTTTATACTAAGATTTTCTTTCTATAAATTGAATAATGGAATAAGCGGACACTTCGGCCCATTACTATATATCATGCCTTTATTTAAAAGGGACAGTTAAGCCTTAATATCATTTAGGCACCATCGGCAACCAAATAAAAAGCTCTCACACACAAAAATGCATGTGCATTAGCTAAATTAGGTAAACGTAGGAAATGCCCCAGTAAACTAGCATTTCTCATTATAGAACTCAAAAAACTAAAAATAAATTTTACTCCAAAGACCCTTTACTCACTCATCATGTATGTTGCTACAGCTTTTAAAGTTTTACAATCCTGGGCAACCTACACACATGCACTTTTCTTTCTTAGTAAAAGTCTGCAAAACCAATGCCATGGTGGCGTGACACCTAATGAACTTCTTGTTTGAGAGCTTTTAGCTTTTAAAAATAACTGGGTGCAGAGATAATGCAAAGGTGGCAACTAGTGAGGATTTTACTTTGTGAACAGATTTACTCAGAAGTGCACTTTCTCTGAAGTTAAACCTCTGTTTGAAGGCATTTGGGTGCACAGTCCTGCACATTGCTTTGCATAATACAACCTGAGGCATTTAAAAGCACATAATAACAAAAAACACACATGGAAGCAGTCGAAACGATGCCAGTAATGGGTATCGAGGTTTTAGTGATTGCTGTACTAGAGAAGGAAGAGGCCACATAAACTGTGATCTTAGATTGAGTTTGTACCCTGGAAAACCAAGCTATCATTTTTAATTTCAGAAATTTAGATCACTGTGAGTAATCAAATCAGCGTACCTAAACAGTGTGAATAAGATCCTGAATAATTTTCATGCAAAGCAGATTTGATTAGCCTTACTTCATGGGTCCTCTCAGCGCTTCTTGCGTAAGGCGCCATTGTAATAGCTATAGTTAGAGCAATGTGTGTCTAGCAATTTTAGCTTTTGGGCCCAGAGTGATGGTGAATGAGCAAGATGAGCAAGCATGAGCCATCTTTGTTTAGTGATGCAGAGAAATTGGCATGATCATCACTGACATGGATATAAATTACATTAGTCTGCGGGCAGTTTAGTGTGTCCCTCTCCTTTCTCAGTGACGCCCCCCTGCATGCATTCATCTGCTGTATGCGCCTACATCTATATGTACAGCTATATGAGGACACATACGACAGTTACATACAGCTATCAGTTTGATGGTAGACACTTTTAGAAGGACATTGATTTGCTGACAGGCACTTGTGATAATTATACTGTACCTTCCTCCAGCCCTGCTGTCTCATTTCACTTGGTTCAAGAGAGACACAGCAGACAAACTGCCACAGCCACATCACAGACTCAGGCTGTGATTGGCCATCAAATGTGGAAACCCTGTACCTTCAAAGCAGCACTGATTGCATCAGAGTGCAGGGGAAATCATGTTCTTCACTGGCTGAGCAAAGGAACTTATCGCTTGATTATAGCTCAGATGGTCAGTTCATTCAAAAAAAACAAAAAACAAAAATGTTCATAGTGGTATCTGGCCATGAAAATGACTTTAAACTGCAAAGAAGTTCCATTTATTGTTTTTTTTTAATTACGTGAATGTTTCTGAAAACCCCTGAAAATGAATCTAAGTTAGCTGTATAGTTAGATACCACTAGAGCAGGTATGAAAATAAGGACTTATAAAATTATATTTGAGTGAACTGAGCCTTTAGATTGATGCCTGTTCAGGCAATGTTGCACGAAGCCTTTGCCATGCGAGATTTTAAGTTCTTGCTTGGTGTCTGCATCATGAACACTGCGGTGGATAAGGAGACACACTGTGCGCTGCAGCATTGCACATTTCACTTATGCTGACAATTGTGGAACGGTCACTGCCGTATGATTGTGCCAGGGCATTGATTTGACTCTTTATGCTCTATTTGTCTTATCAGCTTTTGGCTGCTGTTAGTTTTGCTGCCAGAGAGAAGGAAATCAATGGGGTCGCGAGCAAAATGCATCAACCTTAGAGTATTCATTGTCAATAATGTTTTTTCAATGTTTCTGGCAGGGAATTTGTTTTTTCTGCTGGATTTCCATGTACAAATCATATGACCTTATGAAGAATATAGCGCCACAGCAGCAGCTTAGAACTACTGGTTCATGCCATGGACGTGGGTAGTGGAGAGTTTTCATTTGGAGATTTATTGTGTGAGAGAATCTCTAATTATCTTATTGTTACGCCAAGAACGAGAGGTGACATGACGGTGGAAATGGCTCTACTACATACTAAAGAGGGAGTTCCAGCCACCGCTTGACTTCCAGAAGTCTCCTTACTATCCTGCAGGCACACACACAAGAGACACGGGTGCATTTGGCCTCAGGGAACTGTGTAAACCCACAGGGTGGCCACTCAGCATGCCTTACATTATATGTAGGCATCAGAGATCACTGTTTCTTGTATGGTGATCTGCTGGTTTGATCACTACTTAAAAAAACCCCAAAGTTCTCAGATGGGTTGAGAAACAGAAATCAACCCTCATTCGAGGGAGGTTTTTCTGGCTCTCTTCCACCCCAGTTTTGACCCTTCCACCTTCAGTGGATGCAGGGTATCAATCCTACCTGCAAGTTCTTCCTCCAGACATTGACGGCCGCAAAGGCCAGCTGCATCTGCTTCCTGCGGGCGTCTTTATGGCGCTTATAGGCAATTTCAATGAAGATGAGGAAGATCCCTGCTGCTATTCCTCCAGCCACCAGCATGAATACCCCTGTGAAGGAGGGACACATGAACAGAAACAGAGCAGACACAGGGATGCGTGAGTTTCCTGTCTACATCTCCCCCGCTCCCACTAAGCATGAACGCATGGTCTGACTGTCATGCTCAGTGGTCGCCCTCCTTTCTCAACCAGCTCCTACTGACGACGACTGCTGCAAACTACACAATATTAATAGAGAACCACAACCGCACGAAATCACAGGACAAGATACTGTACGGCACACTACCCACAGAGCACCACGCTGACACTAAAACAACGATTTTGTAAAGGTATTGGACAAAAAAGGGCTACAGTACCTTACCACTGCAGTTTTTGTCCAATCACTTTTAACGCTTTCTCTACGCCATAAGGACCATACCTGCCATGTTTTCAAAGGTGAGTGTGGCTGGGGCATTGCTCCTTGAGTCACACTCCTGGTATCTCACCCAGGTTTTATCTAGGTCTTCCATGAAGCCGTTCTCATGAGAACTGCAGGGGGTTGGGGGTAGTGGGGAGAGAGGTAACAGAGTTAATGAATGCCGCAAATGACCGAATGTTTGAGCCGCTTACTCCCAGCTAGCAACACAGATGAAGCACAGACAGCTGTACAGACACGTGTACTGACAAACAGTGATACACTTGACAAGAGACAACCAGACAAACAGGGCAGGAAAGGGGAGATACAAAGATGTGACATAAGGCAATGTATTGGATGGCTATAAAGGGTCAATATGTGACCATGAAATCATATTGATAAGAAAAAAAAAAAGAAAAAAAAAGGTCATACGAGTAATGCAGCTTCGGCTGGGACAGACCTGAGAATGGCCAGGGACACATTCTGTTTCCAGGGGCTGTCCTTGCGCATGCCTATGCCAAAGCCCGAACGGAAAAACAGCTCTCCCGTGGTCACCAGGTCGCACTTCTGCGAGGCTTCAAACTCCAGCACCGCAGAGTCCCAGATGAAAGCATGCAGCTTGCTGTGGGGGCAGGGGGAGGGAGGAGGAGGAGGAAGTGGGGAGGAAGGGGAAGGAGGGGAAGGAGGGGGTTACGGTGCAACAGTACAATGATTTACATACACATTTACGGCTCCCACCCTTCTCTCTCTCTCACACCACATCGTGTGTGTCAGTCAGCGTTTACCAGCAATCTCTACCGCTGCTTATGTCCCAAATGAAATCCAATGCCAGATGGGTGAGGGCGCGTCCCCCATTGGATTCCCCCAATCTCAAAGATGTTCGTCTGGGTACAACCTGAAAAAGGGGGCTCTTCGACTCAATGTTAGCTCAACCTCACACTGTTGTCAGTGCTGTTGACACGTCCACTCCTGCTGCTGTCCCTGGAAACCTGCCTTGGCTGGGCGATGGGCCTGAATCAGGGCGAATGTCGCAGTAAAGCCTACCACTTCCACCTGATCCGGAGGTCCATGTCCCTCCCCTAGAGTTAACTGGAATAGCCCTGGTCTACGTGCTTGATAGGTCGAACAGCCGGCCGACACGTACTCTGGTCGGCCCGGCCTGGCCGAGACTCACTTGTCACGCACGGCCTGGATAGCCTCGGCGGCACTCTCATAGTTGTGCTTCTCCATGTGGCGGTACATGGTGCTAAGCTCCACCTGCCGCCGGAAGTAGATATCCACTGAGCTTTGTTTCACTGTGGCGTAGATGAACTTGTCTGATGGGTTTCTCAGCTGCATAAAGAGACAAGGAAAAGCACAATCTGATGAACAATAAGTAAGAATAAAATCAATCAGTCTATATATTTGTTAATATGATTGAAAAAAGGTAATGTGTAGTAATAAGCTCCTTGTTTCACATACCCGTGGGTCATTGATACCGGTGATGCGCTCCTCAGGCCGGTCCAACACCAGGAAGGCAGCCAGATTGGCAGTATAGGAAGCCACAATGATCATGGCAAAACCAGCCCACACCATGCCCAGGATTCTCGCTGAGAAGCTACGTGGTGCACCTGTGTGGTGAGTCCAAGTTTTGAGTTTTCATCTCAGTAACTGTCAATTTCAGCTTATTTTTTCTGTCATATATACTGGATACTCGTATAGAATATGAAAAAAAAAATTAAATAACGTTTTTACACTATTAGTTCCAGATAGATTTTGTCTGATTTTGGATCTGTGTGATGGCAGTGAAGTGGATATTCCTAATATCAGCCAGAGCACTCTGCATTTTCCCATAATGATCTCACTAGGCGGGTGCGTCTTTGCTACTGTTTTCTGCTACATTTTTGTACACGATATAAACATATTTTAATAATATCCACACTCACCAATAAATCAGGAATTAAAAAAAGGATATGTGTCAATTAAATATTTTGCAGTAGTTTTACAATTTTAGCCCACAATCATCTCAAAAACTCTGGCTGTCATTCTTCTGGAGTGAGTGCTGTCAAATGCTGTAAGAAGCACTCATGTTGACGTGGATGTAAAACTTTGTGAAAGGATTCTCATATAAGTCGATGAGTCTGTGAACATAATTTCTGACTCATGACAGCGATACTGTGTCGAGTGGTTGAAGATATCCTGAACTTTTCAGTCAGTAAGTGCTTCTGATGTCGCTGCTGTTAGCCACTATTAGCCTCTGTTAGCTTTTGTTAGCTAGTGTAACTAAAACTTTCTTTGGAGGGGCTCTAACATTGCTGGACTCAAACACTTAGTGGATAAACTTAAATAACATGTGAGAATTTAATCAAACTGTTTCTTAGAGGGGAAGTGTGATTTTTAAAACACTTGAACCAAACATAAGCTGGCATAATATTAGCCAATAAGCAACAACTATTGTTTAGCTAGCTAAACAATAGTCGGGAGACAACAGGGTTGTGTGTCTAACCTGCTGACAATAAGCAATTAGAACAACATCGGGGACAGTATTTATTTCCACTGTATTCAAGATGGCGCAGCGACATGGTTTCTACAAACTGGCACCCAGTCCTATAGATTTTTAATGGTTTCATTTTAAGTTTATGAGGATAGATCAGTTTGTTTATGAGTACAAAATCTTAAAGAGAGGGCTCTCCTAAAGGGAGCCTTGCAAAAGTAGCTTTTTTATATACATATATAAAACTCATAAAATATCATGAAAAGGAAACACTTGACAGAAAATCAAATAAGATAACAAAACTGTTACAAGCTGTACCAGCTTTTCTTTTTTTTCTTTTTTCTTTGTCGTTTTCAAAGAAAAATATGACAGTAGCAGCTGGATATCTGGAGCCACACAGACACTTGATATCAATCCTTTTACAAATGCAAAACTGTTCAAAGACTAGAAGACATCATCCAGGAGCTCTGTGGGAAAGAGAAAATTCAACAACTGGGTATGACTCACCTTCTCCTATACCAGAGTTCAACAATACTCCCCAGGAGAACCACATGGCAGATGATAAGGTGAGGGCATCTTCTTCTTCTTCTTCACTATTTACTTTAAATCTCCCAAACGGGCTATGGGAAGAAATTGGGAGGGTTGCAGAAGATATAAAATGAGAAATGTCCAACAACTTGCTGAATGTGAAAAACCCAGTGATTCCCCAAAAAAGGGAGGAAAACTGAACATGAGTGGGCGAAGCAAGACAAAGTCCTCAGAAAGAAAACAGGGTGAAGACGGTGGCACAGAGCTGTGGGATGACTGGAACCAATCTTCACCTCTGTCTGCCTTGCTGTCCACATCGAGGGAAGATCTGCAGTGCTCAGGAGTCCATGTACACACACACACAAGCATGTACTTCACACACACAGTCGTTCATACACATATGGATACATGAATACACATACAGGCCCCCCTTGTACCTGAACCGGTCTAGTAGGTAAAGCATCACCGCCACCACATGCACCGAAAGACCCACCAGCAGCCACAGCGTGCTTTGGAACGGCTGCATAAACGAGTCCAGTGTACTGCGAGGAATTTCCTGAAAACAGATACAGGCAGTTGATTATCGATTGATAATGAATTCTTTTAGAATTTTATGGAACCATTGGTCTGGCTCATTGTCAGGTTTTACAGTCTTTTTACTGACAAAGACCCATGACCTTCCATATTGCACTGAAGTAGGATTCTAGCAAGAAAAAACTTATATGCTCATATGTTCTGTAACTGTGTGGTCTGTTAAATGTAAATTTTTTCAAAATGTACTATGGGTAAAAAAAATTTAGGTCTTTTTATGAGTAATGTGCAAAAGTCTTGAGCCATCCCTCATTTCTTTATATTCAGCTAGGAAAATGGGAAACATGTACAGATAAAAACAGAAGCAAAATCAGAAACTGTACAAATATTGTAAACTTCAAGTCAATATTTGCATGACTGCTTTGATAACTTTCTTGTACTTTCTTTAAGTAGTCTTCAGGAATAGTTCTTCAGGGTTATTGAAGGACATTCAACGCTTTTCTTTGGATGTTGGCTGCCTTTTGTTCTATTCTCTGTCAAAATGATCCTACACTGCTTCAGTGGATATGCTTTTGATGCATTGGCAGTGTGTTTGGGAAAATGAAGACACACTTTCGACATGCTAATGCATGATGAGTCAAAACCTGATGGTATTTTTCTGCATTCATAATTCGATTCCATCTTTGGCAAAATCCCCAACACCTCTGACTAAAATGCAGAGTGCAAAATGCAAGATCAAAAATAAAGGGTGTCTTTTACACAACAGTGCAGGTTATTATGCACTCACATACATCAAATAGGTTTAAACCTGGCAAATGAGATAAAATAAGTTTGACTGTTTCCATGCCTTTAACATTTTAACCAGTGTTATTTATATCTGAACACAGTTGTGTCTTTTTTACTGTTTCAGGCTCATTTCTGTGTCTGCGAAAATCTGCAAGGACAGAAAATGAGAACGCATTATCTTAACACTTGTTTGAGATGTGTAATCCATGGCTAATCCTTCCCAGATGGCATTCATTTCTTTCAAAGAAAGATGGTAGAGGCAATGGCTAACTGATACTGCATCACCTCATATTCCCTCTAGGTCTTTGTCCACTTAGAGATTTTAATAACCTATGGAAATTAAAGTTAACGGATCAAATCAATATTTTTCCAAACTGTCAGGGGTGATTTGATCTCCATCCACCACTTTAAATTGCAGCTACGTAGTTCTTTGTCGTGTTGTCATTAACCTGGTATACAAATAATATAGATGGTATCTTGAAACCACCTATACTACCTTTTTCTGCCACAGCTGAGCAAATTGTATTAAAATGTATCTCTCTTGAAGCCATACAATCTCTGTCTCTGCTTCATTATATTTTTACATAAATGAACAGATGCACAAGTAAGCAATAGATGCATCTCCCCTAGTCATAGGTCTAAGTACCAAATATCCTGCTTACCTTTTTAACGAGGATAGTGAGGCCTTGATATTTAAAGGGTTTGGAGAACTCGATGTACTGGGCTCGCTCATTGTTTATAGTCAGCGGAGCTACAATCATGTCAGCCAGGCCTCCCAGGAGCTCGCCCATCATGCCGTTCCACTCCTTCTTGTTACTGTTGTTGACCTGGAGTCCCAAAATGGAAGGAGTTGAGAAAGTTGAGAATCTGAATCAGCTTTAGCCCTGCTGTTGTCTAGACCACAGATTTGCTTCAGGATTTAAGGATTTGGGTTAAACCAAGTAAACGTCAAAAATATAGAACAGCGTGTTCTTGCTTTGCCTAAAGAACAGAGTTTCAGGTTTCAGAAGGTTGCAGGTTTTCAGTTCAGCGTATCTAGTTTCTTCTCTTTTTGCTTTCTTGCAGTTCTTACGGCTTCTGCGACATGTTACAGCCTCACGCTCCCGTTTTGGGAAGGACTCAATTTCAAGAGATCATCCTTGTTTAATATGTGACAAATAAGAATTAATGCTCTAAAAATAAACATGCAATGATACATGAAATCTGCACTGAACATACTAGAATGGTAATAGGAGGTGATTAAATCTGTTTTATGTCCTTTCTAATTCAGGTCACCTATATACAGTGGATTGTGCTCTTGAGATTTTGGGGCTAAAGACCCATTAGAAGGGTGAATATTTTCACAGGGACACCTGAAAATCTTTGCACCAATTTCTTTTGTCACAAAAATAATACGGACAGGCATGAAGGACATAATATGACTTTTGTGTTGGTATAAAATGTGTTGGCCATTTTTAGACTTCTTAATATTAGAGCATAATTTTACAATTCATAGCAATGCATTTCACTACAGTTATTAAAAGCTTAGGAATATGTTGTATGATTGACTATTGCCTTTAAAAACAATGTGCATTACAGTACATACTTAATGAACAAACATATGCTCAGAGAGATGCCTGAAAAAGGCAAGAAACTACTGTTTTACCAAGTGCTATGCACTGTAGTATACATTTATAATTGTTGTGATTCTCAAATGGTTTATTATTGTATATTTTGAGGCTCTGTTCTTCCAAATGATGCATGATTTGACTCAAAATGGTGTGATTCCATTCAAAATGTCCTCAGGCTATAAAGTGTTATTAGCACACTAATTTATTTCCTTGTTGAACTGAAAAAAAAGATTCCTAGATGGAAGTAAAATTGAGCGTCATTTACAAGCATTTAACAGGAACAAAAGAAGATGCCCTTGGGTTATAAAAATGTAATGATTACATTTTCTATTGCACATCAGAATTAATAGACACATAAGTCGCACCTCATGTAGGCCTGTAGTAGCTTCATCTTAAATAAGCCAGTGCAGTTTAATAGTAACGTTGCCGCTATTATTAAATAAGATAGCTTACATTTTTTTATATTATACAATAATATTTGCTGATAGCTCATTGTTAACATATTTCTATAGTATTGTAGTTGATGATTAGCAGATTCCCGGAAAAGTAATGCAATCTGTTGAGAATGTAAACAGAGAAACCAAAGACTGGACTGGTTACAAAGATAAGTCACAGGCTAGTTTCTGTGCACTCATGACGGTGTGCTGCTTGAGCAATACAAGGTTAGGTTATATATAGCTGATCCTAGCAGGGCATGTGTCCTATTTTATCTGCACAAAACCCAACTCTTTCCCAGGAGGGGTTCATAAAAAATGAACAAACCTTGCCAAAACAACAACCACAAAAAAAAATCTTCAGCACACAAGTGGTGGTATGTACAGTTTGTATGTGTTCCATTTTCATGGATCACAGAACAGATTTGGCAGCAGTGCAGTAAAAACACAATCTGGCAACAAGACAGCTACGACTCATATATAAGTGATCTGATCCAAAGATGGCAATCAATAAGAAAAAAAAGCAGCTGGAAAGCTGAAGGATGTGCAGCAGAAGGCTGGATCGCAGTAAAACAGCTGGACTCGAGTCAAAAATAAACATGATTAAATTTAAATGGCACTCTACTCCCTTTGTCTTCTGAATTATTTAGAAGACAGGACAGACAATGTGAGTCAAGTTCTCTGAGCCTGTGAAGTAAGTGTGACTCATAAAAAACGATTAACAAAAGCATTAAACGCCATCCAAAAAGACAAATACTCAAAACCATATTGAACCTGGTGACCTTGGAAGTGCTTGGTGGCTTGCAGGCCACTCTGCAACTGGTAGGCAACTACTCATCGGTAGTTGACAACTGGAAATTTGTATAATTTTGCTGCCTTGAGCTAATGATCTCCTTTTTAGATCTGAGTGATTTTTAAACACATTCATGTGGAACTACAGGAAAGTCCCAAAATAAAGGCATGCCACCAGATTTAAATGACTGCAGATGGAAAATATATTCTTCTTGTGAGCCAAAATACACCAACCATGGATCTTAATGTGAAACTCACCCGCTCCTGAGTTCCAAATTTTCCATCAGCCACCAGATGCACCTCATAGGTGAAGTTCATGGTCATAGCCAGCTTTATCAGGAGGTCAATACAAAATCCATAACAACACTGGGGTACGATTGGGCGTCCTGTAACGAAAACAGCAACATTTGGAAGTTATGCACAACCTGGTGGAAACTGGTTCATTTGTTGTTGGTTTCTTTTTGTTTTTGCTTTTTTGAATCCAAAGGCGGCGCATGTAGACTGCACAGAATGCATGACACACTGATACACTGCAGACAACCTCACACAGCCTCATTGCACACAGACCAGGTGTGTGCCAGCATCCCAACAATCACTCAGTCTGAATGGCTACATGCATACATATATAGATACCTGCTGCATATATATGTATGCATCTCCGGTGGATGTTTGGCGGGTGCGCTAGAAGCACAGTGATAATGTAAACGTCCCTGATGTGTTACCTGGGATGGTCTCATTGGGCCCAGTGCAGATAACCTTTTTAATTAAGACTCCATTTAATGTCATTTCCTCCTTGCAAGTACCGTCAGGCAGAGTGGGTTTCACATACACAAATGGCTCCTGGTGTATTGTCACTATCTACAACAGACGGGACAGAAAGCTGTTTATCACGGAGTTGGAGATGCATCTGCTTTAGGAGAAAAACATACATTACACATCACCAAAACATATAGATGTGCAAGGATGGACAGGTGAAAGTAAAAATAATAAACAAGGATACAGATGAGCTTCTCTCGAGGCCTAAGACAGAAGTGAAGAGATAAAAGTCACAGCAAATATGTCAGTTCTGCTTTAAGAACACAGATTAGCTTCCCTGCAAGAGAGAGATGTTAGCACACTGTCCAACACGAGTATTTCGGCTCAGGTCCGCAGTCTATCCGTGTAGACATGAGTGCCACATTGCAGCAGCAAAGTGAAGGTGTCTTACTTTTAGTCGAGTGGACATCTGGAAGCCCTGTGGTTTCTCAGTCTCTCCTCCGGGCCAGATAATCTTCCGCTGATTGTTCATTACCACCTGTAGCGATGCCACACACACATATACAGTATTATAGGTGAGTGCTGACAGAAGGCCTGCTGCTGCTGAGGCTTCAGCACTGTGGGTGAGCATCACTAATGAGTCAGCTTTACATAACCACAGCTCAGCAGTTTATTTATTGCATCAACCTCTGACTTTTGTATGATACAGGGTTTCATGAAATTATTACTTTTCCACCTGTCGCCAAATAACTGAAGAGCTTAGAAGAGCTGATCCTTGCAGCCTTTATCGGCTGCCTGGCTGAGTTGAATATCCACCATTAGCTAAAATAGAGTGGGATGGAAACAAGGCTTATAAAACAGCTTCCATTTTACAGAAGGGTTGGATTAGCGGTAATGGGAAGTAAGTCACATGCTACACCTTAGTCTACTTGCTACAAACTGCAGGGATTTTCAAAGAACAAGCATTAAAATTAGAATCAGAAACTGAATTTGTTACATTTAGTACACTCTGATTGGGCTTGGATTTGATTAAAACTGCACAACAGCTCTATTCTGGTGATATTAGTGAGGCTGGCACTCTCGCAGATGGATACATCGTTAGTGGACCAGAGCAGGATGGTGGTTTGGTGGTTAGCACCATTGACTCACAGCATGAAGGTCCTGAGCTTGAATGTGCCGCCTAGTGCCTTTCTAAATGGAGATTGTTCTCTATGGGTACTTGGCTTCTTCCTATAGTCCAGAGACATCCATGTTCGGTTAATTGACAACTCTAATATTGCCAAAAATGTGAATGGTTGCCTGTCTCTCTGTGTTAGCCCTGCAATAGACTGGTAACCTGCCTGTTGCCTGTGACAGCTGGTGTAGGCTCCTGCTCACCCGTGAACCCGAACTGGATCAGTGGAAGATTGAAGAGTACATTTAGAGCCAAAACAAGGGCTGTGTTTGTTTAGTTTCCTCACTAAAGTTTAATAAAATGTACTTAAACCTTTATTTTCATGGTGAGTAAATGAGCAGCCAGCGCTAAAAAATGTACTTGGAAGTTTATTGTGTGCTTTGCAAAATGGTAAATGAGTGAAATATTTCCTCTTTATCGGTTTCTGTTGCATACTTGGGGTTCATGATTGGTTGTATTTCCCATTTCATGCAATGCAAGCAGGATTGAAAAAAAGAAAGACTGATTTTATAATCTTGCCACTTTCTCTTCTTGCCCTCATTGCATCCAGGAGTTCTGAATGACATTTGTGCTACATTTACCAATATTGTCATCATATGATGAGTAAAAGAATCTGAAATATCCCTCTAATAGAAAAGAGCATTTGTTGAACTGCCTTTTTTATGCAAAGGCTCACAGATATGCGGAGTAGATGTACATTACCTGGTATGTGGTATAGATAGAAAACTGACTCCCACCCACCCACAATAAATAAAAAACAGATGATTCTGTATGTGGGCAAGACAAAATCCACACATGGTTTGTGAGTATAAAACAGGGAATGGACATCTGTAGGTGCCTTTGTGTACCTGCGTCCCATTGTATATGCCAACTTGGATGAGTCTGGACTTCTGATAGTTCAGTATACTGTAGTGGGCGTATTTTCTATCTCCGTCGTCATTGAACTCCACACGCCCTGTGAGACCCTCGGGATATTTAGATGACATCAGCACCCTGTGGCAAGCACATGAAAACTGTTATCTGTGTGAATCAGTGCAAATGTGCCCATGTAAGGCCATTGTGCGTCATCTCATGTTAGTGTAACAGTGTATTTTATTGTAAATTGCTCAGTGTAGGGCTCTTAATTCAGTGCACGAAGCAAAAAATAAATAAAATTGATTCACCACATCTCTTGTTAACGAAAGGCAGAGCTGTGGTTGCTGAGTGCTGACAATACTTGCTGTTGCATTTGTTTGGAAGCAGCGCTTTATATTTTGTTATGCTGCCTCGAAGCTGCTCTAAGTGGGTCAGCTGAAACTCACTGGCTTCGTTTGGAAATAACAAATACAAGGTTTATGGTACATTCAGGAAAACCTGATAAATCTGATGAATCTGTTAAAACTGTCAACAATGGGGGGGAAATGACTGCAATGCAGCATACAACTTATTTATATTGCAGGCCTGTTTCAGTAATTAAACCTGAGCATGTCTAATATGTTTTTGCCCTTTATCACAATAATGGAAATTCTAACATATCTTAATTTTCCAATTATTTTTAATTGAGACATTTTTTATATGACATTTTCTGTCATATGTCTACACTGTTGTAATAATAGCTGCTCATATTAAAGATTTCTAATGAAGAAGCCACAGTATTTATGATTAAAACCTATTTAGTTTAAAAAAAAGTTTTTTTTTAACTAAATAGGTTTGTATGGTATCCTAAAAGCCCCACCACCTGCTGTTCAAACCTTTTGTTTACAAAGGGAAAGCCAATCAGTTGTAATTTGCTTTAGATGGAAGTGGTAGAGGAGCCGAAACATTTGGGCCATATATTGTATAAGATTAAAAAAAGGATTATTTTAAAACCATGAAACATGCAAAGCTTCTGTGCCAAGCTTACCGTTTAAAAAGGGGTCCTGTTTTCCAAATGTTAGTGTTGCCCACACATCCCCTTGGAGGCTCTGTGATATTCTCCTTCTCAAATAGCTCCTGTATGGACTGAGCTACCACAGCCACTGCGTCATTGATGTGGGCAGACTCATTCTTCCCGTTGATGAGCTGGAGGCCGATTAGACCTGAGAGCATTCCAACAACATAAAGATAATCACCTTCCTGAGCAAGGCACACTCTCTCAGGAGCCTTTTGCAATGCGCAAAGTGGAAAAAAACTTATAGGGCCTCCAGTTTAAACATCCTGAAAAAAGGTCAGACATCAGCTGCTTGATCCAGCTCTGATCCACTGGGAGGGGTAAGTTCAATAAGAGTGTCTCATAAAAGACAGCAGAAATAAGTGGATCATTTTTCTGATGTTGTCACCGATGACCTTTTCGCAGCATGTGCAAGGAGTCCCTTGAAGTTGGATTTATATTTTTCAGCCCTTCTGGCAAAAGTTTGAGGACTCAGCACAGGCACACATATTATTTGTGTTCTCGCTAAACAAAAATACCACCAGGCCTACTTTTAAACCAAGCAACAATCCAACTTCAGCTAAGTTTTCTGATTGCAACCAGGTCCATCAGTCTTGCAGGCTCCTAAAAGAAGCTGCAGTGCAGGTGGAAGAGACTGGACACGGACAGGACAACAAATGCTCTGCGGGGATTGCTTGTGTTTGAGTGCCTGGGGGAGAAACGGTCGACATTTGTGACCAGAAAGTGATAAAATACCGTGACCTGTGAGACATGTGCAAAAATATCCACGAATACATACAAAAAGACTGTTGTGGCTTACCATTCTATCAGTTATCTGTTGCAAAACTCTCCCTTTATAATTCATTAGAGACCAGGATGTTAATATGGCAGATTAGCACAGTGAATTTAGCCTTGGATGAGCCAGGATACACACACATTTAAAGTAAAAACTGAGTGTACACACCACATTTAAACCTTTAAACAAAGAATGCTTAAACGTTTAAATGCTCAACACGAAACAAGCAGTAATACAAATAATCATGTAATAAACCCATCGATAAATGGTTAATCTTTCTAATCCTGTGTGTGTTATGCTCGGCCTCTTAGTAAAGCCGAGGTAAACTGGTGCATTCCCAGTGATCTAAGCTGGATGAACGTACCGTCTGGCGCCTCACTCAGGGCTTTACCCGACATCTCACGCTCGCCCACCAGCCACACGTAGCCGGAGCCCGTCATGTTGAGGAAACGGGCAGCCCTGTACACTGCGGCAGCGTCCTCCTCACTGGAATTTGTTAAAATTAAATCAATAAAAGACAATTGATTGTTTTAACCAGCAGATGATGCTGATCTGATATGCGAGTCTGTCGAGGCTTTCAAGTAACCAAAACAGGAGCAGTGACATGAATCACAAAAAATACTAAACAAAATCCAACCTGACGGCTTTTCCGAGCATTAGAAACAAAGTCAGCCATGATGATATAAAAGATTATTAATTTAAAGTTTTGACACTCATGGATTTTTAATTAAAAACTTTTCATTAAAAATAGATCATCGTGAGTTTATCATTTCAGTTTTTTGTCATTTTCGAGGGGATATTTACGTCTTTATTTGATAGAATAGTGAAGAGTTAGAGAGGAAAATGGTGAAAGCAAAAGACCTGGAGTCACACTTGAAACCATGGTCACCTGTTCAACCACGTGAGCTAAACTGGTATCCCAGATTTTTTCAGAAATCATCATATCATCCCGGGCAGCCAATTATGAAAGCTAAAAAAGGCCCCAAAACACACAACTCTGTACTGCAGAGAATCCTCTGCTTTATATTCTTAAAATCCCCAAAACATAATTTCATATAAGGGAGACACGTTTATCATAAAGTTGCTAAACACACAAGATCTTTACATATTTGTAACTTGATGACAAAAAACCCTAAGGCTGACTTTACCCACATTTTAATTTAAAAGAAAAAACCCACTCATATTTTAGATATTGCATTCACTTTTACAATATTTACTTCAAGCTATATTATTCTTATACTGAGTGAAATGACAAAAACTGATGTCAGGCTTTGGACACATTGATGCCCTGTGTCAGAATCCATCACTATCAATCGTGTATGATTACTTACATCAAAAAGAAATCTAAGTGTATATTCTATTCATAGACACATTTCTATGAAAATACAATACATTTGAATTATTTTCCTCTGAAATGCAGAAATGTAAGTACAAGTAAATACAAAGCTCAATATAGAGCTGCAGGACTTCTACAACTTTCCATATTAGTGCAGCCGAAACCTTTGAAGCACTCTCCAGAAGGTCTATAAATATATGTATGTTATTTATTTTAAAAATAAATAAATAAAACACCTCACCTGGCGGACAGGATGATGACTCGGGCCTCCAGCTCTTTCGCCTCCAGCAGCAGAGCAGTTAAGTTAGTCTCCTGGCTGAACTGGAGGACTTTCTCTGCCTGTGATTGGGGCATAAGGAAGGTCAAGCCAGCTACTTTCCCCTACCTCAGACACCATGCTGCCTCTTTACCTTGTTGGTTTGAGCTTGGCCGATTTTGTTTGAAAACGAGAGACAGAGATATAAAAAGGAAAGCGATCCAGGGGAACCGGCTGAACTAAAAAAATAAAAAAAGCTTGAAGGGAAAAAAAACTTTTGCATTTGTTCGCATGCAAACTGAGGGTTATCAAGGCTCCAAAGAAGGACGTGCATGTGTTAGGTAGGGGGAAAGAAGAAGGTCAATGCAACCAGTAACTAAAAACAGGTGAAGGGGGGTGAGAGGGACGTTTTCCCCCAACAAAAAAACTGCTGAAAACTGGGGAAGTGCTACAGAACAGGAGGAAGTAGCATCTGGGAAACGGTTTTGTCCCACACTACCGGTTCTCCACAAAGGAATGGAGTTGCAAACTTTTTTTGTGTGTGTGAGTGTGTGTGTTCTGAGTACATGCATTCCTTTACTGAAGGAAAAAATGAAAAATGATAAAAGCGAGGCGCTGGCCACTGATTTTTTTTTTTATGTTAAAAAATTATAGATTTTTTTTCACAACAAAATCATTCTTCATTTAAATCATAGGGAAATGTCTCAAAGTAAAAATTAAAGAAAACACGTGCTACCAAGAGAGGGACATTTCTGGGTCGGCTGGTGACTGGTTTGGTCTGGTTTCTAGTTGCTACGTTTGGAAAGTTGGTGGGCGGCGTGCATTGACCATGCAAATATACCTTAGGTCCTCGCTTGTTGTCATAGGACAGTTGGTCGAGGTTTTCATAGTTCCTTTTTTTATTCTGATGAGTAATGTGCACAGAGAAAATATGCAGACACAGAAAAATATTATAAACAGTTGAAAATGGAGGGCAGTAAAGCATTCCAACAAATCTCCACTTTTCTGCTTCAAATTGGGATCTTTAACAGTGGGGCTTGCAAAAACATCAGAGATGACCACTTGCAATCATGCTGAGATTATGTCCTCTTATTAAAAACAGATATTAAGTATATACAGCATTTACATGTACTGTGCATGTGATGCATCAATTATTAGTGATAATCCAGCCGCATAGGCAAACATAAGTGTCAAGGAGAGTGATCAGATTTCCAGCACGCCTTAAAAATCAGCTCTATGTGATCACTTTTTTGGCCTCTTAACAAAAACACAAAGAGCTCATTAAATTTTTCGCAGTATGGCGCACTTGCAAAAGAAACTGCTACTCCACAAAACCATCTGCTCATTCAACATCATCTTCAGAAGCTCGTTCTATACTTAGCATCCTCAGACACAATCATTAAAAGCTTGGCTGCAGTTTGCAAGCAGTAACAGCAGTAATTCAACATCAACTGCTAACACGCAGTCATTTTTTACCCCGTAAAAATCCAGCAAATCCGGAAAACTTCTGTCCCAACTTGGCACTATACAGACTAATTCTCGGCAGTCTTTGAGGGTGACTGTCTAAACTGGGAATGTTAGAAAAATAAAAATATAGCACTCAATAAAAGTGTCTGACTTTGTAGCAAGCTCTTGTTTTCAAAATTTATTGCACAAAGGAAACAAAGGTTTCCCACAGAGCTGAATCAGAGTTAATAAAGTGTGAGTGGTGGTGCTGTAGGGCAGGTCCAGAAAGCTCTTGGTCTACAAATTAAGTAATAAATCTTCACAAAAAACATTCACATTCCATCTGCAGCATTTTGTTTTTTGTGGCATTTTCAGCTTGATTGACACCTAAAGCATGTAGCACAGTACTAACAAAAATAATGTGTTGTGAAAGCGAGACAGAGCAATCCGATAGGGGATTCCTATGCACGTTTAATTACATTCAGGCTATCTAACACTTGAGGTGTCACCATTTCAGACTCTGGTCCTGTTCTGTATCCTGCGAGAGGAGCCACTTGGGAGTCCAGGCTGAGTTTAGAAGCCATTTTGCAGTAAAATAGCAAACTGCGTGTTTCTGCATCACAGGGTTTCTTTCACAGCTGCCTGGATTCAGAGCTCACACCTCAGTGCACTCTGGTCCGCACTCCCCCGTTTGCAAAGTTCAGGCTGACTGTGCATCAATGCACTATTCAGCAAACTGACAACAGATGCTGCCTAGTAAATCTTTTATTCACATAAACAAACAAACAAACAAATGTTAAACACCTCTGTGTGGATGCTGTTGTGTTCCAAAAGAATAAAAAGCCCATAAAAAAATTATCATATATGATATAGATATGAGAACTGTTGGATGCTAATGGGAGAATAAGAACAAAAAACAAAGGAAAAGAATGTTTCTATTTTATAAAAACAACACATAGATGTTTCTCCAGCCACTTCATTGCATAGACCTGTTCAACAGCAAATATTTACCCAGCCAGTCATCAAGAAACTCCATTTAGGCATCTAAACATGGTCAAGATGACCCACTGAAGTTCAAACTGAGCATCAGAACGAGGAAGAAATGAGTGTTTCAGAAACTGCTGACCTACTGAGATTTTACCGCCCAACCATTTCTAACAAAGAGCAAATATCCAGTGAGCAGCAGTTTTCTGGGGGCTTATGCCTTTTTAATGTCTGAGGTCAGAGAGGAATGGCCAGACTGCTTCAAGCTAATAAGAAGGAAACAGTAACTCAAACAATCGCTTATTACAACCAAGCTATACAGACGAGCATCAAGAAAGCGAATCAAATGTGTTGCCTGGTCTGGAGTCTCGATTTCTGCTGCTACATTCAGGTGGTAGGGTCTGAATTTGGCATAAAGAACATGGAAGCATGGATCCATCCTGCCTTGTGTCAAAGGCTCAGACTGACAGTGGTGGTATAATGATTTGGGCATATTTCCAACACCTTGTTGAATCTATGTCATGAAGAATTTAGGCAGTTCTGAAGAACAAAAGGGGTTCAAACCATTACTAGTAAGTTGTTCCTTATAAAAAACTCAAAGGAGCTGCCTGCAACAATCAGCATCAAGGTGAATTGTGGTATTCACTGGCCACTTTGTTAGGTTCTATGTGATAAAGTGGCCAGTGAGTGTATATAAATTGTATTTTTGCAAAAGGATCTTCTACCTAATATTTGGAATATCTGGAATTATCATCAGTGGTGACAGATCACTAAATTTATTTCAAAGTAATGTTTCAAAAGTGTCCCAGAAACCTTACGGTAATGGTGTTTGATCTTCAGCTCCTGGCAGTGGCATTTCTCTCTGTATCCTATCAACTATAAAGGCAAAAATCGAGTTGGAAATTTATCATAAACTGAGAATTTTTTGCATCTAATTCAAGTAGAAACCCTCTCTGAAGCCTTCCAGAAAAAAAGGACTTTGTCTTTATCCCCTGAGTTTTTCTGAGCACTCTATTTTTGTATCTGCAGCCAGGCATTAATATTTCACTTTGTGTTGGCCACATTTGCTCTCTGGCTAAGTCCACTGTGTCCAGCGCCTTTTCACTGGTGGTGACAGCCCCCCTGTGACTGTGTGACCTCGCTAAAGACTTACCACGGAGCTAAAAATACTCCATCTTGCCTGTCACTGAGTTTATGCAGCACAACAAGGTGATTAGCAAGAGCAACATTTCTCAGTTTTAATTAGAGCGTGGTCTACCTGAGACAAAATGAAATCCTTCAGCATCACCTAAAGCATTTGGAGATATGACATCCAGACAAATCTATAAAGAAAAAGCTGGTTTGGTAGTGAAAAAGATTTTTTTATCATGATTATTTTGTTAAGTGACACACGGGATGTCAGAGCCGAGGGGAAAGTGAGCTGAGCAGCTGCTCTCTGACATTTCTTTTCTTGTCATTTAAGAGTATGAAGGTTACACTCCCGGATTTTGTCACACTGCCAAGCGTAAAACCCCAACTGTCCTGTCAGCTGGGGACCAAGTTTTGATTCTTCTTTTGTGACATTTTATGAAAATCATGTTGCATTTTAAGATATTAAGGCTTCTGTTGTTTAATATTTTCTCAGCATAGCCAGAACTACATCAGCGTGCCTTTTAAAGCTTTCCAACTTCTCCACATGCGTGTGGCTCTAAGCCTCTTGCATATTTCTTCCTATTTAATGCTTCATTTAAGAAAGAAAAGCTGCAGTAATTTAGTGGAAGAGCTGGAATCTGTAGTGTTGAGAAAATGTTAGTCCAGATTAACCATTTGTTCACGGCTATTTTCAGCTATGGATTAACAGGCATTACCCAGTAGTGTATAGATGAGTGTATGTTGGACTGACTCAAAACAAACTATAGAGGATTTGCTCGTGGTAATGAAGGATGATGCCAGTGTGACAGCAGGATTCGTTAATTTTTTATGGTTTATCGACAGCAGCTGAGCGCTACGGCACAGCTGAAAGACATACATCAGCCTTTGGATATGGCGAAAACAGTCATTAGCAGTATACAGGACTTGTCTTATGCTGCTCTGCACTGGTTTCAGTGTAATTATCTCTGCATGTTTTTGGAAAGATTCTCAAACAAATCCTTCTCAGGGCCCAGAAACTCTCAAACTGGCACTGCAGTGAGGACTAAATATATTCATAATTACCGGTAGAGGCTCTCATCAGCAGAGAGAGTCGCTGCCACTTCGCTCAGCTTTATGGGACTGAATGAGCTGAA
Source organism: Astatotilapia calliptera (assembly GCF_964374335.1). NCBI lineage: Eukaryota > Metazoa > Chordata > Actinopteri > Cichliformes > Cichlidae > Astatotilapia > Astatotilapia calliptera. Next base: position 34,450,447 of record NC_137428.1, on the reverse strand, counting down.
TGCACAGATGGGTTCATTCTGAGATCCAAACGAAGACTGCACTTGCACAGGCTTTTAATATACAAATTTATCTTTTCCAGTGCAGGATGTGAGTCACATCTCCACCATCTGACTGTCACTGGTTATGGTTCAAAGTGCGCAGCTGCAGTTTCACAATCGAGAGTGTTTTTTTTCCGATTGGTGTCTGACGCCGATCCCGGTCGCTTCATTTAAGCAGCTTTGCTTTAACCGTAGCTGCCTTCTGCAAAATTGCCTCGGGTGTGTGTCATACCCAGTGTCTCTTCATCTTCTGATTTAATTAAGTCTCCGAATCAGGACTCATTTCACTCTGCCACACAATTACAGCAAAAGAGCCCCAGAGAGGGACAAGCAACGCAGAGTACAAAGAGAAAATGCATCGCAACGTGATTTCATCTTATTAAATGGATGAAATAGATGCAGTTGTTTTGTTTTTTTCTTCATCTTTCTAGCCATCTAACTCTCTTTGCCCCAAAGGGCACACATCATCACAGTCTCAAGTCTGTTTTGGCTCAAAGATCAGCATTTCACTGACCCATATACACAGCCCAGAGCAATACTTAAAATGGAAGCATCAGCGCTAAAAAGAAAAAAATAAATCCTCTTATCTTCCAAACATGAAGTAGCAGGTTGCAATAAAGGAAAGCCCTCTGTGTGCAGTAACAAAGCCTGCAAAGAAACACCTGACTCCAGTGAAACAGTTAAATCTGTGATGGTTTGCAAAGCCCCATGTTAAATTCCACTATTTGGCTCCCAATGTGGAAAGACACTGGATAATTTGGACTATGGAGAAAAGCAAAGTGAAGATGAGCAAATAAACATACAAACTTTTGTAAGATTAGACCACATTAAACGCTGGTAATGTCTCTAGGAATGTTAGCCAATGTTTACACAATGGTGAGAAAGAGATGTGGCCACACAACAGAAAGGAAAACAGTCACATACATAGAAGACCTTTGAGGTTTAAAAGCCTTAAACACTCGCACGCTCATGCTCATACACTCGAGGGGACGGGGGAGGAGGCTAGGAGGCCGGGAGCCAGAGCATCTCACCTTTGTTTCTCTTTCCTCCAAGAGGGTCTCGAGCCTCTTTTGAGCAGCCCGGCCCTCGTGGTCGTCGCTCACTATCAGGATGATGTGGTTCCAGTTGAACTCGCGCATTAGGTCAAACCACACGTGCGCCTGGTGAGAGTAGGGAGGGACTGTCCGCAGAAAGGACAGGTGGATACTCTGAGGAGCATTGAGCAGAAAATAAGGTGATCAGCAAAGATGCATGATTAGTTTTTTAAAATCTGTTTGTTATCAAGTGGAAATAATATTAAATCATATTCTGACAACATGATAATTATCCCGTGTGCACAAGATAAAAAAAAATGTATCATGTAGAACTACATAACAGCTAAATTTCCAATGGTCTCATTGATTGCAACATAAGACTGTAAGTATACACAGTGTACCCAAAAGTAATCCAGTATGCAGTGGACATGCGCTGCATCCCCAAAATTCTCCTCTTTTGAAGAATATCAATAAAGGAAGTAATTAGCCACTTGGGAAAAAGAGGATCTCTGAGACTGAGTGGAGTCTGAAGTTACTACTATGTTCTGGCTGAGAGTCCAGAGTCTGCACCAGGAGTTTTAAACAAATAAATACTTTTTTTTAAAAGTAGGGGCACAAATAAAAGTGAAGAGCCTTAGCCATCAAAATAAAGACTTGAATGCAAAAACAGGATTATTTGAAGATGCTGCAAGTCTCTACATCTGGATAGCTTTAATTGAGTGTCCACATACTTTTGGTGATCTGGGATATGGTTTTGTATGCTGTTCATTTTAGCTGCTCAATCTGTTCTAGACAAATCATGCACCACATATTTAAGATGTTTTGTGGCAGTGAACAAAAGCAAACACAATGGATAAATATCATGTACAACAATATGGAATCCCTTTCCTTGATCTTCCTTCCTCACATCTCCCCCAGGCCTATCTAAATCTCTGAATTGAATGCCTCTCATTTCCCTTATTTTGGGAGATTATGGACTGTGTCACTTTAAACACTCAATTCATGTCTTTGGCATTTATGTGATTGCTTTAGTTTCATTTTGGTTGCTTGTGCTTCTTAAAAACACAAGTCAGGTCGGAGGCATTATTAATGATGCTCTTTCAAATTTCAGCTGGAAACCCATTTAATCACAGCTCCCCTAATGGACACTGATGGGACGTTTAATCTAGGAAGCCTCTGAAGATGCCCCAGGGGAGCTTCTTATTCCTCCACTCTGTGTTCACGCTCTTCCTGTTTTTCCTGTTTCCCTCTTTCTCTCTGTCTCCTTTTACATCTCTCACATCCATCACTCACCTTGTCTGAGTAGATGGACATGCGGGTGGTGAGCCCCACCACAGGGATGCGGTAGAAGCCTGCCGTGTAAGAGACAGGCGTCGGGGTTAGGTGGTCATTGGACTGGGGAGGGTGACTCACCAGGATAGCATAGACCTGCAGAGATACAGAAGAAGGACCCTTTGTCATTTTGACACTGCCATTAAGATAAAATGTTAAGACCACTCATCCTACTCCGATAGATGTTGGGGGCAGCAGTTCCTATCTTTGTTTCTTTCTTTAGAAGCTGTATATTAAAGATGGAAGTAGCTTTCAGGTCCGAAAAGTGAAGACACACCAGGTGTCTTAAATTTCCAATCTTTTAATGGCCAAGAGGGAGTGATGCTTCCTGTTGTACAAAGAAGCCAAGCTAAATATGTCTCAATGAAAAAATTATTTAAAACATGGTTCCAGGTAACCCTTTATGGCTGGTCAGAGTGGACAGCATCCGTTTTGCGCAGCTATTTTTAAAGCCTGGTAGAATTGCAACCTCATAAGCCATAAGCTAGCACAATAATTTTTTTTGCATATAAAACCTTAGGAGTTGTACTTATATCTTATACACTCATCTTGTCCCCGGTCACGGTTTCCTTCCACATATGGCTTTACAAAAATTGCATAAAAAGCACTTGCAGCAATACAAACATTATATTCCAGAAACACACTTTGCCGATCCAATCAGCTGTTTATAGCACTTCCTACGTTGGAATAGAGGTCAGAGCTGTCACAGAACTATCGCATGTCTGCCCGAAACCGGAAGTGACGTAATTTTTGTGGAAAATGTAGTTTTTGTCTTATATGGCATTTACAAAGATATGCTGGTGTTTTTAAAATTCCTGTTTGAGTTTATGCCTTTCTTATAGTTTCTGGGATGCTTAGAACTCAAATTACACTGTTGGAAATAGTATATTTTGATGCAAATGATGTTTGTTTTTTGCAAATTTGCATTACAATATTTATTTTCATTTTTCCTGCAGTATATAAAAATGGGTGTATCTCAAAAATAAAACTATGAAGACACTCAAAATAAATTTCCTGTGGTTGAAAACTATTTTGTGCAACTTTTTTGCATTTACAGTTTTGAGGGATATCCCTCTGAAATGTCTCTAACTAGAAATATGTGTTAAAATTTTTCTTTTATAGTTTATTGCATTTTTTTTTTTTTGCTTTTTTGTGTCGTTGCTATGGACTTAATGCATAAATATTATTAACATTTGGGATATAATGGTTGTATTGATGTATAGTAACTTGAAATACTCCCAAAAATGTCACTAAAGCATGTAAAAATATAAAGATAAGCTCTGGCAGACTTGGTTCTAGGTTAGGTCTTAAAGGGTTTAAAAAACAAGGATAACGTATGATACGTTTTATCATGTGATTGGTAAGTGTCTTTCCTTTTTGCGTGCAGTATCCATCAGCTTCATGATGAACTTCATCTTTTCACTAACAAATGCCAGAAGTCACAATGGTTTTATTCACCTTTTTATACAGTAAAAGTGAATCGGTGCATCTGGGAGAAAAGACTATTTTACAGTTTGTTATAAAAAATATTTTGGTCTTTGCCTTTAGAGATACCAAAATCTTTAGGATAGGGGGTTGAGTCGCAATATTTAATAAGAGACCTGTTCAAATTACATTAAGGCTTAAAGTTACATACTTGTGGCACAAAATACCAATACTTAGGCTTGAAAAAAAAATCAATAGTTGATGTCCAGGTGGCGTCATCCATCTTTGATATACAGTCTATTTTTACAGACCCTTAAAGACACAGTGTCCTCCAAAATCAAACACACACATCTTCTCCCAGGTCTTGTTTAGATGTGAGTTGCCCAGCCTCTGGGTCTGGGTCTGCCTTCTCTTGAGCATAATGGCGCCAACCACCTAAAGAAAGCAGGTGGAAGCCACTGATGACATCAAAAGTGTGAGCCTTTCAGCATGCAAGAGATGCAGTCCTTCTTTTGCATAGTAATGCAGTTGACAGTGTAGTTCAGTGAAAAGAAAAAAGCTCCAACATTCAAACTTTTTTTGAGTAACTGGGTCATAGTTTTTAGAAAGAGGCCAGTTTTCAAATTTAGTTTTTGTCACTTTAAGCAGCTCCACACAAGTGTTTTCAGTTTGTGGCTTTGTGTGTGTGTGTGTGTGTGTGTGTGTGTGTGTGTGTGTGTGTGTGTGTTACTGAATAGGAAAAAGTGTATGTCTCCATCCTTGTGCAATTTGATGTGCAGTTTCCCTTTAAGACTAGATTAAAATGCAGGAATTGTGTTAAAGTCTTTTCATTTCAGTTTTTATTTGGAATTAATCACTGATCACAAACTGATTGCTTCACAGAATCTAGGACATTGGAGGCCAGTGAGCATATATAGCCCTGGGGAAGCTGTCCACTAGACAGAGCCAGCAATTAAGCCTTGGCGGCAACATCAGGGTTTTTATTTATTTATTTTTTTTTTAGTGTTAAGGTTCAAAATTGAGGAGGGAGAGTACAAACCACCCATGGTCCAGAAGCTCTTGGTCCAACAATGATTTTAATGAACACACGTGTGGGAAGACACTCTGTACGCAGACAGCCAGTAGTCCTCGACTTAATCAAAGCATGAACAGATATTTTATAGCATCAGGGTTTGATTTACTGACGCCCCTTCATGCGTCACAGATACATTTTATACATAGATCAGAAGATCATCTTCTATTTTCATGGCTGGTACTTTCCGTTCTTGTCTTAAAGTGAATTGTTCCTCTTTCTTGCCGAGACAACAAGGACGGTTCCTCTTTTACCGAGACATGACTAATCTCTCCTCTAAATAAATCTAACTCATGTGTGTGTGTCACGACCTCACATGCTCTTTCTCAATTCACCTGTTGCACTTCTGACCTTTCACCAGACCAGAGGCTCACTGAGACTATATGTATGTCTTCTACTAAATAAATGTTTTAACCAAGAACTTCTACTAAAACCTTAATATGAAATGACCTGATATAAGTGTTTTGTAAGCATGTATTGCAATTCCTTCTATGGCTCCAAGTCACTTGCACAATAGATTGTCCGGACATCGCGCCGAACAAAGCTTCCAACCCCCAATTAATTGACCGAGCTCCAACTCTTTAATAAGCACAGATATGCATTGTGTATAAAATAGTTATAACTGCATCTGAAATACAAGGTCAACATAATAACTGTATGCATAACATCTTAAGGCCTTTCTTAAAGCTATCTGTTACATTGTTAAAGCCTCGTCTTAGCCTGCTGCTCAAAATAACTTTCACTTCTGCAAAACTCTCCAAGCCTGTTTCCTGTCCTGTTACTTTTAGCCTTTCTGAAAGACACACACTGTTCAACCCCTGAATGCAATATAAACTCCAGATTATATTATTAATGCAATGGTAATAATGATGATTATTTAACAATAGCAGTAAAATAATTTCCCTGCTCCACACTAGCTTGAATGAAACTTCTGTGTGCCTAACATACAATATACTCATTATTCATTCAGTGAACCTTGAATCTAGACATAAATTGTAGCCAGGGGCAACCACATCTATAACAAAAAATAGAGAGAAGCAAAAAAACAAAAAAGAAACTTCTCCTTGAGATGATGCTCACTGTGTGGGCTGGCAGACTAATATTAATTTGTGCTGTCTTATTCCTGCAAAAAGTGAGCCCAAGCTGACCAACTACTCAAGTAAAAGGATGAATTTATGTGAGAATCGATTTGAGAAATGCCCCGGAGATGTGGATGAAGGGGAATAAAGTTGGCATGGCTGTGCGGGAATGGATTATTGGATATGAGGAGTCCGTATGGTTGGGTCAAAAATGAGGTCTATCTTCCAAGGACTGCTCCCAGGCATCTACTCTTCCATCTGCCACAGTCTTCCCTCCTCTGTGACTGCTAGCACCTACTGATCTCATCAGATTACACCTTCGATAGACTTTCTGTCCAATTCAAGTGTGATTTAGTCTCATTCACAAGAGGTGTGTGTGTGTGTGTGTGTGTGTGTGTGTGTGTGTGTGTGTGTGTGTGTGTGTGTGTGTGTGTGTGTGTGTGTGTGTGTGTGTGTGACTATTGCTCTTCATACACATTCACATTGTGAGGATGTGTATGGTGAACAAGTGTGAACCTGAAATTTTTAACATAATGCGGTCTTTTAAGGGGCTAGGCAGGTAGTTAAGGTAAACAATATCCCCAATAAATCACTGTAAATCAGTTTAATGTCCCTTAAGTTCACGGGGGACACAGAGAACATTGTTGGTGTTGTCTTTAGAATCTCGTGTGGGTGGATTGTACACTCTTACTTTGTATGACAGAGACAGAATATGATGGTTTTATTCCTACAAGCCTGTGTCTCTTAGACTCGTTGTATTAAGCAGAGGACCAGGGACATGAAAGCAACACTGAAGCTGTGGGTGTTTTTTTTCTTTTTTTTTTATAAAGCTTAATTATGTGTGTGGGAGAAAGAAGAGTGAGAGCAAGAGGGACTTCACGCCTCAACATGCTGTGACATAATGTTGGCGCTTTTTAAAAGCTGTGTTGAGCATCACCACGAGAGGATGGTCGGTGCATTTGTCAGCATGCTTCAACTCTCAAAGGCACACACTCTCTAATCATGTATTACTTATGACATATGTTTTGCTGGCTACATCTGCAGCACAAATGGCGTGAATCTCCAAGATAATTCACATTTCAGGTCATTCTTAACATGCGCCTCCTCCTAGTATACCTTACAAAGACAGTTTCTCATGCCACCCATGCTTCGGATCACTATCAGAGGAACTGAGGTCATTATCCACCAAACATACTAAACTGTTACCTCAAACCATTCCAGCCTCCTTTTTCCAAAATGTTCACTCATCATGCAACACGCACGGTCAGAGCCAAGCCATTAATCACAAATTACATATTGCACATTTTCACTCCTGACTGGTTCCTTTGCAGTTGAGTTGTTCTGCAGCTGGGTGTCCTATAAAGTACAATTGCCCTCTCATCCGAGTTATTGCCCCAAACCACAGCCTATTTTTGGATTTCTGGAAAACAGATGGAGCTGTAGAGGGATCAGTGTATTATACAAAGTGAACTAAAATGTGAGTTAAAGTGTGGAATAGTGCCAAATGGAACAACAGAAGGCCAGCATAATATGTAGTCTAACTTCCTGCCCCTACATTAACATGTTCCTGCTTGATAGATATTCTGCAGCTGAAGATCTAATAAAATAGTCTGTCTAGGTTTAATTCAGAATTTGAGACTAATAAGCTAGTTATGACAACCAATCCCTTCAACGGTGCAAAGGTGAAAAAACAAAGATGCTTCTGAAATGTAAGCAATTTCACCGAAAGCACAAACTTTCTCTGTTAAGAAGCAGTCCCTCAAAGACACCCGGATGCAACTATCTTTAGGTAGGTGGACTTGGCATTTAGCTCGTGGCAAATATACTAAAAGATATGAATAAGGCAACTAGAGCCCATTGGCAGTAAACTGTACCTGACTGGAGATGAGGTCCTCGCAGACGGAGAGAGCCATCTGGATCGCGTTGGATTTATGCGTTACGGAGATGGCGGTCAGCTTGAATTTGTCCCTGCCATAGACTTGGTTGGCCTGGGTCACGGCATCTTTGAAGACCTGCTCGTATCTCTTCTGGCTCAGGACGGCCCCGATGTTCACGATCTTCGGCTCGCAGCCGGCCCGCGCGCAGGAGCACGAGAAGAGCACCGCCAGCAGAAACAGACGCATCGTGTGGACCACCAAACAGCACAGCGCAGCCCGGTCGCTTTTCTCCCCGGTGGCGGGTCGGCTCGACCAGCTTCTGGACAGCTCAGCCAGTTGAATGCGCGACTGCAGGCACAATCCAGGTGGGCGGTGATAGCGAGGGAGGGAGGCCAAAAAAGGAAGAGGAAGACTTTGTCCAAAAAAAGGTGGTTTGGTTATATGCAATGCGGAGGAATGTGCATGATCATGTTAGAGACAGGCTGTCAACCGGGGACATCTAACCCGCATTGTCCACCTTCTTTGCTCTCCTTTGAGGAGCTGCAAAACCTTCTAGTGGCAGCCACAAAGACTTAAACCATAGCCCACGCTTTTACGGCTTCCTCTCCGGGGCGAGTATCGCTCTCTCCAGCCTCTGTTCCCGTGCGCTTTCTCCGAACTCAGCACCGATGCGTGGCGCGCTGGTTGCTCCGGGCTGAGCGGCTGCTGCTGCTGCTGCTGTCCTTGGTCCTGACAGCTGTGCATGCGCGCCTGTGGTGCGCGCTCCCGCTGTATCGGTTCCCTGCTCCGGAGTTTTGCGCGTTGGCGTGCTGTGCTGCTGCTGCTGCTTCAGCTACTAATGATGCCGGCGAAGAAGCTAATCCTATGAAAAATACATGTAATCACTTGTTAAAAACACACTCGATCATCATGTTTGTCATAACAGGACACGAAAGGCAGGAGCAGTATGAATGGGCTGCAAAAAAAAATTATATTAGCGTTGTGGGCTTTGCTGGTGCATAAAATTTGAAATGGTCAGAAGGGAGGAGGGAAGGCGTTTGTCTTTTTAGTATAACAGTAGTCATGCCCCCCCGGAACTGGAACTGGAAAGAGAGCCTGATTTCTCATACTGCTCTCTCTCGTAAACTGGACCGACCTCCGTGAGCAGCTCATTAATCACACAGGATGTCGGCATCATCAGTCATAGCCCGTCACTCTTCTGCAGAAGATGACTCGCCTGTCTTGTTTCTCTAATTTTTGTACGTGTGTGTGTGTGTGTGAGAGAGAGAGAGAGAGAGAGAGAGAGAGAAGTGTGTTTGTAAAGGATAGTGTGTGTGTGTGTGTGTGTGTGTGTGAGAGAGAGAGAGAGAAGTGTGTTTGTAAAGGATAGAGTGTGTGTGTGTGTGTGTGTGTGCGTGTGTGTGTGTGCAGAGGCGAAGTAAAAGAAACATACTGTAGATATTGTGGATGTTGCATTATATCTGACCCCTCTGTTGATGAAACTGTTTGCTTCCCTGCAGCTGAAGACACGAGCAGAATCAACCTCCTGGTTACCTAGGAAACTGGCTTTTACAACACACACGCACACGCGCTTGCACACAGCGGAGAGCTTCACACAGAGGAAATGTTCTCTCAATTTTTTTTTAATGGAAAGCAGTGAGACAATGAGTTTATTCATCACTGCAGGAAACGTCAAAATATCTTTCTGTAACAAAACGGTCATTAACACCAAAATGAAAAGAAAAAGATTAAAAAGAGGACATTTAATCGGAAGGATTCAAATGGTCAAACATCAGTTTATCATTTTATTTTTAATATCATAATAAGCTGGATACTATTTCAATATTTCCCCTGAGAGTACATGCGTTTATTCCCGGTATTAACAATTCCTACGTAGGAAAAAAAAAAGGTGTTTTGAAATGAGGCCAGTGTTTGAACAGTGCTCCGAATTCTAAATCACTGAAACACTGTGGTGTCTCTCTGCTCGCAGTGAGCTGATAAATTAATCACAAGGCTGAAAGAAATCAACATTCATCAGCTGCAGGCTGTTCTCCTTCCAAAGTGAGCTCCTCTCAAGTATGATCTGACTGTTTTCTTTATAACTTTAACAATGTGCACTGACAAAGGGGATATTAGGCATGACGGTTCAATTTCGCAGGAAACCTGACACATGTTTACCAGTAGTTCTAATAAAAAACGAATGGAGAAAGGTGTTGCATGAATTTAACTTTGTGTAGGTTGTATTACAAACCTACACAAAGTTAATTTAAAAAGAGATTGTGTGTCTCACTACTGCGCTTGTGTGTTGTTCTGTTGGTGTACTTTTAGTCTAACAGTGGGTCTTGTAGGACTCTATTTTCTAAATCTAGATAAATAATTTAGCATTTCTTTTTCAATCGTTGTTTTTAAATCAGGAAATTAGGTTCTGCGTCCTGATCTAGACAGAATCAGGCATTTAACTCAGTTTTATTTTTGTTGTGTCACCGAACTGGACCAAAGGTTTGCCACCCTCTACCAAGAAGGTGACTCTATTGTAACTGGAGCACACTGGATGCCACAACCAAAGTAGACCGAGTGAGCAGTACTGCCTAGCAAGTGAAGCCTGCGACCACAATCTGAAAGAGCAAGTACTGGAGAAAGTGTCCAGATTCCAGCCCGCGCTCCCAGGACAGCCAGCTAATCAACAAATTTAGCATCCAGTTGACTGGGACTTTGCTGCACTAATGAGAAGCCTCTGTCTCCATTGAAGAACACTGGAGGCAATTTAACTAGACCAGGCTCCTCAATGTAACCTGCCACCCCACTGGCTGTCACCCTGGCTCCACAAGAGATGCCACGGTCTTGGTTTCTCCATGGTCTTGTGCACCATCTCACAGTCCATCCACAGCCAGGTCCTTCCATGACACCACAGCTGATCCTCACCTTGATTCTTGCTCCATCCTGCTTCACGGCCGTGGTTATATGAGACCCTGTTGCCTGGAATATCGGGATGAAGATACCTGAGTTCTGGAATTAGACAGCGAAATTCCGGGGACTATATGGGACCACGCTAAGTTGAAGTATGTTGTAGTCCATGTCGGATCAAATGGAGTCTCTGAACTACCGCACTTTCATCTCAGACACAATTCCTACTCTCTACTGCAGGGTGGGTCATTTCAGTTGCTTGCTGAGCTTAGTCAGTCTGTTGCAACTACAAGATGACTTTTATAGCCAACTTTAACTTGTTCTGAGAGCTTGGAGGGCTTATCAGAGTGATGGTCTGCACCCTAATAGAGCAGGTTCTTGTATGTTGTCAGCATATATATGCTGCACCTTTCTCTGGGTGCTCAACCATAACAATCTCTGATCAAGCTTCTCTCACTCGGGATACTGGTCTATTCACAGAACACGCTTATGAAACTAGCAACACAAAGCTCCCTATTTAGATTTGGGAGACAGGTGTCCTCCTTACTTTTCGAATTAGACTTAAAACGTTTCTTTTCTATAAGATTTATGAGATTTAGGAGTGATGGATTTATCAGACCATGCCCCATTGTACCTGGAAGTAGTGCTTGGATACGAAAGAAGAGTTACATCCTGGAGATTAAATACAAGTATTCTAAGCACGATGAAAGAACAAATTAGTCAAGATATAATAGATTATATAGCGGAAAATAATAATGAAGAAGTTTCCCCAAGTATTCTATGGGACGCCCTAAAAGCAGTGATAAGAGGAAAACTCATAGGTTACAGCGCTAATTTAAAAAAGAAGAGAAATGAGCATTTAAGAAAACTCCAGACACAACTACAATATCTTGAAGATGCCCATAAAATAAGCGCAGTTACAAACTTACAAGTAGAAATACAAAAGAAGAAAAATGAAATCGATGAAATTTTTTCAAGTGAAATACAAAAAAATATGGTTTTTTTTAAAACAAAGATACTATGAGGTAGGAGGCAAATCCGCTAAATTACTGGCTTATAAATTAAAAAAACAACAATTAGAAAATACAATATATAAAATAAAGGACCCTCAAACAAATAACATTGTGTATAAACTTGAAGATATACAGTCAGCCTTCCTAAAATTCTACAAAGAACTATATACACAACCTAGAGTGGATATTAAAGGTATGATATCTTTTTTAGATTCATTCGACTTACCAAAGTTGAATGAAAAACAGAATATAACCCTAATCAAGGACATATCTGAATTTGAAATTAAAAAAGCTATTACAAAATTGAAACCGAATAAATGCCCAGGCCCAGATGGATTCCCATCAGACTGGTATAAAGAAATGAAAGAGGTACTGATTCCTTTGATGAGAACATCATTCAACTATATTTTAAAGACGGGAGTAATTCCCCCATCTTGGAATGAGGCTTCTATCTCTATAATAGCTAAAGAAGGAAAGGACAGGCTTGACTGTGGAAATTACCGCCCCATTAGTGTTCTTAACCAGGACTTTAAGATATTTACATACATTCTTGCCAAAAGAATTGAAAATATTCTTGTTCAGATAATTAGTTTGGATCAGACTGGTTTTATTAAGCAGAGACAAACGCAAGATAATGTTCGCCGAACACTACACGTTATTGATTATGTTAGGAAAAATAAAATTCAGATGGTCCTTATGAGCTTAGATGCAGAAAAGGCCTTCGATCGGGTTAATTGGGAATTTTTATACAAAGTCATGGATAAATTCGGATTCCATCAATCGTTTATCAGGATTATACAAGCATTATATAAATCACCAAAGGCAAGAATCAAAGTTAACGGGGCGCTTTCAAATGTTTTTAACCTACAGAGAGGGACACGTCAGGGTTGTCCTCTAAGCCCCTCACTCTTTGCTCTCTTCATAGAGGCCCTGAGTCAAAGTGTAATACAAAGCAATACTATTACTGGAGTCAAGATTAGGGGTCGAGAGCATAAGATTTCCTTGTTTGCTGACGATATTTTGATTTATTTGACAAATCCAAACACTACTTTCCCCAAGCTATTGTCACTTCTGGAGATCTTTAGTTCAATATCAGGTTATAAACTAAATATATCGAAGACTCAGATATTAACTTTTAACTATGAGCCCAATTATGAAATTAAGGCTAAAGCCAATTTGAAATGGGAAACGGAGCAGATGAAGTATCTTGGAGTAAATATTACTAAAGATCTGTCTAAGATATACAATGCAAACTTTAATCCTTTAAGTTATAAAATAAATGAGGATATTAAAAGATGGAATTTATTACCATTTTTAAATTTTGAATCACGTATAGATACAGTTAAAATGAATATCTTGCCCAGGATGCTCTACCTATTCCAAACACTCCCTGTAGAAATAACTGACAAACAATTTCGGGAATGGGACAAAATAATCTCTAGGTTTATATGGCAGGGGAAAAAACCACGGATTAAGTACCAAACTATTCAGTTGGCTAAAGACAAAGGAGGGTTGGGGTTCCCATGTTTGAAAGACTATTATATTTCTGCTCAATTGAGGACATTAGTGTGTTGGTGTAATGTAGATTATCAAGCGAGATGGAAAGAACTAGAAACAGTGACCTTAAAAGATTCTCCAATTCAGGCAATTCTAGGGGATGTGACACTTATTAAAAAACAAATTCATCAAGGAAACCAATGGATTAACCTACCTTTAAAACTCTGGTTACAATTTCTTAATAAGAATGATTGGATTGAAGAGGTTAGGATTTTAAGATGGTGCGCTTTTGACAGTGATTTTTTACCTAATGAATTAGACGTAAGATATAAAAAATGGTCTGGACAAGGTTTAACGGCATATTGTATGTTTTACGATAAGGGAATTCTTAGGGACTTCCAATCAATAAAAGATCAATACCAGTTAAGTAAAACGGACTTTTTTAGGTTCTTACAAATTAGGCATCATCTATATAATTTTATACCTAAGAGAACAGATCTTTTTTCTTTACCTGTTCTGAGTATATTTGTCAAGGCTTATCAGGCTGACACAGGCCTTAAGGTGATTTCAAGATTGTACAAGGGTATACAAGAGGTTAAGAAGTGGAATACTACCTACATCAAAAAAAAATGGGAAAATGAAACAAATATAGCAATATCAGATAACATTTGGTATGAGCAGTGCGCTTTTCAGTGGAGAATTTCTAGTTCTAATACATGGAGATGTTACGGTTGGAAGAGTATCTGTAGGTTTTTTATTACCCCTGCACAAAGTAAACATTATTTTAATCACTCTAATTGCTGGAGAAATTGTGGGGCCCAAGGAGTAAAACATTTTCATCTGTTCTGGTCTTGCCCAAGGATCAACATTTTTTGGGTATTGATCCACTCTGAGTTGCAGATTATTTTTGGTATGCAGCTTCCCTTTAATTGGGACGAACTTTTGTTTGGATATTTATACTCAGTAAATGTAGATAAAATGTCTAAGCAGTTGTATGGTATCCTGAGTTTGGCTGCCCGTAAAATTATTACCAAGAAATGGCTTAGTGTGAAAATTCCATCACTGGGTGATTGGCATGAGACTGTACATGGGATGTTTAAAATGGAAAGAATTACCTTCATTAAAAGACTCCAGTTTGATATATTTAGTGAAATTTGGGGTAAATGGAAACACTACATCCGGTTAAGGAGACCCGATCTTGTTTGAATCTCTGTAACTATATATGCTACATTTCTGAATCGTTATGTGTTTATATGTATATGTTAGTATGTATGAGACTATAAGTGAACACATATGTAAGTAGGTATGTGTATGTATGCTTAAGAATATGGGTGTGTGAGTGAATATGTGTGTGCGAGTACATACACACTAGAGGGTACACCCGTCTGTTTTTCTTATTTTTATTTATTTATTTATTTATTTTTTTTATTATTTACGTCTGTTCTTGATTATATGTTTATTTTGGATTATTTGTGTTTATATAGGTTGTTTAATAAAAAGAGAATAACAAAAAAAAAAAGATTTATAGTAAGGGCTGGATCAGGCAACCCTGAATCATCCTTTAGTTATGCAGCAGTGGACCTTTGAGTGTTGGGGTTTTCTCCAGAACACCATAGGCTATTTGCCTTACTGTAGAAAAGAGCTTAAGGCAACTGTTGTTGTGATTTAGTGCTACATAAAAAAAATCTGAATTGAATTGAAAATGCCCATATACACCAAGAATGTGACCATGCACCATTACATTAAAGCCATTATTAGAGATTTCCCATCATCCTACCTGAACATCCCTGAGGCACGGAGACATATTCATTGGTCCTCTGGGAGTCTGATAATCAATTGTAGGGTAAAAGCCAAGCTGCCAGCCGCTGTCTGTCCCTAGAGTGTGCAGGTGTCCCTGTTTACATGGATTTGTCCTGCATATTTGTCCCTTGCCCATCCCCCATCCCACAAACTGAGGCAGTGTCCCGCATTTTGATTGGTTCAAGTTTGGAAAACTTGCATCTGCTGTAAAGACACTTTACTTTTATCCAATGGCTGCTAAGAAAGCAGAGAAGACTGTCAACATCACTCACATTTAGGTTAGAGTAGAGTATGACCAACGGGGGACATTGTGAGTCACCACAAAGTCAAAGGCTTTGCGCATTTGACAGGAAAATGTTGAAGACTACTACAAAGAAAAGGAAATGCAGCTACAATAAAGAGAGGGAAATACTCCATACAAGGTAAGGCTGTGGAAGGAAGTTCCTAGAGTTTTTGTCTTTATTATCATCATTTTTGCTGTGGCATGGGGAAGAATATTAGACAAGTTCTTTGCATTTATGTGTCCTAGATTTAGTTTTTTGGGATCTGATTGCCCATCCTCGCTTCCAAGCTGCACACAGTGAATGCTAATGTAGATTTTTACCACAAAATTAGACCCAGCACTTGCAATACCACACACTGTGTTGCAGAGTTGAAACAGCTGTGTGCTGTAGCTGCAGGCTTCATGCTGCTAGTGCCATAAGAGAGAATGATTTAGTCTGCTTTAATTAGGGAAGATAAGTGGACAGATATCAGCTGAACAACAGAAGGCAAAGGGCAATAAGTCACAACATCGTCTGCTCTAATTTTCTTTAACTTCTTTAATTCTACTGATGGTTTCGGGTTGTTAAAAAAAACTAGTTTAATGGTTACAGTAGTCGGCTTACATACACTGGCTTACATAAACATTATACGACACAAAATTCTCCACGGTTCTGGCCCAGCAAGGGGTCACTCATGTCATGGTATTGATTGCAGAGGATTCATAACTCCACTGGGCCCTAGAGAGAGTGGTTTACCCTTCAAATGTAATTTGTTTTGTGGACTATGGAGGATGTTGGACTCAAAGTGGGTGACTCAGGTTTATTTACAGCAAGATGAACAGAAACAAAAGGCAAACATGAGGGTTTCCAGTTAGTGACGGTTCAAGTCCTTCACTAACTCTTTACACAACAGATTGTCTCTCTGAAATGCTTTCTCAGGAACATACCAGGATTTTCTGCACAGAGGAAGAAAACAGGCAAGTGTAAGTCACCGTCAAAAACAGAGCAAAAATACGGACATGGGGAACTAACATCACTAACGGTCTTAATCAGTGATCAGGCGACAACTGAATGTCTTCCCTCAGCTTAAGTATCAGCAGCACAATGAGACGATGACAAATGGATGTTCTCATCATCTCCGGGTGAACAGGACCGAAGGATGGAAGGAAGCCAAGAGGAATCCCACCCCTGAAACACAAAAGCGTTGTTAGCTGCTCACTCACTTAAATGCATTCACACAGAGAGTGGAAGAGAGGAAAAGAGCAACAAGAGAAGAGTTTGACAGAAAGATTAGTCTAACCCAGACCTTCCCAAAGTGTGGGGGGCGCAGAACCGTTGCAGGGGGGGCCCGGCATGGACACTGCTAGCACGGGGCGCCTACACAAAGGCAAAGCAGGAGATGAAGCATAGCAGAATATGTTTCCAAACCAACTTCATTCTAAGCCAAAGACTAGAAAATATGGTGGAACAAATCTTCCCTTTGGCTTCACCTGCACAAGTGCCAAGGTAGGTCTCCCCTGCAGAATTGGTTTTCCCTTCGTCAGGAGCATCGCTGGGCTCTTCAAATCACGGACAAACAGTATCCCACATTCTTGATTTTTAGTTCACAAACACTTGTTGTAACGACTAACTACTCCTGACATATTGGAGATGTTAGCTCTTTATACAGTAAAGTTACAGCGGGATACAAATAACATCAGTAATAATTTATTTGCCACGATTTGTTCCCCCTGTCTAAATCACAGACAAACAGTATCCCACAGTTGTTTATGTTTTTACACCCATTTTGCACAGAGAGGCATTTTTTGAAAAATTTCTTGATAGCAATGTTGAATATTATTACACAGGAAAAAACAACTACATGTAAAATAATCACACAGTGACGCCTCTGCCTTTCTAAATGGAGGGACAGTAACTGCGTGTTTATATGTAAGAGTGTAAAACCTGCAGATAGAGACAAAATACTGTTAATCTGACTATCTGTCATTCTGCAATTCATGTCATGTAAACAATAACGTGGCGCACAGCTGACGTGAAAAAGGCACATACCTTTGACGTTGCGTGACGAACTCTGTATTCCTCGTCCACACGTAAAAGCAAAAAAGGAGTTTTAAAAAATCTCAGTTTTCGGTGATTCGAAACGCCGTTTACGTGTGGACGAAACCAGGGGCGATTATAGGATCAGAACTTTGGGGGTGCTGAGCACCCAGAGAGCTGCCCAGCCATGCAAGATAAACCTGTCTCTGTCAGTCCCTGCATCCTTAAAGGTTGTCCCAAGTTCTCTCTGACTGTTTCCTTGGTGCATTTAAACCCCTGTTCCTCCCTGTCCTCATCGTCTGTTGTCTTCATCTCCGTTATCAGTCATCATAATTTTACCATTTCTGTGCAAGTCTGCAAATTTCTTTATTAAATCATAAGATTCTTAAATTCATCAAGTCTCTCTGTGCCTGGGTCCTCATCTTAATACATGACATTACTGTTTTGTACATTTTACACAATTTAATCCCCACATTTGTGAAAGAAAAGCAAAACACTTTTTTGAAAAGTCTGTAACAAAACCATCAAATCTGATCAATGTTATTTAAATGCTGCAAAAGAAGAATGGATTGGAATAGAAAAAATCCTAACCTTAATTACTGGGGGAGAATAATGAATGATGCTCATAGTGAGTAAAAAGTAAACTGAGTGCATTTTTTGGACAGAGATTCACTTTTAATGTGTATGTATAATATAATACAGATACATAAAAATAAACTCCCAAAACAGAATAAATTATTACAAATAAATTATTACAAAATATTAATAAAACTATAAAAATGGAGGCAACTTAGCCTGTGGTAGAATGTATACAATGTATGAAAAAATCTTTATTGTAGATACTAATTTTACTAATTTAATAATAATAATTTTGTGTTGTAAGATTTATGAGTTTTATGCTTTCATAGTGGTACTTAGGAGAGCTTGACATTTTCTCAGGTGGTATCACACTGAAACACTGATAAGGTAAGTGTGTGTGTGCTTTTGGAAAACATTTAAAGCTGCAGTACAGAATCTTTGAAACAAGCTTAAAACATTTTTAGAATATAAACAGAGAACTCTGCTTCTCTTTACAGCTCCTCACGTACGTACTGCGGCAGTCATACAGACAAGTGGACGGTCCAAAAGTTGGCCTACCTATTACTGGCTGAGGTTTTAGTAGAGTTGTGGCTGAACCACATAAAAATATATCATTGATTTTAATCTCCCCAATCAATTATAATGTTATGTTGGAATGTTGTTAAAGAGGGTCAAAAATGTTTCAACCCAGTTTGTTTTGCAGATTCTGTATAGCAGCTTTAATATAGGGAGAACACAACTTCCAGATTGTGTGAGTAAAATCAGGTTTTTTCTCTTTGTCAGTTTAATAGTTTCTGTTGTGCCTGTCACTGTTCCCTGTCTGTTTCCTTACCTGGTTCTTCCTGACCTTGTACTTTGTCCTCACGTTCCCCTCTTTCCTCGCTCCCTCTTTGGACTGACAATCATACACAAATAGATTGTATTCAATTAGATGAAAAATTACATTAATATGAAAAAAATTCTATTAAGATCGCTAACAAAAAGTCCTCTCAGTGTACTTTCAACCAAAAGGCAAATAACCACATGAACATCTAATAAAAGATATAAACATTGAAACACTGATCCAACATTATTCTTGATTGACGGATCATTTGATCTTACACTTTTACCTGAATGTGACTCCTTTTTTTGAAAAAACTTCCTTATATCCATTATGGACCTGGCTGTCTCTACACACAAACACACACACACACACACACACACACACACACACACACACACAACAGGAGTTATAAGGTTAAGGGGCATTCAGTCAGTTAGCTAGTTAGTATCCATTTCAAACAGGACAGTGGTAACCAACAGTAGGCTGCGGACAAGTTTTAGATTTTAAATAGGCTGTATACATTTCAATGGGAGCAACAGGACGGTCAAATGTCGCTGAATTTACTACAGAGCAGGACGGATTGTAGGGTAGCAAACATTGTCGGAAAACATGTTTTCAACACTGCAGGTTACCTGGTGTAATGTTTTTCAGCTAAAAAGAAACATGGTCTGACTCCTACCTAACTATATAAAGAGTAACTGAAGGTTAAATGCAGCTAATATGTCCTGTTTTAAGCCAGGCACTTACACTTCCGCTCTGCTGCGTCTAAGCCACCATCGCTCTGGCAGCAAGAGGCTAGAGCCAGAGTAGGGGAGAGGCGAGCTGGAACAAACCATTTTGGGAGGGGAGGGGGGGGGGTATCTATACTTTTGTTGTTAAAATCTTATGTCTCAAACAAGTACAGTACTGTATGCTTTTTATATTTTTAGTAGTGTGTCACACAAACAGCAAATATTGTCAAAAAAAGTAAGAAATCTTTGGGGGTGCATTGATTAATTTTGGCTGAAGCACCCCCCAAAATGGCTAAAATCGCCCCTGGACTAAACAGCTGCGTTTTCAGAAATACCGGTGTAGGTGCGGACATAGCGTAAAAGAGTTAGTAGTTTATTTTCTTACTACCTGCAGATTACTTGTATTTGCTTAATTGTTTACTAAATGTTTGAGGTGTGAAATGAGCAAAATATGGGTGTGTGTTGTTGGAGGATGAATTTGTGCGTGCGTGTGTGTGCGTACGCGCGCGAGGGGGGGGGGGGGGGGGGCGCGAACATTTTTCTTGTAAAACAAAGGGGGGCCCAGCGAAAAAAGTTTGGGAACCACTGGTCTAACCCTTGGGGGTGTTTTTTGTTTGTTTGTTGATTAGCTAACGTCCCGTGATGTTAAACATCGGCGGCAGGAGGACGGGATCCTTTATAGACTGAGATGGTGTAAGTCAACATTTTGGTCTCTTTGCATTTCTCTAGCCCAGTTTGACTTTAAAATCCTTCTACTGCGCAAAGTCTTGAATGATGAGACCTCATCATGTCTTAGAGTCATCATAGCAAATAGCAGGCAGAGCCTTCAGGTATCATGTCTCCTTCTGTGGAACCAGCATCCAGTTTGGGTTCAGGAGAAAGACCCTCTCTGCTTTTAAGATTAGACTTGAGCTTGTTTATGCTGCTACAGGCTCGGGCTGCTGGGTGACTTTCCATGATACACCGAGCATTTCTTCTCTACTCCCACGTTTTAGTGCGTATGCATTTATCTGCCACTATTGCATGTCATTCAATTCTATCTGCTCTCTCCTGCAGTTTGCATTTTTACCAGTCTGTTGCTCGTGGTCAGCCTGTGTGCTGTCCCTTTTTTTCCTTTTCCTTTTCCCCTCACCCACCAACCACAGCAGATGGCTGCCCCTCCCAGAGCCAGAGGTCTGTGCCTGTGCTTGCTTGTAGAGAATTGACTGATCCTTGGGGTTTTCTCTCTAATATTGTTTGTTGGTTTTTAAAATAAGTTTAAAGGGCGGTATGTATCAAGGTCCATATAAATACCATGACCCAAGGATTCACAGTAGCCTTTTTAATGACATGATTAGTGTTACAATCTTTACCTGTTAGTGGTTTTATTGTTGTGGATGATAGGTGTATGTACACCCACATAAGTCTTTACACTGCTGTACACACAAAGCAGTACTCTGAACGAATTTGAAACATGTTTCTTCATCACACTATTCCCAGTTGCTATTCAGTTCACACAACTTTCATAACAACATTAATCTTTAAAGAACAGGAGCTCAATGTATATATGTTTTATAAAATATAGGATGTTTTTCAAATTAAAATCCTTTGGGTTTCCCAAAATCCAAAAATCTTTAGTTATTACTGAACAGTGACACATTTTTAACAAAAATAGTGGCAAAAAAAAATAATAACCACAAAAAAATGACTGGAGGCAGAGGAAGGAAACATCCCCATAGGTAACAAATCAATACCGTAGCTCCAAAGGGAGAAATCTTTTTGTAGTCATAAACCTTTCAAGAAAAGAGAATTACTATGAATTATTGACAGACTAGTGTGTTAGAGTCCAGGATTTTTGGTACATAGTGTCCCTCTGGAGCTCAGCCTGGACAGATCCATTTTCAGACATCGTTTTCCAAATTGAGGCGAGTAAACAAAAAGCCTGACCGCATACTGCTTTCAGTGTGTCTGCCACATATTTAAGAGCAAATGATCAAAGCACTGACAATTGAAAGAAACAATAACGTTGAACAAAACATCTAATGATTATTCTTCCAGTCTTGGTGTTGCTGCCACAGCCAGTTACTGTTAATCTCACCACTTATTGTACGGCCCTGATGGCATGAAGGCCTCTTATTAGATGAACCCTCCTGTGTCTCTTTTCCAGCCCACTCATCCACAATGCTAACACATCAATAAAGCCGGACAAGTCTGCTCTGCAGCAATTATATAACAAGTTGTTTTGTGTGTTGCTGGAGCAGCTCAACACAGTTTCATAAAGACTCCCCAGCTCAGCGAGGCCATTGCAAGAAGTGCATGCAGCCGAGCACACAAAGAGCATCACAGGCGTTTAAACATAGTATGAAGCTTTCCTCACATATGTGAAAATCCACGTGGAAGTGTACGCACATGTACACACTCCCCGAGTTCACACTTTAAGCCACCCACCCACACAGATGTAACACAGACCCATACAACACCAACACTGTCCTCTGCACTGTGAGGAAAGGATATTTTGTGCGTATATGGGTGTGTGTATGTGTCTGTTTTAAAGCCAGAATGAAACAAAAATGCTTATCATTAAAATCACACGAATACACGAAAGGAGTTACAGGAGGACAACTACTGCTAAATAAATAAATAAATATTTAATTAGATGCAACAAATATAACAGTAAAATAAATTAGGCATCAATTAAAATAAAATGTGACATATGTTGATATCCCTTATTCATTTTTATTTTTCATTAAATGTTCTACTTATTTACCTTCCCACTTCATTTTCATTTATGTATGAGAGTAAAATACAAAGTGAATATGCAAAGTAAAATACTCTGCAAAGGTCTTGAGTCACCTCTTATTTCTGTATATTTTGCAAGTAAAATGGGAAATAGGTGCAGCAGCTTATTGAAACGTGCAAATGTACATGGAAATACAGTTTACAAGGGAAAGACACAGGTTGTACAATTCTAACAAGTTCGAAAATACATTGAAGGACATTCAAAGCTCTTCTCTGGGTATTGGCTGCCTTGTCAGGACACTGCTTCAAAAATGTCGAGCTCCAGCCACTGGGGAGGCCAATCCATGACCAATTCAGTGATCCGAGTTTGGGATCATTGTCATGTTGAAAAATGAAGCTGTTGCCAATCTGACACTTTCTAGATGGTATTTCATGGTGTTGCATTCATATAGTAACTGCATCAATTTGACAAGGTCACCAGCACCGCAGGCTGAACTGCTGCCCCAAAGTGTGACATAGCCTCTTCTATTTTTTATTTTTTACAGATTGCTGCAGATAAAACTATCAGAATAAGCGACATACAGAGAAATAGAGGAAGGAACTGAGGGAAATAAAATTTAATTTAGGGAGCTGAAGCTAAATAAAAGTCAAGAAATTGAAAACTAACACTAGGACAGTAAACAGTCTAAACAAGAATCTACAACTCCATTTAATCAGAACCCTCATTGTACTAGAATAAGAATGAAAACATGAGCCAAAATGCAAGACTACAAAACAAAATCTGGAAAACCATGACATGAAAGGAGAAATGAAAGACTTAACAGCATCACAAGAACTCAACATTTCTACAAAGATAGCAAAATCTGAACCCACAATTCAACCAAGCAAATAGGCTATATGAATCAACACTTAAAATAACAGAAAACCCAGTCAAAATCTCAAACTCAATAATACAACAAAGAACTAAAAATGACACCAAATCCAGGACCATCTTCAGCCACTTACAGCCGCGCTTATGAGAATAAAACCTTTCTTGCTATAGTGTCATCTATACTCGCGTTATATCTTCAAAGTGCTTTTAAATGACAAATCTCTCATTTATGAAACCCATAAAGAGGAAATGAAGCGGAAGACAGAAACCGATGTCGCACTTGAACTCCTACATGCTTTAGCGCATGACTCCGTGTGGCAGTGTTTCACGAGAGCATTTTTCAGAACACATTTGCTCTGACGTGAACATGTCGAAGCTGAATGCTGCGAAGAACCATAAATGAGAAGTGATGGAGCAGCATTTTGCAGAACACAATTGTCTGTAGAAGTTGGACGCTTTTAATATGGCGCCCACATTATCTGATTGAAGCGAGACGTGAAATAGGTCCTGCTCTGATGTTTCTTTGATATAAACAGAGCCAGTGAGGCCTTTGAAATGGGTCGCCTAAATGAGTCATCTGCAGATGGATGCTTGCCTATCTGATGCGTTTCTCATGTAGTGTGAAGTCCTTGCATAAATTATAGATGTGTGAGCCCACTCGGTGCTCGCTCGCTTGTCCTGATGCCGAGCTGAAGCATTGATGCTGCAGAGAACACAGAGACTCTTACGAATTTTAGATTCCAGCTCTGCTCCTAACATGCTGCAAAGCCCTGTGTGAGGGCTCAGAGTTGGATCGATATGGATCAATGTTTTTGTTACACATTAGAGAGGCCTGCTTGCTCCAAATTTGTGATTCTAAAACGGAGACAGTCCACCAAGTCAGGAGAGAATCGGGATAAGGAAAACAAGCATTCATGTTATTACAGACTCAAGAGAAGAAAGAGATATGCTATTTCATGTAAATTATAAGGAAAAACACATCAATCAAGGGAAAACTTTATTACATGATAATACATTTTGAAGCAGGTGACACTATCTGTCAAGCTATCCATTGTGGTAAAGCCCTTATGATTAAAAGGAGTAGCCGAAAGTAGCTTTTTATAACATTTGACATCATTTGAGAACTGTATTTTGGCTGACACCCAAAGAGGATAGCAATTTGTAATCATGGCCAAATCTTATTGATGTGCCACCCACCTAAAAATTACTGCATAACAAGTATCTTCCCACATGACAAGGACTCCTTTCAACCTCCTGCAGCCCAGCCAAATACTGCATGCACAAATCTGAAATAGCCAGTGCTTACTGGTTTGTGAGTCCTGTTTTGAAACCTTGAGCTGAGCATTTAAGCTCTTATAATTTAGTTTTTTTCTGTTTTGTAAGAGGGGAATCTGACTGAAAAACAGCACAATTACATGCTTGATCACATTGTAGCTCCAAAACATAACCTACATTTAATTTACTTTATACGGTACCATAATTTTGAAAATGAAATTCGTGCTGTATTAATTAAGACTTGAAGCTAGAAACTGAATTCATAACCTAAAATGATCATTTTTCAATAAAATCACACATTTATTCAGCAGAAGGGACAATTTTCCATAAACATCTATAAACTGCTTTCCTTTTTGCAACCAAAGGAATCACTTTGCCATTGCCTTTATGATTTAGAGGGAACATCAAGCTTTTATACACAGTTTATGAGCCAATCACACTGTAAAAACGTCTTTAAAATGTCGAGCAACATTTTGAGGAATATGACAGAGTGGTGACAAAGATCCTAAAGCACTGGTCCTGCTTCTGGGGCAGAACATGTTTTTCTTCAACTGGTCCCATGTGGGAACTCACAGGACTCAAAAATTGTCCAGCTTCTACACATTTCATTACATCAGTGCCCATGAATATGAGGCAGACAAAGTGCTTAAAGTGTACAGAATAAAGCACTTTATGAATCTATGATCGAATGAGGCTTGTAGTCTAGATTACTTTGAGTGGTGACCGTAGAAAAGCTCCATTTAACTGCCAGTCCAGTCCATTACAGCACACCCCCAGATGCCCTCTGTCCATGTTTCAGTGGGTCAAAGCCATTTCAGGAGGCAGCCTGACATTTTCCACTGTTTGAAATGTTATGAAAAAATACCAGGTAATGGAAACTGTGAAAGTCAGGACACGATAGGGAAGATAAAAAAAATGTTAGGATAAAAGTACAAAGTTTAAAAAAAAACAAAGTTGGGTGGACAAACTTTTGCACATCACAACTGATGTTTGAAACACCGACTTCTGCAAGGTTTTATTTTGTTTTTTAACAGTTCACTTGAAAAATCAAGATAATACACACATTTTCCACAGATACATAGAAACAAATCTTTGAGTGCAAGTACATCTACTACAAAGCATAATAATAAAAAGAAAAGAAAAACAGGCTTAAATTGTAGGGACAGGTTTCCTTCATGTGCAGTTGGAAAGGAGATCAAGCTGGGTTTTTTGTTGCTAATAATATGCAGCAGTAACAGCACAGAACATCCTAGATGTTGTAATGAGAAATAGGTCAATATGAGACCCAGAAAGATAAGATAGGAGTTTTGATTCAAAGTCAAACCTCTGTTATCTGTAGCACCAAATCCTGCAAAGCTGTGTCACTCTTCAAAGAAAACAAGAGTCAGGAGGTTGACAAGCTGACAGCAGATTGGATGCTTTCAGTTTTAGAGATATTTTAAATGTGGCGTAAGATGAACTATTACAGTGGTAAAACGTAATTCTTCATGCAGACCTCCAGTTGACATTATTTAGGAGTCAAGTGAACTTGTGCCATCTATAAATTGGAAATCTATTTAGAATAAAGAGCTGTGCACCATGAATTTGAAGACAATAAGTGAGGTTTATCAATCAACAGGAACAGGTGACATCTGAAATCTGGAGAAGAAAAGATAAATGTCCATGCTCCCTCGTTAATGTGGGAAAAGCCAGAGGAATATATTTCAAATGTCAATCAAAGCGCATGAGAAATATCTCACTGCCAGGTCACACTTAGAACTCATTCATCTAAAATATGGACAGCATTTTAAGTGGGAGGACCATGTACAGAAAACAGCCCAGCATTACCAGTAGGAGGAGCAGGAAGCACAGGAAGTACCTGGCTCTCAGTACTTCAACCAGACAGGAATGGTTACAGCAGTATCCGCATATATTTCTGCATGTGTCAGCCTCCAGCTGCCTCTCCAGAGTGAAACAACATAACAGTGGTGCTGGCGCAGGCTGAAGTTCAGGACCTGAACTGATGCTGAGGGCCGGTCCGGGTTCATATGTGCCGTGACTGTAAGACTCCTCCTGAAGTCTCCAAATCTCCCACTCAGGGAAAGGGGTGGTCTGTCGACAGAAGGGGCACTGAAGCCGGCTGGTGTCCTTGGCCCGGCTCATGATGGCATCTGTACAGCGGTGACATATTTTGTGGTTGCAGTTGAGTAAGGTGACACTGTGATCGCCGCGCGAGTCGAACAGCTCGCTGCAGATGGGGCACTCGTGCCGACTGCTGTCACTGCACAAACTCCTGACACTTTCACTGCAGCCTGGCTGATCCCTGCCAGCCAATTCCAGCTCTTGTGGAACAGATGTCTTTTGGTCAGTCCCATCTGTCGCTGTTTGTGCGCCTGCTTTGTGATTCTTGTCACTGCTGTCCTGATGTTTGTACCCAAGCAGAGGCTTTATCACTGAGTCGCTTACATCTTCTGTTTTTTCTCCGTTGGATTTGTATACTTCTCTGAAATAAGCTTCCTCTG
Source organism: Astatotilapia calliptera (assembly GCF_964374335.1). Classification (NCBI taxonomy): domain Eukaryota; kingdom Metazoa; phylum Chordata; class Actinopteri; order Cichliformes; family Cichlidae; genus Astatotilapia; species Astatotilapia calliptera. The sequence goes on along the minus strand of NC_137428.1, from coordinate 34,423,598 downwards.
TAGATGACTGTTGATCTTCTTCCAGTGTAATAACACCTTCCTCCTCAGTGTCAAACACTTTTGCTTCAGCCATCCTTCATTAATAAGATTTTAATACAGGCAACACAGCTCTAGCACAAAGTCGACTATGGCAAGTCTACTTTCTTCCTGCACTAAGCGGGCCAATTACTGATGTAATGCTTTAGTATAAGGAGAGCAACACAGTTTTCCCACCTCTAACTGAGATAAGAAAAGTACATTCGCAGATAAGGAGTGCTAAGAAATAATGTGCACCTCAGAGAAGTGCCACTGGCCAAGAAGAACAGTGAACATTTCAGCATTATGCTCAATTTAACATACTAACATATTCACTGCAACTGAAAGCTTTTGCCGGTTCACAAATGCATGAGTAAGCACATTAGAGCATAAGGGACAGATTTATTCTTCATATTTATACAAACATCACATCTGCAGATTAGACAGGCACAAAGCACATGTTAAAACTGAGAAGGTAGGAAGCAGTTTATCTGATATTTTAACAACTATTGTGCTTTAACATTGCTGCTTGTTTGCTTTGAAATGTGTCTTCTCTCATCTAATGCAATCCAACAGAAATTAAAAGTGCAGAAAGCCACATCGGCAAATGCAATAAGACATTATTATAACCTTTATACAGTTAAACACCATAGTGTGTAGTAAAGACTCCTCACAGTACTGCAGTCATCAGTGATTACATTGGGAACATATGCCCAGATTAATTAAACACCCAAGTGTAATATTCTATATAATATAATAATAATAATATAATATAAGTATAAATATTAGCATTCTATGTATTAGAGCTATCTGCTTTCACAATCTTAAAAAATATCCTAAATTTAATTGAGCATCAGTGTCTTATCACATTAAAACAAATGTGCAGCAGCAAGCATTTGTGACAGTGCATTATAAATTGCAATTATCAAATCACACCGATATGATCACTTCATCATTTGCAATGCATTATATATATGAACAATTATTTTCTTAAAAAAAAACAATGAATATTTCAATGCCTGCTATAATCATGATTTGCATATCAACAAAGAATCACATGAGCACATGTAGGTGGAAAAGGTCAGAGCTGCTTGCAGAGCTCCATTTCACCTCCGTGTGTTTGTCTAACAGCTGTTTGTTGTCCTCTTCTCTCTCACTGAAAAAAATGACTGCATGCTAACTGTCCAGGAATAAACAACAAGCAGCAGTTCTGGCACGAGCATTTAGTAGGTGTAAGGTTTTCTCAGATGTTTATGGGAACCAAGTCATCATATGAATGACATAATATTTCACAAAACTGGAGTCATAAAGAATCATTTGTAGCCATACAACCAACAAGCAGATGATGACATGGGTCCTACTAAGCAGGACAAGCAGTACCTTGGAAAACTGTGCAAATATGTAGCCAGAGCAAGTAGTGTTGTTTTGAAGGGAAATAGCACACAGACCAAAAACTGATTTGTTTTCAAGCAGCAGCTTCCAAGACAAAGAAATGTAGAACAAAATGTAAAAACCTGCAATTCTGAGCTCCAAAAATAAATAGATTCCCATAGACATTGAAGCTAAAATGCCTGGATTTATGACACATACTTTTGGCCTGTTGCTAAATTTTATTTTGGTCTCTATCAAATATTCATCTTAATGACAACTGTATGGAGGGTGCAAATATTTTTGTTCTGAGGCTTAATGTTATGCGAACACAGGTGACCATAACTGCTAGATGTCTACCTGGCTTCACCTTAGCTAATTCGAGTCATCTCATCGAACCTCTGATAGTTCAGTTTAATGCTAATGCTAGCAAGGTTGGTTAGCAAGTTGCTTCTATGGACAACACAGGTGTAATGCACACACCTTAAAGTGCTACAAAATAAAGGCAGAAACCTTTTTTTTTTTTTTTAAATCAGGCTGTAAACAAGGTTTCAACACAGGAGTCTGTAGGGATTGAATTATGTTTGGAGCCAGCCTCAAGTGGCCACTAGAGGTATTGCAGTTGTTGACACATTGCATTGCCTTCGTCTCCAACTTCAGAGGCTTCCTCTTGGTTGAAAAATAAAATAAAATAAAATAAGACTTAAAAATTGTTACATGGTCCTTTTAAGTTGTCGTGTCACACCACTGAAACAAAGAGACTGTTGTCAGCTGGCTGCTGAGTAACCTGAGAAATCATTTAAAAAACAAACACGCCTGCTCTTACACCTGCAGGTCAAACACAGCCAAGGTTGAGTACACATTAAAGATGTAAATTTACAGTGTGAGGCATAAGAGCATAACAGGGGAGAAGAAGTAATAACTGCATTCTGAGGCAGAAGAAGGAAGCCTTTCCTATGATCTCAAACTACAGGCAGACTAAAAAACAACAAAACAGAGAAAGTCCCTTAGTCAAGAGCAAATATTGGGATATCTATGTATATGTTTCACAGTTTATGTTATAGATAGTTGGCCTGATGCAGAGTAAAACAGTTTTGACAATCAAACAGTCAATAGGGGATTTCTGGTGTCAGGGTATTGGTTGTTTAGATGTTTGTGAAATCTCAGTGGCACTTCAGGCATTTTATAAGGCTGGAAAGTAAAATTACACACATCAAAAATACCCCAAAAAGAGGTCTTTAACAAGACAAGGTTTGAGTCCTTTACAAAAAAATGCATATCTAAATTGCTTAAACTTGCCAGGCTTCTTGGCTCCCCTTTTCATCAGCAACAAATACAAATGATTGGTGAACGCCTTCGTCCAAAGCGTCAGATTAATGTACTCTGACCTGATAATCTCTGCTTAAATCTCCTCTTGTGGTTCGGGGAGGTCAAAAGTCCAACTTGTCACGCTGGTACTGCAGCCGTGGGCTGTTCTCACTGTAGAACTGACTGAACCAGCGCCTGTGTTTTTGGATGGCTGAATCTTCCTTTACAAGAAGAGGCTTGGAGACATACTTCTTATTGTTCCAGATCATCACATCACGCTCAAACTGAAGACAAAACAAAAACAAGAGAGAGTCACGGGACAGCACTAAATATCAAACATAATTATAAGATTTTTATACAGTAAAAGTTTTAAGCCTACTTCAAACATTTTTATTTTTAACAATATCCAACTTGTCCTTGATGATAATGAAGCAGCCCAGCTGAATACAATTTGTAAAGGAACAGATTTTCACTGAAGTATAACAAGAATTAAATAATGAAAACTATACTGGTGTCTTTTTGCATTAAATTACAATACTTTATCAGCAGGGGTTTCTTTGTGAAGTGCTGCTCATTAAATGTCACTCCATAGTAACTCCGTCAGCTGCTGACATTTCAGTGAGAACGCCCTTCCACTGCTGTCAATACCAAGTGGAGAAAAAAAAATTTAATCTAAAAACATAAGCTTGGAACATGAAACTGTGCAATCATCTTCCTTTATCTTGTGTTTGTTTTTAATTAAACTATGTATCTAGCTAATCAAAGTATTTTGTCTGAATATTTTTAGAAAATCTTAATGGAGGACAAGTCTAGACATTTTAAGAACCAGACAACTTTTCCCAAAGTATTTTGAGCCTACTATTATTTCTTGTTAAAGTGCAACTATGTGTCTTTATCACCAAGCTAATTATCAGGTTTAATGAGGATTATTCACACCTTATCCGTGACTGTGGTGTTACTTCTCGTGATAATGTGGAGGCTGAATTTAATCAAAGGCAGAGTGGGAGGTTAATGTGCACAGTGATCTCTCCAAGTTAGAGCAGCACTGGGGTATATCTCACTAATAAATAGCAATAAATTGCAGTTTTGATATATGAAATGAAAGATAAACAACAAAAGTTTAAATGTGATGGAACAAACCAGTGAATAATAGCCCACCCATTGACTAAAAGATGGGGGGGAAACCCTTGTTTGAACAAACTATGGGTGTTAGATGAGAGTAAGTGGGGCATGCAAGGCAAGCAGTGCTTGCCAAGTGAAATCTAGAAAATGGACAATAAAAGTGAACTAAAAGGAAAGCGATCTCTCACCTTACAATTTAGTATTTGGTCCTATAAAGAATCGTTCCTTGTTTGCATCCATCCTGTAAGTTACTGCCATCTTTTGGCCAAAAGTACCTACTGTCTCTGGAAGCTCAACTTAAATATAGTTTCTGTCATTTTCACAGGGGGATTTGTAACCCAGTATCAAAGACTGCAGCTGGGGAAGCTGAGATAGGAGCTGCATTTCACTGATGTGAGATCAGTTATTAGTTCTTATACATTATTATACACATGTCCACACACATGTGAAAACAAGAGGGAACATTTGCTACTAAGCAATCAAAGTGCAGGTAAGTTGTCTCTTATCACTTTGGCTAACATGTGTGACGTAGAGGAAAGTTGAAGATATTAAGGCTCAGTGCAGCAAGATATAGAAGATAATAAAAGTCATCCAGGACAAAATCATTAAAAATCCTATATGTTTTAATCAGCTCCAATCTGTCATGTTAGTGGAACAGTGTTGGATCTGTTTTGTTTTGTGTCTATTTTGGGGGAGGGGATCATCTTCTTTGCTTGCCTTTCAGCAAAAGCCATTATATGATACTGCCTTAAACTTAGTGAGTTAGAGCAGTTCATCTACTATTTGTAAGGTTGGTGGTTGAATCCCTGGTTGCTCCAGTCTGCCTGCCAAAGTAAAATGCTAAAACCTATGTTATTCCTGATGTGTTCATTGGAGTATGAATGTAAGATAGAAAGAACTTTGACATAGAAACAAGTGCTTGTGTTAAAGGGCAAATGAGCCTCAATGAGTTCTCAAGTACAACACAAAAGTGCCATATAAGAGCCAATCCATTTATCAGATAGATAGATAAGGGTCAAATGATGGAAGCATAAATTATATGTAAACAAGCCTGTGTTATAGTTATCATAAAAGATAATGGTACTGCACCTGAATGCACTCCACTTTGAGGATGAACTTGGGCACCACAGGTGGGATATTAGACTGATAGAAAATGGTGTGAGTGACACACTGCAACAGAGGCTCCACAGGAGTCACACAATGCATGATTACACCCCGGCCCAAGAAAGTTTGGTCAAACAGCAGAAATACTATTCCTGGGCCAACCTGAAAGATAAACATGTAATATTAGCACAATTTAAAGTTTTCAACTTTTCCTGATAAGCATATCTATACACTTAGGGTTCATTCATTTAGTCAGATTCACTAGCAGTTACTGTAGTAAAAATGTATTTTGCATCATTTAACATCAAGCCTTATTTCCAGATAATTAAATGCCAAAAAAGCATCAGTCTGTTCATGAGAAATTAATGCTTGAAAAACACATTTACATGCATGGTTAAGCTCAATAATGCCTGCCTCTCATATTATATTGCTGCCGATCTCCCACTGCTGGCCACAGTAAACATATCCTGCTTCCAACATTTGTGTTGCGTGTAAATGATCCAGCTCCCTCTGCAGCCTTGTGGTTAACCTAGGGAAATTAGTGGTTTCAGGCTACACTTGCATATCATTTTTTTACTCACGCAGCAAGGCAAAAAGTCACACTGTGCTGTGTTTTTTGCTTAAGCAAAAACGACCATTTTTCTCAGGCTGATCAGGCCAGTGATGTTCGACATTAGAGATTACAGGAAGCTTTGTCAAACCCGGTTTTGTTACAATGCCGACAGCAAACTGTACTGTTACTGCACTGTGAAACATAATGTTTATTGTTGAAATGTACTTCTCATCCAATTTAAAAGGACGCTTACAGATCTAGCATGATTTATTTTGGTTATATCTAGTTTGAATAAAATTTATAGACAAGACCAGTGATTTGTGCCAGTTTAATGTACAATCAATCATAGGGAATTGTTTAAAAAATGGCATTCCTGGTGTACTGTACCTGTCTCGCCACAACAGAAACATCCAGAAGAGGCCAGTGGCATCCAAACACTCTAAGTGCATGTTTCACAAACATCTGAGAACAATGCTTGTTAGGCTCTGACTCTGGTTTCCAGTCAACCTTCAAGACACACAGTGAAAAACAGTGTCAAAATCAAAAGTTGCAGGTATAACAGCGAACATATTCACCTTAGTGGATAACGGGAACATCAAATTTAGTTTAGTGTTTCCAGTTTACCTTCCAGTCATGTTGCACAAATTCCCAGATTTTGCTATTGGTGTAACGTAGATCTGCTCCACTGAGCATGCTTGGAGTGTGAAGGTGCGACAAGTGAGCTATGTCCGCTGCATTTTCTGGAATCTCCTACACAGAAGAGAAGACAACTAGTTATTAGCAAAAAAAATAAAATGCTAGCATGTGGTATATTGTTTCTGTCTGTTGATTTCTAAGATACATGTAAAGTCCCTTAAATATATTCAAAGATTGCAAGAAAGAACATGTATTGACTATACTGCATGAAATGCATAAATGCCTTGCTGTCATGTTTTGGCTGTGTGCAGGCAAGAGAAGGACCCAAATGCAAAACTCACTGAGACAAAAATGAACTCAAAACACTGCTTTATTGCAGGCTTGGAAAGGAAACAAAGAACAAATAGAAATTGAGAAAACTACAACTAAATCATACATGAAAACACAGGGCGACTAACACAGCTATGATGGAGTACGTAACACTGACAAAACACAGGGCTTAAATAATGAGCCACAGGAGGAGAGCACAGCTGGGAGTAATTACGCAGGATGAGACAAGGGAAGCAAAACTAGAAACATTAACATAGGACAGACTGTAAAAGTAAAAAAGGAAACACACTGACTGTCTCAAAACATGTAAACTTAGCCGACTGTGGAGACAGAACAACGGCTGTGTCCCAATTCAGGGTCTGCACGCTTGAAGTACGCATTTTAAGTGTGATTACGTCACCGCCACGCAATGACGGCTGTCCCAATTCGAAGTGTACTTCAAATGCATACTTCAAATGCGCCGTCGATTTCCCCAAATATCAAGTGTGGTCCGGTGCACGCTTCGTGGTCCCATATATCCCACAATTCATAGCGCGGCGGTGGGTGTGGATAATTTTGCCGCAAAATACGGCAGAAGGGAGCGGCCTAAGAGTGAACTGTCAATAGTAAGTACTCAATATGACGTCACTTATTTATGTGCGAATGTTTAATAACGAAGAACATTAAAACATTGCTGTTGCCCACATGTCGGCAAAGTTATGTGACATTAGTGATGTTTGTACTTTCAGCCTCTACATATATATATATATATATATATATATATATATATATATATATATATATATATATATATATATATATATATATATCTCATAATAATGTGACAATACTATAATATTGGTCATATTATATTTACATTACCACAGTGAGATGACTTTAGTCTCATGAACAACAAGAGCTAATTGTTATTTACTAACTACTCTTGAACTGACTGTTCAGTACAGAAATGAAGCCCAACAATCATGTTTTACAGTCCCGTGGTCTCAGCCTCAGATACTCAACTAATCAAAGTTATGTCATGACAAAAATGAATCACCAACAAAACATTTTTTCTCCTTCATTTATGTCATACTATCTTGCGTTTCTTGCGGTTAGTATCATGGTTGCTAGGCAACCTGAACAGCGCAACGAAGGCCAGACCGTCCCATTTCACAAGCCTCTCACTTCCGCACTACTCGTACTTATAGTACGCACTGTACGTAGTACGCGTAGTGCGCGTACTTCAAGCGTGCAGACCCTGAATTGGGACACAGCCATAGAGACGTGAAACATGGGACAGAAAGGCACAGTAGACATAATGACGCCACAGGGAAAGAGTAAAACAAAACACAGAAGCACAGGACCTCTTTCAAAATAAAATAGGAAACAATGAAACATGACATGACTACATGAACTTAACAACATAAGAAACAGACGTGAAACACATAAAGGATAAGGGAGACTTAACACAAGGGTTGAAACCACAAGGGGAATATAATAAGCAAATGAACATAGAAAACCTAATGAGCTTAAACATACACTATAAACATCAAAATGAACTAAAACCCAAAACGCTGGGTCATAAGACCCAGGATCGTGACACCTTAGTATACTCTAGAGATATCTTAGTATTAGCACAAGTGTTGTTTTAGGGAGATGAAAAGCTTGTAGCTTTGCTTCTGATCAGAACCAATCTGAATAAATATCAACAATGCATGGTTCATTGCAGTGTGTGAGGAGTGACCATGAAAAGGAAACTGATGCTAAATTGAAGGTAACTGATGTACAGATGGATATAGAAACACTACCCTAAAGACAGTGTACACTACTGACATACAAATCATTAGAAGATAGATTAGTTTTTTGTCACAACATACATTTTATTTATAGAGTGACTTGGAATTCCTTATGGAAGCTTGCTTCTGCCACTGAAAAACATTATGTCATTATATTTTTAATATCTTTATATCTTTTTGTCACCTATCTCTAATAGGTGACAAACAGAGAAGATACAAGAGAAGATACAAGTTTCCATACATTTCCACTCAGATGTATGAACCATACCTGTATATGAGCATTAATAAAATGCTCAGTTCTCCCCCGATAGACCCACTCATCATTTGTGATCTCCGGCTGCTCAGGGACGATCCACTGAGGTCCTTCTCCATCACAGTGAAACCAAACCAAGATTTGCTTGTTGACCTCACAGCTGGGCCAGCTGCGCACGCTGGCAAAATCAGGCACTGATGGACAAATGAAACCCCAGACTAAATCACAACCCCTTTAACCCTCTACTGCATGACTTTTTAATTTTGGGGGAAAAAAATATTTCTCCCTATTTTGGGGGAGCTTTAGGATCCCTAATAATATATCAATCATAAAATTTGACACCCTGCCCCCCCCTAAACAGATATTAGTTTGTTGCTTCAAGGCAACACTGTGCAACAAAGGTAGTAAAATGCCAAGTTATTCTATAATAAGTTGTATTAGTACAACAAGGATGAACACATAAATAAACAATGTAAACATTTCACAAAACAATAAAACACCAAAATACATCCAACATTTGACCCTAACCCCATGCACGTGCGCGCGCGCACACACGTTGTGTTTCCATCACTTTTGGGGACGTTACATTAACTTACATTAATTTCCTGGACACTTATCCTGACTCTACCCATCACAAGTCCCTGCCTGAACCTTACCCTAACCCTGACTCAAGCCTTCACCCTAAAATTGAATGATTTACCTTGCAATTTGTCCCCATAAAGTAGGCGAGACCTCACAATATGAGTGTGTAAACAAATTTGTGTCCCCACAACAATAAGTAATACGTGACCACACACACTGACACCCACACAGCAATATTGGTATGGCAGGGATCAGGCCCACACAATATGCTTACACAGGACCCGAGGGAAGCTCGGAAAGCTAAGCAGAAGTTATTTGGAGAGGAGTGGACTGCCGTTGGTTGAAAAGAGAGGTAAAAAAAAAAAACTTAAGTGGTGTGGAAACATTATGGCTTCGCGGAGTCAGACGTGGATCAAGTAGACACAGTGTGTAAACTTTGCTATGGTGTCGTAGCTGCACCACAGAGCAACACTGCAAAGTTCACATTTTTCATTTATTTCTTATATTGCAAACATTTGCGCTGTTATCAGTATTTGCACACTATTTTATATTATTTTTTAAAGTCATTATTCAATACATTGTTATTGTTAAACCTTTAACCCTTTAAGACCTACCATAGAACCAAGTTCGCCAGAGCTTATATTATATTTTTACATGCTGTGGAGCCATTTTTGGGAGCATTTCAAGTTGCTATACATCAATACAACCATTATAGCCCAACCTTTAATAATATGTCTGCATTAGGTGCATAGTAATTACATAAATTGCAAAAAAGTGCAATAAACTACAAAAAAATTGAAAATCGTTTTTGTTTTTTTAACATATATTTCTAGTTAGAGAAATTTAAGAGGCTTATCCCTCAAAACTGTAAATACAAAAAAGTTACACAAACTAGTTTCCCACCACAGGAAATTTATTTTGAGTGTCTTCATAGTTTTATTTTTGAAATACACCAATTTTTATATACTGCAGGAAAAACGAAAATAAATATTATAGTGCAAATTTGCAAAATAACAGCATATGCATCAAAATAAACTATTTCCAGCAGTGCAATATGAGTCCTAAGCATCCCAGAAACGACACAGAAAGTCATAAAGTCAAACATAACTTTTTAAAACACATAACAAGTAAAACACAAGCTCATAAGGTCCCGATCGTAAAAAACTACATTTCCGCAAAATGACGTCACTTCCGGTTTCGGGCAGGTCATGCGGTCATGTGATAGTTCGCGCTGATGGACGTAGGAAGTGTTACAAACAGCTGATGGATCGGCGAAGCGTGTTTCTGGAATATCATGTTTTTGTTGCTGCAAGTGATTTTTATGCAGTTTTTGCAAAGCTATATGTGGAAGGAAACCGTGACCTAGGACAAGCTGATGGCATAAGATGTAAGTACAACTCCTCCAGTTTCATATGCAAAAAAAATTATTGCGCTAGCTTACGTGGTTGCAGAGCTACCGGGATTTAAAAGTAGTTACGCAAAACAGAGCGTGCCCGCTCCGATCGGCTGTAAAGGGTTAAAGCCGGTCAGAGCAGCATGCTCATTTTGTGTAACTATTTTTAAATCCCTGTAGAACCTGAACGCTAAGCTAGCACAATAAATTTTTTTCCATATGAAACCAGAGGAGTTGTACGTACTTCTTATGCCATCAGCTTGTCCTCGGTCACGGTTTCCTTCCACATATAGCTTTGCAAAAATTGCATAAAAAGAGCTTGCAGGAACAAAAACATAATATTCCAGAAACACGCTTTGACGATCCGATCATGAACTTCCCACATTGAACAAGACGCCAACGCGAACTATCGCAAGTGACGTCGTTTTTGCGGAAAATGTAGTTTTTTACTTGTAGGCCTTAGAACTCGAATTGCACTGCTGGAAATAGTTTATTTTGATGCACATGCACATTCTTTGCAAATTTGCATCATAGGATTGTTTTTTTGTTTTTCCTGCAGTATATAAAAATTGCTGTATCTCCAAAAATAAAACTATGAAGACACTCAAAATAAATTTCCTGTTGTTGTAAACTATTTTTTGCAACTTTTTTGTATTTAAAGTTTTGAGGGATAAACCTCTTAAATTTCTCCAAGTAGAAATATATGTAAAAACAAAAACGATTTTCAATTTTTTTGTAGTTTATTGCACTTTTTTGCAATTAATGTAGTTACTATGGACTTAATGCATACACATTTTTAAAATATGGGCTATAACAGTTGTATTGATGTATAGCAACTTGAAATGCTCCCACAAATGGCACTACAGCATGTAAAAAAATAATATAAGCTCTGGCGGACGAAATAAATATCGTCAAATAATCGTGATCTCAATTTCAGTGAAAATAATCGTGATTATCATTTTTGCCATAATCGAGCAGCCCTACACCCATGTCAGTTAACATCTGACCAATAACATCCAATAACCAATAATCATAACCAATCCAATCCAATAACTAATAACTGACCAATAACATCTGACCCTGGTCTGTTTACTTCTAAGTTTATATAATATTTTAAGCCATTGGCTAAGCATATTCATGCACATCTGAAGATTAAACTGCCATCAGTTTCAGATTTGGACCTAATATTTATGAAGGCTTTAAATGTCTTCTCATTACAAATCGCAATGAAATGTTCAGTAACTTGCTTTCTTTATGTAGGTTTTCTAAAATAGTGATTTTTGTTTCTTAGCGAGCATATTATCCAAACATTCAAGGTTACTTAGAACTGTGACATAACAATATTATAATACCTTTTTCTGCATAGGGAATCTTCACACATACACCATTATCCCCCTGAAACTGCCATCCATGAAATGGACACTCGATGCAGTTCCCAAACACCCGTCCACCCACAGCAAGGTTGGCACCCAGGTGAGGGCAGTAGGCATCCACCACATAGGCCTTTCCATCGTGGCCCCGAAACACTGCCACCTGCTCACCTATGATTATAAGCAGAGAAAGGTTTTAATACTGGGTTTGTGAACTGTCACTAATGGGCCATAGTGGATAACAGTACTGTGCAAACTGTAGTTTTTGTACAGTTTTATCCAAACCAGACCAGTGTTTGCATATTTATTGTACAGTTCAAGAGAAAGGAAAAACAAACGTGCATTCTTTGCAGCATATTCCCTTTTCCCCGCTTCTTAGTATGTTCCTTAGTGCCCTACTTGGAGCAATATAGCTAATTATAGACAGCACTTATTAACGAAGAAACACACAAATTTTCCAAGAAACAACCCAACCCATACACAGAATTAGTAATTATTATGCCAGATTTTACATTTTATAATGCACAACTTTGTGTTTCTTAAATTATTCCATTAACAATTAATGCCACCCATAGAAGATTTGTATGATCTTTGAAATGATTCTGATGAGCTTTATTTTGTTTGTTGAAACAAAATCAAATGCAGTTGCATCAGAATTACTGCGGCACAAAATTTTAAATGGAACGGTGCACACCTATTATGGTCAAATGGCGTTCCTAGTGGAGGTCTTCTTGGAAAGTGCTTCCTGTGGTGCATGTCTAAATTGACACAAGATCAGAAGATCTCTTCCTACTGTCTTTGCTGGATTTTTAGCTGAGCTTTCGATCTGTCGTGCTCAGACAGCACTCAGGTTGGTGCAAGCTGAGCAACTGTAGTATAGAGTGACAGCTGAGCAAGCTCTACTAGTGATTAGTCAGGGTACTAAAAGAATCTGAGACACCAAATAATCCAGATGAAGGGTGACACAGCACTGCACTGCTGCCCCCAGACTGTTGGGAGAGCAGAATTTAACGACACTACAGAGAACTGCACGGTGGAAAAGACACACTCAGCAGAATTTAATATGTGAATGCATTACTGCAGAGAAAAGTTAGGAGGGAGACACAGCAGGATGCAGATCCTGAATGGGTGCCAATCTTTTTTTGGGTCAAAAGAATTTGGGGGAGTAAAATGTCAGGGGCTACAGGGAGAACTGAACCTAGAAGATATAGTGAGGAAGAAAGCGGAAAAGAGAAGTTAGAAAAATAAAATATATCCAGTGTGAATTATGGGTAGAGAAATGTGTATGTTATCTAGAGAAAAACAATCTGTATGCTTCTTATTATGTTTTCCAACATGCTGACACACCCTGGTGGGTTTCTGGCAACTTCTCAAATTGGCAACCACTGCTCTGCATCACACTTGCAGTGTGTAGGAGGTCTAATAACCTGCCACACTTGTACTCACAGTAAGATTCCCAACGTGTAGAAAAACCAATCAGTCAACATGCATCTACTTGAGAAAACTTTTAGCTACAAAACCTTTCAATTGCTTATCTTTTTTTAGCATATATACTTTCCAAATTCTCTTCAAAGCCTCTTTCACTCGTTACCTCCAGCTTTTTGATATCTTTATGTTTGCAAACCTTGCAACCTTGCAATTGCTTCTTTTTCTTATGTTATAGACATGAAAAAAAAAAGTGTTTTTGTTTTTTAAAGATGATTTAAATGTACCAGATAGTGTTGGTTGTTGTTGTTTGTTTTTCGAAATAAAGGCACCCAGTTAATCAAATGAAATGAAATATTTTCAAAATAAACCTCAAGGCAGCTTTAGGGAATCAGCATATCTGAAGCTATAGTTATATCATTCAAATATCAAAATATGGAGCTCCTTATGACATGTGAGCTTTCAATGTGTGTTTTCAAAACAAAATTTTTTCAAAATACTGTTTTTAAAAATATTGCCTTTTTTTACTATACTATACAGTTTAAAATGTTTTATTTTTATTTTCAACTGTCATGATTGTTTTCATGTATTTTCCAGTGAAACATAAAAGTTCATTCCCTTTTTTGAAGGAATGCCATTCAACTCAGTTATTTTCGTTTTGTTTTTGTGCAACAACTTTTTCAAATTTGTGCTTTACCTGGATTAATTCTAATGATCTTTTTAGCAATGCAATGCATTTAAGTTGGTTCAGCAAATTGACTTGGGATTTAAGTATTCTAGCAATACAAGCTAATGCGATGGAAATGCATCTTGTAGTTTGTAACGTGATTCTCTGTTATGGACAGGGTTAAAAAATAATTGCACAGTCACAACGTGTTTGATCATTTCTGATATTGGTGTTATGGTATCCCTTTTAGTTACTAGTCCCATAAACATATACAGAGTGCCAGTCATAGAAACTATGATGTCAGTTCACTTTTGGGTGCAGTTCAACTAGAGGCGACACTCTCTTCTGATAAAACATGTTTACAAAGGATAAATATAACAGATGTAAGGGGATTACTTAAATCACAGCAGACAGCATTGGAATGTATAAAATGTCTGTGGTGGTTGATATCAGGTGGTGTTTCAAATTGGCGTGAAATGAAAATAGTAGCTGCTATAACGTGGCTTTGTTATGGTGCTGATTTTTTTTTTTTACTTTCTAGTTTCTAGAGGGAGAAATAAATCTGAATCTCATTTAAATATGAGATTCCAGCTTTATTCCTCCCTCTTTGTTTCCTAGCTTCATTGTTTTCTTGGCCTTAGTGTGTTTCCACGTTTAGGTTTCAAGTTGTTGTAGTTTTCAGTTTCCTTTGTACTCTGTGTTTTGCATTTGTTCAATCCTGCCATCAGCCTTTAATAAATAGCTTTCTTTTGTTCATCTCAGTCCGCCTGCCTTCACACTCACGCAGGCCTGGGACATACCTAGCCCTTGAGCACGGTGTATTTCTACAATGCCAAACCCTCATACAAATCTAAAAATGCAATGATCTAGTAAATGAGTCGTTCTATAAATACAGAACGAACAAACAAATGAAAAGGTCTCCACGAACATTAATGAAGATTGCATTAATAAACTACAGCTCCACCTTGATGTGAAGACCAGTAGATTGCTTTGCTAACTCTGATTGTAAGATCCAATAAAATGTATACTGACGTGAAAGGTTGTATTTGGTGAAGTCAGTTGGTGGAGACTTTTGTAGCACAACAGCCTAACTCAACTGTTGTTCGATGATGTTTGCTTTTCCTTTATGAAGGGTGTTGCAGACAGGGCAGGAACACAGGATTACAGTATGTTGCTAACTTGTGTAACTCACTTAAAGAGCAATTGATGAAAAGATGACTGTTATTTACAACTGTGAGCTGAATCCACAAGAGCAAGTCTCACTTTTTACCGGTGGATATCTTTTCCAGGTGTGAAATCCTCTCATACACTGTTTGTTTGTCATTTACTGAAAGCTATGTGACAGAAACCTAAAAAGCCCGACAGGCTCTTTGAAACCCTTTTGAACTCAAACTCAAAGAAACTCTCTGAAGAGATCAAACAGTCCCACCACATATCAACATGAGAAGCACAAATCTGTAAGTGAAACACAACAGCGGTTGAATCAATACACATAAACTTTAGGCCATCAGTGATGAGACCGTCTTGTTGTTGATCACAGAAAAACCTGATGCAGGAGATCAAAGGGGTCAGCTAGTGCTCACACATCAAACCTTATCATTAAAGACAGATCTTAATAATAAAATGTGATGTAATAATAAACAAGTGTTGGATTAGAAAAAGAATAAACACTAGATATTCAAATGAAGAGTTCTTGCAAGTTACCAGAATGATAAAAAACAATTATAAAACAAACCTAAGGCTCTAGAAAATGTGCATTCATTAAAGTTTTCTTCTCTAATTCTCTAATCAAGAAAATTATTAACGCATTAATTAATGAAGAAACTAGCTCTTATTTCAAAGCACTAATGTTGCCGTGAAGTAATTAACATCAGTAATGGCAACACTGTGTCTCCAAGGCGCCTTCAAACCAAACATGCAGGTGAAGCTTGAACCTTTGTGTAAAAGAAAAAATGTTACTAAGCACCATAATGCACAACCGTTTTCTTAACAAAGGCCTGGCCAACGTGTTGAAATGCTTTTACATTCCCTGAATTCCAAAAATATTGTAATGTGAGCTTGTTTCGTCTGTCTTGGCAACAGTCCTACCTGGATGAGATAGCAAACATCTGGGTTGCTGGAAAGGTGGCAAACAACTAAAAGGTCTGACAATAATGTTACTTGCTGTGCTTCAATAAGTATCACACTTATTCTTTTACACACCTGGAAATGAAAGTTTAAATAATTCTGTGTCGGGCACTTGTAACACTTACCTGACTGCTTGAAAAGAAATTCAGCTTATCCCTCATGATGGGGGCAAACTGAATTTGGTGCATTTATACTTTACCCCATACTGTACCCCACACTTTCACCATGCACCCAGAAAACAACCAGCAATTTGTTTACTCATTCAAAAATGCAGTTTTGACAAAAATAACTAACCATTAACAACTATCCATTATTAAAATTATGTCAGCCATAAATTATGTGGAAAAGCCCTGCAGATGGAATTTCTGATATTGTTGAAAGGCATGCATAGCCGAATAAACACCTGTAAAAATAAGCCTACATATAAGCCTACAAAGCTCAGTCTAATCACTCAATCAAACTTTGAGTTAAACTTTAACAGTCACGAAGGGTCATTACATCATTGTCCAATTTCCAAAGTCCAAAGTAAGCTGCTAGCACACATTTAATATCCCCCAAACTTTTATTGAACACATATATAGCCTAATTTTAAGTTTACAGCTTTAAATGACTCTTTAACTTGCTGCAACTCTGTTAATAAACACGTTGTCTAGTCAGCCTGCCCGTATACCAGCATCTGATTTATTTATTTTTTGCTAATTACAACTGCTGGTGCTTTTTGTTTCTTTTACTTAGCATTTGCACACCATATACTGTAACGTAACTGTGTTTCTTCTGTTATTCCCTGTTAAGAGCAGTGATCCAACCACCACTATGCATCGTACCTAGAATAGACACACTTTTGACCTCGCCCCTCTGCAGCATGTGTGAGTCCAGGACTCGGTACCAGCCGTTTGGGTAAACCGGTGGGAGCTCCCCGATTTTCCTCCTGCGCCTGGCGTCGTTGGCTGCCTGCGCTTTGGTGCGACCGTCCTCCTCGACGTATCCCACGTCTTCGGGCGACCTGAGCAGTTCCAGAGGACTGAAGAGCTGCCGGTACAGCCAGCCTATAGCGAAGAAAAGAACACCGACGGAGAAGCAAAAGAAGGCCCGGGCTGGGGCACCGCGTAAGCCCATTTCGCTCCATATCGGGTACCAGCTGCCCACAGAGCCCAGCGGATCTCCACCTTGTGTGATAAGCATTGCACCCACTCCCAGCCCGATGACGGCAGCTGCCTTCGCGTTGGACATGTCTGAGTCTCTAACTTGCAGACTGTCACGGTCACTTTATAACGAACACCGGGCACTTTGGACACAGACCAACATTTTTTTTAAGCCACACCCGGGCCGACTACAGTGTACATAAACGCAGAAGTGGGATGGCCATTTCATAGTGAAATCGACTTTCTCTCTTGAGGACTAATGTTTAACATTAAATCCTTCAATCCTTTTTTATGTTTGGCGTGTAGATGAGAAAATTACACACACACACACACACGAACACATATACATATATGTACATATATATGTATGTTTCATGACTACAAGACAAGAGACAAAGTATCTCCCCCTCTGTTATGTAAATTGATGTGTGCCAGTGTATGAGTGTATTATAATTAACATTAAATATGTTTTTATTAATAATAATTTATTTATACTTAAATGTTATATTGGCAGGATTCTACAATGTTATCTGAAACATGATTAGACTCGTGTGCTGTAAACGCCCTCTAGTGGCCTTTGTAATAAGAATCATGTCAAAAGTCAAGTTAACCCTCTGAGTGAGGCGTCACTGGTGATGAGACCCAACGCTACAAACAATCTTAACAGTAGTTAAGTTCTAGTTTGAAGAAAAGCTTTTTGAAAAAAGAATAAACTGAAATAGTTTATGATGCATGCAATTTAGAACAATTATTTTTCACGTTCTCTCATTGCCAAGACTTGGGGAAAATAATTTAAAGATGATCATCTATGATAAAGATTTTAGATTTAATCAAAATATCACTGATCTGATCCTATAGTTAAAACTAACTACAAGAAAACAAATTATATTATATGTGACAACTTAGATCTTGTTAGTATTGGTTGGTGGGCCTTTGTTCCTACTCAGTCCTCACAGATTCCCATCTAATATACGAAATGACATAGCATATTTGGGAGCCTTGACAATACAAATTTCCAGAGGTGGGACCAAGTCATTGTTTTGCAAGTCTCAAGTAAGTCTCAAGTCTTTATCCTCAAGTCACAAGTCAAGTCTCAAGTAAAGTCAAGCAAGTCAGAGTCAAGTCGTAAGTCAAGACAGACAACTTTCAAGTCAAGTCCCAAGTCCGAAACTTTGAATTTCAAGTCCTTTCAAGTCTTTTTTGTAAAAACAATGTTGCAGTTATATGTTAGGTGTAAATAATAGACCATGTGTTCTCTCTTTTTTTTAAAAATCTGTATTTATCTCATCACCTGATGAAACAAGTAACTTACAAAATATGCACAAACAAATTCTGAAATTGCACCTTGTACAGGTCAATTAAACTTTGCTGGAAGAACAGTCTTCCTCTAAATTACAAATTCACAGAACAAACATTCAGTGAAAAATGCAAAAGCAGAAGCAGATTTCCTTATGTACAAAACAATGAACCATCGCAGTAAATTTAGTGCAGTGTGATTAGCTTGTCCTCTCTCTCTCATCTAATATATATATATATATATATATATATATATATATATATGAACAATGAACAAGAATGTGCAAGAATGTGCACTTTAACTATTTCAGTTAACTATTAACTATTCTGCATTGCATTTCCAAAAGACCGAATTGGCCAAAAGTCTGTCAGTCATTTGTGCACGATGAGGCCGTAGAATGATGCCACCATAGCTGAAAACTCGCTCCACAGGAGCACTACATGCAGGTACTACCAAAACTCTGGTGGCCACATGAAACAGAGAAGGAAGAGTCTGCATGTTCATTGCCCAGAACAAGAGGGCGTTCTGTCCATCAGCAATATCCAGGTAGTGACTTAGCTGTAGAGCTGGACTCTTCCCCACATCCTTCTTCTGCCTCTTACAGTAAGCAGCAAAGAGTCCTCCATCTTCACAGGCCTCTTGGTGTTCCTCACCAGGAGTGACAGGTTGCTCTGACTTTGCAGGATCTGCCGCATCTTGCAGGATCAGATCTGGCAAAACAAATTAACAACAGCAAAAGAGCCTTTATTACAATTTTAGACAAAAAAATACAGAAAAAATATAAACTATATTCAATCTTTACCTTTAACTTTCTGTGTCATCTCTGTCTTTATGTCACACTGCCCAACACATGGTGTTCCACCCACAACAGAGAAAATGCTGGATCCAAAGCAGCTGCTTTAAGGTACACTGGATCTGAAAAGGGGGCAGTGATCCCATCTTCTGCTCTAGCCATTCGCACATTGATAAAGATTCCAAGAAATCTTTTGTTCAAAGATGCTTGAAGGCTCCTGACCAGACCTTTCAGGAAACGGACTTGAGGCTTCACTTTCTCAAGGTGGTGATTGAGGGACAGCACGGATGGAACAACAGCACTAATCGTGACTATTTTCTCACCTTGTGTCAAATCTGTTGCTTCTCCAAAAGGCTTCAAGATGTCCACCATCTCCTTCAACAGGTTCCACTCTCGTGTTGTGAATAATAACTCCTTGTGCCCAGCCATTTCAAGAACAGCACAGAGTTTTAGATGTTCACATTGGATAACTGCCTTCACTTGTCTCCGTGTTGAATTCCATCTTGTGATTACAGCTGCAGGGATCGCTTTCTGTTCACCAAATTCAGCTTCAAACACATCTTTGAATGTTGTGCTTGTGTGCAGTAGAGAGCTGAGCTTAGATAACTTTGAAAGTGAAGGAGATGCCACTTTGGTCTCTGACAAACCATCTTTCACCACCAGCTGAAGTGTGTGCGCAAAACACTGCAGGCGCTGTGTCTTTGCCATAGCAGCACCTACTGTTTCCTGATCTTTCAAGGTTAAGTCATGCCAGAGCTCTGGGTCGTCAAGATGATCACCATCATCATCATGTTCCTCACCTTGCTCAGTGGGGAAGCACACAGTGAATGCTGGTTGAAATTCAAAGGGGCAGGTTGCAACCAATAATCAAGTCACTTAATAATGCATTCGTGATAGCTTTCTGCTGTGGATGAGTCATGCTGTACTGTCCGGCACAAGTGTCCATAAACTGTGATATGAAAGGCTGTTAAGGTTCATTTGTGATCCTCTTTTTCATCTGGTATTCTTCAAATCTGATGGAGGTAAGCATATTGACTATGTGCACGTTAGCATATGCTACTTCCGGTGTGGAAACTCCTGTGGGGAGCTTTGTTTCCGGTGTCCTATTTGCGCCCTGTTTACGGTCCAAAACAAGTTAAGCAAATGAATGAATCAAGTGGCGATTTACATTTCTATAGATGTCTTGGGCATTTACCCAATATATCTGTAAATGATGTTCATCGACTTGTCGATATTTTTCCCCCGCGCCTCAGAGAAAAAGAGAAAAGGGATTCAAATGTTATATTTCTCAGCTGTCCCTCGTTTATCGCGGGTGTTATGTTCTAGAAATAACCAGGGATAGGTGAAATCAAGTAGCCAATTTTATTTTTTGACGGTGCAAAACGTTTCGTGGACATCGTGGACATACAGTACTGCACTTCAGAGTCACACCGCTAGCGATCGATGCAGCGATTCTGTACAGTACAGGAGAGACGTCACGGAGGAGATCGTCTGCAGCGATCAGGACGCAGGAAACAATGTGACGTAAAAAAAAAATAAGCATGCAAACTTGCACTAAAAAATCCGTGAAACAGCGAGGTGAAAGGTGAACCGCGTTATTAGCGAGGGACCGCTGTAATTTTGAAGGTAAGTCACAACATACCCTTCGTACATACTAATGTATAGAAACCCTTACCAGCAATCATTCATTTTTTGTGTGGCTTTTTTCACGGTTTGTTAACATGCTGTGTAGGTGTGTACTTGACTAGCTGATCTCGACATAATGGGAGAAACATCTGGTTTGACTATTCTTCACCTGTAGTTTGAATGCTGCCTGTTTAAATCATAATAACTGACACTATACAGAGATGTGCTTCTGAATGTGGATGATGTGTCTTCTGCTGCAGTAATGCAGTTCTGCTTGTGTTGAGTGATGTAAACAACTGATCGATCTAAATGCTTTAAATGTCAAAATTGATCATTAGATTTTTTATGACACAACAGTGGTGAGTGTTCCCACCTTCTGGTCTTTGTAACTTAACGCAATCTTTACGTTTTCGAGTTTTGGACATGATTTTGGAATATATCTTCGCAGTAGCGATTGACCGCAAAGTAAAGCTACCGGAAATGCACAACCCCACATCCGGTCTCAAACCAGTAAGTTAGCATTTTCTCGTGCA
Source organism: Astatotilapia calliptera (assembly GCF_964374335.1). Taxonomy (NCBI): domain Eukaryota; kingdom Metazoa; phylum Chordata; class Actinopteri; order Cichliformes; family Cichlidae; genus Astatotilapia; species Astatotilapia calliptera. Next base: position 34,402,179 of record NC_137428.1, on the reverse strand, counting down.
CATAGTCAATTAGACTCATGTCAGAAATTCCATTTCAGCCATTCATGAATTGCATTTGACTTTAAGTGTGCGTGTGTGTGGGGGGGTGGGGGGAGATATGTGTGTATTCACATCATTTATGTTAATGAGAGTGCGGGGAGTGAGTTGGAGGGTGGGGTGGGCTGCTTTTAACTATGTAAAGCACTTTGTGCTACATTTTTTGTATGAAAAGTGCTTTATAAATAAAGACTGATTGATTGATTGATTGATTGATTGATTGATTGATTAAGTTGATCCTAATAATAATAAATAACTATTAACACTTAAACCCTCATAGTTTTCAGACAATAAAAATATAAATAAAAAATATATAAACAATATTTATTAAAACACTTTTCTCAAAACTCTGCATACAGTTCTAATAAGCAATGTTTAGCATCCCTGTTAAGAATAACTGACCTTTGCAAATAAACAACAGCTAATAACATAAGATCAAAGTATTTTATTTCATGTATTGACATAAATGACAGAAGAAAAAGGCCATATATAGCAGGACTACTCAATTACACACTAAGGTGGGCCAGATTTTCTAACCAAAAAAAATTTTCCCTGGCTCAGACTTGCAAAAGTTAAACACGACCATACACTAATTGAAAATTAAACAGTGATTTTGAATTGTGATGTGATGGTAAAATAAATATTTGTCAGTCTAAACTGGGTCAAATCTACGGGGTTAATGATGGGGAGGAGACGGAGAGAAACTCTCTTCCCTGAGTACAGCTACAGAACCCACTTTCTGAAACGGACCCTGCTCACCAATTCTGAGCTAACAAGTTGCATATTATTCTTGGATGCGCTTGTAGGACCGGATTTAAAATAGCATGACAAACATATCATACCTGTTAAAGCCAAACAGTATCATCAACGTAGCCCGGAGAACATTTGCTAATAAGATGAAGTTAGCTAAGTCGCTATCTCATCGTAGCAAAAAAAGGCAGCACCTACCGTTCTTTATGCAACTTCAAATGTCGGACAAAGTTGGAAGTTGTTCCATCTCCGTCTGTAATTCTCTTCTTGCATGTTTTGCATGTTGCATTTCGTTTTTTGTTGACTACTTCGTAGTTTATGTAGCCAAAAGAAATTACTCTTGGGAGCATTTTTGGCTCGAGCGTTTTTGTTTTTGTAAATCTGGTTAATTTGATTGGCTGTGCTACAGCTCGCGCTCACATACATACGGAGTGTGGTAAGAATGAATGAATAAAGTGAATTAATGGTCCACACTTTTTATATAATATGTATGTTAAATTTTAGATTTGGGTAAAATATCAAGTCTTTTCAAGTACAGGTTCAAGTCCAATTCAAGTCCCAAGTCACTGGTGTAAAAGTCCAAGTCAAGTCACAAGTCTTACAACCTTTTTTCAAGTAAAGTCATAAAATTAATGACTCGAGTCTGACTCGAGTCCAAGTCATGTGACTCGAGTCTACACCTCCGCAAATTTCCGTACAATCAGATATCAAGTATATACAAATGTCGTGACCCTGACGTTGCCAGTACTAGTTATTCTGAAGATGTGATATTCTGTGATGCAGTTTGCCTCGCCACTAGAGGGCGCGGTCGTTTTTGTGAGTAATGTTCTGTTGGGATGTGAAATGTGTTCATGGAGGCAGTGTGAATCAGTGTGAATTTGCAGAAATTATGCTTAGGGGCAGTGGATGTGGTTTCTTTCAGAGTGTGTGTACACAAGATTGGTGAGTTACATTAAATCTCCTGTTTTAGAAGGATAGTTTGTCAATTTTATTGCTCTTGTTATTTTCTGTTCACTCATTTTACCTAGTGGGAGATATAGCTAAGCTAAGTTATGGCTAAGCTAAGTTTTAGTTTGAGTCATACTTGCCAACCTTGAGACCTCAGAATTAGGGAGCCATTCAAAACGGCTGTTGGGGGGGGGGGGGAGTAGTATACATATACATATATATACCAAAAACTTGAATTTTACATTTTTTATTTATTGGATAAAGTAAGTTAAATGTCACCGTTATTATTGTCCAGCCGGAAACAGCGGGGCTGCCCAAATTCAGAAGCTGCATCCACCTGAGCACCTGGCCTTCGCGGTCTAAGTGGGCCGGGTCCTCCGAAAGCCGGGTAGGTCGGAAGCGAGCAACTGTGAAATCCAGTCTTTAAGAGTTCCTGGGATCATTTTGTGGCTTTTGCATTTGTCAAATCCAAGCCATTTGCACTGTGTTGAATGGAATATAGCCAAATTTTCTAAAAAAAAAAAAGTTTTTTTTTTAAAATTTCAGTCTGATTTCCTTAAATTAGCTTCAGTGGCTAAGCTACAGAAACACATCCTCTATTGTTCCTAGTGGTCGATTTGTGCCCCATTGAAAACCATTATAAACGCTGTTTTTCATTGCATGATTATTTTAACTAAAGTTAATGCAGTCCTGTAAGTGACGGTGACACTTTGGAGCCCGGGCTTGTAATGTTTTTATATGTCCACCAGGTGGCGCCATTGTTTCACATTTAGCGCCTGCTGGAAAATCCCACATTTACAGCAAATTTTCTTTCTGCTCAAATGATGAGCGTGGGTCACTATCAATGTGTGTGTGTTAAAAAAAATAAAGGTGTGTCTAATCTCAGAATAAAAGAGTGTGCGTCTAATTTCAAACTTTTTTTCTCCTTTGAAGTCCACACTGCAATACAAACAAATCAAATATAACACTAAAACCCAAAGCCAAATTAGACTTTATTTTGTCTGCAAGCTCAGGTTGTTTATGCAGCTGCACTAAAGCCGTGGTTATAAGAATGAGCAGAAGCGCGGGAGTAGTCATTTTCACAATGGCAAGACACTGCAACACAGAGGAAGCTTTGAAAATGATCCTGGACCCCGAGGATAGCTCCTCATCATCCGCCGAGGATTCTGGGGATGACGCGGAGATTTCATCGGAGGAGGAAACGGAGGAGCTGGAGTCAGGTTCCGACTCATGTGGAGCAGAGTCGTCTGAAAATGAGAGCGGAGAGACGGAGGAAGCACCAGCAGTGTGGATTGCAAAAAACGGAATAAAGTGGTCTCCTACACACGCCGAGACGCTCCGCTATGTTCCAGCAGCCACGGGACACACCGGACCTACTCATTATGCCACCGCTCGTATCAGTGACCCACAATCCAGCTTTTCACTGTTTGTTACCGATGAAATTATGCTGCATATTGCGTCAATGACCAATCTCCAAGGGAGACGCACAATCGCATACTGGAGAGATGTGGACACAGACGAACTGCGCGCTTATGTGGGACTACTGATTCTTGCCGGTGTTTACCGTTCCAAAAATGAATCTATGCTCAGTCTCTGGAGTGAGAAATCCGGGCAGATGGTTTTTCGCGCTACCATGTCCCAGAAAAGATTTCATCAAATCAGCAGGGCTCTGCGATTTGATGATAAACTTTCCAGACCAAGACGCCGTGGTAATAAATTTGCTCCATTTCGTAAAATCTGGGATATGTGGACCCACCGCCTCGAGATGATGTTCTGCCCAGACCAGGACATTTGAACTTGTTCCGTTCAAAGGGAGGTGCGGTTTCAGGCAGTATATGCCCAAAAAGCCAGCGAAGTATGGTCTGAAAATATGGGCAGTCTGCGACGTCATACGCCTGGAGACTGCAGCTCTGCACAGGCAAAGCTGCTGGGGAACGCGCTGAGGTCAACCAGGGGATGCGGGTCGTTCTGGAACTGACAGAGGGGCTCCAGGGACAAGTCATCACATGTGACAACTTTTTCACTTCCTTTCCTCTGTCAGAATAGCTGCTCAGGAGAAAAATGACCCTGGTTGGCACCATTAGAAAAAACAAACCCGAGTTTCCGCCACAGCTGCTCCAGACAAGGCAGAGAGAGGTGTTTTCCTCCATTTTCGCCTTTGCCATGACGCACACGGTGGTGAGCACAAAACACCGCACTCCAGGCGTAAGTGGTGACCCAAAGAGAAAGCCCCAAATAATAAAGGATTATAACAAATCCAAGGGAGGTGTCGACAAACTTGATCAGGTAGGTGTCATTACGCATCAGTTGCGCACGAATTTATTCATTCTTGCTCATATATTCTTGTGTAAAATATACGTAGGCTTAATGTTTTTTTGTTTTTTTTTTAATTAGGTGGTTGGCACCTACTCGTGTAGTAGGCAAACGAGTCTGTGGCCATTGGCCCTTTTCCACCATGTCATTGACGTCTCGCTTTACTACAACGGTTACGTCTTGTGGACCGCAGTTGACCCAGCCTGGCAGCAGGGCAAATCATACAGGAGGAGGTTGTATATCGAGAAGGTTGGAGAAACGTTAGTTAAACCGCAGATGGCGAAGAGAGAGCGTCTTCCCCGCCCATCACACCTAGCAGAGTTACTCAAACATGCGCAGGGTGCTGCTTCTGCAGGCCCCTCTGCAGCCATCAAATCGAAGGGCAGGAGGCAATGCGAATTTTGCACAGAAAACAGAAGAGTTGTCACCACCTGCTGCAAATGTGGAAAGGGCGCATGCAAGGACCACAGCCTGACCATCTGCAAAAACTGTTCCACCTGAGCAGGACTACCCGCCCCACCACCACCACACTCCCATCTCTCACTCTTTCTCACATCTCATATCTCTCATACCTTTCCCCATTCCAAACAGTATATGTTCATTGTTCTAAAGTTCTAAAATAAATGATTTCTGGTTCAAAGTGATGTTGTATTTTTATTTTCATATTTTATTCTAGAACACAACAATGTAACGCGCATTTAGTGGTAATACGCAATAAGTAAATAATAAGTGGTAATAAGCAGTTAGCATAAGCAAATGTGAAAACATGATTACCGTTATATTACATTTACTGTGCTCCTAGAAAAAAACAGTACTTGGTTAGAATAATGGTTGGTGCCAATCTTTGGACCATCTAAAGGCCTAATTATAATAACAATCGAATATTACTTCAAATCTATTTTATGGAAAATATTTAGGTTTTTTGTTTTTTTCGGCTAAAAAACCAATGTGCTCATGTAACGAAACTGGGATTTAAAGGGTTAAATCCCCCGAAATATAATTAAAACTTTATATGAATATTTGAGGGAGAAGTAGTTTTAAAAGGCTGACTAATTTAAAGTGGGAAAAAATATGAATATATAATATTTTTATAGCACTTTTTGGGGCGTGGCCGTTTTGTGGCCTTAGGAACACAAAAGGGTGCATTTTTTGAAATGTGCTCCTGCAAAAAAAAAAAAAAAAGTGGATCAAAATGAATGTTGGTGCCAATCTTTGGACCATTTTAAGGCCTAATTATAATAACACTCGAATATTACTTCAAATGTATTTTATGGAAAATATTTACGTTTTTTTCAGCTAAAAAACCAGTGTGCTCATGTAACGAAACTGGGATTTAAAGGGTTAAAACCTCCGAAATATAATTACAACTTTATATGAATATTTCAGGGAGAAGTAGTTTTAAAAGACTGACTAATTTAAAGTGGAAAAAAATATGAATATATAATATTTTTATAGCACTTTTTGGGGCGTGGCCGTTTTGTGGCCTTATAGAATCCGGTTGTTAAGTGATGACGTGACAAATCCTACTTCCGGGCCTAAAGTAATCTGCGTTTAATATGGCTTTTGTGTTGTTAACATGTTTAATGTTTTGTATTTTCTTCTATTTAATCTCAAAAAGCTCCTAAAACAGTCAGTGATCACTGTTGTCCTCCCTCTGCTTTTATTACCGCTAATCATTTATTTAAGCTCAGTTTTTAAAACCTTAGGATGTAATTACAGCCCAGTCCATGCAGCAGTATATGAATGACTAACCTCGTATTGTGGATGGATTATCTCAGTTGTTCTCCTGGCTGAAGTTTGGTCCTTTTACAGCATCCTGCCATGCGATTACATTTGTTCCTGACCACCGAGAACACTCACGTTAACTTTTATCGAGTGGGAAAAAAGTTAGCTTGTTTATATTATGCTAACATAGCTGTGTCGCTAGCGGTCACATAGCACATCATTATATACCAGCTAGCCAAACTTCAGTAACCCTACAAACGTCACTGCTGTTTAGTTTTCTGTCTTCATTTATGCTGGAAGTGATAACAGAGCTGTACGTTTTAATTTGTTTCCAAAACCCCGCAGTCAGGACATGCTATATTGTATTTAGATAGAAGCTAGCGAGCTAACTCCCTGCTAACTTCTAACTCCGTTAAATGTCATAAATTCCGTTTTCATGGATGCCTGGATGCTAAACTCAATTGTTACACCTGGTAGAGCAGAACGCTGATCATTTTATTAAAGATGAAAGACTTTAGACAGTTTTTCAACTCTCAGTAATGCCATAGTGATCGTTTGATATATGGACCTGCAGCGGAGTTTAGGCCCAGACACGGCTAGTGATGTCAGACTTAACCGGATACGAAAGGGTGCATTTTTTGAAATGTGCTCCTGCAAAAAAAAAAATAAAAGTGGATCAAAATGAATGTTAGTGCCAATCTTTGGACCATCTTAAGGCCTAATTATAATAACACTCAAATATTACTTCAAATGTATTTTATGGAAAATATTTACGCTTTTTTCAGCTAAAAAACCAGTGCGCTCATGTAACGAAACTGGGATTTAAAGGGTTAAAACCTCCGAAATATAATTAAACTTTATATGAATATTTCAGGGAGAAGTAGTTTTAAAAGACTGACTAATTTAAAGTGGAAAAAAATATGAATATATAATATTTTTATAGCACAAACGTGGCTGTTTTGTGGCCTTATGCTGGGCTTACACTGTGCGATTTATGGCCCATTTTGAGACGATTTTTGAGTCGTTTTGGCGATCGGCCCGATTTTGGCCTTCATCGTGCATCGTGTAGTATACGTGGGGTAACGAGAAGCGATTAACACCTCACGACCAGGTCCTGATCCCTCGCGACCGTTGTGAGGGTGTCACCGCAGCTTCTCACACTGCGCACACGCAAACAAAAATGTCAGCGAAAAAGACGGCGCAGCACGGCAGTGCAGCGTGTGATCTGGACACAAGCGATGGAGGCACAACTTGTAGAACTATGGCAAGCTCATCCGAGCCTTTTCGATGTGGCTTCACAAAATTATCACGACCACAACAACCGTGAAAATAGTTGGATCTACACTGCTGCTCAATCACAGCTGCCTGATCAATGTTTTTCATTAGCAATTTAGCAAAGTTGATGGTGGTGGTGTGCGTGTCTGTGTGAGTGAAAGACAGAAAGGGAGAGCGAGCGACAGAATTTCTGTTGTAACCTTCATTTTATGGACGCACAGTGTGAGCACTCAGGTCGCATCAGGCCGTATAGTGTGAGACCCTGCATCGTGACCTACGAACTTCCAACCCCTGCAAGTCAATCGTACAGTTTGAGCAGAAGCTGAATAACACGACTGAAAAAATCGCACAGTGTAAGCCCAGCATTAGGAACATGAAAGGGTGCATTTTTTAAGGAACAACCAGGGGTTAAGTCTGATGTCATTAGCCGTGTCTGGGCCCAAACTCTGCTGCAGGTCCCAAAGTCACTCGATCACTGCGGCATCACTGAGAGTTAAAAACTGTTTAAATCCTTTCATCTGTAATAAAATGATCCGCGTTGCTGCTCTACCAGGTGTAACTAGTAAGTTTAACATCTAGGCATCCATGAAAGCCGAATTTATGACATTTAACGGAGTTAGAAGTTAGCAGTATGTTAGCTTGCTAGTTTCCATCTAAATATAACATACCATGTTCTTACTGAGGGATTTCTGAAACAAATTGGTAAAGGGTAAATGGCCTGTATTTATATAGCGCATCACTGAGAGTTAAAAACTGTCTAAATCCTTTCATCTGTAATAAAATGATCCGCGTTGCTGCTCTACCAGGTGTAACTAGTAAGTTTAACATCTAGGCATCCATGAAAGCTGAATTTATGAAATTTAACGGAGTTAGAAGTTAGCAGTAAGTTAGCTTGCTAGTTTCCATCTAAATATAACATACCATGTTCTTACTGAGGGATTTCTGAAACAAATTGGTAAATGATAAATGGCCTGTATTTATATAGCGCTTCACTAGTCCCTAAGGACCCCAAATCGCTTTACATATCCAGTCATCCACCCATTCACCCACACATTCACACAAATTAAGACGTACAGCTCTACTATCACTTCCAACATAAATGAAGACAGAAAACTAAACAGCAGTGATGTTTGTAGGGTTACTGAAGTCGGGCTAGCTGGTATGTAATGATGTGCTACTTGATCGCTAGCGACATAGCTATGTTAGCATAATATAAACAGTGAAGCTGGATGATGAACGCTAACTTTTTTCCACTCAATAAAAGTTAACGTGATTCCCGAAGGTTCAGGGCAAATGCAATCGCATGGCAGGATGCTGTAAACAGGCTGAACTTCATAATGACTGAAACTAGCACCACTGAAGGAACAATCAGTGTTGCCAACTCCTCAGTAAGGAAAATTGCTATTGGTTGTCCTAAAAGTCACTAGAAGTCACTAAATGACGTCATTGCCTAATTTGCATAATTGGTCATGCTAATGTGATTTAATCTAACCTACGTTGTTGAAGAGAGAAATAACATAGTGGAAGAGACAAGAAGTGAGTAAAAACATTGTAAATGCATTTAGAATTTATTTAGAACTATAAATTAAATTTCTTTTAGCAATTATTGTTTTTTAATGTCACAATTCCAACCCTGCTCCTTTACCCGGGCTTGGACAGGCATAAGTGACCCGAAATTGGCACTCTGGTGGAGTTACTGTGTGTGTGTGTTTATAAGTAGTAGTGGTGTGCGGATCGATCCTGAAATATCGATTCCTCCGATACCAATCATTTATGTTCTAGAATCGATTCTCACATTAAAATATCGATATTTTAGTAATTTAGGGTTAATTTGTAGTTTATCATTAACAGCAACACAGTGGAAAGAAACTGTAACATTCGGATTGTCTACATTCAAAGGAACTACTTCCTCTTCCGCCTTTCATAGTCATGTGTGAAATACGGCTGTATAAATGTCTGGCCGCCCCCTGGCGCACACTCACAACAATGGCTGAGCGTAATTGTGCGGACGTATTTTACCTCCACAAACAGCTGAGACGTGGTTTGCTATACATGTGGCAAAAAAAGTGCTCCAAGAGTGAGGTGTTGTGGCCATACTAGGGAGACATTCAAAAGGGCTGCTTGGGGGGGGGGCATTTCTGTACCTTTTACAGGGTTTATTTATCGGATAAAATATGTTAAATATCACCGTTATTATTGGCCGGCCCGGAAACAGCGGGGGTGTCCAAATTCAGAGGCTGCTTCCACCTGAGGACCCGCCCTTCGCGGTCTAAAGAAAGCCGGGTAGTACGTCACAGGCTCCATTGGTGGAGTGAAACTCTGCTGTCTGCTCCTTGCAATCTAAAATATAACCGGACACTGGCGTAAACTCTTCTGTTTAATTAGTTTTCTGTTTGATGTTTATTCGGCTGTGTGAAAACCCTGGAGGAACCCACCCGATGGATTAATAAAGTTAAATTTAATTTAATCTAATCTAATAATTTTAATCTCAGCCAAACTGATTTGCTCACGAACAAATAAAACACTGAAAAAGCCAAACAATAACATTTTTAAGTTATCAAAGTGACTTATATATCATGTTTAACCCGAGTAGCGAAAGCCCGTGGGGGATTGAAAACGATGTGTCAGTTGGCTCAGATATTTGAAGTTTACACAGCTACATTCTGTGTAAATATGTTAAAAGGTTTTTTGCGACCCAGAAAGAGAAATAAGAGTAATATTAAAACTAAGTAGCTGCCACCGTTGTTGGAAACTGGAATTGGCTGGGCCGCGCTATGAATTCTGCGATATGGTTTTTCAATGTTGTTGTCCGGGTGGAAAATCGGGAAAATTTCGGGAGAATGGTGGCTCCAGGAGATTTTTGGGAGGGGCACTGAAATTCGGTATTCTCCCGGAAAAATCGCGAGGGTTGGCATGTATGGTTGTGGCAACATCACTAACCTTGTCAAACACCTCAGAGTAAATCATATCACAGAATATGACAAGCGTATGTTGAGGCGAACTGAAGAAGAAGAGAGGGACAGGTGCTGCTAGGGCGAGACAGACGTCTCTCACGGAGTCCTTTAGTGCTGCAGGCAGGCAAGGTGTTCAGATAGCCACAACTTCAGTTTTTTTATTTATATATGATGAACTCTGCATTAAGTGATAAGAACAAGTAATCTGATGTCCTGCAATCATTATGATGCTATAATTTGAGATACAATAAATAAAATACGTTTTTGTACAAAGTATCGGTATCGGATCAGTATCGTCGATACCACCCTGAAAATTACTTGGTATCAGATCGGAAAGGAAATCAGTGGTATCACACATCACTAATAAGTAGTTTTAAACCTTGTGATCCACAAAACAGCATCACAGTAAAAGAAGAACTGACTGCGTTACAGTCAGTGCGGAGCAGCGGCTTCACTCATACGCACTTTAATTTGCAGTTTGGACGCATAGGTGTGAACGTCTCGTGCCCTGATAGCAGCTGGGGGAGGACTACCCAGATAGCAAGGAGACATTGAACAGATGTTGATTTTCCATCTGAACCATCAGAATCGTCAGGATTGAAATGTCAACACAAAACCAATGTTGAAACAACATTGAAATACTGATGAAACCTTACACTGACATTGAAATAACATTGATTCACTGTTGTTCTGTCATCGTTGATTGTTGATCTATTTATAGTTGACAAGGTGACAACAATCACGTTGAAAAACCATCGATTTATGGTTGAGCGGGAAATTAAAGCTGCTACCACTTGGACTATTCCGCAGCACCCCTATCACATTGGTACATCCCTCCAGGTAACCATTGTCTTGTACAGTAGAGCGGGACATTAGATTTACTCTCAGCGGAATTGACCGGAGAAGGCATCAGTTCATGCACTGCACTGGCCTGCACCACGATTAGTATAAGGTAAGAATGAATGACTTTTGTTCTATTCGTTATTTCCACGGTTGCATTTGAATAACAGTAAAAAAAAACAAAAAACTTGTTAATGTAAAGTTTCGGATAAAATGTGGGAGCCCGAAATTGTGTCTACTTTCATCTTACAATCCGGCAACAAATAAATTGCACTGCAAACAAAGTCTATCAACAAAGAAAACATTTTCGTTTCATACTTTTCCGTTATATTCCCTTACAAAGCTAGCTTTAACGCTTCGAGGGTTCCTTTGTTCTTGCCGTCGCCTCGGCGCTTGACCCAGACTTTCGCTCTGTAGTTGCTTTTTAGCATAGTACTACAAAAAAACTGTAAATCTGTGATATATGATTGATAAACGTAAAGGTAACTGTATAAATGTGTTCAATGACTTTGTTACTTTTAATGATTGGTGAGCACCCGCTTCGATTCGCACTCAATTCAAACTTTACGTTGCACGCTCACCTAACTTGCGTTTGCACCTTTTGTCCACACGTAAACTGCGTTTAGCATTTACGTGTGGACGAGGAAGACGGAGAAAACGCAGCGTCAAAGGTGTGCGCCTATTTTGACGCCACACTGTGCGCCATGTTTTTGTCTCGGTGCCATGAATTCCTACAATGGCAGACTTAGACAAAATACTGTTAATTTTATTATCTTCAGTGTTTAAATGCTTACATATACGGGTTTGCTTGTAATTGTTGCCTATATACATTTTAAGCTATTATTTATTATTTAGTTCAATCAATAGATCAAGTTTTGTAGTGACTATGAAATATATTGTAATTATCTGTTTCCTGTTTATCCTAGACAGGGCAAAAAAGGACTCCAAATTAAAAAAAAGATAAAAATGAAAGACTGGTGCATTGTGCAGTTTAGCACTGGTGGTACAGAAATAGTCCCTAGATCATGGATAAATGGGGAGAAATTGTCATGGCCTCCATATCCTCCGTGAGACACATTCAGGATCCACGACGCAGTAAAGAGGAGAGTTCATCCTGGTGCAACATGGCTCACCTATGCACCAGTCCGACTTCTAATAAGCCATGGTGGGTATCATCTGGATTGGTATTGTATAAATGTAACAATAACAAGTTTTTCGTGTCCTAATTTATGTCTGGCCATACATTGTGTTTGTACTTCCAGACACATTTCACGAAGCAGAACGCAGTCTTCAGAAATATCTAAGTGAACACTGTGATACGTCTGACCTTCAGTCCGAAGCTGAAACTCAGACCAGTCATAAAAGAAAGCACAAGTAAAACTTTTTTTATTTCACAAACATATCTTTGATTGCTAAGAATTTATGATCTTGTCTTTTATACATATCTGTGGTGCTTGCATACTGCAATATCACCACATAATATAGTCCAAAAAGTGGAAGCTTGTAAACTTTTTATAAATGCAAAGCCGTGTACACTTGTGCACTTCAAAAATCCCTTGTATACTGTACCTTCTTGCACATCTCCGTTTCCTGTGTGTGTTGTTATAAATCAAACTGTAACTTTAGGAAAAAATATTCCAAAAGCACATTTGTAATTACTTATGACCGTTTTCAACTTTTTTTCTTTAGACCAAATCCCCTGTACACATATAGTGACTCAGAGGATGAGCAGCCCACAAAAAAATGGTTTCCCCAGGCGCCTCGAGTGAAAATACCAGGTAATAAAATACTGTCTAGTGTCTTTGTACATATCTGTGTGTGACACAAGGAAACGTTTGACAAGTTGTCTGTATTGTTAAATACTTAAAAAAAATTTTATCTTTTTCTGTCAGACCTGACGAGAGCTGTTAACGAACTCCGTGAGGAGGTCAGAGCCATCCGCAATGAATCGGTAGATGCTGGGGTACTGCCTCTGGATTTGCCCTTGCACAACATTGAGGAGCTAAACAATGCAGAGCCAGCTCTTCAATCACAAGAGGCAAATAAGGCAATGGTAAGTATATAAAGGTTATGTACACTTTGTAACTATAAATTGTAATGGCTGTCAGATGTGATTTAAATACATAACAACGGCCTGTTGGTTAAACACACAAGCACTTGCATACACATTTAAGACATGAGACACGCTAATTCCATCTCTTAAAATGTGTCTATAGGTGAGACGCTTTGCCTTGATTGGAGCCTGACGCAGCAGTTAGGGGCAAACTCTATGTCCGAGTTTGTCTTTGCACAAGCAGTGCAGAAATGGCTCCGATACGCCCCAGATCGTTTGGGTGGGTGCAGGACGCACATCATGCAAAAAAATTACAAACTTCTGTGAATCATATAAACGTAAATAGGAAACTGTCTTTTAATAAAGTATTTAGCAAACGAAACATGCCTATTGACCTTTTTTTGTTTATTTTTTTTCTCTCTTACATCACATGCAATGCTTTCTTATTTTAGGATATTAATATTGACATGATACATTGTGAGACATTTGGTTTTTTTTTTATAAAGGGTGTCCAATTTAAGGAATAAGTACAATTATGTGTTTAGGTGGTTGAAGTATTGATGGAAACATGCAGTAGTTTAGTATTGGTTAAAATACCTATAAAGAGAGGTAGATTTCCAGTCATGATTTAACTGTTGTTTTAATAAAAAGCAACTGTGCGAAAGAGGTGGAAAATCAACACCATAGCTCAACAGTGTTTCAATATCAGAATCTGACATTGTTTCAATGTCAGCAGTATTAGAAAATATAACGTTGAATCAACGTCAGGTTTCAACATTGATTCAACATCAAAACCTGACGTTGTTTCAACGTTAAAAAAGGGTGCAAGAGTGACGTTAGGTCAACGTCACACTTCAACGTTGATTCAATGACACAGCCTGATATTGACTCAACATTGTTTCAATGTTTCCTTGCTATCTGGGTATCCTCCGTCCGTGAGCGCTTTGGCACTGGCGAGGTGCCCACGGCAGCACCACAGCTTATTTAGCGTAAAAGCGATAAGCATTTCACGTCAAAACGTCGTCATAAATAAGTCTCCAATAACACCAGAAAATGTCGCCAGATTTGTTGCTAGTCGCTTTTTAGAAAAAAAGTCGCTAAAGGGGTCTGAAAACTCGCTAAATATAGGCAACACTGGGAACAATGGGCTGGGAGCAGTAGCGGAGCTGGGGTGGGGGGGTGGCTTACTGGGCTTAAGCCCGGGTTGTTTTTTCAGAAGCCTGGCGTCTTTTGGAGTGTAATTTTTTCATAGTTAGATGCCTGGCTGACAACTGTATAAAACAAAAACTACACACAATATTGTAGTGCACACTGTGGGAATTTACGGCTGTGCGTAAATCCCCCCTAATATTGGTATGATCCGAGCTCAGACACTAAACGACTGAGCGAGGGGGCGGGGGGAGCTGCTGCCTGCGAGTTTGCTGTTGGAGAAGTGGAGACAGGCAGACAGAGGAAAACTGAAGTTCGACCAGGTACCAAAGCAAATCATTCATACTGTACAAATAATGTAAATATGACGGTGTATCACGAAAGATTGATATCAAACTGATCACTTGACCCATATTACGTTACTTGTTCAAGTGAATCAACAAATGGCGAAATGAAAAGCCGATCAACAACAATGCTGCTTCTTTAGAGAGTCTTAGCTTACGTGTGTTTATTTCATATTTTCAGTTGTTACCCTCCACGGCTAAATAAATCAGTTTCAGTAATGTACTGATATACAAGAATGGACATAAGGAGCTTCTTTCAAAGAAAAAACTCTGGTAGATGTTATTTTCTATATTATGCTTCGTATGTTGTTCAGTATATTTCTATGCAAAACAAGAGGAATTTCAATACACAGCAGTATATTCACAGTTTAAACCAGATATTTACGTACACTTTATGGAAAACACAAGAACATTTTTTTACTGTACAACATCAATTTAGAGCAGGGGTAGGCAACCTTTCTGATGGTGAGTGCCATTTAAATTTTCCTCAGAGGTCAGTGTGCCATATGATTGCATTAGCAATAAATTTAATAACGCTCTATATTAGCACTTACACACTATATAGAACTACTTTATAGAATTATATTTGTTCGAAGATGTTATCAGCGAATAGTTATCAGCTATTTTGAAACAAAAAGACACTTTTTATCCATAACAGCAAATGAATTGTACAACAGAAAATACAAATGCTATTTATGGTCTCCTCCCAAGAATGATAAGAAAAATAAACTGGGCCAATATGGCATGTCTGTTAATACAGAGACACACATGTTAATGTGATCTCTGGTCTCCCACTCAGAGACACAGGTCTCCGAGTGTCCAGCATTCAGACCTGAGGACACTCATGTGAGAGAAAATCTGCTCACACAGATATGTAGAGCCAAATACTGTCAATAAGGCCTCTGCAATGTTCTGAAGACAGTTAAACTTGTCAGGTAGTGATGTCCAGCAGGTGAAAATGAAAGCTCCATGAACACGCACAGCTGTGGATTCTAGCTGCTTCGATGTTGCATTAACTGGCATTAACCCAGCCAGTTAATGCGAGACAAACCCAGCTGCTCATTAAAGCTTTCTGGTTTGATCAGAAAATAAAACATTGGTCCATACACCTGAAAGTCCCAAAAATGCATTGTGTCTCGAGTCTACGGATGTATCCGTGTATTTCCGTGGTGCTGATGCTGTGCTGAGCGGAAAGCTCCTGAAGCTTTGAAGTGTCAGAATGTGGAAAACTAGCAACGTCCCTCTCACCAGTAGGCTAAGTTATTTTTAGCCAATTACAAGTTGAATCTGGTAGTTGGGGTTGTTAGTTAAGATACCGTCATTAAGAAGAGGCACAACTAATGTGTCTATGCGAGCTGATTTGCGATGTGATGCACCTTCTGAAGGATATAAAAAAAACAACAACAGCAATAGAATAATATTAAACACAAAGTGAACCCGTCTTCCTTCATTAAATAGGTTCTTTTAGATGTTAAGGAGGAATTGACTTAACCAGGCTGGCGGAGAATGAAGACAACCGGACACCTGCAGCAGATGGGGGAATCAGTGAACTTTTATTGAGACAGAGACAACCTCTCAAACAGCTCACATCAGGAGATTCCTCATATTTTCTGTGAGGATGGGTATATATTCTCTAAAACCTAAGGAGGGGGTTGTGAGGAAAGTGCTGCATTAGCAGAAAAACAACTCCATAAAAGGAAAGCGGCCTTGAGTGTTCTAGTCTCTTCGCTTGCAGATATCTTTCGCCTGCAGGATGAGGCGATCGCTTCTTATCGCTCTCAAGGCCAAAGTCGTGAGCACACAGTTGCACAGTAACTTTAAAGCTGTGAGCACATTTTTATTACACAGTTGCACAGTAACTTTAAAGCTGAACAATATTTAAAGCTGAATAATGTTTGATCAGATTATATTTTCTTCAAATCCCCCTTTTGACCCATCTTAAATGGGTCAACACACAAAAATAAGTAACATTCAAAGGAACACAGAGACGTGTCGAAGCCTGGCTCGAAAAACTCCTCGGGTCTTATCATTTGTATTTATCTGTCATTGCAGATGAGGAGAAAAGAGTCCAGGCACCACCCTGCCCAGGGGTCGGCTGCAAGCAGTCTCGGTTCCCGATGAAAGCAGTAACAGCTGTCCTGCACACACGGATACAACGAGTTAGTGCAACCAGGGTAGTGACACAAAATTAACAGTTCCTGTAACTCAGCAACCAAAAAGCATAAGTAATGATAAAAATGTGGAGAGTACAGAGTATACTATAATAATGAGAGATATAAACGTGAAAATGTGAAAGAATAAATCAACTGTAAAATAAACTCAGAACGGTAACTGCTAAGGACATTCAAAAGTGAATATGGTAAAATGTGAGGAATGGGTGTGGAATAAAACAATTCATATCCATTTGTGGGAGTACATATTCGCTCAGGCTTAAGTCCGGAGACCCTGAGAACATCGCTTAACCCTCACAACCCGACCAGACACAGTTCAACCAGATATATCCTTCAATAGGAATTGGGTGAGGGAAACAATTAATAACAAACCTAATACAAAACACCACAGAGAAACAACCATTCTAGAAGCATTTAAACAAGAGAAAGACGATAATGTTCGTCACCCTCACGATCAGAGTTTTCATCATCCGTTGGCGAGGAGGTGGGAAGTTGACTAGCCAATAAAGGCATCTGCCGGGCGAGATCCTTATCCTCAGGAGTGAAAGCTGTAACAATCAGTCTCTGGAAGAGGGATCGAATGCATGGAATACAACAGCAACCGCAGGTGACTAGGATAGCAACAAAAACTGAGATGGAAACTAGGATGGAAGCTACAAGGGCCTTATATTTGCCAAACATGTTAAGCCAAGAGTCCCACATGGCAGTATCAACGCCCGAGTGTTCCTTCATTTTAACAGTAAGAGCTGTGAGACCAGTAATAGCTTTAGTGAGGGAACCATCAGGAGCTGTGTTATTGGGGATATAGGTACAGCACTCCTGACCAAAAAGGCTGCAGACTCCGCCTTTTTCTGCGAGGAGAAAATCCGTTGCGACCCTGTTTTGGAAAGCCATTAGGGAAGTGGCAGATAACTGTGCATGCACAGCTTCAAAACCATCTCGAGTGTAATTAGCCAACAGTTGCACATTAAAGTGAATGTAGTTAATTCTGTCTACATTCGCATTTATTTCAACCATCCAAAGTATCGAGGCCCATCCTGCTTTAACCTGGTCTCGCAGTTTATATTCATCGGGGACCCCACGGGGTATACCTACAGCATCAATATAGGTTGGATTATGAGCTGAACCTGGGATTAGAGAACGTTTAGAGCGGCGTTCAGAGGAGGATGGGAGGCTAACTTCGTGTACTTCTATAGAGAGATCCACTGGAGTGACTAAAACAGGTAAAATAAGAGTTATGAGAGCGCAAAGACCTGACGCATCCCGAGGGAAACCATCATATAACTTGTTATTGCCACACCACCACCACAAATCAGCCCTAGCCGTAGGTCGGAAGTTTGGTTTCATAACAGTCATCTCAGTGCACCAAGAAGAGTTCAAGCTACCTAGTTTTACTGCATTGCCAGACAGGTTAATACAAGTGAAATTGTTCACAGCTACATCTGAAGAAAAGAAAGGTGGTTTATTAGAGACTGAGCGTTGAGTTTTAGGAAAGTGATTTTCCAGATATGAGCAATGACCTCGTTTTGTATTGTTCATAAGATGCAGGAGGCATGCACTATTGACTGGCGCCGGTACAACTCGTAAAGTGGGGCGGGCTCCCATACATACTATGCAGTCGGAAGCCGTCGTGTCAGCAGCTTGTTCAGCTAGTAGTAACCAGTTGTTTGTTGCTCCAGAAATACCGGTTAGAATTTGGAAGAGGTCATCTTTAGACATTTTATTTGTGTCTACAATGCGTATTCGGCCATTTCTCCCCCCGTTTGTATATGTCACCGGAGGGCCATTAAAGGTGGGATTATCATCTTTAACTACAGAGCTTGGAACTGCAGCAACGCTAGGGCATATTTCCATTTGCCAATACAGGGCGGTGCGATCAGTCCAAGGGGCAATTATAAATTGTTGACAGGAGGTCAAGGCCAGATCCTTTAGGGTAAAAATTAAGCCTGAAAGATCCGGTTTTTTTGCTATTCTGAGCATATTTTGGTTTCTCCAGTGCAAAGCCTGACCCCTAGAGTACTTTGACCAATCCAGGTCCGTTTCTGACACTAAACTGGACCACTTCCACTGATGCCAACCTCCCAGGGTTATATACCACACTGAGGAGGAGAGATGTACTGCCAGGTTAAAAAGATCCCCCCCTTGGTCTTTGGTGACGGGAGTGACTGGGAAGCTAGCGAAATCTATTTCAACTACCCAACTTTTATTGTTGGGGACACAAAGAGTAATCATTCTAGTCGTGCTTGGGGTACAGGAGGTAACCGTGTCTCGTTTCTTTCTAACTGGATCGGGCGTGGGCAAAACTGGAGAGGAAGTGGTGGGCAAGACCCTAGGGGCTACATTTGTCAGATTGGAACTTTCAGAAAGGGGCGAAGCTTTTGAACTTGAAGGTGTCAGAAGTGTCGGGGGCCCTTCACAGATCAGGATTATGCCAATGGGAATGAGACCCAGGGCCAGGAAGGAAACAAAGACGCAACATCTTTGCCTGCCTGTCATTTCAGGGGGAAAGGGCCAAGACATGTTTACTTAGCTTGGATGTCGTCCAATAGAGGATGATGGGGCAGAGAAAGGTGGTCCAGTTCCCCCCACCTCGCCAAGGGCGTGTTCTAGGAGTTAAAGAGCAACAAAAAGTATCAGTGACACAACTTTAAATGAGCTTTCAGCGGTTAAAACTATTGCAATGTAAAATGTAAATCTTAAAAACTCAAGCCAATATAAAAGCAAAGTCATAAAAGATGTTAAAAATAAAAAAATAAAAATGTTTAGTTCAGTGTGAAGAACACCCCCTTTTGTAACCAGCCGGCTTGTAGGTTGAGCTTTGGCTCCCTCAAGTGGTTGGTGATGCTGTTGCAGCCCCTTCTGACAGGTCCTTCTGCACCTCTCTCAAGGTTCTTCCTGGTTCGGTGGCAGCAGCGCACTGTGTGTAATGAAACCAGGTGTCACCTTTACCTTCGAGCCTGACAGCGTGGGAGGTCCGCTCTGTTATGCGGTAAGGGCCTGTCCAGCGAGGCTCAGCCCACTTTCTCTTTGTGACTTTCAGGAGGACGTAGTCCATTCCAGGTGTAGCCGCCTCTTTCAGCTCTTGCTGGTTTCTTTCAGCGACCTGTGAGGAATACTGGGCAACAAAACTGCGGAGCATGTTATAATATGTCCTCGGATCGAGGTCTGAATCAGCTTCATCCGACATTAACAGGCGAGAGGAGGGGCCAGGAAAAGGCCTGCCATGCTCCAACTCAAATGGAGTGTAACCAGAGGTTTGATTTACTGAGCATCTTATGGACATTAATGCAAGAGGCAATGCTTTAACCCAATCTAATTTGGTCTGTGCACAGATTTTAGCCAATTTAGTTTTTAGAGTTTGATTCATCCTTTCCACTTTCCCCTGGGACTGGGGGTGGTAAACTGAGCCAAACTTATGTTTCAAACCTAATGCGGCTTCAACCCTCTGCAGATCGTGGTTCCTGAAATGTGAACCATTGTCCGACCTTATGACCTCGGGAAACCCATGCTGTGGTATATAATGATTAATCAGACACTTCACCACAGTTCTACTGTTTTCACTTGCTGTCGGCCAGGCTTCTGGCCAACCTGAAAATGCATCCACAGCCACCAGCAGGTACCTGTAACTACCTACTCTGTCCACCATGTCTGTGTAATCAATGATTATTTCTTTCCCTGGGCAAAGTGGGATGGGGAAGTACCCTGCTATTGGCTTGAAGGCGGGCTTGATTCCAAATTGGTTGCACTCCTTACAGGTTTTAACCATGTATTTTGTCATGTCTTTTAAATAAGGGTGCCACCAGACGGCTAAATTTCTCATCATTTGTGCAGGTCCCACATGCCCCACTCCATGTGCCTCTTCCATTGCTGTCTGTCTGACCCCTGGCGGTAGAATGGGCCTTCCATCTGGGCCACGCCAGACGTCTGTGTTTGTGGCCCCTCTTGTTACCCATAATGATTTTTCCTGGGGGCTGGCTTTGTCCTGTAACTCTCTGATTGTGGCTAGGCCTAGTTGTATGGGTGGTCTTTCTGGAGGGGGTGTGGCTTCTGGGTCCATTACCATGATCAGGGAGGGTAAGTAACCAGCTGTCTGCTTAGCTACTAAGTCGGCCTGTTTGTTACCTAATGCCACTAAATCCAATCCGGCACTGTGTCCTTTGCATTTTACCACTGCCACCTTAACAGGTAACAACAGTGCTTCCGCTAATTCCCTCATTTCCATCTCATGTTTAATAGGCTTTCCGCTGGCTGTCAAAAAACCAGCTCTTAGCCACTGCTTGAGCTCCACATGCACTGCTCCCACAGCATAAGCTGAATCACTGTATATATTCACTTTCTGTCCCTTTCCCATCCTTAAGGCTTCAATCACCGCTCTCAGTTCAGCTCTCTGTGCAGACTGTTGTCCTGTCAACTGCTCTGCCTTCACTGTTTTCCATCTCATGTCTGTCTGTTCCACTATTGCCCATGCAGCCTTCAACATTCCACTTTCAGTTCTGAAACAACATCCATCTGTGAACCAATCTTTTTCTGCATCCATTAGAGGTTCTGCCTGCAAATCTGGCCTGATTTTCTCCTGTACCTGCACAACCTCTTCACACATATGTGGTTCCCCCGATCCCATGTGATCAGCCATGTTTATGCCTTCATGTGAGTAGGTGATGTGTGGTGCTTCCAAAATGGTACTGAGGCGTCTCTGCCTGAGTGACGTGAGTGTGAAGGCCTGTGAAGAGACGTAGGCCACCACACTGTGTGATGTCAAAATTTTTAGTGGGTGGTTCATCACTATGTGTGCTGTTTTCTGAATGATTTTTGCAAGTCCAGAAACGTGTTGTGTGCACGGTGGGTGGCGTTTTTCAGTGTTGTCAAGCATTACGCTTACATATGTCAACACTTTTCTCTCTCCCCCTTTTTTCTGGAACAGGATACCATTAATATGGGTTCCAGTTCCAGAAACATCAAGATGAAAAGGCAAAGCATAATCTGGCACAGCAAGGTCAGAGGCGACAGAAAGCTGTTGTTTTAACTTTATAAACGCCTGTTCTGTTTCTGTAGTCCATGAGAGGGGAGCAGAGAGGTTTCTCATGCCTTGTTCATTTACCAAAGCGCGCAAAGGGGAAGTAAGGCCAACATAGTCTGGGACATAGGTCCTGCTGTAACCAGTCAGGCCCAAAAATGACAACATGTCTTTTACAGTTAGAGGTTTTGGATGGTGCAAAATGGAGTTCCTGTGTTCTGGGGACAAGGAAATACCGGACTGTGAGACCATGCGGCCTAGAAAAGAAACCTGTTTTCTTGCAATCTGTAGTTTGGTTTTGCTCACTTTAAAACCTGTGTTGGCCAGGTGTTGAAGTACCACTCTGGTGGCCTCCAAACAGATGTCAGCCGTGGGGGCAGACAGCAAAATGTCATCCACATATTGTATTAACATACAGTCAGATGGTAGTGGGCAGGTTTGTAAAAGTTCTTTCAAACACTGATTAAACAGTCCTGGGGAGAGGGCAAATCCCTGTGGTAAGCGAGTGTAACGCCATTGTCGGCCTCTAAATGTAAATGAGAAAATGTCACGCAGTGACTCACGAAGTGGGAGGCAGAAAAAGGCATTAGCCAAGTCAATGCAGGTGAACCAGGCATGAGATGGTGGGAGGTTGGTCAAGGCAACATAAGGATTAGGCACAGGCAAAGTAGGAGTGCCAAGTAAGGCATTAATCCTTCTCAAATCATGTGCCATTCTGAACTTCCCCGTGCCTTTTTTCTCAACGGGTAGGATGGGCGTGTTCCACTTAGAGCAGGAGGGCTCCAGGACACCGGCAGTGACCAAACCAGAAATTGTTTCTGCAATCCCAGCCTCAGCCTCCGGTTTGTGTGGGTACTGAGGCTGCCACAAAGGGGTAGCAGATGACAGTTGAAAAGAGACTGGCTCCACATCAACTAAACCTACATCTGTGGGTCCAAGGGACCACAAACAATCTGGAAGAGAGTCGAGTAAAGGCGCAGCATCACAGTGGTCTGTGTGTTCTCTGCCATGTGACCCGCTGACCACTCTATGTTGCAGTGTTGAGGAATTAAAGCAATCATTTAAAATTTGGTATGTGTTGGTAGATGGAGAAAACAAAACCTGTGGGAGTTTTGTAGGTGTCCAGTCAGTGGCCGCAAGGGAACGTTTAACCATTCCACCCAGCTCCTTAGCCTGGTGTCCAGGATGTAAGGCCAGTGACACATGGGGAGCTGCCTCATCAGACATCATGTACCACTGTAATTGATCTGTTGTAAAAGTAACCGCTGCTGCCACTCCCTCCGGTGCCGCAAAAATGCATGACATGTTCAAAGACCAAGCCCGCCCCTCACACTGCTCTTGGAACATGTGCTGGTACCAGGTGGTGTCATGCCTGTCATAAAACAGTGTAACATGAGGTGGGTCAGGGGGAGGGACATAAGGATGCAGGAGTGAGAGCCACGGCCGCCATTGCTGAAAAGCAGTCCAAACTCCTGGTTCAGCAGGTGTTTCAACTTCCAATAATGCCCAGTAGATGTCAGCAGAGTCCGCTAAACAGGAGGAGGGTTGCAGCAGAAACTGACCACCTCCCTCTGGCCCATTAGAACAGGGAAGCACAACACCAGTAGGGAGAGTCACAGTTAGGCCTTGTGAAGAGCAGAGTATTGTGGCTCCTAATTTAATCAACAAGTCTCTTCCCAGTAAATTCACAGGCGCCTGTTTTGAACAAACATAGCTGTGTAACAAAGTCTGATCTCCAACCGTTGTGGGGAGAGGCACGGTGTAAGGCAGAGTTTTAGGTTCCCCAGATATGCCCACCACTGTAATCACTGTGTCAGTAAGTCTTTCACGAGCAACATCCTTAATGGTGGAGTACGTAGCTCCAGTGTCCACTAAAAAGCTGCTTCTTCTTTTATCTACAGTTATGGACAGCATAGGGTCCGCCGTTGTCCCTTCACCGTCCTGGGCAGTCTGTGGGGTGTCCTATAGCTGGGGACCACCCTCGTAGTACTCCCACCCCATCACAGGCATCTGTGGGGCCGGGGGCACTTCAACTAAAGCACCACGAGGTCCACCTCTGTGGCCAGGATGCTGATAGGGCCCACCACGGGCTCCCCTGCCTCTTCCAGCAGCCGGGTTCAAAGGGCACGCTTTAGCCCAGTGTCCAGGTTGTCCACACCGGAAACAAACATACATCTGGCCTCCCCTACCACCTCCCATCTGACCTCTTCCCCTGAAACCACCTCTGTTTCCTCCAAATGGGGAACCTCTCTGCCCATAAGGGGCCGGTGAGTGATAAGCACCATACTGGGGGGGCTGTGGATCAGCTGGCCACGGGTTCGGATACAAATCAGGGGCAACTGGACCAGGAGGGGGAGCCGCAGCGGCCACAAGCTGCTTTTTAGGCTTGTCACCTTTTCCACCCAGGTCGTTTTTCGCTTTCTGCAGCTGAACCTTCAACAGTTGCAACTGTAAATCTTCGACGC
Source organism: Astatotilapia calliptera (assembly GCF_964374335.1). NCBI lineage: Eukaryota > Metazoa > Chordata > Actinopteri > Cichliformes > Cichlidae > Astatotilapia > Astatotilapia calliptera. Next base: position 34,378,142 of record NC_137428.1, on the reverse strand, counting down.
TCTCCGCTTTATCATCAGACTTAATCTGCACTTTGTTAAGATTAAAAATCAAATGTTTCTTCCAGATTGCAAAGTCACAGTCCTGCAAATCAGGATTATCCTCCATTTTCTGGCTTACTGACTCCGGAATGCCCCTCAGCACCGCCCTTCTAAACCACATGCTCTGTGAACAAGTCCTACTGGGGTGATGACCTGTATGGTTCACCCAGTCTTCAACAGCCTGATTTAGATAATGGGTGGGATTTTGCTTTTCCTCCCATTTAAATTTCTGTAAGGTGCCTTGATTTTTGGGTGGGAATTGTTTGCGCAGGGCCGGTCCAATAAACCTCAAGGCCTGCATTAGTGGCACCTCGTTCTCATGCGTGGTAGTACCCGCATTTTGTTCCAGATCCGCTGCCTGAGATCGGGATGTGCACCTAGTTATAATAGCTCTAAAATCTCCCAGTGCGAGGTCCTGTCCAGCTGTGTATTTATCCAAACCAGCTAACCAGGCATTCCCTCCCTCCATTATGTCAGGGAGTTTGTCCACTAGGGCCTGGACATCTCCGAATGAATAAGGTTGATACACTGGTCTACGTTGCGCTTTAGTCTGGACCAGGGGAAACATGCCTGGAGGCTGAGGCACAGGGCCCTTAGATCTAGTCTGATATCCTAAACTGTGAGGGGTAGAGGGGGGTGTATTGTTAAGGTCACTGAGTTCATCATCAGTATCCTCAGTTTTTCCCCCGCCTGGTGGGGTAGCAGTGTCAGCAAAAACGTGGGCTAAACTCATCTGTGTTTCCGGATCCTGACGGCCCACCAAAGACATGTTAACTGTGACATTTGGTGAAGTGCCAGGCTCAGTTTTTGCAGTAGCGGTCAGATCTCCTTTAACAGCGACGGGAGTGCTGGCAAATGGGTTGGACCGGGAAAGAGGGGCTGACGCAACACGATTATTCACCTGGACCACTGACCTACGTTCATTTAAGCAGCTGCGTAATGCTGCTTCTAGATCAGTTAATTGTTGTTCAGTGGGTTCCTGTCTGTTCATTCGAACCGCAAATGGTGCGCTCGCAAATGGGTCAGTTAGGCCCTCAGATCCGGTTCCAGAACAATGGGAGATGGAAGAGGGGGCTCTACTACTAGCTGAGGGTGTCGCCGACAGAGAGGAGCTTCCTGGGCAAAAATGCTTGGTATCTATGGGAGTTGGAGCTACGGGCGGTTCTTCTCCAATAGTCATTATTCCACCAGAGATATTAAGTACCGGATATATGCCTGCCGAGGGAGGAGTCTGGACTGAGGCAGAATAGGGAGGTGGCTGAGACCTATTTTTCTTCATGTGTGGTTTTGCAGTTTCCCATAAACACACCCAGTGATTAAATTTAGCTTTGCGGCCTGCGTGCTTATCTGCTTCCTTTCTGTGTCTCACCCCGCTTATCACACCTGCACCTGCTGCTGCTGAGTTGGCTTCTTCCTCTTTCTCTTTTGCCTGCATAGCCTTATTCTGCCAAATTATTCCCCAATTACCACTACTCCCCTCATTCTTTCCCTTTTCTTTCATTAACCTTTCAGCTGTTTTCCTCAATGACTCTTTCTGCTTTTTTGCTTCTTTAGGCTGGTGTGTGGAGTTGATGACTGTCTCAACACATGTTAATTGTTCTCCCAATGTGCTAAGAATAACACCGGGACCCCAACCATCATCATTAGTTTGTCGATCTAATTCTCCATCCATTTTACTGTCAATGGAGGAGTGTTCTTTTATTGATTTTAAAGGAGAATTTGGGCCAGCTGGGTTTCTGCCTCTGTTAGGCACTAATCAGCTGGGGCGCTGCTTTAAAGGTGAGTCAGCACTGAAATATCCCTTCAGGTGTTACCAAGCTTCTACCAAACCGGAGTCTGGCGGGTAACCTTGCCTAGAGCTTCCTGATAGGGGTGCTAGTTGGTTGTCACCTTGTTCACACGTCTCATTCACACTTCATACATTACCTGCAGTCACTCATTACCCTCCTTATGTATGTAATAAATGTGTAAAAAAAATTCTATGTGTGGTGTATTATTTTAACCAAAAGAGGAACCTAGTTCCTTTAATTGTGTAATCTGTGAACACGGAGAACCAAACTGTCCTGCCCAGTGTTCCACAGCAAGCATTCAGCGTGTATTTATGTGTGTCCAATATCAAACAGAACATCAAAACATTTAAAACACTAAAATCATCGGGGTTTTAAGAAGAGATCCGTTTTCTCCTATTGATCAAAGGGACCTCTCCTTTTGGACTCCAACCAGTACTTCTCTTTTTTAAGTTTTAGAGGATCTTTTCTAATAAAGTCCTCTGGGCCTTCCTAACCCTTCTGTAGTTTAGAGAATATTACTAAAAAATATTCTCAAGGCCTTTAACCTTTTAATTTGTTTAGAAAGGCGTTACTAATAAACCCTTTCAAGGTCCCAGACCTGCTGAGGTATTTATCCGACACCGGAGAGCGACCCGTCGGCCGCAACCGTGGTCAGACCTCAGTTCACTCTTATCTTTATTCACTTATTCACTTATTTCTTATTCACTTATCTCTTATTCACTTGTCTGATTCTCAGCAAGCCTTAAGTAAGCCAGACAATTTTGGTTATGAATTACTAGGAGTTTGGACACTAAGTATTTTTATAATGTTCAATATAGCAGAAATAAAAGGTCTGCTTACCTTGTTTTTGTGTGCACACAGCTTTTGTCCAAACTCCGTTCACTCAGACCACGGCTGATGTCCTCCCCCCCGTTCCAGTTTGGCCTGGAGCGGATCCTGTTCCGTGACGCCAATTGAAGGATATAAAAAAAACAACAACAGCAATAGAATAATATTAAACACAAAGTGAACCCGTCTTCCTTCATTAAATAGGTTCTTTTAGATGTTAAGGAGGAATTGACTTAACCAGGCTGGCGGAGAATGAAGACAACCGGACACCTGCAGCAGATGGGGGAATCAGTGAACTTTTATTGAGACAGAGACAACCTCTCAAACAGCTCACATCAGGAGATTCCTCATATTTTCTGTGAGGATGGGTATATATTCTCTAAAACCTAAGGAGGGGGTTGTGAGGAAAGTGCTGCATTAGCAGAAAAACAACTCCATAAAAGGAAAGCGGCCTTGAGTGTTCTAGTCTCTTCGCTTGCAGATATCTTTCGCCTGCAGGATGAGGCGATCGCTTCTTATCGCTCTCAAGGCCAAAGTCGTGAGCACACAGTTGCACAGTAACTTTAAAGCTGTGAGCACATTTTTATTACACAGTTGCACAGTAACTTTAAAGCTGAACAATATTTAAAGCTGAATAATGTTTGATCAGATTATATTTTCTTCACTTCTCAGATTAATTCAGTGCATGTCGTGCCCAGGGCTGGACTGGGACAAAAAAACAGCCCGGGCTGTATTTCTTTGTGCCCCCCTTTCCCTGTTAATGCCGCCACCCCACCTGGCCCCCTGGCAAAACTTTGCTAGACCCACCCCTGCACAGTTACCAGCTGTCAGCTACTTAGAAAATGATATTGGTGTTATTTGTCTCTCAGCAACAGTTCATAACTTCCCTTCAACTCATTCATGTCACCTAAAAGGTAAACCTGTTTCTCCATCACCTGTTCAGCTCTGATGGTTCAGTAAGGACATCTCCTGGTTTCATCTTCATGTTTCCCTCTCACCACATATCCAAACCGATATCATGACCAGCAGCTTTTACAGCTGTGGCTCCAGCAAACATCAGCTGATACTAGAAATTAATATTAAATAAATTCTAACAACAGCTGATCAAGCTTAAACGTGCTGCTGTTGTTTAGCGTGACATCCAGCAATTTCCTCTTTCTGGCGCAAAGTGAGCGATAAACAAACAAGAGAGAAAAGCTGATCAGCTGATCATTGATCAATTTCATGATTAAAGTAGCAACAGGAGAGAATGGGAGGAGAAGAGGCAGCTGTGCAGCAAAGACAAAGAATAACTCCACCTTTGTGTCTTTTTTCATTGTAGCTGAAATCCGGGACAAACTGCGTCCCCTCTCAGCTCAACATGAAACGCACAATAATTTCTCTGAATGCGGGACGATTCCGTCTTTTTACGGGGCGGTTGGCAACTCTACTAACTAACCTTATGAATAAAACAAAGTTCACTATCAGTAACATAGTAGCACCCACCCAGCTGTATAGAAACTCCGTCATGCTAGCTAGTACGCAGTACGAGTTATTGTAACTGGCTGTAAAAAGTCAGCACAACGAAAATAAACTCCACCTAAACTTGGTTTATATCTGACCCAGATAGACTGCAGGCCATAACTTCTTACCTGAAGTTCAGTTCACCTGACACTCGGACCGCCCCGCCTCGGGTCTCTCCTCCTCCTGCCTCCAATCTCCCTCATCCAAGTGCTGGCCTCCACCACTTGTTAATTTTACTGAATCTGTGGAAGCTCCGCGATGCCACTACCAAACAACTGAGTTATTTTTACACACCGGCCAGCATCTGGCCAATCCAACACCTTTCATTGTTTATACCGTTACAAAAAATATATAAAAATCATCGGGCCACCGAGCAAATGCCCGGTATGCCCGATGGCCAGTCCAGCTATGGCCGTGCCATCAGTTAACCCTTTGCGTGCCAACTATGGCACGCGTGCCCAGGGTTGCCGACCCCTGATTTAGAGTAAACTTGTTTTGTTTTGGATAAATAAATATTGAAATATCTTTTGAATTAGTTAAATGTCAGAATAAAGAGAGACAGAGCTGTCTATTTTTTATCACTTTCATCAAATGTAGGAGTACATATACACCAAGTTTGTTGTTAATTAATAAGAAACTCCAGACGATTCCATTCTGAGCTGAAGAAGCTTCTGATAGGTTAGTAGAGTCCATGTGAGTAAACTGGTGGCACACCTGTGGATGCATATAAGGCAAAACACAGCCTGTTTCTATGACATGGGAAAATCAAGAGATGTCAACCAAAACACCAGGAAAAGAATTGTGGACCTCCATAAGTGTGGCTCAATTTTGAATACAATTTGGTGCCATGTGCAATTAAGAAATACAGATAGTTTCTCTCTTTACTCTTAAAGTTAACAATTATGTTTTTTTTATATTTATCAACCTAAAAACCTGTTTTCAACTGTATATTTGATGATGTTGGTGTTTGGCTTGATTGTCAGCACAAAGAGGGAGAGAGAGAGGAACAGAGAGGGAGATGGAGAATGAGGACAAAACAGAAATGGAACAAGAGCAGGTGAAACAGACATGTAAGTAAATATGGTTTGTTTCCTGAGCGCAGAGCTGCTGGTGCTTGTTTCCCTACAGAGCACTTTATAGGCAAACCCACTTTATCAGCGGCTGATATTCAGTCACTGGCACATAGCTTTGAACCCTCTGCTGAGTTTTAGCTCTCAGTTGAGTTTAAACAGGTTTTAAGCCTTCAAGGCGTGATTGTAGATGCCGTACAGGTGAGTATTTCTCACCTGCAGTGGCATTGCAGGCCACGCCCCGTCACAAGCATTTTCTATTTAATTGACTATGTGCACGTTAGCATATGCTACTTCTGGTGCGGAAACTCCTGTGGGGAGCTTTGTTTCCGGTGTCCTATTCACGCCCTGTTTACGGTCCAAAACAAGTTAAGCAAATGAATGAATCAAACAGCGATTTACATTTCTATAGATGTCTTAGGCATTTACCCAATATATCCGTAAATGATGTTCATCGACTTGTCAATATTTTTTCCCCGTAGCCAATTTTATTTTTTGACGGTGCAAAACGTTTGGTGGACATCGTGGACATACAGTACTGCACTTCAGAGTCACACCGCTAGCGATCGATGCAGCGATTCTGTACTGTACAGGAGAGACGTCATGGAGGAGATCGTCTGCAGCGATCAGGATGCGGGACACAATGTGATGTAAAAAGAAGTAAGCATGCAAACTTGCACTAAAAAACTGCAAAACAGCGAGGTGAAAGGTGAACCGCGTTATTAGCGAGGGACCGCTGTAATTTTTAAGGTAAGTCACAACATACCCTTCGTAAATACTAATGTATAGAAACCGTTACCAGCAATCATTCATTTTTTGTGTGGCTTTTTTCACGGTTTGTTAACATGCTGTGTAGGTGTGTACTTGACTAGCTGATCTCGACATAATGGGAGAAACATCTGGTTTGACTGTTCTTCACCTGTAGTTTGAATGCTGAACATTTGCCTGTTTAAATCATAAGAACTGTCACTATACAGAGATGTGCTTCTGAATGTGGATGATGTGTCTTCTGCATGCAGTAATGCAGTTCTGCTTGTGTTGAGTGATGTAAACAACTGATCGATCTAAACGCTTTATACATCAAAATTGATCATTAGATTTTTTATGACACAACAGTGGTGAGTGTTCCCACCTTCTGGTCTTTGTAACTTAACACGACCTTTCCATTTTTCGAGTTTTGGACATGATTTAGAAGTTAGCATTTTCTCGTGCACAGGGTCAATTATAAACTTTGTCTAAATTATGTCCTGGGTTTTAACTATTTAATAATAAAAAGGAAACACAAAAAACACTGAAGGTCATGAAAATTAATTGAGATTTAGCAATTCAAGAACACACCCACCTTATTTATTGAAAAGTATTGGTATTGGTATCGGCGATACAGGTCCGTATTTACTTGGTATCGGCTCAATACCAAAATATGCAGTATCGCACACCACTACGGAGCATTACGGCTATTGTAGTCAGGAACCTCGCGGAGTAATCTGGGTCCAAAACTCCGTCTGTTTCAGGTCCCAAAGTCAAACGAACACTGCAGCATCACTGAGAGTTAAAAACCATCTAAATTCTTTCACCTTTAATAAAATGATCAGCGTTGCTGCTTTACCAGGTGTGACAATTAAGTTTAACAGGCCAGGGATCCATGAAAACAGAATTTATTAAATTTAATGGAGTTAGAAGTTAACAAGAAGTTAGCTTGCTAGTTTCTTTTTTATTTAATGCAAAATTATATTTTGTTTTAATTTACTTTCAAATTCTTCAGTTGCTGAATGGGCTGCATAGTTTTCAAAATTGCATAGTTCAGAATAGCTATAATTGTACCAGATGGTTGCATTCAGTTAAGTTGGACTAGACTGTAATACAAACCGTTCAAGTTTGTCAACAATAAAACTGACTGAAATGAGAGAAAGACTGAGTGCGAGAATTTGATATTAGATAAAATGAATATTGATAAAGTTTACCTTTATGTACAGACTCTGAATATCGCAAAATATTTTTAAAAATTGCAATAATATCGTATCGTGCGTTAAGTATTGTGATAATATAGTATCGTGGGATGTATGGTGATTCCCACCTCTACTAAACAGTAAAGCTGGAGGATGAACGCTAACTTTTTTCCAAGTTCCAAGGGTTCCCAATAGTTAGGGACAAATGCAGTTGCATGGTAAGATGCTGTAAACGGACCAAACTTCAGTTGGGAGAACAACTGAGATAATCCATCCACAATACGAGGTTAGTCATTAATACACTGCAACAACATGGGAATAGAGCAGCTGCAAGAGAATTCAACATTAATGAATCAATAGTACGGAAGTGGAGGAAGCAAGAAGAATGAATTGAGTAAAGTTTGACTTATCTGACTGTTTTGTTTCGCTTAATGCACCTTATAATCTGGTGTGCCTTGTGGTACAAAAAATACGGTACGCATTACCATTTTTTTTTGTTGTTGTTTTCCTGTCATGCCTGTTTCATTCATTCTGGAAGTACCGTATCCACTAGGTCACTGACTCTGGGAGAGACCAATAGTTATCAGTAGTGTAGGAGAGAAAGGGACAGGTAAAACACAGAATAGTATATTTTACCAATTATGTAACTGTTATACCTAAAAGAAAAAAAAATCTTTGTTTTGATAATGTGGTTTCAAGATCTAATATTTGTGATAGAGATGGACCGATCCGATATTACGTATCGGTATCGGTCCGATACTGACCTAAATTACTGGATCGGATATCAGAGAGAAATAAAAAATGTAATCCGATCCGAAGTGTCACAAAATCACCTCACAAACCGCGCTACTTGGCGTAACCCAGCTCGGCGCATCGGAGCAGTATGTGTCACGTGATAGAGCGGCTGTTGTCTGCGAGACCTGTCGGTGGTCTGTTGGAGTATTTGGAGCTTCGCTACACGCTACATACACGCGGCATTTCATCTCGGCGAAAACTATCCCAGAGAAGTAAAACAAGTGTGTAAGTTCATCCCTGAATGTTTGCATAGTATTTCCACGTTAAGCTTAATAACTGATAACTGATATATTGAGCCCCAGCTGGACTGGCCATCGGAGTTCTGTATTGAGGTGAAAAGGAAGCGATTTGTCCCGTACTTCAGCTAGAATTAAAAAATAGACATTTTTGTCTTTGCTGCGCAGTTGCATCTACTTCTCTCATTCACTCCCCCTTCCTCTCCTGTTATTACTTCAAGCATGAAACTGATCAATGATCAGCTGATCGGCTTTTCTGCCACAAGTCCCGTCTTTCTTGTTTGTTTATCACCCACTTTGCGCTAGAAAGAGGAGACCAGCGGATAAACAGCAGCGCGTTTAAGCATGATAAGCTGTTGTTAGAATGTATTTAATATTACTTTCTAGTATCAGCTGAGGTTTGCTGGAGCCACAGCTGTAAAAGCTGCTGGTCATGATATCTGTTTGGACATCTGGTGAGAGGGAAACATGAAGATGAAACCAGGAGATGTCCTTACTGAATCATCACAGCTGAACAGGTGATGGAGAAACAGGTTTTCCTTTTAGGTGACATGGATAAGTTATGAAGTTATGAACTGTTTCTGAGAGACAAATAACACCAGGATCCTTTTCTACGTAGCTGTCGGCTGGTAACTGTGCAGGGGCCAGGTTGGGCATTAACAGGGAAAGGGGGGCACAAAGAAATATTTTTCTTTGTTATGTCATTTAAAAACTTTGAATAAATAATTATCTGAATTTTACAACAAAAGTGGCCATCTGATTAAATGTATAGAAATCCATTATTGTATATAGTAACTAATAAGTCTAATATACATCCTAGTAAGCTATAGTACTTTATCCTTTGGGAAGGTACCATCTGTGCAGTCTGCAGTTCTGTTGAAGAAAGATGTTGAGTCTATTTAATTATTGTAGAAAAATAATTGATTTCTGTGCATTTGTTTTACACTTGCATTAAATTAAAGTTGATTACATCGATTAAGGGAGCGAGCGCAAATGCAAAAACTGAGCGAGAGGGGCTGCTATTGTGTGTATGGATAATAGCAAACACTGAAATACATGTTTTGCACACAGCAACGAGTTTTGTTCACTCAAATTTAGCTTTTCTTCACTCAAAATAAATTTCTCCTCAAAATGCAACACGTGCACCTGCAAATGTTTTTTACATGCGCTCAGAATAATGGCACAAAAATAACGCCATACACCCCTAGTTTTAATGGTTTGGGGCATAGTGGGAAGTATATTACATGTACTTCCTAACTGTCTGTCTAACACTGTCATTTGTGGAAAAGCCCAATGAACCTCTTGACATCAACTATGAAACAATTTGTTTTTTGGTGAATGGATCATGAAGTAGTTTGTTGGCGCAGTTATAAATTACATTTACATATAGGACAAAAGAGTGCAAGATAAGTATACCACTAGAAATTTGGACTTGAGTAATGTTGTCAATTACTTTGCTGAGTGCAAAGCCAGAAAGATGACATTCAGATTCAACAATAGTTTGTTTTTTGGAAGGACTGATGTATGTAGGATATATCGAGAAGCTGGTCCATTAGAAATAGTTATTGAATGAGGAATTCTATTCATTAGTGTGCTGGTTTGGTACAGTGACCACAGTGAAGACCTGTAGTTAATGGACTTCACCCAACTTCCGTTTGAGATTGCTGTTCATGGCACTGGAATGATACAGTTAATACTGTTGATTATTCCTGTAATTTTTGCATTTACACAGTGTGTGTCTGTGTGAGAGAGAGACAGAGTGAGATAGTGTGTATACTCGGGTACAAGTTGGTGGGAACGATAACCACTGTTTTTGTCTGCTAGAGTGGTTTTTTCACTGCATATTCTGCACCAAAACTCTGTGCGTTCATCATTTGTTTGAAGCCAGCTCACCTCCTGCAACCCCTTTTCCGAGAATACTTTTTGCAGTTCGGACTCCTTCTGACATTTCTTTGGAGGTGGAAGAACACCAAAGTAATTACGTAAAGGAGCTTGCTTCTTGGACATCTTTAAGAGTTCTAAACAAATGTTTGTCCTCCTCCAGAAAATCTTATGTACGCAAACGCGTGTTGCAACTTCTTATCTGGTGCGCGTCTTTTATTTTGACAGAAAATGCACACCTGCGGACCACTTATGTGCACCCCTGGTCATATTGTAAATCCAAACACATGATCATATAAACCCAACAGATTAGTATTTTTGTCTGCTATCCATTTATTTTTTTATGAGCTAGTGATGCAATACTTGTCTACACATATCCACAGGTGACAGCACATGATGCTTATTCTGAAACAACTGTGGGAAGGCTGGGCAGGATCCTGGTCCAGAAATTCACGTAAGGCATCCTCATTTTCTGTTGCACGTAGTTGTTGTCCATATCAGAATGGATCTCCAGGAACTTTGGTGCACTTCTGGTGAACGTTGGCCAGTTAACAGGCACGCTTGAGCCTCCGTTGTTGGGATCTCTGTGGACATAAAAAGAAAAAAGTAAAACATAAATACAGCAGCTTAATTTATATTTCAATACTTGGTTTAGTTGTTTGGTTTCTGTGATACTCTGACAATCGTTTGTGTCTGCAGAATTATACCCAGTTTTGGCAAAGTTGGTCCAGTAGGAGATCATGGCGCCGGAGACACGGCGATGGCTTGGCCAGTATCCAAGTGGTGTGGTAAAGGGCTTTCCAAACACGTACTGCAGGTCGTCAGCGTGGTCAGCTCCCATCCAGCTTGGGTAGGGTGTGATAAGACCACCCATACGGTTGGGCTCAGAGAAGAGGTAGGAGTAGGTGCGCCCAGTTCTTTAATGAGAAAAAACATTGATGTGACAATAACTACACAACTGACAAAAACTATTTGACTTTCATTTCTGTAATTATTTATATGAATGAAATGTTTGTTTGTTTTTTGTTTTTTTTTGGCCTGTCCCGTTTGGCTCTTTTGCCCTCAGAATTGTTGTCTAAAGGCAAAGAAAGATGCCCAACGGATTTACTTTATATGAATGAAATTTTACTGAGACCACTATTATCTCATTAAACTGTGACATCTGTATTGCAAGATAATATTCTCACGTGGCATGGTCAGCATGTAGATAAAGGGCAGCCTGTGTAGGAACCAGGAAGATGTAGTCCGTTCCTACTCCCACAATGGTTTTCTTGATGGTCTCCTGGCTGGGATTGCTTCCCCAGTTTGAAGTATAGGTGGAGTAGGCATTGTTCAGACCAACCGTGCCCTTCTCCTTTGTGTACGCTCCCAAGAGCCTCCTCACATCGTCACTGAAATCCGAAAGTGAGGATTAAGGTCTGATAAAACACCTTACTGTCACCTAAGGTTTGATATAGTGTTACATCCATGTTGGCATTGTTATTGTTTCAACTGATCAAATGGCTCAAACTCACATAGGGGTGCTAATTAGATCTGAGTTGATTGACGGAACATCTAAAGCAGTGAAAATATGCCCGTCCATGTCATTGACTCCAGCAATGTAATCAATTTCAGCTGCATTGTGGAACAAGTGGGAAGGATCTTCTGGCAAGAAGTCCCCATCAATCACAGGAGACAGGATCAGGTTGAAGACAATGGGGTCTGAGAAATGCAGACAATTAGAACATGTACTATATGCAGAACAAACTTTGTTTTATATATACTGTGTTAGCCAGCATATAGTTTAAACTGTTGGATTTGCTTGTATCCCATTGAACTTTGTGAGCAATCTTGTCAGAAAAGCTTTCATCGTGTCTAAAATGAGAATGTAAAGTAGGCTGTGTGGAATGTAATCCTTACTATCGGGTGAACCGGACAAACTGATAGTGCCTGCCAGTGTTAGGGCTCCAGGATCAGCCATCTTCAAACAGGCAGCCATTCTGTTATCAGTTGGGCAGTTGACCTTCTGAGCAACCTGCAGAGTCGGTGTAAATTAATAATTATGTGCTATTGTTAAAGCTGTTTACACAGATTTTGTATTCCTATTATTTGTTCCGAAAGAGTGATTATATCCAGAGAAGCTGCTATGTACCTCCTCAGCGAACTTGCGAGGGTTCTTGTTGATTCCCCAGGGGCAAAGTGCCACTCCACTCTGGGAGATGGCTCTCCTGATGATGCCTTTATTGTGGGGAGTGAGAGTCTGTGGGTGGAAGGTTAGGAAGAATACTTAGTCTGATCTTGTTCAACAACTTTATGGTTTCCAGTGCAAATAGCAAGCCAACAATTGTAACCACTGTAGCAGATGGGTGAGAACCAGGTCTAGGTCTGCTGTAAGTGTCACCTCAACATAAATTACTAAATTTGATCTGTTGACTGTGATGTTGCTGTACTGCTTACAGTGTTTTTATTTTAGCAAACAGTTTGTGCAGGAATTCGCTTCTTCAGTTCCTTGCAAACTAAGTTGCCAGTGTGAGTTTATAGCTCAAAACTCTATAATCTTGTCCAAATATGGTCACTGGTTCGAACAACCAAGGATTTTGATATATGTGTGTATAGTGTCGAGGAGGGAAATTATTTTACTGCTATTGTTAAATAATTGTTATTGCATTAATAATATAATTTGCAGCATGGATATTGCACTCCAAGGTTTAAACAGTGTCTCTTTCAGAAAGACTGAGTTGCAGGCTGACAGGAAGTTGTATGCAGAAGTGAAAGCAGGAAGTTATTTTGAGCCGCAGGCTAAGACGAGGCTTTAACAATATAACAGATAGCTTTATCATTTTATATTAAGGTTTTAGTAGAGGTTCTTGATTAAAACATTTATTTAGTAGAAGACATACACATAGTCTCAGTGAGCTTCTGGTCTGGTAAAAGGTCAGAAGTGCAACAGGTGAATTGAGAAAGAGCATGTGAGGTCAACACACACACACACACACACTTTAAATAAACTAAACTCTTATAACATCACTCATGCCTCTCTCAAATTAAAAACACTTTCAAAGTTTAAAACGTCCTACTTTACATCACCCAAGAAATACCTCTCACACCTTTATTCATCATGTCAAAGCTTCTAGTCACCGCATTCACACTTAAACTGTGACTAGAGTTGAAGAATATAACTCAAAACACAATTTCCTAAGAGTATTTTAGACATGCTTGTCATAATCAAAAAAGCAAGTAAAAAACAAACAAACAAAAAATTGAAACCTCCATTAATTCTCACCGCACACACAAGAAATTGAAAAATAAAACCCACCAGCAGCTAATGCTGGAGAACAGTTACTACTGAAAGTCATGTGTTAGTCTTAAGTATATACAGTGCACTCAATATATTTATATATCTACATCCAAACTCAATCAATTACTATACATCCACTACGGCAACTCAAAACTTTATTTATAGTCCTTTGCTAAACATAAATGGCATTTTAAACACACACTCTACAATGTTTGCAGCAGTATTTGTAAAACCAACTGTGGCTTAAACAGTTCACTGCTTACTCATTTGCATTTTCACTCACACACACACCTCCAAAAATAGCAGCAGGCAGTCAGTGCATTACTGACTCGACACACAAAGATCTCTCACACCAAATTTTCTTATTCTATATTACAACGACGTCTTATATTTACAGCCACTGTCAGATCTGTCAGCTTTAGCGCCTAACCAATTTAGACAAATTTAAAATAACCGCCCACCAATTAACCAGTATCAAGACTTTAACTGTTTCTGGCCTCATTTCTAAAATCCCTAACTCAATTTAAAAGCGTCAACCAACCCAAACTTTGCCTGAAGCTCTATTTTTGGCATTTCACAGCCAAGGCTTACCTCGAAGTGTTAAGTTAAAGTTACACGCCCGAAGACCAACTTCTCCTGTCCAAAAAAGCGCAGATACCGTTGCAAACGGTAAGGAGACTCTAACTCCTAGCTTAATTCCGGGATGCCCTGTACCCCACAGCTAAACCACACTGAACTAACCCTCTTCGCCGAGAGGTCAATGTCGCGCGTCCACGACAAGGAGGGAGCGTAACCTCCGGGCTCTGCGCTTCCTAGCAGACTCGAACTGCCGTTCTAGAATAATTTATAGTATTTTGAAACAACAATCAACACCCGAAACAAGTGTATAACTGAAGTAGGTGCAACCTAGTGGTCAAATGGAGACTCCAACTCACAAAATGACCGCTCAGGTCCACTCTTATGACCAAATTTGGACTCTAACCAACACAATAACCAATTCCCTACCAAACTACTTGAGACTCTAACTCAATTTCTTTGGGACTTCAACCCATTATTTAAACTTTTCTTATCAGACTCTTAACTACTTTCATTTCTTCTTAGCAGAACTCTAACTGCTTCAACTCATGAGATTTTCATCAAAATCAAAACAGACATCCACCAGTAACTTCAGTGAGTAGACTTAAATTTTATCATGTCCAATTTGGCACACTTTGGAAATAATTCAACAGGTAGTGCCTTACCTTTTGGATAAGCCGGCTTATGCCCACTCACTTAGACCACTGGAACTCATGTCTGCCCGTCAGACCACCCAAGACCACCAAATTTCTCCATCTAAACCTCCAACTCACCCTCCTCAATAACCGGACGAAGCCCCCAAATGTTAAGATTCAATATTGAGGAAGGGTACAAGAGGTGATCGAAGAATAACCACACCGATCCGGCCGGGTGAAGTCAAACGATGATTTTAATGAATACACGCGTGGGAAGACACTCTGTACGCAGACAGCCAGTAGTCTTCAACTTAATCAAAGCATGAACAGATATTTTATAGCATCAGGGTTTGTTTACTGACGCCCCTTCATACGTCACAGACACATTTTATACATAGATCAGATCAACATCATCATGACTTTTCACCCAGAAAATCATCTCCTATTTTCATGGCTTGGTACTTTCCGTTCTTATCTTAAAATGAATTGTTCCTCTTTCTTGTCGAGACAACAAGAAACGGTTCCTCTTTTACCGAGACAATTTTGTAGTTACAGCCAAACATAACTAACCTCTTCCTCTAAATAAATCTAATTTAAAGTGTGTGTGTGTGTGTGTGTTGACCTCACATGCTCTTTCTCAATTCACCTGTTGCACTTCTGACCTTTTACCAGACCAGAAGCTCACTGAGACTATGTGTATGTCTTCTACTAAATAAATGTTTTAATCAAGAACCTCTACTAAAACCTTAATATAAAATGATAAAGCTATCTGTTATATTGTTAAAGCCTCGTCTTAGCCTGCGGCTCAAAATAACTTCCTGCTTTCACTTCTGCATACAACTTCCTGTCAGCCTGCAACTCAGTCTTTCTGAAAGAGACACTGTTTAAACCTTGGAGTGCAATATCCATGCTGCAAATTATATTATTAATGCAATAACAATTATTTAACAATAGCAGTAAAATAATTTCCCTCCTCGACAGGATTATGAAATCATTGTGTGAATGATGCTACATTTTAGGTCAAAAGTTAGTAGAATTACAGAGGGTTTGTAGATTGTAAATACAAAATAAGTTTGATTAGCCTGGAGAAACAGCAAAGCAGTTTGAGCTGCTCTGAGCAGCTGCGGGCGGTGTGTGTGTAACAGGAAATGGTGTGGGTGACAGGAAGTTTGCATGCTCATATAAGGTGATGTGTGAACAGGGGAAGTCTGAGAGAGAAGTGTGTGCGTAGGCAAAATGCAGAGTGTGTGCGTGAAATAAGGGAGTATTGTTTTTTACATCAAGGTTTAGTAGAACTAAAGTAGAACGTCACAAACAAACAAAAGAAAATAAAATGAAGAGAGAAAATAATGTGGTTCCCTGACCGGGAGAGAAAATAACTGACAATTACATTAATGAATAGAAAACACACATACACAAAGTGCCATATGTGAAATTATTCTAGGAAGGAGTCAGAATTGAGATAGCTTATTATAGAGATAGTTTAACATAAGATGCAATGAAGGAAGCAGCTTACATTCCTTTAATTCCCAGAGCCAGTGTGTTCCCTCCCCTGCCCACTTGGGCCCCGTATCAGGCGAGTATGGAAGGCTGGATAGCCCATGACGGGTAAGATCCCACCTCGAAACCCTGGGACAACCTAAGGCAGGCACAGTCACGAATACTCTCGGACCTGACGGGTAAGACCGCTGGGCTAGGGTGGAGGTGGAAAGTGGCAAGTGGAGCCCTACCTTCTGGCTGAGGACAAGGAATGCTGCTATTTAAGGTAGGAAATCAGAATTTGGGTTAGTAAAGTTGGGGAGGAGAAAATTGACTGTTTAAAGGCAAAATTATGAAGGAGTCTGACACACTGTAAAAGCACCATATGCAAATTCACACACACAAATAGGAAATGCATTAAACTTATAAAGACAAGACAAGCTCATGGAGTTTAATGCATAGACACTGATTAAACCTGGCTAAGAACACAAACATAGGCAATGAAGAACAGCTTGCTATTTTGTATGAATGATACAAGGGTGTGAATGCTTAATAAAATACATTTGAGTTTGTAATTGAGGAATAGAATAAGCCATATGACAAAGGGAGTTATGAAAACGAAAAAGGGATTAAAGTAGTTTTAAAAAAGAGTGACTTAGGAGTGCTCTCGTACTGAGTGATCAACACTAGTGATCACTGTTGGAAGAAATAAAATGATTTAATGAGTTGGGAATGTTTAAACATATGTTTCTGTTGTTACAGCTTCTTGAGAGATGATTCAGTATGCAAATTAGCTGGAGTGTGTGGTGACGAAAGAACTTCCTGAGTGTGTGTGTGACTGTGACTTTCAGGAAGAGGAAGCATAGCAGAGACGAGAAGTGCAGATTGGGGTAGGGAATTTATAGTTTAGTGATTATATGATGTCGTAAGGGGTCTTATGCTGAATTTAAGAGTATAAGGGGGTGATTTTTGTTTGCAAATTGTGTGGTTTTAATGAGACTTTTGGTGTATTGAGGAGGTGAAATTATGTGGTGGCAAGATTTGTGTGTTTAAGGTTGTTGTGGTGATGGGTTGATTCTGTCAGGTAGGTTGTTGTTGTTGTTTTGTTTTTAATAGAGGGAGTTTTAGGAAACATGGACATGTCTAAAAAAATTGGGCCCATTATTTTGTAACAGTGCACTTAAAGAAAACCTGTCAGGTGATTTTGTTTTGTTTTTATGAGCTAACAATCAGCTCTATTTTTCATTTCTGTTTTAAGCAGGCCTGCAACAGTGAATAACGGCGCTGAAAATTCTCGGGGAGAGCAAATATAAGGGGGCTTTCCAGATTACAATTGGCTGAGGAGAGCTACCTGGGGACTATTCAGGTCGTAAGTCCCTGTAAAAAGGATTTTATGCGAGTCAATCCAGTCCAAAAGTATAAAGAAATATTTTCCTATGGAAAATAAAAAATGACGGAGCTCATTTTGCTGAGGGTGGAGTATCTGATCATGCGGGAGGCTCCACTATCAGCAAATACATGGTGTGACTGCATGTGAGTGAATGTGTGACTGGATGAAGGTGAGGATGAATAAATGTGGATAAACAATTTGCTTTTACCAGAAAAATTTTTGTTTTGTTGACTGGGGTTAGATTATGGGATTATAGTATATTGTTGGGAGAATGCCAAATGCTAAAGGGGAAATATTTTTTGATGTAACTCAGTTATCATTGTTTGAAGAAGCACATGACTGATAACTGTTCTGTTTTAAGTTTATTTTTATGACATAGATTGGATCATGAGTGGGGAAACTGAGCATTTTTAAGTTTTGTATAGTATCTTGACACATGAAATGTATCAAGATAAAGGGGGGTTTAGGGTTTAATAATTTAATTGTTTAATAATTTAGGATCATTTTAGGACCTTTTGGGTTTTTGATCATTTGGATATGGTAAAACTGAAACTGTTATTTTTAAGTTAAGGTTAAAGGATTAAAAGTGAACTTGTCACGGTTTGCGAGGCAAGCCGTGTGGAGTTGTAGAAAAGGACCCAAAAGGCGGCAGCTCTGGTGCAGGTGAATATTTATTTACAACGGTGGGCACAAAACAGCACTGGTGGAAAAACAACCTAAACTGGGTAAGCTAATAACACAAATCAGAAACGAGGATGCAGGGAGGTCCGGGGAAATACACACAGAGAACACAGGGAGATTACACACAGGTGGGGAACACAGGTGACACTGATAAACATAACGAGACAGGGCAGGAGTGAACACAACATTACGCATACTGACGAGAGACTGTCAAAGTAAAACAGGAAGTACACAGAGGTTCAGACAGGAGGAGAGAAAGCACGGGGAGAACACAGACATAACAGGCTGGGGGAAACATGGAATAAACACAAAGAGAGACGAGAGCTCATAAATACACAGAGGGGCACAAGGGGGTAAGAGTCACAAAGGAAAAACACTTAGGGAACACCACAATAGGACACCTCAGAAAACCTGGCCTAAATAAGGAGCGAAAATACAAGGAACCAAGAATACTGGGCCAACATGGCCCAGGACCATGAATCCTGTTTAGAAGATACAATGCCGGTTTTTCAAAGTTGTGAATAAATCTTAGAGGGAAAATTAGTGAGGGTTGAAGGGGTAGAACAGGTTTGATTTTTTGATCTTTAGAAGAAGTGGTTATAATGTAGGCTTACACATACAGATATTACATAGGAGGTATTTTTAGGATAAAAGGGGGAGCTTATAAATAGAAATGATTTTTATACATATTGCATTTTGTGCTTTTAAAGGAGTTGTGGCTCAAATTTGTCTCTGGAGGGTCACGAGCCTTTGGCTAGCGCTATGATTAGCCAATCTACTGTGAGGATAATATGAGTTCATGAAGGATTGCACACGCTTACAGACACAGAGTTAAGAAACACACATGACAGTATTGATTCCAGGCAAAAGGCCTTAAATTCATTTAGCTTTTAACTGAACTTAAAGAAGGACCAAAGAGGAAGGAAAGCATATGTTTTGGTTAAGTCTGATACATTAGAATTAGAAGGTATTGTTACATTAAAAGGAGCAAAATGAAATAAAAAGGCTATACCGAAACAGGTGATAACATAGGAAATGTGAGGTTTTAAAATGAAGTTAGTGTTAACACATAGGAGTTGTTTCAAGGCAGCATTTAGCTATGATGAAATGTATACAGGAGTAATTGCTTATATGCTTGAACTTAATTGATTAAAGTGGTTGTCTTCTTTTGGAGTAGATTAACTTGCAGCAGCGACACCTTGTGCACAGGATGTTGATGATCAGATAAGGGAAAATAGAGCGAGCAACCGGACGTGAAACCAGCGCTTAAAAGGATTTTAAAGTGATGAGTAACGTTGAAGAGTATACATAAATATAAGTCAATAAGTTAAGAAGATAATTAGGATCATGCTTTTGATTAAAGAGTCCCAGATAGGATAAGTTAGGGAGATGCAAGAAAAGGTGTTTTGTTTCCTTTGCAGAAGATCTCGGCGACCACAGGAGGGGCGAGGATCCTGGAGATCTCGAGGTTCGAGACCACCAGAGAAGGGTCTGCGTGAGGACACAATGTATTGTGACCTCTGGTGTTCCAGAGGTCAAAAGGGGGAGTGTCGAGGAGGGAAATTATTTTACTGCTATTGTTAAATAATTGTTATTGCATTAATAATATAATTTGCAGCATGGATATTGCACTCCAAGGTTTAAACAGTGTCTCTTTCAGAAAGACTGAGTTGCAGGCTGACAGGAAGTTGTATGCAGAAGTGAAAGCAGGAAGTTATTTTGAGCCGCAGGCTAAGACGAGGCTTTAACAATATAACAGATAGCTTTATCATTTTATATTAAGGTTTTAGTAGAGGTTCTTGATTAAAACATTTATTTAGTAGAAGACATACACATAGTCTCAGTGAGCTTCTGGTCTGGTAAAAGGTCAGAAGTGCAACAGGTGAATTGAGAAAGAGCATGTGAGGTCAACACACACACACACACACACTTTAAATTAGATTTATTTAGAGGAAGAGGTTAGTTATGTTTGGCTGTAACTACAAAATTGTCTCGGTAAAAGAGGAACCGTTTCTTGTTGTCTCGACAAGAAAGAGGAACAATTCATTTTAAGATAAGAACGGAAAGTACCAAGCCATGAAAATAGGAGATGATTTTCTGGGTGAAAAGTCATGATGATGTTGATCTGATCTATGTATAAAATGTGTCTGTGACGTATGAAGGGGCGTCAGTAAACAAACCCTGATGCTATAAAATATCTGTTCATGCTTTGATTAAGTTGAAGACTACTGGCTGTCTGCGTACAGAGTGTCTTCCCACGCGTGTATTCATTAAAATCATCGTTTGACTTCACCCGGCCGGATCGGTGTGGTTATTCTTCGATCACCTCTTGTACCCTTCCTCAATATTGAATCTTAACATTATATACATATCTGTGGAAATGTATTTTCACCTGGAAGCTAACACTAGCTCCACCTGCAGATTCCCCAAAGATGGTGATGTTGCCAGGGTCGCCTCCAAATGAGCGGATGTTTCTGTGTACCCAAGCAATGGCAGCCTGCTGATCCCACAAACCGTAGTTTCCTGAGGATCAAATATATTTCAGCTCATGAGAAGAATCACTGCTTTAATGGAAGTATTTTTTAAATGGCAACCTAGCATGTACCAGGCTCTGTAAAGTGTGTGTAACTTACCAGGCAAGCCAGAGTCTCCACTGCTCAGGAAGCCCAGTGTTCCCACACGGTACCCCACCGTCACTACAATAACATTCCCTCTGTCTGCAATCTCCTGTCCGCTGTACAGGTAATTATCCAGGAAGTTCGCACCCATGGAGCCTCCAACCAGGAAGCCTCCTCCATAGATCCAAACCATGACAGGGAGACCGGCAGATACTAGAGGACAAAGTTAGTGAAATTTAGTCTTTGTCTAATTTACATTAAAAAATAAACAAATAACCTAGGGCTGCGCAAGTTAATGCGTTATTATCACATCAACGCATTCATTGATTAATAACGACAATTATTTTATTTTGAAGGTCCATGCTAACTGCCTCAGAACATAAAAAGCCACGGGTCACAGGAGGGATGGGATGTTGATCTGTGCAGGCTTGAAATGGGTGACATTATGCATCTCAACCAATGAGATCATTTATGGTGGGCTTGATAGTACTGCAGGGCAGAGTTGATAGAACTAAAGTTATTTGTAAGAGCTGCAAAGTTGAGTTTTCTTATCATCGGAGTACAGTGGTCTCTCGCTATAACGCGGTTCACCTTTTGCAGCCTCGCTGTTTCACAGATTTTTTTTTGTCTGTGTGCAATTTTGCATCCTTTTTTCCCCCTGCGCATTGTATTCTGCGTTCTCATTGACTGTAGACCATTGTCAATCAATCTCATGCCGTGTCTCCTGTACAGTACAGAATGTGTTCAGCTTGTCAAATTAACATAAATCTTTGATCGCTAGCACTATGACTCTTACGTGCTGTACTGTATGTTTGTAGGTTATCTCCCCAACAAACACAACAGTGTCAACGAAACCTTTTTCAAAGGCACCTGTGGTAGCACCCAAAAGGCAGAGGAAGATGCTAACCACCGCACAAAAAGTTGGACTTCTGGATATGCTGAAGGAAGGTATAAGTTACTGTATTTTTTGGACCATAAGGCACACCAGATTATAAGGCGCATTAAACAGGGTTTGATCTTTGGTTTCATTCTATAATACTGGATTTATTTTTCTACGAAGGTTTGAACTTTGAGAGTGTTTAAACAAGAGAGAAAAGTGTGAAAATGTTCATGTCTGTCTGAGAAAAGTGTCTAAAGCGTGTAGTGAGGGGTTTTACAGCCTTAACACATCTATAATAACTGTAAAAAATAAAGCTGACTACTTCATGGATTTCACCTATCGCTGGTTATTTTTAGAGCGTAACTTGCACGATAAACGAGGGACCACTGCACTTCAAGTCTGAAGTATCACTTAAATGCATTACACGCTATTGATGCCAGCAAAACACCCACTCAAACAAACAGTGGCAGGAGGATCGACAGACTACATTGGATGCAGCTTGTAGGAGAAGTATAGTTAAACAAAACGGGAGAAGCTAACAATCGCCATAACAAAGTGGCTAGCTACAAACTGCAAGTCAATTATTATCGTGGAAGATGTCGGTCTGATGAGCCTCCCTCAAGACACACCAGAATTCACAAGCTGTACAAAAAGGAGAGCACTATGAAAGCAACTGTGTCATTATGTGCACTAGCTGTTGCTCCCTCTGGAATCTAGTGGATGTCACTAGGTAACCATAATTACCTGAGAGTTGCAGTACATTATATTGATGAACAGTGGGAGCTGCGTTTGCATGCTCTGACTGCAGCGAAAACAGAAGAGAGTGGCAAAGAGTAAGAAAATTTCAATTTAGAGGAATAGATAAATGCAGTAAATTTTGTCAACTCAATCTAGATTAGTGAAGGTGGGTTTTGGGGCGGGGGGGGGGGGGGATTCTCATTCTCCACCAGAAATCAAGAATAAACAGACTTCACAGAATAAAAGTCCTTTGACAGTAAATGATCTTGAACATCTCCCTGACAACAGAAAATGTTTCTGGTGGTACCTGAAAAAAATCAACATATTTATAAATGTTAACTTGCTGTTGATCAAAAGGTGCCTGTTATAAAGTTATGCTCGTGATTCTTTGTTGGATCTGATTAGATTCATGTTTATGTTGAGATCGACAAGAAGTGTTTTAACTGCTACTGTGTTAAGGAAATAGTGCTGTTAAAAAGCACCTTATTTCTTTAAAGGCGTTGCTAACTGATAGCAACGTTGCTAACTCATATAGCACATCCGCTATATGAGATGTGCACTTCTCATATAGCACATCCGCTATATGAGATGTGCACTTCTCATATAGCAGTGCTATGGGTGCCGGTTTAGCTCAGTGGGTGAGCAGGTGTATGGCTGGAGAGCAGTGGGCCTGGGTTTGAGTCCGACCTGCGGCCTTTTCCTGCGTGTTCTCGCAGAGAATCATGCAATTCATGCGATCACAATTTAAAAAATTTCATCATTGCCCAGCACTAAAATAAACTTTTGTGCATTTCTGTTTTTACCTGAGCTGCCATGAGGAACCCAGATGTTAAGGTACAGGCAGTCTGTACTGCCGATGGTGTCAGTCATCACAAGGTTCAACTGAAGGCATCTGGGCTTGTAGTCTGTGGCCTGTAGAATACCTGACCAGAAACACATTAAAAGAGTTAAATATTACATTTGAAAAATTATCAGGATACATGTGTATGTTACTTCACACAGCGCAGGTCTTAGCTTGCCTACCTTTGCAAGTAGTAGAAGTAATTTTCTATTGACTGATTAAAGTTAACCGGAGACATGCAGAAAAGGCTGCTGAGAGTTTCAGAGATAACAGCTAAAGACTGATGAGAAACTTAATCAGTCTACCTACCATCCCAACCACGGTGAGGCCTTGGTTTCTCAAATGTTCCAGGAGCATCAGCAAAGGGAATCCCCAAGAAGATATCCATGGATCGGCCTGATCCCAGACTCTTCGATTTTCCCTCAACCTTCCCTCCCTCGGTCTGCACCACACCAAGCTAAAGAGATAAAGCACAATGAGATAAAAAAAATGTTGATACGTTTGTAGCTAAATAGTCTTTGCACAACAAGATGACAAAAAATCCTGTAAACATGAAAAATACACATTTTGTGTAACACTTACAGAGGCCGCAGAGGCCGTCTCTAGAAACAAAGCAACAGCAATCAAAATCCCCAGCGTCAGCATCATGAGTAACTGGCAGAATGGCACCGATTGTCACCCTGACTTTTATAAAGCGGACTCCTCCCCTGGACAACATCTGACCTGTGTGAAGTTCGTGGGCCTGCTTTTCTCACAGTTACATAATATTTAACCACCTTGTGTACATTACACCTTCCCAAATACTTCCCGTGTATCATATCATTATATCATTAATTTCCATATTTTCGAGAAGGAAAATAAGTTGTTTTAGACTCAGTGAGCAGAGAGACAAATTTAGCCAAATGTTCATGTAAGTTGCCTAATGTGTAAGAATGACCACAGGTCAGGATGTATTTTGAAATATTTCACGCAGACAAATAATGACAGTCTGATTCTGGACATGCAAAGAAGGCTACTAGTAGTATGTTTGGCATCTCGTTTTTTAATTTAATGAATTACTTCAAAAATAGAGAGCTGGTTCAAAAAAACACACAAACAAAACAGACAGAGATTGTGTTACAGTCCTGACCAGAGCCTTCGTAAGACATGCAAGTGATTAATCTTTCACGTGTGACTTGTGAGTTTTCCCCCACTATTTATCAGGAAACCATCCTCTATTGAGTTTACACAGCTGTCAGACTGTGCACAGAGTCACACTCCTCTAGCCAATCTGAAAAGTTAACCATTATGTTTTGAATGCTTCAAAACTAAACTGTAAATACCTTTATTGTAGCCTACAATTAATAACTATTTCTACTATAAAGTGCAAATTTGCTGAGTCAGCGTTATCTCTTATGTGCTTTTCCACGGCTACTGATTTTATCTGTGACATAATCTATACACCTATGGGGTCCATGCATATACAGCAACAGTGTCTGCATGTGCATGACACTCACCTGCCACATATCTAGTCAGCCAATCACATGACAGCAACTATTGCGTTTAGGAATGTAAGCATGGTCCAGATGACCTGCTGACCCCCAAATGGCAAAGAAAAGCAATTTAAGTGACTTTGAATATGACTTGGTTGTTGATGCTATCCTATTTCAGAAACTGCTGATCTACTGGGAGTTTCCCTCACAATCATCTCTAGGGTTCAAAGGCATGGTCTGAAAATGAGAAAATGACCAGTGAGCAGCAGTTCTCTGGGTGAAAAATGCCTTGTTGATGTCAAACATCAGAGGAGTTGACTTTTAGGTTTGTTAGGTATGAAGCTATCATTAGCTTGCTAGCCCTGGCATCTCCACATATATATATTTAGAGCTTCAGGTGTAAATTCAAATAGATCAAATAAAACTAAGACAACCATATTTGTCTCTGCTATGCTAATTTTTAATGAACTATCACTGATACTGATACTTTTAGATCAACATGTCTGCACATGTCCACAGTGGACAGCACATGCTCCTTCTTCAGAGCCCACTGTGGGAAGGCTGAAGCCCTCGGTCTGCACCAGCTAAAGAGATAAAGCACAATGAGACTAATATACATAACGTATCCTGATGTTTTTTCAAATGTAATATTCAACTCTTTTAATGTGTGTTTCTGGTCGAGTATTCTACAGGCCAAAGACTACAAGCCCAGGTCATCTCAAATTGGTTTCCAATTGAGTCCAATGTGCTTAAATGGCCTCCACAAAAACAAAACCTAAATCCAGTTGAGCACCTTTGGGATGTGCTAGAATAAGAGATGTGCATCATGCATTCGATGCTAATATTGCCGGCGCTGGAGGAGAAAATAAAATCCTACTAGCTGACACATTTCTTACACAAGTCAAATCGCTGTCTCCCTTCGTGACATAATAACAGGTGAATTATCTTTTAAGGATGAGGTGGCCAAATTTGCTGAGTGAGATACCCATTATGAATGTGGGCATTGGGAGGTGACATGATCGGTATCTGGGACCACAAAATCACTAAACACAGAAAAAAAGGAACCATTTCACTTTTTAAGAAGAGAAAAATATGAGGAACCGTAGAAAATTTAACCCAGTGTTAAAGCACTCTGAGCTGTATTGTCTCTTGTCCTGTCCTTGTTTATCTTACATAGATATAGTTAGTATTAGGGCCTTTTTATCTTTTTCATTTTATTTAAATTTTGTGAGTTATTATTATTTGTAATTTCTAGTTTTATATCTGTTGCAGATATATTTTGATATTCTTATAAATGCACCATGGGCGGCTTTGGGTGAAATGGCATTTCGATTCGCTGTATACTGTGTATATTGTTGTATTAACAACATGAATTGAATTGAATTGAACTGGCCTTTGAGCTAAGGGTGCTTAAACTAACTTTGCAAGGTATGAAGCTATCATTAGCTTGCTAGCCCTTTTGTCTCCACATATTTAGAGCTTCAGGTGCAAATTCAAAAGTCATCTTTATTTAGCACATTTAAAGCACATCAAGTGTCTGCCAAAGTGCTGAACAGAGGGATAATATAATCAAAAAGAAAGAATTAAAATAGATATGATGAAAACATTATAGAAACCCCTGATAGTTGATCAAATAAAACTAAGACAACCATATTTTCTCTAATATGTTTATTTTTCATGAACTAGCACTGATACTGATACTTTATTTAGATCTACATGTCTGCACATGTCCACAGTGAATAGTACATGCCCTTTATTCAGAGGTGACTGTGGGAAGGCTGGGCAGGATGCTGGTCCAGAAATGCACATAACGCAGCCTCATTTCCTGCCTTATGTAATTCTGGTTCATGTCAGAATTGATCTCCAGGAACTTTTCACCACTTCTGGTGAATGTTGGCCAGGTAGCAGGCACGGCTGAATCTCCCTTGTTAGGATCTCTGTTGATCAGAGAAATTGAAAACATCACTGATGTGTTTTTAATTTGTATTACAATAAGTGATTCAGTTGTTTGATTTCTTTGACGCAAAAATCTGTGTCTGCAGAATTATACCCAGTTTTGGCAAAGTTGGTCCAGTAGGAGATCAAATAGTCAGAGACACGGCGATGGCTTGGCCAGTATACAAGTGGTGAGCTGAAGGGCTTTCCAAACACGTACTGCAGGTCGTCAGCGTGGTCAGCTCCCATCCAGCTTGGGTAGGGCAATAAAGGACCGCCCAGAAGGTTGGGCTCAGAGAAGAGGTAGGAGTAGGTGCGACCAGTTCTTTGATGAGACAAAAAGAACAGGAAAATTAATGTGATGATAACTCCACCACTGCTAAAAAAAATATGTATTTTTATTTCGTAAGTAATTAATTAGATAAACTGTGACATCTGTATTTCAAGTTCACATTCTCACGTGGCATGGTCAGCATGAAGATAAAGGGCAGCCTGTGTAGGAACCAGGAAAATGTAGTCTGTTTCAATATCAACAATGGTTTTCTTGATGGTATCCCAGGTGGGAAAACTTCCCCAATTTGAGGTATACGTGGAGTAGGCATTGTTCAGGCCAGACTCACCCTTCTCCTTTGTCAAGGCAGCCAAAAGCCTCCTCACATCATTACTGCAATCAGAAAGAGAGAACTGATAAAATTCCTTACTGCCACCAAATCATGGTTTACCGTTTTGCGATGTGTAAGTTGTTTGAAATTGTTTCATGATGCAATTCCAAATCACTCCAAAGCTGATCAAAGCACTCAAACTCACGTAGGGGTGACAACCAGATCAAGGTTGACTGATGGAACATCAAAATTGGTGAACATATGCCCGTCCATGTTGTTGACTCCAGCAATGTAGTCAATTTCAGCTGCATTGTGGAACAAGTTGGAAGGATCGTCCGGCAAGAAATCACCATCGATCACAGGGGCTATCTCCAGGTTCAACACAAGGGGCTCTAAGATATGCACACAATCAGAAATCATTATATATATGCCAGAAATTGTGCAATAATTAGTATGAATATAATTTGGTGGGTAATTTAAGCAGAACTGTTTTCATCACGTATAAATTAGGTTTTGTGGAACGTAGTCCTTACGATCAGGTGAACTGAGCAAATTCACAGTTCCCGCCTTTGTTAGGGTCCCAGGATCAGTCATCTTCAGACAGGAAGCCATTCTGTTATCAGTTGGGCAGTTGACCTTCCGAGCAACCTGCAGAGTGGGTGCAAATTATCTGTAATTACCCCCATGTTTTATGCATGTTTCTATTATTATTTCCTTATTTGATCAAAAAAAAAAAGAAAAGTGGTTATATGTAAAGAAGCTGCTATGTACCTCCTCAGCAAACCTACGAGGGTCTCTGTTGAGTGCCCAGGGGCAAAGTGCCACCCCACTCTGGGAGATGGCTCTCCTGATGATCCCTTTATTGTGGGGAGTGAGAGTCTGTAGGTGGAATGTCAGGAGAAATACATATTTCACTATCTGCTTTGAAATGAGTTCCACCTATGGATAGATGGTCAGAAAAAGAACAAATACTCTTACCTGGAAGCTAACACTAACTCCACCTGCAGATTCTCCAAAGACGGTGATGTTGTCAGGGTCGCCTCCAAATGAGCGGATGTTTCTGTGCACCCAGGCGATGGCGGCCTGCTGATCCCACAAACCGTAGTTTCCTGAGGATTAAATATAATCAAGTTTGTAGAAAGAATCACTATTTAAATGGAAGTATTTCTGTATTGGCAGTCCAGCATGTACCAGGTTCTGTAAGATGTGTGTACCTACCAGGTAAATCAGAATCTCCAGTGCTCATGAAGCCCATAGGTCCCACACGGTACCCAAGTGTCACTACAATAACATTCCCTCTGTCTGCTATCTCCTTTCCATAGTACATGTAGTTATCAAGGTAGTAAGGCCCCATGGAGCCTCCAATCATGAAGCCTCCTCCGTAGATCCAAACCATGACAGGGAGACCAGAAGATACTAGAAGGATGAAGACAGTTAGCACTGGTCTAATTTAATATATAAACATTTTTGGCTTCTGTCTTTACCTGAGCTGCCATGAGGAACCCAAATGTTAAGGTACAGACAGTCCTCACTGCCTACGTAGCTATTCTGGAAGAAGTTCAGCTGAAGGCACTCGTCTCTGTACTGTGTGGCCTTTAGAACACCTGACCAGAAACACACATTAAAAGAGTAGTGTGTTATCATTTAAGATTACCATGAAGCATCAAGTATGTTATTATTACATATTTCTTCACACAGAGCTGGCCTTAGCGAATACTTATTTCACTTTGCAAGCAGAAGATGAAACATATTTAAAAGGAAATGAGCAGAAAAAGCTTCTGTGAGTTTCAAACATAATTGTTAAAGAGGTCAAATCTAGTGAAAAATGCTGTCCACCCACCTCCCCAACCAGGGTGACGCTTTGGTTTCTCAAACCTTCCAGGAATGTCAGCAAAGGGAATTCCCTTGAAGATGTCCATGGAACGGGATAATCCAAGACTAATTGTTTCACCCTCAACCATCCCTCCCTCAGTTTGCACCACGCCAAGCTACAGAGATTAAGGCAATAAATGGACTAAATATGTGAGCCATAAAAAAAGATGGATGTTTGGGTTTTTTACCACACTGATTAAATTGAGCACAATATGTTTCAATTTGAACACTTAGTGTAACAAAATTACACATGTTGTAATCACGCAGTCACAGCTGAATTATCAGTGCACAACCGAACTTGAAACATATTCTGCACAGTGAAACCTTTAGAGATATCCAAAAGAAAGTCTGTAAACATGAAAAATACATTTTATGTGATACTTACAGAGGCTGCAGAGGCCGTCTCCAGAAAAACAGCAACAGCAAACAAAATCCCCAGCTTCAGCATCATGATCAAGCTGTCAGAATTTCCCTGATTGTCAGCCAGACTTTTATAAAGGAACCAACATTGCACAACATCTGACCAACGTGGAGTCCGTGGCCCCTGGTTTTCTCACTGTTGAATAATATTTAACCACCTTGTATACACTACATCTTCCCCCAAACTTCCCCACATTTAACTAGAAAACCAAAATCGACTAAAAAGAATGGTTAATGGTAGTTATCATGAGACATCTCTTTTAATGTCTGCTCTAATAAGTAGGTAAGCTATTTATAATTATTTATAAATATACAATAAAATTACAAATGATAAACAAGGAGCACAAATACTTTTATTCTTAGTCAACAGAAAAACTAATTCCGATACATACTCGTGAAAATTAGCTGGAGTTAACTGGTGTTATTAAAATCTTTCTTGGGGAAAAAAAAGAAAAATAGTCTCTTTTTATTTTATGTTCTGCACTTCTTCTATTTGCAGGTTTTCTCTACATCTAAAGAATATCTGGAGGTGCAGATGCCACCAATATTGTGTTTGGCTTGTATTTAGTTTAAATACTTCAAAAACTTCAAAAACAGTCAGTGTATTAAAAAAGGAATACCATGACACAATATATATCTGTTTTTCCTTACTTATCATCTGATAAGGAAAAGTGGGCAGGAGAATTGCAAAGGAAAAGACAAGGCGTATGCTGAGAATCAGAACAGCCTTACACTAGTATCTCCTTAACAGGGTGAAAACTATACAGAAGATAGACTACAAAACATGCATGTGACTTTACCATAACGTGTTCAACCCCCCTTTTTTTCAGTGTTGGTCGTATAAACAAGAACAGCCAAATATTCCTTAATTTCAAAGGTTAAAATTTTAAAAAAGAAGGAACATTCAGGGCCACATGAACTGACAGCAGCAGCACCACAAAACCAGCTTTTGACATTGGAAAGCTGCTGGATTTACTAGAACGCCACAGTGTCAGTTTTATGACTGAAAGTTGTGAACAGAGATGTTTTGGTGGCTGGTCTCATGCATATGTATTTGTAAGAGTTTCACTTTCAGGACAAGAATTAACGTGATTGTGATATTTGCTGCTAAAAGAGTTTATTTCTAGGAGCGGGAGATGAAGTCATCAGGACCAGGTCCTAAACGGCACTTTGCTTGGATGGCTGAAAGCCGCGCGCGTGGTGCCAAAACGTTCGCCCTAAAACTCTTCACTTATTCCTCAGGCTGAGTGTCTAGACACAAGCCCCACTCACTCTCCGTCAGAAACACTGGGAGTTTCACTGGGACAAAAATGAACTGAATTGAGCTTTTTTTCTTGGCATTGCGCACCCAGCGAGCTGCTTTTCTCTGCTGAATCTGTAACAAATAGGAGTGTCAGCCTTCTCACATTTATCTGAATTGCCAGCAGAAGTGTCAGCAGTGTCTTTGACTACAGCTTAAGAGAAACTGCTTTTTGGGGCTCCTCTATTTACCCAAAATGCCTGAACATATTTAGAAAAAAAAAGAGATCCACAAAAACAGTACAAGTACAGGACCAAAGTTCATGTTGTTCTTCAGTGTTTTGCAGTTCATAGTTCAAATTGAACACTCTAAATATTTTATTCATGTACTTTCTGAGTGCCTTGTTCAGTAAAAACAAACAAACAAAAAAAACTTAAAACAGGAGACTGGAACAGTGTTGTTTGGTTTGAATCTCAATTTTGGGCCTTACGGTCGAAAATTCAAAATTCAATTTGTAGTCGTTTGTTGCAAATTTTAAGTAATTACCCGTTTATTAGTTACTTTGCTATCTTTTTTTTAAATCTTTAATTTAATACGCCTAAAGGAGGAAGACCACAACAACAGGACATGGCATCCGGCGATTTTTAATGTTGGTTATGAATGTTATTTGGTCAGAAAAACTGAACCTTTATTTGTGTCCATGGTGAACTCCAGTTATACTGTAACTAACAAAAATGTCAATTTAAACGCAAACACAAACGGTTTCTCTACATTAACAGCAAAGGGAACACAACTATTACACAAACCTTTCAAAAGAACATAATTTCTTTATTTACACGGTCACATTTTTAAAGAAACTGATGACACAACATATTAACAGTCAAATTTATGTCAACACGTGGTTTTATTGTGTTACATGTAATCTAAAATTTCGGTCTCCATCTCATTTTCACTTCCTTCAGATGGCTGAAATTCATCTTCCTCATCCTCCTCTTCATCCTCCCTATTCTCATACTCCCCCACTTCATCTTCCTCCTCCTCTGCATAAACATCTTTTACGCTTTGGCCTTTACGTCTTCGTCTTTTGGGTAATTCCGGCAGCACTGAAGGACAAACAGAACAAAAAGCCAAAACCAAAAAGTAAAAAGTGGGTGCCAGGTGGTCTTGTTCATGACTCATTTACTTCAAATACTGAAAATAGTCACTGTTAAGTTTTGTCTATGAGTTTTGGTTTGTCATGATAATCCATAATCAGTGCTTCAAAATGTTAGTGCACAAACAAACAGGTTTATTTTTAGGGTAGCATGTTAGCATTTTTCTATTAGAACAACGCAGGGCATCAATGTTTCTGCAGGAATTGTGACTCCAATCATGGAACCAAAAACATAAAAAGTTGACCTACTATCAAAGAAAACATTAATGGATAACAAGAGCTGCTAAAACCAATTTTGCTCGAAACATGGATGTTTTTTTTTTAAAGATTTATTGTTGGCATTTTGCAGATATTGGATAGTGACAGAAAGAGAAAGGTGCCCAGCAAAGGTGCCTGGGCTGCAATCTCAGTTGGACCACCGGTTGACTAACGTTAATATCTGAACATAGTTCAGTCCATCCAGTTGTTGTTCACACTCTTTTACTTAAAACTAGACTATGTAACTGGAGTAGCTGCTGGTCATAAGTAGGCTTAGAGGGAAAAAACTTTGCAGCTAATGAATAGAGAAGAGCAAAGAAAACTATCAGGTGAGAAACTAAACTAAAAGCAGGGCATGATTTGGAGTAAAAGTAAAACAAGTTCTGGGTGCACACTGTGTCAAGTTAACATACTCTAATGATCAAGGCGGTTACACAGTAATAAGCGTCACAACTTTTTCCTTACCTGGCTTCTGCGCTCTGATCACCGCCTTGATCATGGCTGAGATCATGTCCCTCAGCTTGTCTGTGGTGCCAACGACACACCAGCCGTCACGCTCGTCACAGTGCTGCTCGTTTCCGTTGTTCTGCTCGATCTCCTTTTGGATGCTGCAAAATGGCAAACGCTTACATTAGTCATTCTAATGGAACCACGACATATTTGATAAATCCACCAGATAATTAAAATGCTACACTGGATACTTTAAAATAATAAAATCTTTTTCATTGTTGCTCCTGTTATGTATTCATAAAAAATAATTTCACAGAATCGTACATTCATGTTTTCCTCCCTATTAACATTAGCACATCTTGCTATCTTCTCTTATCCCACCAAAAACAGAAACAGCCAGCACTTCGGAGTATACAAAATATATCTGAAAAGCAGTTAAATCTACTCTTTGAGAATCTTTAGATAACAACATTTTTAGGAGTTAGGTGAAAGGACCTGTGGAAAACCCAGACATCAGTTTGATCAACTTTATTTAGATGAAAAATGATGACAGATGCGAGTAGATATGACCGTTATGAACATTACTGTGTATTACCTTTCCACATCCAAATCACAGACCTGGTAAAACATTTGTCTGTGAGGAGGCAGCATGCCCTCTCTGAAAATGTAGGATGATTCCTGTGGAGATGAAACAGAGGACACAGACAGCTTCTCCATTACTTTTTTTGCAAGACAGCTTGCATTTAAACTGTCATTAAATGCCTTTGTAGCTTCAGGCATTTTCACTATCATGCTATAGAAATGTCAATGTGTTCAAAAAAAGAAAAAAAAAAAGATTTCAATAAATGAACAGAATATACAGCACTGGGCTAAAGTTTTGATCCACCCCTCATTTCCTTTTGAGTGTCATCTGTAAAACACGGTGGCGTCTCTGTCATTATTTGGGGCTGCATTTCAGCCAGTGGTGTCTTGTCAAAACTGACTGAATTATAAACACAGAAATGCGTGTTTAGATTTTAATCCAACATGCAGTGGGATCTGGAAAGTATCCAACTGACAGCAGTTCGGTTTTCAGCATGATCCCCGACCCACTTCCAAACAGTAAAAGATAGAAAATCATGTCATGGATTGGCCTCCCCAGAGCTGTTTCAGTCTTTAAATGCTGTATGTATTTCAAGCGAAATGTAAAGAAATAAGGCATGGCTTCAGACTCAAGACCTTTGCACAATACTGTAAACTCTGGCCATACAATCATGAAATTCATCCCATCATATATTCTTTTTTAAGCATGCTTCTAGAAGAATACTCAGGGTCCCATGAAGAAGGAGAGCTTTAATTCAAGTTGGGTTCAATTTAGTTCTATTTACAAAGCCCCAGTTTACAACAATGGTCACCTTACAGTGCTTTATATTCTAAAGACACAAAAATAGAGAGAATTTCAAAATGAAAAATCCCCTCCCCATCCTGCAAGAGGTTTGTTTAACAGGAAGACACGGCAGAAAAACTAGGTTCAAGGCTCTGACTGGATGGGGAAAAATATAACGGAAAATATGAACATATAAAAAACAATTAACAAGCAGCACCAAACACAACTTCTGAGAGAGCAAACAAAACCTACTGACTATCAACAGAGGCTTATAAAAACACGAGGAGTAAAATGAGGGGAATGAAGGAGAAGTACATCATGGGAAGCGTACCTCATCAAGCCTAAATATAAGTGTTATCAAAAATGTTTTTTTAAAGCCTGATATTGTAACTATAGAAGGTGTGTGTGCTTAAAACATCTGGCATGTTTGCTCTGATAATGGTCACTGACCTTCAGCTGGTATGTGACTGGAGCTGGATCTCGACTGCTGCTGGGACCCTCCTGAGTGGGAAGATCCATCACACTAGCTGGCTGGGGTGCTGGGGAAAAAAGGACAGCACAACACTGAATAGAGCAATGACTTCATTTACTAACTTAGTAACAAGGTTACTTTTAAAACACTTGAGTCTTGACAATTCATACACTGCACTCACCGCTCTCCCTTTTGTGTGAATATATGTGCAAATCAGAGGCTCTGATAGGCTCACAAATAATATTTGTGTGCATTATCCTCCATACTTCTAAAACACTTACCCGACTTGTTTAATGTGTTTGGCAGACTGTAGTTCAGGGAGCTTCTCTTGGCTTTTATTGGTATGTTGGATAGCAAGTAGCCTAAAAATGGGAACAAATGAAATCAAAAATGCTCATCATAACAAACTAGCTGATTTTGCAAAATGACTAAATTGCTCAAGTTTGTTTTTTGCCCTTTTGAAACACAAACGCTGATGTTAAATGTAGAAAAAGTTTCAACAGAAACGGAGAAATCCTGCTCTCACCGTGCTTGGAGCTACAACGGATCCTGAAATCCAGCATCTGATATTTTTTGGCCTCTGGGGTCTTTCGGGGATCGTAGCCGAGCTTCACCCACAGGCTTCTCCACGGCCCTGTCACCTACATACAAAAAGTCTACCTATGTTAATCTCTTTTTACAGGAAATGAGAGACTGCACAAGTCTCTCATCCAGCAGATGGACATAACAATATCAACAAAAGCATGTAATCTAGTAATCTTTATTACTTTTGAGCATTTATTTTTTAGGACTTGTGGCATTTTAGGCTTTGACTTGATTCAATGTTGTATAGTAAATGGATATTACTTATTCAGTGTCATATTAAATAAGTCATAGCCTTAAACCAATGGCTAAACTTTTAGCCAAATAGGGAAATGTAAAGTAAACTATTATAGCTAAATTACCTCTAAGCTTAAATTCACCCTACAAATATAAATTCTGCTTATTGCTATGCAGTAAATTAAATATTAATAGGTTAAATTTGTCTTTTTAAGTATTTCATTCACTACACAGTTGTATAAGTGTACATTCTTATTCATGACAATATCACTGGTATTTGATTAAAATGGAAGCAAACACAGACATTTCTAAGATTTTAGGGCAGACTGAGTAAGTACAGCAGATTTTTTTAATTAAAATTTCAATATTTCAAAACACCTGAGTGAAGTCGTTGATAACCTCACCATGTAGTAGGCATAGAAGGGCAGCAGCAGCTTCAGTTTATCAGGGTGGAGGTTGATGTTGGCTTTGACTGCGTTCCGTGACCAGATGGGCCGGCTCTCAAACATCTAGGTGCAAAGTATTTTGAGATTAGATAATAACCAAACATGATGGAAAGCAATATTTATGTAACATTATATAAAAGATAGCCTTGTAACATTTTGCTATTTTGGAGAGAAAACTGCTGATTATTGTTGGTTGACCTGCGCTTCTGAAATCAGGTGATGGAAAACGAACAAAAATACCAGTAGATGCAGATTGTGAGCCAAAAAACACAACAAGACAGAGTTTTCAAAGTGTCCGAGCAGATGTAAATACAGCTGTGCAATCTCCCCTCAGTTCCTGCGCTTATCAACTAGTGACCCTTGCAATCAGAGTGTGGCTGAGTGCTGGACACACCTTTTTCAGCTGCTCTTCAGCCTTCTTGTCACACTCATTCATGCAGATTCGCTTCCAGGTCACTTTAGCTGCCTCGAGGCACTCTGCAGGCACGACGGGATCAGTGAAGCTGACAAAAATGGCGTTGTGGGGCCGGCCAGCGCGATTTAAACCAATGAAATTCTTACTGTCACCTGGCATTTGGCTACAAACGCAAAAAAGAGGTGAAATATTATAGGTATCACCCTGAAACTAAAGATCGATAAAGGCTTCCCAATATTGCTGTTTGGGGGTTTACAGTGGTTTACTAACTTTAGATGGACGTCAGGCCGATAGAAATAATCCACGGGACTGTCGAGGCGTGAGAAGATGGGTGGGGGGAGAAAGTAAGGCATGGGCTGCTCAAAGAACTCTTGACTCTCGGGTTTGCGGAGGATGATTTTGTCATACAAAGACGTATGTTTTCCACCTTCTGAATGCACAGCGAGGCACTGGAAGTCTGCCAGCCCTGCAAACGGCAAACATCAGAACAAACATTGTCACTTGCATTATTTGTACTTTTTCTGATACGCTGTCATCTTCTGTCTGAGATCAAACCACCCTGTGACAGAAAGCATTGCCATGCTGGAATTTAAGACAAAGGGATTGAGTGCATGGACATTTTTCGCTTTCAGAAGTGTGGCATGCCAGAAACCACTGCCTAAAACAAGTTAATATGATGTTTGGTAAGATCATGGGAGGGTCCCCGTGTCAAGACAATATATAATATAATTCCCACAGATGTGACCCCCCATTACTGAATTTCATTGAAAGAAAAAAAAAAGAAATTCTGCGCCCAATAAATTGCACCGATAATCTTCATATTTCATCTCCTTGTTTCATGTGCTGGCATTTGATGTCTGAAGCAATCTTCCTAAGTTGTCTAAAACAAAAAGTAAATAAATAAATCTGCCATTTGGCCACTGGAGGGCACTGTAGTAAACATGTACAGCATCAGTCAAACTGGATTTCCTTTGATTGTTTAAATTCTCACTTTTAACATGATCAAGATGCCACATCGGTAAGATCATCATGACTAAATTACGTATAAACTGTATGAGGAACGAATAAATATTAGAGATTCTTAAAAAAGTGAAACCAAACATTGAAAGAGGACCAAAGGCGAACAAAATTAACACTTTATTATGCTACAGGTGGATAACTGAGAGACACACCCGTGAATTTGTATGTGGTTCCAATGACTCCGAGCATGTCCATGTGGATTTCAGCATCCTTGGGGTCATTTTTTCGCGCCCGCCGTCGCACTCTGAGGAGGAGGTTGCCTGATGAGACGCGGTTTCCGTACAGTGAGTGACAGAAAGGGTCTTGGGGCCGGTAACGCAGCTCGAGACGCTTGCTGGGGTTGGAATAGGTCTGTGGGATTAATGGGAAATAAAGGGTACAGGTATTAACCACAAAAGTGAGAAAGATTTGAGTATCAGTTAATTACCCACAAAAAAAAAACAATTTAACATGCAAAATAGACAATACATTTTAAATAAAACAGCTCTCCCCTCCAATCCCACAAAGCTACAACCAAGGGCAGGAACGTATGTTTCATATGTTTTATGAAATATTTAAACTTCAAAGAAATTTAAATACCAACTTGTTATTTGTGTATCTCAGTGGAGCACAGCATTCAAATTTCTCTGTTTCAACCTATGGGAGCCAGTGCACCTGGCTGTAATTAAGCCAGGTTGCAGGAGAGGGCGCTCATGAGAAAGTCTTCAAAGGATTGGAGCTAAAGAAGGTAAAAGGCAAAATAATTCTAATAATTTGTGCTAATTGTTTGGGTAACAATTTACGAATGGCCTTCCTCCCTTCGTGACAGCTTTTTTATCTGGAAGGTTAAAAATGTTAAAATGTTGTTGTTATAATCATAAAGATGGAAAAAACAACTGGTGTTACAGTTTATTGCCTTTCCACTGTGATCCTAGGTTCTGGTGGTCATGAATGAGCTTTTCCTCATTCAGCAGATGTAGATTAGATTAGAGATTAGATGAAACTTTATTAATCCCTCGGGTGGGTTCCTCCGGAAAATTCAGTTTCCAGTAGCAAAGCACCGAAAGAAGTTGCAAGTTACAGATACATTAAGGGGAATGAGAGTAAGGATATAAGCATAAATACACCATATATACACATATATAGATACAGAATATACAATATGGATAAACAGGATTGCTCATTTGAGTGAGTATATTGCACAGTGATTATTGCACAGTCAAATATAAGAATAAAAACAAAACAAAAACCAAATATTGCAAATATTGCACAGTGTAGAAAAGCCCCTACAACTCAGTTGTTCCCCCCTCCTTTGTCCTCCTGTTTCTCCTCCCTCTCCCCTCCAGTGAGGAGTTAAACAGTCTGATGGCGTGTGGGACAAAGGAGTTTTTAAGTCTGTTGGTTTTTGACTTTGGGAGAAGCAGCCTGTCGCTGAATAGGCTCCTCTGATTGTTTACGACCGTGTGCAGAGGATGCCCGGCATTGTTCATAATGTCCATCAGTTTCTTTAATGTCCTTTTCTCTGCCACTGTCACCAGAGTGTCCAGCTTCATGCCGACCACAGAGCTAGCCTTCCTGATTAGTTTCTCCAGCCTGGATGAGTCCTTCTTTGCTGTGCTGCTCCCCCAGCACACCACAGCATAGAAAAGTACTCCAGCAACCACCGACTGGTAAAACATCCTCAGGAGCTTCCTGCAGATGTTGAAAGACCTCAGCCTCCTGAGGAAGTACAGTCGGCTTTGGCCTTTTTTATACAGGTGCTGCGTGTTGCATGTACTGAATGAGGAAAAGCTCAGACACATTGTTGCAATGAATCTTTTTTTCTTCTTAAAATATCTCAGGCTGCCCTTCATCTGTTTTGTTAATGGTTCAGTCATTAAGGCATCAAACTCATTTAACAGGGAATAATACCTTCTGATGACTGGCAAATTTTAGTGGAGTTGAAAAATAGGATTTTTTATTTTTTACTTAGGCTCATGTTTTATATGCATACACATATACTCACTGGTCGTGTTCAACTGCTCATCTAATCAGCCAATCACATGGCAGCAACTCAAACAGTAATTCAAACAACTGCTCATTACAACCATGTTTTGCAGAAGAGCATCAATGAATGCAAAACGCATCGAACTCTGAAGCAAATGAGCTATGGGAGCAGAAGACCACACCTGATGCCACTACTATCATCTAAGAACAGGAAATTGAGGTTATGGTTCACACATTGTCACAGAAATTGAACAACAGATGACTGGAAAACTGTCTCCGGCAAGATTCTGATGTGACGGTCCATGTCACAAAGCTCAAAGATCATCTAAAATTGGTTTCACTGCACTGAAATGGGCTCTACAGTAAGCAGAAGTCAATCCAAAAGAGCAGCTTTGCATGTGGTGCAACAGGAGATTTGCATCATGAATGTGACGCTGACAAATCTGCAACAGTGTGATGCTATCATACCAATATGGACCAAAATCTCTGAGGACTATATCCAGCAGCGTGTTTAATGTATGGCACAAACTATTAAAGCAGTTCTGAAGGTAAAAGGGGGTCCAACCATGTACTATCAAGGTGTAGATGGTTCATTACATGTGAAAATGTGGAGGTTTTCAGGACACACGTTTACGTCTTTACATTTAATATAGAAAGAGTAAATTATAGGGAGGTGTGGCCAGCTTGATTTTAAACTGGAACTGTATAGGAGACCCAGCCCTAAAATGCGTTTTACAGCGCTGATCCAAAGCCTGAAAAGATCCCGGTTTTCCTCACAGACCACTTGAATTACAAAATGCTGAAAGACTGTAACTGATATAGTTTAAAACACCAAGTAAATAAAGCGATACATCAAATAAAGCGATGTATTTAAGTTACAATGTTTAAAAAAAATGAAAATATATTTTCTATGCGCTCATTAGCCGACACAATGGTTTTCAAAATAAAAGCCCGAGACTGATCTGTGTCCCAGCTTACTTTCCGCTTACTTTTGTTACTTTTTGTTCACCACCCAAAGTGGCCAGCATCCTGTCCACGCTGCTGAAGACCCCCGGATACTCCACACACACCAACTTCTTGTCCTGGAGCTCCACGGTGGACGAGCTTCCCGGGACATCCTCGTGTTCGGCGGGAAACGTCAGCTCTTTGAGAGTAAAATCCAGCTTCGCGTCCCTCATATCCGCCATACTGACTCCTTAGCTGACTAAAAATTAAGAGTAATGTAATGAACCAACTACTTTAGCCAAAAAGAACACGAAAGAAAACACATCTAACTCCTGCACCAACAGCCGTACGAGCATGTGTTCAAGTCCAAAATAACTCCGGGCGGAAACATTTCAGCACGCATGACGTTCCGGTAGCCTTTCAAAATCAGGACTCAAGACTCAAGAAGTTTATTGTCATTTTGTATGGTGTAACCCAGGCAAAAACGAAATAGTGTTTCTCGCCAGCATCTACAGTGCAATAAACAATACAGTTTAAAAAAGAATAAGCTTAAAAAGGCAGTAATAAATTGCAACAATGGGTATGGATAAATGACATAAAATCTAAGTTATAAAACAAACTCAAGTCACATTCATTTGGGTAGGTAGAAGCAGTCCTTTCACAGAAAGGGATGGTTAAATTAGGTAGTCTGTGTGTCTGTGTGCATGCGTGCGGGGGCATTACAGTCCCTTTGTGGACCTCATAGTGTAGCTGTGTGAATAGCTGAGTGGGTGGGGAGGGGGCACAGTCTGTTTATCAGTCTCACAGCTTGTGCAAAGAACCC
The DNA here is from genome assembly GCF_964374335.1 of Astatotilapia calliptera. Lineage (NCBI taxonomy): Eukaryota > Metazoa > Chordata > Actinopteri > Cichliformes > Cichlidae > Astatotilapia > Astatotilapia calliptera. The sequence continues at coordinate 34,337,266 of NC_137428.1, read as the reverse complement.
TTCCAGCATCCTGGTGGTTCTGCAGCTGATGCTCCTGTACCTCTTGTCAGACGGCAGGAGGTAGAACAGGCTATGCGAGGGGTGGTGGGGGTCTCTGATGATGGAGATAGCTCTGCATATGCAGTGCTGTTTGTAGATCTCCTCCAGAGACGAGAGAGGGACACCAACAATCCTCCTGGTAGTCTTAACAATCCTATTGAGTTGACACTTCCCATAGGACTTGCAATTGTCAAACCAATATGTAAAACTTTGTGTTAGGATGTTTTCAATGGTGTGAGGTGAAGTGTGGAGAATCCTGCTTTTCTGAGTCTCCTGAGGGAGTAGAGACGCTTTGTGCTTTTTTGATAACTGCTGCAGTGTTAATGGAAAAGGACGGGTCATCAGCTAGGTGTACACCCAGGAACTTAACACTGCTGACCCTCTCGACAGCAGCACCATCTATGATGAGGTCTGTGTGGTGATCTCTGCCAGACTTTATGAAATCGATCACCATCTTCTTTGTTTTGTCCACATTGATGGTGAGCTTGTGGGATCTACACCACACTTCCAGCTGCTCCATTTCCATTCTATAGGCAGACTCGTCATTGTCAGTGATGAGACCAACCACAGTTGTGTTGTCTGCAGACTTCACAATGTTTGTTGTGATTTATAAGTACACACCACTGTGAATTTATAAGTACACAGTGGTGTGTACTTATAAATTCATTTTAAACAACTTAAAATCCCATAACAACACTATAAATACAAGCTTTTTTCAGCCTTTTTTTTTTTTTTGCCTGTCCCGTTTGACTCTTTTGCCATCAGAATTGTTGTCTAAAGGCAAAGAAAGATGCCCAACGGATTTACTTTACCAAATTGACCATCCCAGCCTTTCCATAATGGTCCATTTGATTCACCTTTTATTGTTTATTTTATTTTCACTTGCTGAATACGGGACAGACTTGACTGGGGGAAAGAAGGGAAGAAAGAAAGAGGGAAAGAGAGACAGCTGAGAAGAGGGACGGGGGAGAAGGGCAAAAAACAAAAACCAACAGAATGGGCAGAAAAAAAAATAAAAAAAATGCATCTATCACCTGGGTCACCTGTTGAGAAAGAAAAAAAGAAAACAAGCAGAAGAGAACAAGAGTAATAGAATAAGCAACATCACAATGATATATGGGAATATGACAGTAAATACTAAATATTAAACATTATTGTGCAGCACATAAGATCAACAGAACACAGTGTGCTTTGAGGTAGGAGCCAAAAAGGGTGTAGTTTGTGGGTGTGATCACCCGTGTGTACACCTGTGAGCATGGACGCGCTTGTTTTTAAAAGGTTCCTTCATGTAATAATCTGCTAGAGGGTGTGGGGGGGCCACTGCCCCGTCCTCCAGGGCATCAAGCAGGTATGGAGGAGATCAAAACTCCAGACATCCAGAGGCCCCCAGAACACAAGAGACCAAGGAAGACCAACAGAGGGGCAGCTGCGCCACTGTCCCAGAGAGAGCTGAGGAGAGTCCCAGATGAAGGCTCACTCAGCAGCTGCGGAGCAGAAGCCAGGGGGAGTTGCAGTGACACGCCCGTGAGTGTGAGTAATGTGAATGTCTAAGTTGTAGGATAAAATTGAGGCAGAGGCAGCCAGAAGGGGACAGAGGGGGGGGGGGGGGGTAGCCTCCTCTGCACCCTGGTGACATACCCCTACTCCAAGGTCCTGCATGTGTGGGTGGTTGTGGTGGAGCGGGAAGAGGGAGGCAGCTGGAGATGGGGAGGGAAGGAAGGGAGGGGCAAGTGACCCCTCCCTGGGGCCAGCTCCCCCGCTGACCCCAGTAGGCACCCCCATACTCCGCGACCCGCCCGGGAAAGGGGCCCAGGCCCATCCAGACCGGGGCCCAGTGCAGCAGCGCCGCCCGGCCCCACAGAGCCCGGGACAGTCCGCCCAACCCCACCAGAGAAAACTGCACCCACCCCACCATCCACTCCTCTTCCAGACTACATAAGACAATAAACACCCAGGCTGAGATCTTCCTCCACCTCTCCTGTATCTCCCCCTCCTGCAGAGAGAGTTCCTGAAGAGAAGAAAGATGTGACAACCTCCCCCACCAGTTGAAGAGCCCCCCAGGTGGCTCGACGCACCGGCGGCACCCTGCGCCAGGGATGGGCCCCCATGCACCCACAACCCCGGCAGCACACCAACCAGGACCCAAGCCCCCGAGGCCCGGCCAGGGCCCCAGCCCAGAGACGGAGCACCCCCAGAACCTCACGCCCATCCCGGACCCACCCAGGGGCAGCCAGGCTACCAGGTCAGTAACCCATGTCCGTCAGCACAGACCCTCCCCTAGCCCCGCTGCACGCAGCCACGAGGAAACAGTCACCTGAGAGCCAACAGAGCCCCTAATTGGACATGACCGCTACCCCGGGTTGAGCCCCCCAAGAAAGATTCCTCCGGGGAACCCCCCGACGCCCTAAGCCTGTCCCTACCCCCACACCAATCACAACAGTGAAGGCGGGACCAAACTATGACCCCCCCACCCCCACTAGGTGATGAAGCTGATCAAAGGAGCCCAGAGCAATTGATCTGATGTGGTGGCAGAGGCTGTATCAAGACTAATGTAATTGTAACGCTAAGTTATTAAAGGACTAGTTTATGTCAATGGATGAATTTACTGACTGACGCGCAGAAGAAATAGTTCTTTATGGAGCCTAGATGGTGTGAATGATGAGACCAAAAACTGCAATGTCTTGTACCAAAAATATATTGAATAAATAGGGGAAAGGGGAAATGGAACAAAATAATTAACACAACACACAATGTAAATGTCCACAATTAAATAATAAATCAATGCTGTGATTTTTCTGTGCAAGAGTCCTTTTGCTAAGAGTCCCTTTTTTTTTTTTTTGGTCCTTTTCTTTTTAAAGTTCACTTTTAAGGTATTCCTCCTTAGGGTCCAGCTTCATACAATGGGAAATATGTCCGTAATCCAAAGACGGCTAAGTGGGGGAAAAGAGGGGAAAACAAAGAATGGTCCCACCGGCTCGCCACTTCAATATGAAGAAGATCAATTCAAAGGGGAAAAAAAACCTGACCTGTAGGTCAGAAAAATGTCCATTAGCACATCAAGTTCGATTCAGTGTACCGGTAAACAAATATATTCTTCTGCAAGTCTAGGTAACAATGCAAATCATAAATCATCATCAATCAATGTACAACAGTTAAATCATTAATCATCTTGGCTACGTAGCTTAATCTATACATTCCAGTAGCGTTCGCTACAAACAATACAAAAACAACAATAAAGAAAAACCACTGTCTAACAGACAGCATAGCCGAATTCAAGGCAACACATAACAATAATCATTCAATCGCACTTTGTTTCAAAGTAAGCCCATAAAAATGCTTAAGTAAACAGAAGTGTTCAAAAACAGCGGTTTTTGAACCGAAGTTCTGCTCGCGGTGGGAACGCCGCCGCACAGTCATTTTTTAATCGCGAAAACGATCGGCTGGTTACTGACAACCAAAGGTTGTAAGATATTAAGGACACTTACCGCTGAGTTTAAAGTTTAAAGATGAATTGAGGAGAGAAAACGCTTTGTTTTCCAATACCGCTCTAAATGCCATAAGCTCACAGCCACAGCAGGAGTCGAACCCGGAAGTATCCCTCCACAGCCGGTTTTCAGAGTTGCCGCGACGTGAAAGGAGCCAATCAGAAGAGGGACCTCAAATCAGCTGACGTGGGTCATGTGACAGGCAGTAGTTGATATGGGTTACATAATCTAATAGATAATTTCTATATTGGTTAGAATTAAGATTGTTTTTATTTTTCCAGTTCATGAGGACTGTTTTCTTGGCTATGCATAGGGCAGTGAAAACCATATGGGCTATATTCTTTTCTGAAGTGACATTATCTAAGCTGCCCAACAAACACACTAAGGGGGAAGTTGGAATGTTACATTTCAGACACTTTGATAAGTCTTCACATATCTCGCGCCAAAACTTCTGAACTGGTGGACAGAACCAAAGAGCGTGGATATAATTGTCCGGTGAATTGGTTTGGCAGTGTGAGCAGTTGTTGGTAGACGTAAAGCCCATCTTGAACATCCGATGACCTGTATAGTGCACTCTATGTAATATTTTGTATTGAATTAATTGAAGACTGGGATTTCTGATTAGATGAAAGGTTTTTAAGCAAATCTGAGACCAGAAGTTTAGGTCTAAGTTAACTGATAAATCCGCTTCCCATTTTGCAATAGGAAGTGATTTAGAAAACATTCTGTATATTTTGGATAGTAATTTGGGGGTTTTAAGAGTAAGAAATTGAACCACACTTGGTGGTGTTTGTAGTTCAACTTGACCCGGTTTAAATTTCTTTTTTACTATGGATTTAATTGGTTGATATTCTAAAAATCTTTTCTTGTTGATCCCATATTGTGTAACTAGTCCGTCAAATGAAATAAATTCTGTTCCTTCTAGTATATGTTCTAAATATTTGATTCCTTTGCCACTCCAATCTGAAAAGTTTATCATATTATTGTTTTGTAATATGTCAGGGTTGTTCCAGATAGTGTACCCAACGACTGTCTAATGTGACGCCGTATGTACTTTAATTCTTGCTTTTCTCACAAAACATGACAAAAGAATGTCATGTTTTGTGAGAAACAAATACAACTTTCTTTTTTTCAGAGTTTTCCATCTTTCTTTTTCGCTTTCTTTGTTAAAATACATTTATATGTTTTGGTAGAATATAGTACTTTACATCACAGTAAAAACAAAGTACAAAAGGCAGCCAGAATGGAGCAATGCTTCAGGCTCCCGAGAGCTGGATTCACTCATGTATTTTGGTTCCCCTTTAGTTTAGCATTAATAATTGGTCTCTGTATGTTATACATAATATACTATACATACTATAGACTATATGTCATGTTTCGGCTGTGTGGCAGGCAGGAGAGGACCCAAACGCAAACTCACAGAGACAAAAGTTAAACTCAAAAAACACAGCTTTATTGCTGGCGTGGAGTGGGACACGAAAAACAATACAAAATAAACTAAACTGGGAAAACTAAAGCACAAGGAGCCACAGGGAAAAATCACACAGCTATGATGGAGACTACGACACTGACAAAGAGAAACACAGGGCTTAAATACACAGAGGGATAACGAGGGAATGAGACACAGAAGGAGGGCACAGCTGGGAGAAATCAGGACTGGACGAGACAGAGACGCAAAACTAGAAACACTCACATGAGGCATGGACCTTCAAAGTAAAACAGGAAGTATCACACAGAGACGCGAACTAGACACAGTGGAGACAGCAACTAAGAAACAGAGACAAACCATAAGGCAGAGGTCTAAGAACCAAAATACACAGAGGGAAATACTCAGCTTTGAACACAAGAGACTAGACTAGAGGGAGTAACAAAAGACCAACCATGAGAACATAATGCACAATGCAGGGTGACAGAAAACAAGAAACTCAAACATGCAAAGACACACAATAAACAGAACAGAGGGGGCACAGAGAGACATGAAGGGCAGGGGAGACTTAACATGGGTTGAAACACAAGGGGGAACTAATAAGCAAATGAACATAGGAGGCCTAATGAGCTAAACATACTATAAACATCAAAATGAACTAGAACTCAAAACACTGGGTCCTAAGACCCAGGATCGTGACACTATATATATGCTGTTAACATGTAATATGTTTTTTGGTTTATCCCTTATTGGGGATTTTTTTTTTAAATATTTCCTTTTCATTCACTGTGCAGAAAGAATAATACTAGAAAATACTTGACTGTAGGTTCTTATGCTCACTTTATTTTTTTATAGGTACTGTTAAAAAAATGCACCTTCCTGTACAACTTTTAGCCTCATGATGGTGATGTGCAGATCTTCTTGGTTGCTTTAACATAATGTAAAGTCTATGTATTTTTAAATTGTATTAAACGCTGGGCACTTATGCAGTCACTAAATGTATCTTTGATTTGACTGAGAGATTCACTGCCGTCACTGTCTTTCTGTCCCGTACCCCACAAACTGCACACTGTTGAGACTGCTTTCTACTCCGAGGGGATGACAGTATTTGCTGACTTATATAGGCATATATATATATAAATATCTGCTGTGACACTCTGTTTACATAGATTCTTGTTTTTCTTCTTTTTGTCATACCTTTAGGGGAGTCAATGTTTTTTAAGACTTTTCATAGGATCATCTTACTTTTACTTTTTCCTATAATGTTCATTTGTGATAAAGCACAAGATGATTTATTTTTCCAATTTGGTAAATTACTTTGTGACATTTTAGTTAAATATTTTTACTTTAAAGAATAAAATAGAAGAGGTGAATGCAGGCTACAGAAAGTCACCGAGAGCTACCATGACAGAGAGAGCACAGGGAAAGGTCAGCTACTGGAAGACACAGAGATAAAACTGATTACGACTTCTTCCTGTAGTTCTGAGGTTTCTTTCACAGTGGACTTTTTTTTTTACCTGGCAGAAGAGATAAAGTACAACTCCATTAGCCCATTATGATATGCAGTTTGAAATGTGCAAAAACTAAGTGATTATAAATTATGGTTGCATAACAGGGAAGAAAACATTTGTCCCAGAAAAATTTACATTCATCTGACACCTGTTACACATCTTGTTAATAGCAGCTGGATCCTTTTTGCCTAATCTTGCTCCTAACTCTAATCCTGTTCCATCCCCAAGGTGCACTTTTGGCTTAAGATCTGGTGACTGTGGAAGCCATTTTAATGTTTAGGAAACCAGTTTGCAAATGATTTGATTTTTGATTTTTACAATCTTCTATGGTCTGGTTTTGGTGAGCTCGTGCAAACTGTAGCTTCAGATTCCTTCTTAGCTGACAGGAGTGACACTGTGTGGTCTTCTGCTGCTGTGGCCCGTCTGGTGTTTTGTGTTTAGGTTTGCTCTTCTGCTGACCCTGGTTGTAACTAGTAGTTCTTTGGGTAACTGTTGCCTTCCTATCAGAATGAATCAGTCTGGCCACTGAGTATATAGTAGTGGAAAATAGAAAAATAGATGGCTGCTGTACTACTTTTGGCCTCACGATGGCGGTGTCTTGCTAGACAACATTAAAGCTAACACAAGTAACCATCTTTTTGAATCCTCTCAGTCTGACTGAAGGAACATTATTTTTTGCACAGCATTAACAATCATATAAAATCTGATATTTTAACAGTTGATGAACATGCAGTTGTTCAGAAAGACAGAACCACAGTTGCCAGAGGCAAAGAGGAGTGGTCTCTGCCCCTCCCAAAAATGCAAACTGACTGTCACCCCCTCAGAGAAGAGAGCAGGCTCGACAGTTTTCTGTGTTTACCAACGTAAATATGTGTGTGTCTATAGTGACACTGTGTTTACTTTGATTCTTGTTTGTCTTCTTTTACTTTTTAAGCGAGTCCAAGGCTTAACACAAGATTTTAACAGTCATCAGTAGCAGCAGTTTTATTTATTTATTTTTTAATTACATGCATAGGTGTTCTGCAACTATACAGTATAAATGATCAAACTGTTGGTTACACTGCATGCTTCCATTACAGGAAGATATATACTGGAAACAGAGATAAAACAGATGATCACTTTCTCCTTTATGGTAGACATTTTGCCTTGGTGGAGCAGATAAAGCAGAGCTGTATCATAATCATTAACTATGACTCTATAAAGTGCTTACATACTGGATGACATGAACAGAAGAAAGGCTTTAATGATGCGGTTAGTAACGCCTGCATGTACGTTTCCTAATGTCCTAGTGTCCTATCCCAGTAGACGCTATTGTAGCTCATTGTTTCATGATAAAGAGGAGGGGATAGAAGACACACAAGACTCTGACTGACAATCTGTTGTGTGCTGTGGTGAAGTGAAGATTTTTTAGTCTTTCTGCCGTCCCTTTTTTCCTCTAGGGGGGCCATCATCCACTGGATATCCAACCAGCTCTTGGTGGTATCTGGCTTGAGAGCCTCTGCACTCCTCCCTGTCTTGCTGCTGGCCTGTTCCAGCCGTTACAGCGTGGGGAGGCCATGATAAGGTTATCAGTCGGCCTCCACAGCTCAGTTCACTCTGGAAGAGTCTGCTGCCCACAGATTTCACCCCTCCTTTCCTCCCACTCATTCTGACTTCTCACTCAGCACATCCCTTCTCCTGTCAACTCATCTCAGCAGCTGGCGGTTTATCAGCTGTAAAGGAAATCTGTATTTATGGTCATATTTGGATGTGTTATGTGAACTTCAGGCCACTCCTACAAAAGCCCAATCATTTTCTGTATGTAAAGCACAAGATTAGTATCAGTGATTTCTTTTACTGCTCTCTAGTTCATTTAAAAAGTGTCTTTTGCATGTTTTCTAGATGCTTATTAATGCTGAAAAGACCCTAAAATAAATCAATGACCTGCTGTGACCTTCTGTCAAATGTTGCATGACCAGGTAAAGATATGAAGGAATTTATTTCCCTGTGTTATTTGATTTAATCAATTTTTTTGTGATTTTGTGTGCCTAATGATTAATGGTTAATTTAGTAGCTATTAGCACATTTCAGTGAAATCAAACTTTCAATCCCCCTGGTGAGTTGCCCAATATTCCCCAGAGTTTTATAGCATAAATAGGGAAGATCCCATACTCACAGAGGCCTGTGAGCTCCATCTGTGTGCAGGGCATAATGCAAATCTCTGTGTTTGCTTTATACAAGAGGCCATTGTGACAACTCGTTCACATATTAGTTTTCCATTTCAGGCACGGGGAAAGAGTTAGAATTAGGGTTTGCTCTAAAAACATGGGATAATATTTAACATTTAACAACAGGAAGCTTAATGTCTGTGAGGGCCCTGAGACAAAGACAGATTCTCTCTCCTAGTGGCTGAAAATGTAACACTATTCCTGGCAATGATCAAATATTCCAGCAATCAGTGTTTTCACATCATCACTATGTTAAAATTCAAACTTTCTGCTCTTTCATTTGATGTATATATGTATATGTATTCATAGAACAAAAATATGGTCACTGGTAAGTTTGACACAGCACTCAGGCAAGGCCAGTGTGCTTCATCATCTAGAATATGTGCAGGAGCCTACTGTAGTGATTCATTAGTGTTTCTTACAGTACCACAGCAGGCTTCATCCTCTGGGGACTATGCCTGCAATATTCCTAGAGACTGACGAAAAATTGGAGATAAAACCTGAACCTGTAGGATCTCATGGTGAGGTCATTAGATGGCTCTGCTGTGTTTCTTAAACCACTTTTTCTGGTATGGTTTAGTCCTACTTGTTGAACTACAAATCAAGTAGTTTTGAATGATCACTTTATCCTCTGATAAAATGCTTCTATACAGATGGCAATGCTTTTTTCCAGCATATAATGTTCCTTCCAAGGACCATAAGAGCCTCTGAAAGGCTTGAAAAGTCACCAGTTCTCAACCCAGTTGAACTGCTAGGAAAATATTTTGGACCAAACTTTAAAGAGCTCTCAGTGACCATCATCAGAACAACAAGTGGGAAAATATCACTATTGAAGAAGATAGATTCAAGAGACTTTAAGACCCTTATCAGCCACGGCTAAACACCTTATATAGAGATGTTTTTTTTATTTATTTGTTTGAATTTTTTGTTTTTATTTGTGACGTCAAAGACCAACAGACTGGCCCACAGCATTAGACTAAAATAACATTAAGCTGTATCGTCTTGATGAATTCTCAATCATCCAGGTAAATAAATCTCCAAAGGTTGAATCTGCTCATGAAGAAGTCACTTGGATGAGTGATGAAACATTTCTCCCACTGAAAACGCTACGTCCAGATGAACAGAATCAACCTTTGGAGATTAAGCTGTATCTGCTTTTAAAATCATCTCAAGATCTCCTACTGGAAAATAAGCCATGATTAATTACTAACCAATGTGACTTGTTTTGTACAAAGAACCTTGTTTTGGCAGGAAACAGTATAAATATAAAATATAACTACATGGCTAACATCCAAGACTGCTGGCCAACCAGGACATCCCAGCAAGTATTAACACTTATCATTGCTTACAATTTTGTTTTAATTATGGTGGAAAGACAACACAGTGGAAGAATCTTCCACATCAAAATAATATTTTATTACCTGCCTGTACTTAAAAAGATCAGTTAAGGAGCTGAAGAGCCAATAAAGGTTACAATTCCTAAACTAAACGAAAATATTGCAGTGCTGAAGCTCTCCTAATAATTATTGACAGTCTGGATGCAACTTGAATGCAACATGTTGTTTCTGCCTCTAAAAAAGACGAAAAGCTCCCTCAAACATGCCAATCTGTTTTTTTGTTTTTCTCATGAGTCTTGTGGAACATTTTGTAGGTGTGTCCGTTTGTACACGTCATCCCTGCACTTATCTAGAGGAAGGCAGGACCACAACACTGTGCCACTGGCAATCAAATAGCATCACACCCCGAAGTTGTGTGACAGCAGTGGTTGTGATCGGTGGAGGCATCTGCCCCCAGTCCAGTCTTACAGAGGAAATCTGCTGACAGTTTGTTTTGTATTTGGTTTTTTCTGTTTGCCGATGATGGATCGTTGGCATGTCACACAAGCCTGACTCCACAGAGACAACAAACGTCTAGCTTCCTTGTGTTTTTTTAAATATATTTTATGGCTTGTATTTTAGCACTTGCAAGCTATATATATTTTACACCTCCGAGTTATTTATGAACCGGTCCAAAAATCCACCTAAAAGAAGTGTTTATACCAAAATTTTGAGTGCATAGTAATACATTCATGGTTATTATATTTTAATGGTTTACACCACATTGGCTGTCACACGTTATGTCCTGTAGTAGACACAACCTTAACAGGCATAATTGAATAGTACAGTCATGATGGTGAGAGATCTGATGTCATTAAACTGAAACTAATAAAACCACTCTTGTTCAGGGTATTTTCGGCATGATCTTATGAAGAACAACGAGCTAAAAAGGCAGGAAAGCTATCTTCTTAAATATTAAGTTGTTACACTAAATCTGTGAGACAAGTCATTTCAATCCTAAATCTGTCAATCACCAGGAATGTCAAATAAAAAGAGGAACAGGGACATCCGTCAGCCATAAAGCTTAAAAAAGAAAAAGAAAAAAAGGAAAAAAGTCTATCCCTTGTTTCTGGGATCAACTGTCACAGCCAGAGCAAGCTGGAGATGTGTCTTGTGGCACAAGTTTTGTTTGGTTACTGGTATATTACAACAGTAATGACTGAGAGACCTGTGACGTTCCTTTGATCTTACAGGGAAAGACACACCACTAGGGGAACTCCCACTCTGTCTTCCATGAATATGTCATTGATGCCTCAGGCCTTCATCCTGCAGAGTTTCCAGTGTACTGGCTGAGACTCATTTGCATAGATCAAATTTGCAAGACAAATTCAGCGCTGTGCTCTATCACCTCGCCTGTTGCTTGTGTCTGTGAGATAGAGACACACTCAGTACCTGCGTGTGGATTAGGGTGTGTTGTTCATAACACAAAGAGCTTATGTTTTAGTCTTGATTTTTTTTTTTAAATTTGTTGGTTTGGTTATTTGCTGGATGGATCAGATTTGGCAGATAACTGTGGCTGCCAGTGCTGAGACTGTTTCTGGTGTATGATTCTGACATTTGACACCACTGGTCAGACAGAAACTTGAAGCCATTTTACAGACATCTGAGACACATCAAACAAGTACACTCAAAATATTTCACTGCCCTGCACTCCATGCAAACGTGCAGGGATTTTGCATATCTTTACATACAGTTTCTAAAAAATGTTGTTTTGGGAGAGTATTTCTGACTGTTTCCTGTTTAGTAGATTTACAACTTTGAGGATACAGCACCTCAGGCAACAAGATATACAAATTAACTGTGGCTCCCACTTTGGTCACACACAACTTTAACCCAGCTGCTATGTCTGGCAATTGTGTTAGAAAATCAAAATTACTCCCCTTAATTAAGGTTTTGTATGCCTCTGCTTCCATGTGGGATTGTTGCAGACACATGCAGGCATGCATGCTACCTTCATGTTCTCTGGTTTTCCCCCAGGCTTCCCCAGGCAGCACCACCCCTCCTCTTTCAGGACCCATGTCCTGTTTGCTCGGTTCCACCCAAGATGATCCTCTCCTTCCCTTTCTGTTTGTTTACCTGGGCAGGATTTTGATTTGCTCAGTCTCCTCACACCCACAAGCTGCAGAACCAGTAAGTCTAACTGTTGCAGAGGATAACAACAGACCCTACTGTAATATCAACAAATTTTGCATAGAGACCTCAGATTTGTTTGCCTGACAGTAAGCCCTCATGTTTCTACTCGTCCCTTCACAAACACTGATTTCTGCACCACTAACACAACTGAATACACACTTGCTCTTGAATTTATAATGTACGTTTTTATACTTTTTGTATATCTATTTATCTACAAGCCATCTAGTTCTTTAACTGTACGGTGGAGAGTTGCTGTATGTGGGCCACTGAGGTTGGTAAACTCAGACGTACATACAATAACAAAATATGTAATGCGCAACATTTTTAATATCAATGAAAATTGGAGAACAGATGTGAATTGTTGCAGTTTTGCATAGTGGAAAAACTGTAAGACTGGAGTCTTGTAGCGTGCCAGCTGTTCATTTTTTCACAGTCTTTTAGGCCCATGCATTGTGGATATAGATGCATGCATTGAACAACAGAAACTATTCGTTCTAATATACCAGTAACGATCCACTTACCTGAAAAACTGATATCATCATATTTACATCACAGCATGGCAGGGAAGGTGGCGGTGGGTGGGAGCTTCAACTTTGGGTTCACTTTAAATGTTCACAGTGCTTCTTTAAGTTCTTGTCAGATTTAAACAGAGCAGGTGAAGATCTGATTTGCATTTAGCAGCTTAAACCTAACAGGTTTGGTGTTTGGGGAGGGCGGTGTGTCTTCGTTAGAATCGCCATTTGTTTGTTGAAGTAAATCCAACAGGCTGCCTGGGTGTGGTTAGAGCTGAGTAAGTAATCGGTACCTTTTCAACAACCTTTTATTAATCCCTGTATCCCATTAGGCTGAATGCACTGCAAAGGCCATTTAAAGGTGTGTAGGGAAAACATACAGTATGGCGGGGCAGACGGTTTGTGTTATTCTGATTTTTACTGAGATTACAGAGCTCCTTTTTGCTCTTGAACATAAAAACTGGACGATGTATTTGCTTCTAACTTTCCTTTAGCTGCTTTCTAGTCGACTCTCTGGAACGAATGGCTCCCTGCGCTTGGATTTGCATAATGTTCTGGGTGTTATTTGAATGCAGGATAACTCCACTACACACTATATCTAGTCTTGCGAGAGATTTCCACCTGGGGCCTGAGTCACAGTTTCATCCTGTATGTGTTTCTAACTATGAAAAGCAGAATAAACCAGTCAGGAAGGGAAAGTATGTTACAATGTTCATCACACTATGTGTGTATTTTACTGTGGGGTGACAAAGGACCAAGTATTATATTTTGCCTCATTCAAAAACAACAACCACAGACATTTGAGATTGCTTCAATATTTATTGGACTCTAAGCAATGGAACATTGTAACACTGCAACAACACAATGAAAAGTGCATCAGAATAAACATTCATTCATATCTTGAAAGATTTCTTTCAATGTAACTTACATAGTGCCTTTTAACCTTAACTGGGTTCTACTGAGCACTTTATAATGTGTTTCTCATGTGCCCATTCACAGTCACACACAGCTGCCGTGCAAGATGTTTGTAGGCCAAGAGGATCTTCCCCAAGGACACCTCAGCATTCGAAGGGGTCAAAGGCTGAGCCCTCAACCTTGTGATATGTTAAGAAAATGCTCTACCAGTTGAGCTACAGCTTCCCCCAGTGTCAGCATATTGTTAAATATTATTTATCACACAGGTTAAAAAACAACAACAACAACAAGAAAGAAAACACTTCCTCTTCAGTTTATGCCATGCTGGCTCTCGTGGTGCCTGCGCAGATCAACCTTGCGTTGGAAGCCCTTTGAACAAATGTCACACCCGAAGGGCTTAAATCCTGTGTGTTTCCGGCTGTGTGTGATCAGGTTGGAGCTTTGGCTGAAAGCTTTGCCACAAACTTGGCATTTGTGAGGTTTTTCACCTACAAAAAGAAAATGAAACACACAGAAGAACACATGCCGTAAGAAATCTACACCAGGGATATCAAACTCATTTTACATCATGGGCCACATACAGCCAGCTTTCGTCTTATGTGGATTGGACCAGTGAAACTCCCCTTTCTGTCAGTTTAAACAGCAGAAAAAGAAGCACAATGTCCACAATGCATCTCAGTTTTTCTACATGAGAAAGAAATACTGCTGGAGTGAATGAAGGAAATCTGTCAGTACAATTAAGTAGCTCACTCCCCACAACTCCCCAAATCCAAAATGTATGCCCTTATACATATTTCCCAAACCTGTCAAGTGGGCCAGACTGGAGTCTTTGCCAGGCCAACTCTGGCCCCTGGGCCTTAAGCTTGACACCCCTGATCTGCACAATCAAAACTTGGACAATTTTCAAGTGATTTGTATAAAACTGTTATAGTTTTCTTTTCACCGCTTTGGTAAAATCAGGTTTTCCAACATTACCAAAAATGTTGCCAAGCGTTTTCGTCATACAGATAACGTTTTTCATTAAAACCATGAGAGAAGAATCAGGCCATTGTTCAGATTTGTCAGAGACATACTGGCAACAAATATAAACTAAAGTTCCTTTTACAGAGCTCTGTGAAGAGGAAACCCAGATATGCAAATCAACAGGATATTTGTTTAAGCTTCTTTTTCTGATTTATCAGCAGTTATATTACTCCTAGAAATAGTCCCTACATGCTTGACCTGGAAAGCAGGTGATTGCTGAAGATGGATCATATGCAGGGTCACACTGATGGTCACAAACTGTGAGAATGTTAAGACATTTACCAGTGTGTATGTAGGTGTGCTTTTTCATATCAGATTTCTGATGAAATCTCTTGCCACAGTACTGGCAGGGGTAAGGCCTGGTGTCGGAGTGGATAAGCAGGTGTGTCGAGAGCGTGGATGAACGCTTGAAGGATTTGCCGCACATCTTGCACTCGAAACTTTTTTCCTGATCAAGGACAAAGACAAAAAAAGTGAGGCACAATAATCAGTTAGTGAATAAATGTCAGAAAAAAATTTGTCTTTAAAAGTTCATTCCAATAATTTTAGTAGATTTTTGGGATCTTTTGATGGGGAAAATTGTAATAAAGGAAATGTATATGTTCACATTTCCTTCATTGTTTCTACTTTAAATGATCAAGAGCATTTTACGAATAGGAACTATAGTTGTGTTCACTAAATGTAAGCATGAATCTTGAAAGCTGTCAGCATATCAGACAAGTAGAGTAAAAAACTGAAGCCTAATCCACACTAAAGATTTAAAGGCCAAGATGTGTTGTCCTCTGCATATTCAGGTCCCTAAACTCTTTAAACACTGAAATAATTCCTGCTTCGTCAGTATACCTGAGAGTGGACGTTCATGTGCTGCTCCAGGCTGACAGCATGACCAAATGTTTTTCTGCAGATGCTGCAGCCAAACGGCCTCATTCCACTGTGAGACCTTCTGACATGAACCTCCAGTCCATGGGAAGTTGAAAATACCTAGAACACAGTTTGCCCATAATTGCACTCGTCAGTGGAGTCAAAGTGACAAAGTGAAAGCCGTGAAATATGTCTGCACCTGACATAACAGCTTCGCGAGCTGCACAACCAGTTTTAAGCCTTTGATCTTGGCCTAAGCTGCGGTACCTACCTTGTCACAGGTGATACAGTGATAGGTGTTCGAAGAAGGCGAGTAGTGAGTGCTGCAGTCTAGAGGCTGCTGAGGCTGAGGACTACGGTTGATGTTGGTGCTGTACAGGTTACTGGCATGCTGCAGCACTGTGGGGCTGAAACTCATCTGACGGAGCTTGTAGGAAGGAGACAATGTCTCCCAGGCATAAGGTTGGAAGTCAGCCAAGTGAGGCTCTAAAGGGCGCACACATAAGAGACAAAAAAAAGCATATCTTATCTTTGTTATAGATGCCTTTTTAAAAAGTTTGCATCAGGGGTGTTTTTCTAGTAGCACAATTTTTTCAGTGTGATGGTACAAGGTTTATGAAGACTGAGCTGGGGTTCATTGGAAATAGTTTAAAAAGGCTTGAAAATTGTTTGAAATTCAGCGAGTTCTAATGATTTTAACTGTGAATAGACCAATAGTCTCTAAAAGCATGCATCAGATGACATGGCTGCCACGTAACAACAGTACACATATGTTGGATTCTTTTAGGTAGCAGAAGTTAAAAAGCTTCAGCTAACCTAAAATTCAACTAATTAGAAAATAGTTGGCAGTGAAGCAAACCACTGTAAGACATGAAAGGGCCAATCCAGCCTAAAAATATATTGCTTTATATCTGTTAAATCACACCCATGTCATTTTTTTCTCAATCTCGTAGATGTAAACATAAGGCTATAATTCTATTTCAGCATGAAAGCATGAAATATTACTGTTTTTCCTTATAGTATTTTTCTTGAAAACAAAAAGGATCCTGTACATTAAAGGTGTACATATCTGTTTCTTATTTGGATAAGATGTAATGCAAAATTGAGTGGAATGCCAGTGCAAACAGAAACTTCTACACATGAAAAACAAAGCCAAGGTGGAAGTGCTGGATACCTCCTAGCATGAAAAACATGTTTAACAACTGATATTAAAACTTTATGCTGACAATGGAGCTGAATATTTTTACAGTGCATTCACCTATATACTGGGGTTAACTGGACTGCTGTCCTGACACACAGACAGCTTTTGTGATGTTAGTGCTTTTTCATGCTCATTAATGGAACAATTTTCTTTTTTTTTTTTTTTAAAAACACTTTTATTTATCCCTTAAGAGTAAATCTTTTTCAGAGTAGACTTGGCCAAGACTGCACACCATTACAATGTTACAAAAATAAAAATCAAATTACCTCAAAACACATCAAACAAAATATTATGTCAGAGTCAAAATAATACAAAAACTAGGTCCAGCTTATGAATAGCAGTTACACTCTTCAGTTACAGCAGTCTGATTAATAATCTGATTGATAACCATGTGGTACAGACCAAAGAGTTTCTACTTCAGGTTTTGTGAGTGAAATTAGTGTTTTGTTAGTTAGCTACTCAGTCTAAGGGAATAACCTTTAACCCTTTTTCAACCCGAATATGCAAATCTTTAATAAAGAAATAAATATATAAAACTGTGGTCAAAATGCCAACTTTGAAGCTTTAAAATGCTTTCCAAAACTAATGGGCCACGTCTACTTCCACCTCTGATATGCAGTCTCTATTCCAGCCTAGTCTTTTGACTTCCAGATGGCAAGTTTTTAAACTTACCTGGCAGGTAGTACGGCTGTGTCTGAGTCATGAGAGGTCTGCTTGGCTCTGGGTGAAGCGGTAAGGGACATTCAAGCTCCGGTTCCTCCTTAGTAAGTAAGCGGGGGGCTTCAGGGGAAGATTGCCCCTCTGACTTAGGCCTGTCTGAAATGTCTGTGGTCTGAACGGCTGCTGGGATTTCTGCAAATCCAAAACAAAGTGAAGTTCGGTTGATTAGAGAGAAAGTAAATCTAAATTAATATCTTCTTTTGTTCAATTAGGTATTTTCTTTAATAAGAAAAAGCAACAAATAACATCAGAAGTTTTTTTTTTTTTAATTTTTAATTTGCAAAACAAATAAAAATTTGTTTAAGACGGCAAGGAGATTTGGGGTTGCGATAAAAAGCAGTTACATCCCGCAGCAGTAATTTCATTTAATTATTTTAATAGGGCCCCGTTCTTCACCTATTCAGATCAACTCACTTCTTTTTTTAAAGACTTACCAGATGTTGCGGAGGCCTCCGAGTCATCCTCATCGAAATTTTTTTGCCTGTAGGAAGTGAACTTTTTGCTTCTCACCATAAACGACAGAGGCATGGTGATCCTAGACCGGAAAAGTATAATAATTAAAAATAATTTCTTTTTTAAAAAGGTGATGCTTTTACGTAGGCTTTTACGTCAACGTCAAGAGTATAACAATAAATAAATACACTTAAACTCCCGGAAATTCTCCTCTTATTTGAATTTTAATGATCTCAAAGCTTCACATGAAATGATTTCAGTGCGTCTAATTATTTCATACCGTTAAAAATCCGCGAAGATTAGGAAAAAAGAAAAAGTCCTCCTGCTGATTTTGTAGCTCCTCGCAGCTTCTAGAGACGAAAACAAACGCAAACGGGGAGAAAAATAACCCAGTTAATATTTCCTTTTTTCCTGGAAGAAAAACAAGTTTCAGAGGAGAGATGCGTCGATTCCAAAAGTCTTTGAAAAGCAGTGTAAACCTATCAGGTTTATACCTCCCGCTCATCCCCCCTCCCTGATTTTCAATCTCGCAGCGGAATCTGACTGTGGTTTTAGCCAATGAAAAGGCCAAACGGCAGGTGGAAATTTGCTTAGAAAAACACAGGGCCTTAGGAACAGTTATACAAAGCACACAGTACTCACAGGACCAAAAACAACAAAAAAATGCCGGAACTAAAGGTAAAATATATGTGCAGTAGGTTTACAGGCAAAAGACCAATATAGTGATATGCTCGGCGAATTATTATTTGTTTCTTTTTTTAAAAAGGCTTTTAGACTTCGACCGTCACCAGCAAAGCAAAACCAAATTCAGCTAAATAAAAAAAAAAGCTTAAAATAATAAATATAAACTGGAATTTGAAATTACAAAACGAATTAATTTAATAAATAAATATTTTCATCGCTCCGTGTTTGATTTACAGGATTTAATTGCAGTAAAGATGTATGATTGCGTGCAAGATTTAAACGGCTAAAAGATCCTATGAGATTGAAGGACCTCCAAAGATACACACACCAAACCAGTCCGGAGATTAACCGTGTTGACTCTTTTTGTGTACTTTTATCGAAGCTTGTCTTTATTCGTGTATGACAGATTTCCCGGCAGTCTGTTTTAGATTCACACAAGAGGAGGTCCGAATGACAGGAGACCTATAATGTGAGAGGTCTGGGCTTTTCTGGTTGAAATGAAAATATCAGCTTATTAAATCGCATAACTGTCGTCAGATTAAAGGAAGGAGGGAGAAAACGTTTTGTGGAGAAGGGCGAGAAATGCGAGCGCGCCATCTTGTGGATAACGTGTGCATTTTCAATGAGGATCATATATTTTTATTCGGATGTTACAGTTTTTCTCGATTGGCTTGGCTCATTTCTTGAAACCGAGATGACACTCTCAAAACCATAAGGTCATTTGGCCAAACAGTCTTACAGTTCTGCCCAACATTATAGCTCACTAGCAAAATCAAATATCTGTCCCCAAACTCTTCGTCCATGCTTCAAAAGCAGATTCCTTTTCCATATAAAAGGCCAGTACAGTCAAAATAGCACAGATCCTTCTCAAGTGCCTTGGCACATGTGCATTCATTTAGTGTTTTTGTCAAAATAACCTGGATGGTTTAGCACAACACCATGGATCCCCTGCAAAAGCTCATATCTCTCCCAAAAGAGTTTATCCATGTGTCAAAACTAAATATCCTTCCCATATAAATAGTCAATGCCCCCAAAATGCATTATACCTTTGGCATTGTTTAAGCACTGCAAGTCAAAATGCTTAGACGTTTTGTCACTGAGGCACAGGTCTAGCAACAGAATACCACTATGAATAAAACTAAAAGATTTTACAATAAAATCAGCCTCCAATAAACCACTCATACTCAAGGAAACTGTAAACATTGTCATTCGTACAAAGAAATGTTAACATTAGAGAACATACTGTGAAAAGAAAACATATACAGGATTCTGTAAATGTGAACAGTTATAAACACAAACAAAAAACAAAAAAACCCCACAAATAACCCTAGCCTACCATACTGTACATAAAGTTTCAGAACTATAGTACAGTAATATTTTCAGTGGTCGCCATTGTCACCCTCTCTTTCCTGGCCACCATCCTCATCCCCCTGGCCATCGACGCACTGCTCTCTGTCAGAGTTTCTCTCAAATGGTACCCTGTAAATCTGTTTCATGGTCATCTGATGTTTCTTCAATACCCGGTCTATTGTGGAGATGCTGATAGAGTTTATATTTTGGAACATTACATTGTCTAGCAGGATTGCATTACGAATCTGTCTCAGTGTGATGGCATTATTTGCAATGACCATGTTGCATATTTCTCGTTCTTGTTGTTCATTTAGAAGTTTTCTTCTGCCACCCACTTGAGGCTGTCGTCCAATCCTAGACATACAAGTCAAAGGTCAACACTGTAAATTTGTTATGAAATGAGTTACCAATGTAATTGTACTGCTGTTTTATGGTACTAAAAGTGTGATGCACTGCACAGTGACTGGAATACTATTCACAGTATTTTCTCCATTTGTTTTCTTTGTCATTGTTATAGTATCATATGACATCACATGAAGATATTACAGTACTCTAGGCCTACACACACACCAACACTGAATAGTTCAATAGCATAGTTCTGTACCTGTTTGCCCTGCGAAAGGTTTGGATGATGGAGGAGACTGTAGACCGAGGCACATTAGGCTGCACTCGGCGACCTGCCTCTGCCATTGTGAGGCGATGGTTTATAACGTGGTCAATAAGGGTGGCCCGGATTTCATCTGGGACATCATGGTGCCTCCATGCTCCTCGGCCTCTTCCCCCTATTCCTCCACGCATTCTCACTCCTCCTCTTCCTCTTCTTCTTCCTCCTCTTCCTCGAGCAGGAAGTTGCTGTTGTACTTGGCGAGGTGCTTCCATGTTCACACTGCAAATGAAACTGGCCCCGGGCCAAGCTCTGTCTATATACATTTGGCAGCAGCCATAATCATAGACAACACCTGTCAGGTATCTAAACAACCTGTTTGATTGGTCATCTGAGATGTGGGAAACTGCTCCTTCGTTAGTTCTAATTTCACCTGATTGATTGTCAAGTACTGTCATAACTTTATCAAATGTTCCAAGATATTCTTCCATGGTATTATATCTTTGACTAATTTTGACAGTTGAACAGACAATTGTGCATATGATGACTTACACAATGAAACCATGCTGATATGTTTTGGAGTGAGTAATCATTTCACTGAAAAATCAACTAATCAGTTTAGATCGTCAAGATCTATTAATTTGGAAAATGTGCTAAATGTGGGCTCATTGTGCTAACTGTAGCTACTTGTACATAATCATTTGAAAAGAAGCACAGAGTCACTTGAGACATGTGCTAAAGTATTTGCAATTTGATAAAACCAATGAAAAATGACATTCTGTTGTGAACAATTGCAAGGTGGTTTGGAGATTTGTCCATGTTATTTTGAGAATGTCATCTCGGTTTCAAGAAATGAGCCAAACCAATCGAGAAAAACTGTAATTCAGATGTTAAACAGATTAAATTGAACATCTATTTTTGAATGTGTAAGTTTTTCTGATTACGTTTTGTTGTGTGTATTGTGTGTGTTGTTATATCATTTTATTAAATTTAATACATCAGTAAAACATTTGGAGTAGACTTCATTGTACAAAACAAACTCAATAATAATAATAACAATAATAATAGAAGTATGAAAATCTCACAAACCTGCATTTTATTCACAACAGAACATAGAAAATGTATAAATGTTTTAAAGAAAAATTTATTTTTGCAATTGATGGCATCAACACCTCTCAAAAAAGTTAGGACAGCGGCATGTTTACCACTGTGAAGCATCCCCTCTTCATCTAAAAACAGTCCGTTAACATCTGAGAACTGAGGAGACCAATTCATACACATCTTCTAGATTCTAGAAACCTATCTGCTCAGCAATGCAAATATTTTCAATCAGTGGTCTGCAGTGCTGGCAGGCCAGTTCAGCACCCAGACTCTGCTGCTATGAATTCTGTGCCGTTAGAATAGATGCAGTATGTGCTTTAATATTATCTTGTTTAAATATACAGGTCCTTCCCTACAAAATTGCTGTTCTAGCAACATTTTTTGCTCTAAAACATTTCTGTACCTTTCACTGTTGATTCATTTCCAGACTAACTACTGTATTTTAAATCTGGCTGATGCCAAGCATGTCCAAGAGATTTCTCCAGATTTTCTTATTCTTTATTATTTACGGTGTCTTATATGCTGTGCTGTAGATAGTCAAAGTCTTCCCAGCTGTTCCACAATTTGTAGATGTGTTTTTTTTTGTTTTTTGTTTTGGTGAATGTCTGCCCATCTTTACTTCTGAGAAAGTTTGTATCCAGTCAAGTCTCAGATCTGCTGCCAGATCTCTTTTTTTTCTGGCCTTTTGTTGCCCTGTCCCAACTTCTTTTTGAAAGATATTGCTGCCATAAAGTTCAAAACATTAAAATATATTTTCATGAAATAACATTTAATATGATTTCAGTGTTCTGATATAAATAAAATATGGGTGTATGAGATTTGCATTCTGTTTATTCACATTTACATAGCATCACAGCTTTTTTGGAACTGGTGTTGTACACACTGCATACTATAGATACAAACATCCGATCACCTTCTGCACTACATCACTCCCAGTCACAGGACAGATTAATAAATAATGAAGAAATGAAGAAATGCAAAGATTTATACAGTGATGGTAATAAACATTAACCATCATGCCCTGACTGGGTAGTTTTAGTCTACTCAGTCATGTCATTCCAGCAGTGACATTTCATTTGCTGTCATGTAAAAATGACTATGAATGAGTTAACCTGTTACAATATGTGAGACAGATAGTGTGGATTCTTTATGTATTATTCTTTTATAACTGAACATACACACAATGGACAAAAACAAACAAATGGCCTACTGTACCCTCATACACACAATAATAACATGGACTGAACCACCACCTACAACTACTGGCACTTTATATAACTACTGTATAATTTATCCATATATCTCACTGATCTCAACTGCACTACTGTAAATGCTGTATAGACAATCAATTATACTGTACAAGACAATATTTATAGTTCTACACTGTTTATTAATACTCGCAATTATATATTTATAATCTGCTATAGCTTTTCATATTTATAACCATACGTATACTTGTTCATAGCCTGTACATAGCTTGCACACTCACTACAGTTAGAGCCTGTACATACTTATAGTATATTCATAACATACCTTCATACCATGTACATTGTAACACATCTATCCATCCCTCCATACATATATATACATATATATACATATACATATATACATACATATACATATGTACATACATATATACATATATACATACATATACATACATACATATATATATATATATATATATATATATATATATATATATATATATACATATATAGAGAGAGAGAGAGAGAGAGAGAGAGAGAGAGAAATAGATAGATAGATAGATAGATAGATAGATAGATAGATAGATAGATAGATAGATAGATAGATAGATAGATAGATAGATATTTGATTCAAGTTTGACTCAGTCAGACAGAAATATTATAATTCTGCTCATTTATCAGTTCTGACACTTGTGAGACTTCATCAGAGGTGTAAGCACCACAGCAGATGCTTTTGTGTTAAAGTAACTGAGGATAAAACACAGAAAAACATGAAGGAGATTTTCCCGGCCTGGCTTTTTATAGTAGATAGCCCTAAAAATATTCTGCAATGGAACAAAAACGAAAAACACAAACAAACCCGTGAATCAACATATGAACATTACCTGATGGTGCTGAAGTGAAGCAGAACAATGTTACAGAGGTTTAATTAGAGATACAGCTAAGTGTCTTGCAATTTGGCATAATTCGAAAAAGTTTACTTTAAATTTCTTTTCTTTTTTTCTTTTTTCACTTTTTTTTTCTTGTTCTGTTTGGTTCTTTAGCCATCGGAATTGATG
Source organism: Astatotilapia calliptera (assembly GCF_964374335.1). NCBI lineage: Eukaryota > Metazoa > Chordata > Actinopteri > Cichliformes > Cichlidae > Astatotilapia > Astatotilapia calliptera. The sequence continues at coordinate 34,313,396 of NC_137428.1, read as the reverse complement.
TCTGAAGGCCAACAAAGATACCCAACAGATTTACTTTACCAAGTGGATCATCACGGCCTTGCCGTATTGGTCCATTCGATCGACCTTTGTTGTTATTATTTATTTTATTGTATTTTATTTTCAGTTGTTACAGACCGGACAGACATGGCTGGGGGATAGGATAGGGAGAAAGAAAGATGAAGGAAAAGAAAAACAGAGGGGAAGAGGGACAGTGAGAAAGGACACTTAACCCTTTAAAGACGGTCTGAACCCCGTAGAAACAGACGTCAGCGCGAACGATCGCATGTCCACCATTACCTGTCTGAAACCGGAAGTGAGGTCATTTTCGCGGAAAATGTAGTTTTTTTACTTGTAGGCCTTAAAAGCCTATACTGGTGTTTTTATAAGTCATGTTTGACTTTATGCTTTTCTGAATAGTTTCTGTGATGCTTAGAACTCAAATTGCACTGCTTAAAATAGTTTATTTTGATGCACATGCTGTTTTCTTTGCAAATTTGCATCATAGGATTATTTTTCGTTTATCCTGCAATATATAATAATAGGTATATCTCAAAAATAAAACTAGGAAGACACTCAAATTAAATTTCCTGTGATTGTAAACTATTTTTTGCAACTTTTTTGTATTTAAAGTTTCAAGGGATAAACCTCTTAAATTTCTCCAAGTAGAAATATATGTAAAAAAAACAAAAAATTTTTGTAGTTTATTGCACTTTTTTGCAAATTATGTAGTTACTATGGCCTTAATGCATACATATTATTAAAATATGGGCTATAACAGTTGTATTGATGTATAGCAACTTGAAATGCTCCCAAAAATGGCACTACCGCATTTAAAAATATAAAGTAAGCTCTGGCGGCCTTGGTTCGATGGTAGGTCTTAAAGGAGAAATTTAAGAGGTTTATCCCTTGAAACTTTAAATACAAAAAAGTTGCAAAAAATAGTTTACAACAACAGGAAATTTATTTTGAGTGTCTTCATAGTTTTATTTTTGAGATACACCAATTTTTATATACTGCAGAAAAAATGAAAAACAATCTTATGATGCAAATTTGCAAAGAAAACAGCATGTGCATCAAAATAAACTATTTTAAGCAGTGCAATTTGAGTTCTAAGCATCACAGAAACTATTCAGAAAAGCATAAAGTCAAACATGACTTAGAAAAACACCAGTATAAGCTTCTAAGGGCTACAAGTAAAAAACTACATTTTCCGCGAAGATGACGTCACTTCCGGTTTCGGGCAGGTAATGGCAGACATGCGATCATTCGCGCTGACGTCTATTTCAATGTGAGAAGTGTTATGAACAGCTGATGAGATCGGCAAAGTATGTTTCTGGAATATTATGTTTTTGCTCCTGCAAGCGCTTTTTATGCAGCTTTTGCAAAGCTATGTGTGGAAGGAAACCGTGACCTAGGACAAGCTGATGGCATAACTCCTCCGGTTTCATAGCAAAAAAATTATTGCGCTAGCTTACATGGTTCCGGTTCTACAGGGATTTAAAAATAGTTACGCAAAACAGAGCGTGCCCGCTCCAAATCGGTTTTAAAGGGTTAAAAGAAAAAAAATCTCCCAGATCACCTGTTGAGAAAAAAAAGGAGAAAACAAACAAAAAAAGAGAGCAGCATAATAAACACAACACCATCGCATTAATCTAGCCAAGTGTAAATAACAGTAAATACTAAATATTGAATGTTGTTGTGCAGCAGGCAAGACTGACAGCGCACAATGTGCTTTGAGGTAGCAGCCAAGAAGGGTGTATTTTGTGTCTATGAACAGTGAACACCCGTGTGCACACCTGTGTGCATGAATATAGACCTGATACCGACCTGAAATATAGACAGAGACAAACAGGCACACACAGACACAAACGTGCATTCCCAACCTCATGCACACATATACAAATACTCAGCAGTCACCCAACATAAAGACAGACACAAATGGATATTGTACACACAATCATACTCCCCAAACATACTTTATATTCCAGGTCCAGGTACCCTCGCCCCCTGAGGGGGAAACCGCACCTAGACCCAGGAGATGTTACCTTTTCCCCCGGGGTGGAGCCAAGCAGACCACCCCCAGCTCCACAGCAGCAGGGAGGCCCCACATCCCAGACCCCAATCGGGCAGCCAACACCACCTCCCAGCCCCTCTGCCCCGATGGCTAACAGAGAGGTGTGAGAAGACCCCATACCTCCCTCCTCATGTGTAGTGTTGCTGTGTGTTGTTCTAAAGTGTATTTAAAACACGGGAGGTCATCGTGCTGCTGCCAGAGAGCAGGCCCAGTTTGGGGTTCTGGGGTTGCTGCAGGCCCAATTTTAAATGCATGTCTACATGCACCCCCGCCTCCTGGAACCCACCAAGGCAAGGGGGCCCAGGCCCATTCAGACCAGGGCCCACGGCAGCAGCACCGCCAAGCCCCACAGGACCCAGGGCAACCCACCCGTCCCAACCGCAGAGGAAACTGTACCCACCCCATTCAATCCTCTCCCAGACTACACAAGACAATAGACACCCAGGTTAAGTTTAATCTACATCTCTCCTATGTCACTCCCCCACCTGCAGAGTGAACTTCTGCAAGCATGAAATAACCTCCCTGCCAGTTGAAGAGCCCCCCAGTTTGGCCGATGCACCAGGGGCCCCCTGCGCCAAGGCTGAGCCCCCATGCACCCACCCCACAACCTCGGCGACACACCAACTAGGTCCGAAGCCCCCAAGGCCCAGCCAGAGCCCCAGCACGGAGGTGGAGAACCCCCAGAATCCCAAGCCCAGAAAACAGAGATTTGAGATAGGAAACTGTTCTTGAAATACACTGAGAGACAGAAAGAGCTGTGCAGGAAGTGTGATTTTTTTTTTTTTTTTTTTTTTTTTTTTTTTTATTGTGGTGGAAGCAAAACAGCAAAAGAGGGGAATCATGTTGATGTTTATTAAACGTGAAGTGTAGTTTGGATCTTCTTTTGCTGCTGGTTCAGTGAATTTTGGTTAGTGACAAAACCTGCAGCTTCAGAATCTGTGAGCTGCAGGCTTTCAGCCACAATGGCGTGTCTGTGTACATGCCGTCGGGTGAGAAAGCTGACATCTCACAGATTCGTCTGATGTGTCGGGTCCGCGCTTCTGTTTACATCTTTGTGTGGAATCAGTTTATCTGCTCTCATTTACTGTATTAGCTGTTTGGTGGTTGTTGAAATAGTTTTGTGAGGTTTAACCTGAGATTCTGGCAGTTTTGGTAAAAAACATTTCTATTTAAAAATTGATTCAGGATTTAATGAATCGATATCTCTATATTTAAGCTAAAATTGATTTTAACTGGAAAACTGATTATCGAAACCTACCCCTATAAACAAGGCAAGCTCTTTTTTAGATAACAACTGCTGCTTGTGGTTTCTTGAAGTTTTCACCTTGGAAAGGAGCCAAGTTGTCCAGCACCTAAAGTATAAAAGTTTACAAACTTTTATAATTTATAATTACACAGGGACTTTAAAAAAAAATGCAAACACTTCAGTAAGAAAAAACTAAAATTTAAGATGTTAGTCTTGCATAGAAATCAGGAACCTCTTGTATATTTATAAATACTATGTGGATTAGACACTATTACATATCTGAGTTTTAATAAAGAGAAATAATGATGATGATTAATTTCCTTTTTTTTTTTTTTTTCTTCTTTTTTAAATGACATCAGAAACAGCAGTATGCGACATTACGTGATGGCAGAGCTTCAGTTCATCCTTTGTCATTTTTTTTTTTTTTTTAATAAATAGGACAGGGGGAATGAATGAGAGAGAGAGGGGGAGAGAAAGAAAGAAAACCAAAGAGGAGAAGAGACGGTGAGAAGGGGGGGGAAGAGAGAGAAAAAAAAAAAGAACTCCTGGGTCACCTGTATGGAGAAAAAAAAAAACAAAAAAAAACAACAAAAAAAACAAACAGAGGAGACAGCAAACAACAAAGAGCAACATAATAATAGAGAAAACAAAGCACCATCACAATAAACTAGCTAGATATCAATATTTACTAAATAATAAACGATATTGTGCAGCACGCAAGATAGACAGCGCACAGTGTGCTTTGAGGCAGCAGCCAAGAAAGCTTTAGTCCACGTCTGTGAATACCCATGTGTGCATACCTGTGTGGATCAGCATGCTTGCATTCCAAAGGTTTCTCCATGTAATGATCTGCTAGGGAGTGTGGGGGGGCCACAGCCCCGTCCTCCAGGGTGTGAAGCGGGTATGGAGGAGATCAAAACTCCAGACATCCAGAGGCCCCCAGAACACAAGAGACCATGGAAGACCAACAGAGGGGCAGCCGCGCCACTGTTCCAGTAAGAGCTGAGGAGAGTCCCAGATGAGGGCTTGCCCAGCAGCCGCGGAGCAGAAGTCAGGGGGAGTTGCAGTGACGCGCCCGTGAGCTCCGCCGGCCCCCAGCTGCGCCTGAGTGACCGAGCCCTAGGCCGAGAGGCCGGGGGCACCCCACCTCCAAAGGGGCCCGAGCGAGCCCCAGGCCCCAGGCCCCGACAAGCGGCCGCCAAGGAGTGAGCCGGTGTGTACCCGGACGCCCACCCCCAGACACAAAGAACCACCAACACACCGACACCTGAGGGAGTCCGCCACCGGCAGGGGAAGTGGTGGTGGGTGGAGATAGGCCTCCAAACCTTGGAGGGCCTGAGGTGTCCCCAGAGAGGTGGCGTCTGATACCCAACCTGACATATAGACACAGACATACAGGCACACACAGACACAAACATCCATTCCCACCCTCATGCTCTCATATGCACTCACTCCACACTCAACCAACGTGGAGACAGACATAAAGAGACGCTGTACACACAATCACACTCCCCAAGCGTACTCTACAAACCGGGTCTAGGTACCCTTGCCCCTGGAGGGGGGAATTGCACCCAGACCCAGGTGGTGTTACCCTTTTCCCTGCGGTGGGGAGAGGCAGACCACCCCGACTCCGCAGCAGCAGGGAGGCCCCACACCCCAGACCGCAGTCGGACGGCCAACTCCTCCTACTAGCCCTCCCGCTCCAGCAGGCCGCAGAGAATGGGGGTGGGAGAAGACTCCAAACCTCCCTCCACCCGCTCATTGTAGTGTTGATGCATATGTGTTCTAAGGTGCAATTAAAACCCAGGAGGGCATGGAGCTACCTGCCAAGGAGCAGCAGGTAAGCGCATAGTCCCTCCTGCTAACCCTCAATGACTAAGTGTATTTAAAATTGAGAGGTGGGCAACGACGTCAGGGGTGAGGTATACACCCTGATGGTGATTTGGACTCCGTGATTGTGCCCACCCCCAAGATCCTATATGTATGTGTAATGAGAGTGTGAATAATGTGAATGTCTAAGTTGTGGGATAAAATTGAGGCAGAGGCAGCCAGAAGGGGACAGGGGGGGGGGGGGGGGTAGCCTCCTCTGCACCCTGGTGACATACCCCCACTCCAAGGCCCTGCATGTGTGGGTGGTTGTGGAGGAGCGGGAAGAGGGAGGCAGCTGGAGATGGGGAGGGAAGGAAGGGAGGGGCAGGTAACCCCTCCCTGGGGCCAGCTCCCCCGCTGACCCCAGTAGGCACTCCCACCCTCCGCGACCCGCCAGGGAAGGGGGGCCCAGGCCCATCAGACCGGGGCCCAGTGCAGTAGCGCCCCCCGGCTCCACAGAGCCCTGGACAGTCCACCCAACCCCACCACAGAGAAAACTGCACCCACCCCACCAACCACACATCTTCCAGACTACATAAGACAATAAACACCCAGGCTGAGATCTTCCTCCACCTCTCCTGTATCTCCCCCTCCTGCAGAGAGTTCCTGAAGAGAAGAAAGCTCCTGCAAGATGTGACCATCCCCCCCACCAGTTGAAGAGCCCCCCAGGCGGCTCGACGCACTGGCGGCACCCTGCTCCAGGGCCGGGCCCCCATGCACCCACCCGCCCACAACCCCGGCAACACACCAACCAGGACCCAAGCCCCCGAGGCCCGGCCCGGGCCCCAGCCCAGAGACGGAGCGCCCCCAGAACCTCACGCCCATCCCGGACCCACCCAGGGGCAGCCAGGTTGCCAGGTCAGTAACCCACGTCCGTCAGCACAGACCCTCCCCTAGCCCCGCTGCACGCAGCCGCGAGGAAACAGTCACCTGAGAGCCAACAGAGCCCTCAACCGGACGTGACCGCTACCCCGGGTTGAGCCCCCCAAGGAAGATGCCTCCGGGGAACCCCCCGACGCCCTAAGCCTGTCCCTACCCCCTCACCAATCACAACAGTGAAGGCGGGACCAAACTATGACCCCCCACACCCACTAGGTGATGGAGCTGATAAAAGGGGCCCAGAGCAATTGATCTAATGTGGTGGCAGAGGCTGTGTCAAGACTAATGTAATCTAATAGATAATTTCTATATTGGTTAGAATTAAGATTATTTTTATTTTTCCAGTTCATGAGGACTGTTTTCTTGGCTATGCATAGGGCAGTGAAGATCATATGGGCTATATTCTTTTCTGAAGTGACATTATCTAAGCTGCCCAACAAACACACTAAGGGGGAGGTTGGAATGTTACATTTCAGACACTTTGATAAGTCTTCACATATCTCGCTCCAAAACTTTTGCACTGGTGGACAGAACCAAAGAGCGTGGATGTAATTGTCTGGTGTATTGCCTTGACAGTGTGAGCAGTTGTTGGAAGATGTAAAGCCCATCTTGAACATCCGATGACCTGTATAGTGCACTCTATGAAGTATTTTGTATTGTATTAATTGCAGACTGGGATTTTTAATTAATTTAAAAGTTTTTAAGCAAATCTGAGACCAGAAGTTTTGGTCTAGGTTGACTGATAAATCTGCTTCCCACTTTGCAGTAGGAAGGGATATTGATTCATCTAATTTAGAAAGTGTTCTGTATATTTTAGATAATAATTTGGGGGATTTAAGAGTAAGAAAATGTGCCGCACTTAGTGGTGTTTGTAATTCAACTTGACTGAGGTTAAATTTCTTTTTTACTATGGATTTAATTTGTTGATATTCTAAAAACCTTGTCTTGTTGATCCCATATTGTTCAACTAGTCTGTCAAATGGAATAAATTCTGTTCCCTCTAATATATGTTCTAAGTATTTAATTCCTTTACAACTCCATTCTGGGAAATTAATCATATTATTGTTTTGTAATATGTCAGGGTTATTCCAGATAGGTGTACGTTTGCATGGGATTAATGAAGACTCCGTTATTTTTAGAAACTCCCACCATGCTGTTAGAGAAAAGCTGATGTTGATACTTTTAAAGCATTCATGTCTTTTGATGTTTGAGCTAATAAATGGTAGGTCTGAAATCTCTAGATCCTTGCATAGTGCCTGTTCAACATCTAGCCAGGGCTCAACTAAGAAGGTATGTTTTAACCATTCTGAGATGAACTGAAGCCTGTTGGCTAAGAAGTATTGGTGAAAATTAGGCAGATCTAATCCTCCTCTATCCTTGGTTCTTTGTAGCGTTTTTAAGCTGATACGCGGGGATTTATCTTTCCAAAGGAATTTGGAAATATATGAATCCAGAGATCTGAACCAATCTTGTGATGGTTTGTTAGGGATCATCAAAAATAAGTAATTTATTTTTGGCAAGATCATCATTTTTATAGTGGCGACCCTTCCCATGAGTGATATGGGTAAAGATTTCCATCTAGTCAGATCGCCTTCTACTTTCTTTAGAAGTGGGATGTGGTTTAGTTTAGTTAAGTCTGAAAGCTTAGGAGAGACATTAATACCTAAATATTTAATATTTCCGGATTGCAGTGGGGCAGAGGAAGAATTATGGAAGGAGCAGTTAATGGGGAGAACTGTAGATTTTGGCCAGTTAATTGAATAATCTGAAACTCTTGAAAACCAGTTTATTAAAGTAATTACCTCAGAGAGGTTGGTTTGTGTGTTTTGCAGAAAAAGCAACACATCATCCGCATAGAGACTGATTTTATGTTCTATGTTCTTACATTTTATGCCCTTAATTGTTGTAGCCTGTCTAAATGCTGCTGCTAGAGGTTCGATAAAAATTGCAAAAAGTGAGGGGGAGAGTGGGCATCCCTGTCTGGTGCCCCTCAGGAGACAGAAGCTGGAGGATGTCTGGTCATTTGTTCTGATACGAGCCGTTGGGGAATTGTATAATATTCTTATCCAGTTTATGAAAGAGTTTCCAAAACCAAATTTGTGTAAAGTTGCGAATAAAAATTTCCAATTAACTCTGTCAAATGCTTTTTCTGCATCTAGAGATAATATTATGGCTTCGATGTTTTTATCGTATGAGTAGTCTATTAAATTAAGTAATCTACGAGTGTTTGTTGAGGAGTGCCGACCTTTTATGAAACCAGTTTGGTCAGGATGAATTAAGAGGGGGGTCATTTTCTCTAATCTCTTTGAGAGAGCTTTGCAGATTATTTTAAGGTCTACATTTAAAAGAGAAATTGGACGATAGCTTGAGGGAAATAAAGGGTCTTTGCCTGGTTTTAGCAGGAGACTAATGTTGGCAGAATTCATATTTGGTGGTAGTCTGCCCTTTTCCTCGATTTCCTGCAACATGCTGTGGAATACTGGTGCCAAAATTGTCCAGAATTCTTTGTAGAATTCTGCAGGGAAGCCGTCTGGACCTGGAGCCTTATTATTGGGCATACTTATCAGGGCTTCCTGGAGTTCACTTGGCGTCAGTGGCGAATCCAGTTCCATTGCTTGACTGTCTAGTAATTTTGGAAGAGTTACGTTGTCAAGAAACAGATCAATTTCATTTTTAGATGGGTTTATTTGTGGTGAGTATAAAGTTTCATAGAAATCCCTAAAAATGTTGTTTATTCTTCCAGGATCATATATTGTGTTCCCCGATAAATCTTTAGCAGCACATATAGTTGTTTTTTCTTTATTTATTTTTAGCTGGTTAGCTAGAAATCGACCTGATTTGTTACTGTGTTCAAAATTCTGCAAGCGAAGTCTTTGTATAAGGAATTGTGTTTTTTTATTAATAGTTTCATTTAATTCTAGTTTTGTTTTGCATATTTTGTTCAATGTTTCCTGATCTTGGTAGGACGCGTAGGCTTCTTCTAGTGATTTGATGTTTTTTTCTAATTCCTGAATATTTTTGTTTTCTTCTTTCTTTTTGTGTGATGAGAAAGAAATTATTTTACCTCTCATCACAGCTTTCCCTGCTTCCCATAGAACAGAAGCAGATATTCCGGATTAATTCCCCTGTATATTCATAGAGACTTGCATGACACATTCCAGTGTTGTAGTGATATGTTGTAGCTGAATTCCGTTATCCACTAATATTGAGAAAATGACACCCTAAAATGTAGACTAATGATTAAACTGATGATTTCTTGTCAGTTAGGCTATTTTTGTCTCATCCCTGTGTCTCCTGTGAGTGTCTGTCGTGCCCTCTATGTTTATTTACTTCCCGTCTCATTACGTCTCTGTTTCTGCTGTCTTCCCATGTTTTTCCACTTTCCTGTCTTCCTCAGTCCTTTGTTGGTGCACCTGTTAACCCTCCCATGTGTCTCTGTGTTCCTGGTTTAGACTTTTCATGATTAGGTCCTCGTTTAGTTTGGTTTCCTTGTTTTGTTCAGGTTTGGTTATCAGCCAAAACAAAAGGCACGATTTTTGTTAAGTCTAGTCCAACCCCAATAACTTTTGTACACAAAAACAAAACACACAAAAAACCCTAAATGCCTATAACTGTATAAACAATTTTTTATTTTTTTTATTTTCCAGGGACTATGTTGCTGGGGGGGGGGGGGGGGGGGGGTTGTCCCCTGGTAGTATGGCAAATTAGTCCTGGGTGAGGTTTCAGACAAAGCGATTCAAAAAACCCCTGTGAGAAGATGATCAGGCAAACTGTTCGCCCAGCAGAGTCTGAGGATGAGGATGAGGGGGACGACTCGCTCTCTCCAGGGGTGAGGTCACTGAATCAGTTAAACAACTACTTGGTGGCAAGACGCCTGGGGTGGACTCAGGTGGCTGACAAATTAGGAATTCGAGAACAAAAAATTCCCAAACAAAAACAATAATGACGCTGGAAACTTGGTCTTTGGTACACCTATTCCTGGGACAATTGAGACTTCCCTGGTGAAGGCACAGTCTCCTTGACACACACATAGCTGCAGGATAGAGAAACAAAAATGGCATTTTTTGAGAGGGTAAAAATGACCAGTTGACTAAAATAGTTTTTTTCACCATATCAATTCCCTTGGAAATCACCACTCTGTGATATTTATTCATAACCACTGCACCAAATAAGAATAACATGCAAAGGACCACTCTTACTTCCCTACTCCTTACATGCAATCAGTTGACGCAGGGTAGTAATGTGTGGACAAACTGATTGATGGCAGACATGGCACCTGTGTTGTGTCTTCCTGTCCAAGCCTGCGGGGCAGTCAGCACACCTGACAAAGGGGGACTACTGCTTTCTGCTGCCACTGATCCTGCCACACCTGCAAGAGTACCAGGGGAGGGGATGTCAAGCATGCTACAGATCAGGACTCTGAGTTGACGTGACAGATTTGAAGAGGGGAGCATCTGCTCTGTCCATGGTTTGATAAGTGCCAGTGCCAAAGCCTGCATAAAGGCCTGCTCTGCATTTGGTTGTCACCTCTCTTCATCACATTCTGATTGTGAATGATCCATGAGTTTATCACACCAGTATTGATCTTGCCAGAGAACGCGCAAAGGGGCCATGTCTTTGTTTTTCTTCCATAGCCATAGTGAGCGCGCAACTGTTCAAAAATATCAACACCTCCCTTTGTTTGATTGTAAAATGTAATCACTTCAGGCTTGCAAGTAGGTCCTATGCTTGGTTGCGCATCCATGGATGATAGGGGCAGGAAAACCTTCTTTCTTGAAGCTTTGTCAGGGAGGAAGGACACTAAGGTTAGTTCTTTGGTGAAGACAAATGCACTGGAGCCTAGCATGCGATCTCCCTTTAGTTTGCTTTTACTGTACCCTAAAAAAGATATTTAATCGGCTAACAATTGCCAAGTTAATCAAACCTTACCTATGTGTTACTCACTAGCTGGGATGTCAATCCCACAAACTGGTTAAAAAGCTAAGCAACTTGGGACTCAGTAGCTCATTGTCAGTGTTGGGAAGGTTACTTTTAAAATGTATTCCATTACAGAATACAGAATACATGCCCCAAAATGTATTCTGTAAAGTATTCCGTTACGTTACTCAATGACAGTAATGTATTCTGAATACTTTGGATTACTTAATATATTATCATGCTTTTTACAACAACGTGAATGTACTATTGCTGTGTGATTTATTACTATTACTGAAGGTCCGCGACTCCGAACTGTAGTAAAGGGACCTCTGACGGCGGGGTCCCTGTCGGCTCGTAGCCGAAAAATAGCTTTACTTTGTTGTGTGGGTCAACTTTTCTTGACAGAGAGAGGCGTTGAAAGACTGCTCCAACGGAACTTATTGTTTTCGGAGGAAAACACGAACACGGTGTACAGTTGAGTCTTAATAGCTTACTTACAACTGGGCTCGTCAGGCACTCTTCTTGGCTGCAGTGGTTATTATTATATTTAGATGCTTCCAGCTCCCGTTTTTCCTCGATGACAACTCGTACCTTTCCACTCCCCTTTTTCTCCCTCCTCGCGCTCACAGACCCATAACGTGTATGGCAGTCCATTCTCCCTGCAACACGGACTACACTGCCCATGATGCTACATTCTTTAGAGCTATGCTTGTAGCATTCTGCCTGTTAGCTTAGCACAACAACAACAACAACGAAAAGGCCTCTCTCACCCAGGAAGCACACAGTCGCAGAGAGAGAGAGAGAGAGCGTCGCCCTGTAACCATGGCAACCATAACGCTGCCGCCTGGAACAACAGAACGTAGCTGTCAAACAAAACCCAAACAGGCCTGACCCGCGACAAAATGAAACAGGAAAGTACCGCAGTATAATCCATTTATTTCAACAAAGTAACTGTATTCTGAATACCACCTTTTTAAACGGTAACTGTAACGGAATACAGTTACTCATATTTCGTATTTTAAATACGTAACGGCGGTACATGTATTCCGTTACTCCCCAACACTGCTCATTGTGCACCTGCATATTGGACTTCCTGAGCGACAGACCCCAGAACGCTAGAATAGGAGAGCACATCTTCTCCACCCTCATTCTGAATGCAGGCGTTCTACAGGGTTGTGTCCTCAGTCCCCTCTTATACTCACTTTTTACCCATGTCTGTTCTCAAATTCACACCAGTAGCACCATTATAAAATTTACTGATGACACCACTGTCATAGGACTGATCGAGTACAACAATGATTCAGACTTTCGAGAGGAGGTTCAGCATATGAAGCCATGGTGTGACAACAACCTACATCTGAACACAGCTTAAGACCAAGGTATGGAAGCCTGTTTCTGCCACTTAAAAAATAATAATAATAAAAATAAAATGGATCCATAACTCGAAATTTTGAGTTAGCGCTGTCAATCAGTAATCTACGTCAATGACGTCATTTCCTTGTTACCTGGAAGCTGAAGCCCTCAGGTACAAATGCTGCAGCTAAGCTACCGGTATTACGTCCAGTCTTGAATGCACAGATTGCTGAGTATTTTCAGTGTGGCCTTGTGTTATTAGCTGAATCACATGGCGTTACTATCAGCAAACATACTTGCGAATTTGTTGCGATCCGGTTTTGAGTGCACGTTATTCTGCGCCATATGTTTCCGGGTAACAAGAAAGTGACCTCATTCATGTAGATTACTGATTGGCAGAGCTAACTCGAAATTTTGAGTTATTAACTCGAAATTTTGAGAAAAGTAACTCGAAATTTAGAGTTATGGATACTTGTTTTTTTTTGTTTGTTTGTTTGTTTGTTTGTTTGTTTTTTAGTGGCGGAAACGGGCTTCCATACCAAGGAGATGGTAATCAACTTTAGAAGAACAAAGTGATCTGAACACTCCCCCCTCTACATCAATGGGAAAGAATTACAAAGGGTACAAAGAGCTTTAAGTTCCTCGGGGTCCATATCTTGGCCGACCTTACCTGGTCCAAAAACATTTCCCACCAGGTAGAAAAAGCACAACAAAGGCTGTACTTCTTCAGGAAGCTGCGTCAGGCCAAATTACCCCAAAAACTACTGCTTAACATCTACTGCTCCACCATTGAGACCATTCTGACCTACTGCTGTACACTCTGGTTAAACTGCTGTACTTTTGAGGACAAGAGAAAATTACAGCGGGTGGTGAGGGTGACAGAGTGGCCAATTGACACTACATCAGAATCAGAATCAGAATCAGAAACTTTATTGTCATTGTCATGAGAACAACGAAATTAAGAATGGTCCCCGATCATTGCATCATCCCTAGCAATATCAAAATATAAATAAAACAATAAAATTCAATAAATAAAATAGATAGAATACTTAAAATACTAATAAGATATAACAGTAAAACATTCACATACATTCCCACACACATGCTTCAGACCGTGCATAGATTAACACAAGAGTGGCGTGATGGACATTTTTTTTGTAGTATTCAGATGTGTTATTGCAGTTGGATAACAGCTGTGTTTGAGTCTATTAGTCCTTGCTCTGATTGCCCTGTACCGTCTGCCTGAGGGCAACAGTTCGAACAGGGAGTGGCCAGGATGTGAGGTGTCTTTTATGATGTTTTGGGCCTTTTTAAAACAGTGGGCGTTGTGTAGAACTTCCAGTGTGGGGAGAGGGCAGCCAGTGATCTTTTGGGCGGTGTTAATGATCCCTTGGAGTGCTTTCCTCTGAGCCCCTGTGCAGCTAGTGTACCAGATGCATATGCAGTAAGTTAGAACACTCTCAATGGTGGCTCTGTAGAAGGACACCAGCAGTCTCTGTGTGATGTTATTCCTCCTGAGAATTCTCAGGAAGTACAGTCTCTGTTGGGCCTTTTTCAGCAGCTCGGAGGTGTTCACACTCCAGGAAAGGTTCTCCTCTATATTGACTCCCAGGAAGCGGAAGCTTGCCACCCTTTCTACACAGTCCCCATTTATGAATAGTGGTTGGATCTCTGCCTTTTTCCTTCTGAAGTCTATTATGAGTTCTTTGGTTTTTGAAGTGTTGAGGAGGAGGTTATTGGCCTTACACCATGACGTCAGCTGCTCCACCTCGTCTCTGTACGTAGACTCGTCTCCCTTGGAAATGAGCCCCACCACTGTGGTGTCATCTGCAAATTTCACAAAGATGTTGCTGTGGTGGCGAGGAGTGCAGTCGTGTGTGTAGAGAGAGTAGAGCAGTGGACTGAGCACACAGCCCTGGGGTGAGCCAGTGCTGAGACTCAGGGCTGAGGATGTGTGATGGCCAACTCTGACTCTCTGTCTACGGCCCGAGAGGAAGCTATTGATCCACATGCAGGTGCTGTATGGAAGCCCCAGGTCTTGTAGCTTGGCCACCAGTTTGTGTGGAAGGATGGTGTTAAAAGCTGAGCAGTAATCCACGAAGAGCATCCGCACATAGCTACCATGCTCTTCCAGGTGAGTTAATGCAGCATGGAGTGCTGTGGCTACAGCGTCTTCCGTGGATCGGTTTGCTCTATAGGCAAACTGGTGTGGATCCAGGCTGCGGGGCAGGGCTGCTGTGATGTGTCTGCGGACCAGCTTCTCAAAGCATTTCATTACCACTGGGGTGAGTGCCACCGGTCTGTAGTCATTCAGGCCGGTGATGTGGGGCTTCTTAGGCAAGGGGACTATGGTGGAGGACTTCAGGCAGAGTGGGACAGTCGCCTGTGCGAGGGATTTGTTGAAAATCCTGGTGAAGATCCCAGCCAGCTGTCCTGCACAATCCCTCAATATTCGACCTGGCACACCATCAGGACCCGCCGCCTTCCTCGGGTTAACAGCCTGCAGCATGCGCCTCACCTTGTGCTCTTCCAGGGTGAGGGTGGTGCTGCTATGGGTGGCGTGTTGCTGCTGTGGCTCCAATACCTCCGGTACCCTGGTCTCAAAGCGGGCAAAGAAGATATTCAGCTCCTCTGCCAGCTCCAGGTCACCGTCCGCAGCTCCGAGATTGATCTTATAGTTGGTTAGGTGCTGGATGCCTTGCCACACCTGCCGGCTGGTATTACTCTTCAAATGGTCCTTGATCCTCCTCCTATAGTCCCCCTTTGCCTCTCTGATGCCTCTCTTCAGGTTGGATCGGGCTGTGGTGTAGTAATCCCTGTTGCCAGACCTGAACGCAATGTTCCTCTCCTTCAGCAGCTGCCTGAGCTCCCGGGTCATCCAGGGCTTTTGGTTGGGATAAGCCTGGATCCGTTTGACTGCTGTAACAGTGTCTATGCAGTGTTTTATATAGCAGAGGACACCGTCTGTGAACATTTCCAAGTCCTGATGTTCAAAGATATCCCAGTTAGTCCACTAACCCTCCTTAGAGACCTTTATACTGGCAGACTTCAGCGGAAAGCCAGTATCATCATCAAGGACCCCTCACACCCTGGACAATCACTTTTTCCCTCCTCCCCTCTGGTAAACTCTACAGGTTGGTGAGGTCAAAGACAAACGGTCTCAAACGTTTTACCCACAGGCTGTCAAACATCCATTACCTCCACCCTGACTGGAGGTTAACTGTGCTGTTTACCTTTTTGGACATTTGGAAATTTTCACTGTAGTGTTACGAATGTGTTTGTTTGTGCAGGTGTTGTGTTTTTTCTATGTTAATTTAGCTGTGCCAGGGCCCTGTTCCGATTGGTGCGTGGACTTACTGCCCCGGCGTGATTGGATCCAGCTGGAGGACCCGCCCAATAAAAGGCGGCTGGATTGCTACAGCGGGAGAGGTCCTCGCGTCTCTCCTCATCACCCAGCAGTAGTCCTGTGGTAGCCGTTGGCTGCAGTATACGTGCGAGAATTGTAGAAGTGGAGTGGGTAGGGGTGAGCTGCCGTTTATTTTGACCACCCGTTTTCTCCTGTTTTTGAGTTGGTTAAGGAGGTCAGACTCTGTCTTTATTTTTGACTTTATTTTGGTGAGGTCAGGGGTGCGGGATTTGTGTAGGTTTGTTTTGTTTATTGTTTTGGCCTTGGCTCACCCTGAAGTGTTGACACTCCCGTTTTGGTTCTCTTTATTCACCTTGTAAATAAATCACTTCACATCTAACGGATTTGTTGCGTGTGACTGCTTGGGTCTTGGGGAGGGAAGCGAGTGCCTCGCTCATGTTATGGCCTGGCCCTAGACGGGTCGTAACATGAATTGGGGGCTCGTCCTCTGCCTTTTTCTGTGGGTTTTTGCGTGTGTTTGGTCTGTTGGCGGTTTTCTTGGGTGTGGGGGTGGTAGGTGTGTGGAATTATGGAGTTTTCTTTGGATGATTTTGTTACTTCGCCTTCGTGGGATAGAATTGTGAAGTGCAGGAAAGCGGATTTGCTTATCATTGCTAGTTGTTATGATGTTCAAGTGTCCTATGGTGCCCGCAAAGCGGTGGTTAGGGACGCTTTGTGTGCAGAGTTGGTGGAGCGAGGCGTTCTTCCTGCCCCGAAGGCAGCTGTAGAGCAGCCTGATGGCGGGGGTGTGAAGGTGGCTCCGGAGGCTGAGCCGGGGTCGGATGCCAAAGGGCCTGTTAACGTGCTACCAGCCGAGGCGGACTCTGATGCGGCTGAGGCGGGCTCTGACACAGCCGAGGCGGACCCTGATGCTGCTGGGGCGAAGCCTGAAGCAGCTGAGTCTGGTACGGCCGGGGAACCCCTGGCGGGGCGGTCTACGGAAGATCTCCGTTTGACCCTCCGTATTAGGGAGGTGGAAGCCCGTGCTAAAGAGCTTGAGGTACAAGCAATGCACCTCCGTGTCAGAGCTTTGGAGCTGGAGCGAAAGCCCTCCACATCTGCCTCTAGTCATCCTAGTACGTCCACCGCGGTCCCGACAGGTTTTGACATCACCAAACACGTTAAACTGGTTCCCCCGTTTCGTGAGGCCGAAGTGGATTCCTATTTTAACGCTTTTGAGCGTATAGCGGCCGCGTTAAGTTGGCCGAAGGAATTTTGGCCGCTGCTTTTACAATGCAAATTGGTTGGCAAAGCCCAGGAGGTGTGTACCAGTTTATCAATTGAAGATAGCCTGGATTATGACGTCATGAAGAAGACTGTGTTGCAGGCATATGAGCTCGTCCCAGAAGCCTACCGTCAAAAATTTAGGAAGTGTGAAAAAACCGCCAATCAGACATTTGTGGAGTTTGCCCGTGAGAAAAGTCGCCTGTTTGAACGATGGTTGCAGGCCAGTAAAGTAAAGGATCTCGAGGGGCTGAAAGAGCTTCTTTTGTTAGAGGAATTCAAAAAATGTTTGCCGGACCAAGTAGTTATTTATCTGAATGAGCAAAAGGTACCCTCACTTGCTAAAGCGGCAGTGATGGCTGATGAGTTTACTCTCACCCACAAAACTATATTTTCAGCCGCTGTCTCACAGAATATCAGGGTGGGACAGGAAAGGAAAATAAAGTCCCCAAAGATAGGACTGAAAGATAGACAAGAGGATGGTGTTAATCGCGACTGTTTTTATTGTCGCGAACCCGGACATCTAATCGCTGTCTGTCCTGCGCTCCGGAGGAAAGAGCAGCGCAAAGGCTCTAGAAATCCAGCGGGCGTAGGTCTCATCAAAGTTGTCCCTTTGCCTAAATCGCATTCCACTCTCACCCGTGATTTGCACCATGTGGATGCAGAAATAGAGCCACGTTTTAAACCATTCATCACGAAAGGCTTTGTTTCTGTGACGGGAGAAGAGGGGGACAAAGTGCCTGTTACTATTCTTCGGGACACAGGTGCGCATCAGTCGTTTATGTTGGATAGTGTACTACCATTGTCAGATAAAACTGCTTGTGATTCGGATGTGTTGGTTTGGGGAATTAAGATGAGCGTTCTTCGGGCGCCGTTACACAAAGTCCATTTACATTCGCCCGTGAAAGCGGGGCATGTCAAAGTTGCGGTGAGTTCCCAGTTGCCGATTAAAGGGGTTTCGTTTATTTTAGGAAATGACTTGGCTGGTGGGACAGTTTTCCCACCGCCTGAAGTGGTTGAAACGCCTATTTCTTCTGTCACTGAGGTTGCCGCCCCTTTGTTAAATGTGTTTCCTGTTTGTGCAATCACTCGTGCGCAGTCACGCAAATTTGATGACGTTATGGATGTTGCTGACACGTTTATGGCGACGCCAGACGAGAGAATATCTCCCAGCCGTGAGAGTGACAGAACAAAAAGCGATGTGATGAAACTGATGCCAGAGCTGGATGAGAAATTGAATAGGGATGCATTGATAACCGCTCAGCAGAATGACTCATCACTGGCTCCCTGTTTTCTATCTGCAGCTAAGAGTGCAGGAAGTGAATCACCCACTTCTTATTTTTTGGGAGATGGAGTTCTTATGAGGAGGTGGTCCTCTGACCGGTGTGGTTTGCCTGGTGCTACGCAGGTGGTGGTGCCGAAGCCACATCGAGGGCAGGTGCTTAGCTTAGCGCATGATGCCAGCATGGCTGGACATCTTGGGGTGAACAAAACATATCATCGGGTGTTGCGCAACTTCTTTTGGCCAGGGTTGAAAGCTGATGTGGTGGCATATTGCCGTACCTGTACCACATGTCAGATGGCGGGGAAACCTAACAGACCCATTCCACCTGCTCCGTTACATCCTATTCCAGTAATAGGTGAGCCGTTTGAAAAAGTAATATTGGATTGTGTGGGTCCCCTGCCAAAAACCAAATCCGGACACCAATACATACTTACAATAATGTGTTCAGCAACAAGGTACCCAGAGGCAATTCCACTACGCACGCTGAAAGCAAAACCGGTGCTAAAAGCACTACTTAAATTTTTCTCTACTTTCGGGCTTCCAAAGGTTGTTCAAACAGACCAAGGAACGAATTTCACCTCAAAAATGTTTGCACAGGTCGTGGAGGAGTTGCACATAAATCATGTAAAATCCAGTCCATACCACCCGGAAAGTCAAGGTGCTCTGGAAAGATTCCATCAAACCCTCAAAGCTATGCTGCGCAAGTTCTGCGCGGGGTCGGATAGAGAATGGGATGAGGGTCTGCCGTTATTGTTGTTTGCAGTCAGAGAAGTCACTCAGGAATCCTTGGGATTCAGTCCGATGGATCTGGTGTTTGGACACGTGGTCCGCGGTCCCCTCCGCCTTCTGAAGGAGAAGTGGTTGTCAGAAACTTCTGAAACTCAGCATAATGTTCTGGATTATGTTAGCGGACTTCGGGAAAAGCTTCACCTTGCATGTCAGTTAGCTCGAGAGAATCTGTCACATACGCAAGCTAAAATGAAAACTCGCTATGATAAAAAAGCTGTTTGCAGAAGTTTTCAGCCGGGTGAGAAAGTGTTGGTGTTGTTGCCTGTGGTAGGGTCCAGCTTATCAGCTCAGTTCGCTGGCCCATATGTGGTGGAACAAAAACTCAGTGACAACAACTATGTGATCCAGACCCCAGACCGCCGGAGAAAGTCTAGGGTTTGTCATATTAATCTGTTAAAATCGTTTCACTCGAGGAGTCCTTCGGGTGCGCCGTCTCCAGTGTGCGCCGCTAGTACTATTTCTCCCTATGAACCCTCTGATGACGGGCTACTCCAGAAAAGTGAAGCGCTGGGTAGCGGCCGGTTGAAAAATTCGGAGATCTTAAATGATTTAGACACATATTTAGTCCACCTGTCTGAACCCGCTCGAGCTGACATCACTGATCTGATAGAAAAGAACTTATCACTTTTTTCTGATCACCCTCGTCAAACTGCGGTCCTGTGCCACGATATTGATGTGGAAGGACATAAACCGATTAAGCAACATGCTTACCGAGTGAACCCAGTGAAAAGGGCGATAATGCAGAAGGAAGTTGACTATCTCTTAGAACACGGTTTAGCCTTTCCGAGCGCCAGCGCATGGAGTTCACCGTGTGTGCTAGTACCAAAACCTGACAACACTCCTCGGTTTTGTAATGATTACAGGAAGGTTAACGCTGTTACCAAACCTGATTCATTTCCTCTTCCTAGAATGGAGGATTGTATTGATAGAGTGGGATCGGCATCGTTTGTAACCAAACTTGATTTGTTAAAAGGTTACTGGCAAGTACCTTTAACTCCCCGAGCCTCTGAAATATCTGATTTTTTGTTACACCGGATCATTTTCTCCAGTACACGGTTATGCCGTTTGGGTTGCGTAATGCACCCGCTACTTTCCAGCGCCTTATGGCCAAAGTACTGGCGGGCGTGAATAACTGCGATGCCTACTTGGATGATGTTGTCATTTACTCATCCACCTGGTCTGACCACTTACAAACACTCTCTCTTGTTTTCAGCCGTTTTCAGGAGGCCTCGCTTACGTTGAACCTAGCCAAATGTGAATTTGGCAGAGCCACCATCACATATCTGGGAAAACAGGTGGGTCAGGGACAGATACTGCCGGTGACCGCGAAAATACAGGCGATCGTTGAGTTTCCAGTCCCACAAACGAGAAGGGCGCTGCGCCGATTTCTAGGAATGTGTGGTTATTATAGAGGGTTTTGTAAGAACTTTGCCACTGTCGTCGTTCCTCTCACCGATTTGATCAGTCCGAAGAAGCCTTTTGTGTGGACGCCTGTTTGTCAGACTGCTTTCGAGTCTGCGAAAGCATTACTGTGCAGTTCCCCTGTTCTTACGGCCCCGAATTTCATGTCCCCTTTCAAGCTCGAGGTTGACGCTAGTGCGGTTGGTGCAGGAGCTGTCCTTATGCAGGAAGACCATTGCGGCGTGGATCGCCCAATTTGTTACTTTTCAAAAAAATTCAACAAACATCAGATGAACTACAGTACCATTGAAAAGGAAGCCCTTGCCTTGTTGTTAGCCCTACAGCATTTCGAGGTGTATATCGGATCCAGCTCTATCCCTGTTCAAGTGTTCACTGACCATAACCCATTGGTATTTCTCTCCCAGATGCAAAACTCAAATCAGAGACTTATGCGTTGGTCCCTTCTTTTGCAAGACTTCAACCTGCAGATCAAGCATAAGAAAGGGACGGAAAATGTCATCGCGGACGCCCTGTCGAGAGCAATTTTGTAGTTTAGGAATTAAACAATAGGAGGATTGTTTAAATCTTATGGAAGGGGGTGTTACGAATGTGTTTGTTTGTGCAGGTGTTGTGTTTTTTCTATGTTAATTTAGCTGTGCCAGGGCCCTGTTCCGATTGGTGCGTGGACTTACTGCCCCGGCGTGATTGGATCCAGCTGGAGGACCCGCCCAATAAAAGGCGGCTGGAGTGCTACAGCGGGAGAGGTCCTCGCGTCTCTCCTCATCACCCAGCAGTAGTCCTGTGGTAGCCGTTGGCTGCAGTATACGTGCGAGAATTGTAGAAGTGGAGTGGGTAGGGGTGAGCTGCCGTTTATTTTGACCACCCGTTTTCTCCTGTTTTTGAGTTGGTTAAGGAGGTCAGACTCTGTCTTTATTTTTGACTTTATTTTGGTGAGGTCAGGGGTGCGGGATTTGTGTAGGTTTGTTTTGTTTATTGTTTTGGCCTTGGCTCACCCTGAAGTGTTGACACTCCCGTTTTGGTTCTCTTTATTCACCTTGTAAATAAATCACTTCACATCTAACGGATTTGTTGCGTGTGACTGCTTGGGTCTTGGGGAGGGAAGCGAGTGCCTCGCTCATGTTATGGCCTGGCCCTAGACGGGTCGTAACAGTAGTCAAATAACATTCCTACTTCCATTTATAAACCATATTTATTATAGTATAAATGCAACCAACATTCCTGTTGTGATATTTTGATACTACGGTTAGCATTTACAGGATATTGTTTTGTAGTAATATTATACAGGAGAACTGTTACTCAATAAGGCCCATTTACTAGTTGTTTTTCTCTTTCTCTGTGACCCAAGAATTGATGTGTAAGAATCACAGGCTGGTACCCCAAGGTCGAAAATACCACAGAGACGAGACCACTTCCTTACTCCCATCCTCCCTTCCTTATGATTTAGAAAAGAGCTTGCTAAAGGCCAGGTGGTTCGTTTCAGAATTCACTAATGAAAGAACTCTGTATTCTATGTCTAGGAGTGTATTTTGCTGGGATGATCATAAATTGTAGCTGAACTGATAAACTACACAAAGGATACTTCTTTGCTCACAAGGCAGGAAGACGTTTCCTTATTTGGTCTGTACCGGTTTGAACTGAGAATCTGCTGACACACGAACCTTTTTTTCCTCTATATAAACTGTTGTGTACTTAATAAACCTTTGAGTCGATTTGGGAAGGCAACCTGAAGCAGTCTGTGTTTCCTTGTTCTCCCAAGCTGCTCCCGACGTCGTAACTAACCCAGCTGAGCGGCATACCTGAGTGTTACTTTGAATAATTAGGAATCTTATAAGGAAAGGACAAAACTCTGCTTATCGGTGCTCACGCCTTGGAGGGAAACCGGGACGGAGATTTTCTCTTCAATTCCTACTTTTGGTCTCTACCTCTTACTTAATGTACACTACCACTGATTACACTGCACCTTATATTGCACCTGCTCCTTTATTTTGCACTTATTACCTGTATATATCTGTGTATCTTTTATTCTAAAATAAGACTACGAGCGATTCAGAAGACCCCTATGAAAAGACCATCAAGGGAACAGTTCACCCTGCCCGGGATAGGGTTACCGGGGCCCTGCCCTGGAGCCAGGTCCGGTGAGGGTGCCCGAGGGCAAGCGTCTGGTGGGCCTTAGTCCACGGGGCCCGGCCAGGCGCAGCCCGAAAAAGGGACATGGGCCCGTCTTCCTGCCGGCCCACCACCTGCAGGAGGCACCGTATAGAGGTCGGGTGCAATGTGAGTTGGCCGGCGGCCAGGAATGGAGATCCTGGCGGACCGATTCCTGGCTACCAAGACTGGCAATTGGCACATGGAATGTCCGAATTGCCCAATTGTCACCTCTCTGGTTGGGAAGGAGCCTGAGCTAGTGCGTGAGGTTAAGAGGTACCGGCTAGATATAGTCGGGCTCACCTCAACGCATTGCCTGGGCTCTGGAACCAGTCTCCTGGAGAGGGGCTGGACTATGTCTCAGTCTGGAGTTGCCCCTGGTGAGAGCCGTCGGGCTGGGGTGGGTATCTTGGTATCCCCTCAGCTTACTGGGTTTCTCCCAGTGAACGAGAGGGTTTGTTCCCTTCACTTTTGGGTCAGGGAACGGGTCCTGACTGTCATCTGTGCTTATGCGCTGAGTGGCAGGTCTGAGTACCCAGCCTTCTTGGAATCCCTGGGTGGAGCACTGGAGGGTGCTCCCCCTGGGGACTCTGTTGTCCTACTGGAAGTCACATGGGTAACGACAGTGAGACCTGGAAGGGCGTGATTGGGAGGAACGGCCTGAACCCAAGCGGTGTTTGGTTATTGGACTTCTGTGCAAACGACAGTTTGGCCATAACAAACACCATGTTCAAACATAAGAGTGTCCATAAGTGCACGTGGCACCAGGACACTCTAGCCCACAGGTCGATGTTCGATTTTGTAATCGTATCACCAGACCTGAGTACATATGTTTTGGACACTCGGATAAAGAGAGGGGCTGAGCTGTCAACTGATCACCACCTGGTGGTGAGTTTAATCAGGTGGTGAGGGAGGACACCGGACAGACCTGGCGCGCCCAATCGTACATTAAGGTTGTGTTGGTAACGTCGAGCAGAGGCCCAGTCCGTGAGATCTTCAACTCACACCTCCAGCAGAGCTTCAATAGCATTCCGAGGGAGACTGGGGACATTGAGTCCGAATGGACCATGTTCAGCACCTCCATTGCCGAAGCCGCTGCACTGAGCTGCGGCCACAAGGTAGTTGGTGCTCTCTCCCTCTCTGTCTTTCACTCACACAGACACACACACCACCACAATCAACTTTGCTAAATTGCGAATGAAAAACATTGACCAGGCAGCTGTAATTTAGCAGGAATGTCCATCCAACTCTTTTCGCTGTTGTTGCGGTCGTGATCATTTTTTGAGGCCACATCGAAAAGGCTTGGATGAGCTTGCCAAAGTTCTACAAGTTGTGCCTTCATCGCTTGTGTCCAGATCACACGCTGCACTGTCATGCTACTCCTTCCTTTTCACTTCCATTTCTGTGTTTGCGCGTGTGCAGTGTGAGAGCCTGCGTTAAATCGACTCGTTGCACTGGTTCAACAGTGCGATACCCTCACAAGGGGCAACCAGGATTTCAAACAGGTTTGATTTTCTTGCGACTAGACGATTGCTGATCGGGAGCTGGTCGTGAGGTGTTAATCGCTTCTTGTTACCCCATGTATACTACACGGTGCATGACACATGATTAAGGCGAAACTCGGGCCGATCCCCAAAATGGTCGCACGACTGAAAAATCGTCTCAAAATGGGCCAAAAATCGCACAGTGTATGCCCAGCTTAATCAGATATAATGAGACAAGGGGAAGTAAAACTAGATACTAGAATTGGATGTCTCGAGACCGGTCTTGGTCTCGAGACCACTTTTATGTGGTCTTGGTCTTGTCTTGGTCTCGGATCCCTCGGTCTTGTCTTGGTCTCGCTGTCTCGGTCTTGCTGTCTCAGATCGACATAGTGGTCGGGAGATTTGGAGTCAATCATCGGCAAAGCAGGGGGGTGGCTTACTGGGCTTAAGCCCGGATCATTTTTTTCAGAAACCCGGGGTCTTTTGGAGTGTAATTTGTTTCATAGTTAGATGCCTGACTGAAAACTGTATAAAACAAAAACTACACACAATATTCGAAGCGCATAGCGCACAGTCGTAAATTCCCCCTAATTTTGGTATGATCCGAGCTCAGGCACTAGGCGACAGAGCACAGCACTTAGCATGTGAGCGAGGGGGGAGAAGCTGCTGCCTGCGAGTTTGCTGTAGGAGAAGCGCAGCCAGGCAGACAGAGGAGAGCTTAAGTTTGATCAGGTACCAAAGCAAATCATTTGCACTGTACAGATAATGTAAATATGATGGTGTATCACAAAAGATTGATATCAAACTGATCACTTGACCGATATTACGTCACTTGCTCTTCGAGTGAATCAACAAATGGCGAAATGAAAAGCCGATCAACAATAATGCTGGGGGTTTTTTGTTTTTTTTAGAGAGTCTTAGCTTTCAAAGAAAAAACTCTGGTAGTATTTTATATATTATGCTTTGTATTTGTTCAGTATATTTCGATGCAAAACAAGAGGAATTTCAATACGCAGCAGTATATTCACAGTTTAAACCAGATATTTACATACACTTTAGGGGAAAAAAACATGAAAAGATTTTTTTTTTCCGGTTAAACATCAATTTAGAGTAAACTTGTTTTGTTTTGGATAAATAAATATTGAAATATCTTTTGAATTAGTTAAATGTCAGAATAAAGAGAGACAGAGCTGTCTATTTTTTATCACTTTCATCAAATGTAGGAGTACATATACACCAAGTTTGTTGTTAATTAATAAGAAAACTCCAGACGATTCCATTCTGAGCTGAAGAAGCTTCTGATAGGTTAGTAGAGTCCATGTGAGTAAATTGGTGGCACAGCTGTGGATGCATATAAGGCAAAACACAGAGCCTGTTTCTTTGACATGGGAAAATCAACAGATGTCAACCAAAACACCAGGAAAAGAATTGTGGAGCTCCATAAGTGTGGCTCAGTTTGAATACAATTTGGTGCCATTTGAAATTAAGAAATACAGATAGTTTCTCTCTTTACTCTTAAAGTTAACAAATATGTTTTTTAGATTTATCAATCTAAAAAAATAAACATTTAGTCTGATTTGATGTTACACTTAAAAAAGTGTTTTTGTTTTTATCTGAAGAGTGTGTAAGTGTCTGGTTTCAACTGTATATTTGATGATGTTGGTGTTTGGCTTGATTGTCAGCACAAAGAGGGAGAGAGAGGAACAGAGAGGGAGATGGAGGAGAATGAGGACAGAACAGAGATGGAACAAGAGCAGGTGAGACAGACATGTTAGTCAAATTGTTGTTTGCCAAAACTCATCCTTTCTCATCCTTTCTCATATCTTTTTAGATACCATTTGTTACTTTTCAAATTCTATATTTATTAAGTTATGCAGGCTTGTTTGCACAACAAGGCTAAATAGTTATATTAACTTTTCTGAATCTAAATAGTGTACTTTGGTAGAAAAAAAATAAGTGTAGTGAGTAAATCGGTTTGGCTGAGATTAGAGTTATTAGAATAGATTAGATAAAATAAAACTTTATTAATCCCCCGGGTGGGTTCCTCCTTGGTTTTCACACAGCTGACTAAACGTCAAACAGAAAACTGATTAAACAGAAGTGTGAGATGGTCGAGAATTCACGCCAGTGTCCTGTTATGTTTTAGATAGCAAGGAGCAGACGGCCGAGTTTATTAAACTCCACTGAGACAGCGGTGGCGCTAATCAGAAGGCTAGACCAGCGCTCCCCAACCTTTTTTGCGCCACGGACCGGTTTATGCCCGACAATATTTTCACGGACTGGCCTTTAAGATGTCGCGGATAAATACAACAAAATAAAACTAGTACCGGTACTGAAAAAAGAAGATTTATTCATAACACACGTGAAAAGACCCAGGAAAAGAGAGTTAACAATAAAAACGATGACAAAATAACGCTGAAAATCGATAAAAACCCTGAAAACCATACATTTCACACCTGAGCCTCAACTCTCGCAGTCCAGTACCAAACGACTCCCCACCGTACCGGTCCGAGACCCTGGGGTTGGGGACCGCTGGGCTAGACCGTCCAATTCCACAGCCGTTTACTTCTGAGCCGTTTACTTCTGAGGACCCGGCCCACGTAGACCACGAAGGCCGGGTCCTCAGGAAGATGCAGCCCATGAATTTGGACACAACCATCGTGTCATGCGCAAAAGCATCAGCTCTAAGAGCCGTGCTTAGAGAATGCTTTGTAGTGAATCAGAAGAGTCGACTCCCATCAGCGAGAGTCGGCTCCTCACTTAATTTCCTTTCGCTGCTCAGCTCACACAGTGGCTCAGCTATGCTCCAGTCCCTCCATATTGTGGCCAATCGCATGCGAGGATATAGGATAATATCATTATGTGAAAAACAGAGGGTGAGAGACGCGACAGTCACGTGGAGCGTGTGTCTGTCCTCTCAGTAAGTGAGTGAGACAGTAGACAGCGGTTAAGGAGGGCTTTGCGAGCGCATCGCAAAAACACATAAATATGCCTGACACCCGTAAACAAAGCAGCATCTGGCTGCAGTTTAAAGACTTTTTTGTCTCGGTCTTGGTCTCGTCTTGACTTTGTCTTGGTCTTGACTCGGTCTGTCTTGGTCTTGGTCTCGACACCCTCTGGTCTTGGTATTGTCTTGATCTTGTTTTAGGCGGTCTTGACTACAAGTCTACTAGATGCACACAGGACAAGGATTATCAAAATAAAACGGGGAATGGGAGAAAATCACAAAGATGCCAACTTGACACTTAGACATAGAGACATGACTGACTGGGGAGATAGAGGGAACATGGAGAGAAGAGTGACTAGATGTGGAACACTGGGTAGGCAAAGTAACGGAGACCTAAATCCTAGGAACTAAGAATATAACACAAGCAGAAAACAAGAAAGAGAACCAAAACCATGAATAACAATAACCAAAGAATCTAAATTAACCAACAAACACAAAACACTGGGTCACAGACCCAGTACCATGACACCACCAATCACAATTGTATGGTAGAGTAGACGCAAGTCACTCTTCAGTAAACGGCCCACCTGGAGTTTTCCAAAGGTTTGCCACCTGAAGGACTTTACTCTCAGACTATGAGAAACAAAATTTTCTGATCTAAGATAAAGATTGAACTCTTTGGCATGAATGTCAAGCATCGTCTCTGGAGAAAACCAGACACTGCTCATCACCATCGCAATACCATCCTTACAGGGAAGCATGGTGGTGGCGGCATCATGCTGAGGGAATGTTTTTCAGCACCAGGAACTGGGAGACTATTCAAGCTCAAACAAAAGCACACAGCCAAGATGCCAATGGAGTGGTTTTGGGACCCCTCTGTGAATGTTCTTGAGTGGCCGAGCCAGAGCCCAAACTTGAACCTGAATATCTCTGGAAAGATCTGAAAATGGCTGTGCACTGATGCTCCCTGTCCAATTCATTGAGCTTGAAAAGTTTTGCAAAGAACTCAGAAATAGGTGTGCCAAGCTTCTAGCATCATACTGCAAAAGACTTGAAGCTACAAGGTGCTGTAAAAGTGAATCAAAGTATTGAGAAAAAGCTGTGAAGAATTATATATATATGTGGGTATGTGTGGCTGTCAGGGTCCTGGGTCTGAGTGACCCAGGGTCCCTGAGCAGTTTTGGACTTGTCTATTGTATGTATATTTGGTGTTGCTGTCCCTCTTCTCCCTGTTTGCGGATGTGTGTATGTGTTTCTGCAGGCGCCTTCAGGCCTGGTGGGTGTGGCTCTGCTGGTGGACTGGCAAACACCCGAAGCTCCTGCCACACACCTGCTGTTGATCAGGGCTCGTCGGGGGAGCTATTTAGGAGAGTGTTGGAGCTCCCACCGGCGCGGGATCATTACATTAGACTCCCAAGTCAGTGTGTGTGTTTAGGAAGTGCAGATCGTGTGTGTGCCCGCGGGGGTCAGTGTTTAACGGCTGCCTCTATTGTTTTCCTACAGGAGGAACGTGGAGAGGAAGGGCAGCACCCACAGGGTGGGGAGCACGAACACGGACGTCTGAGTGGGAGACACACACGGGAGTCTTGGGGAGCAAAGGGGAAGAATGGTGCATTTATTGTTAACTTCACTGTAAATAAGCGCACTGTCTTTATTCAGAGCTCTGCGCCTGGGTCCTCCTTTCCCTTACATCCCCACGGTTTGCCCTGCCAAACCATGACAGTGGCATTGTGTAGAGAATTTTGAGATGAAACAAAGTAATTAAATCCCTTTTGGAATAAAGCTGTAACATAACGAAACATGGAACAAGTGAAGCACTGCGCATAGTGTTTTTACAACACTGAATGGCTTGATCAGTGTTCTGATCTGCTGATACATTTGAAACTACATCTGTAATTCCTCATTTATTCGGTGGAGCTCGTTTCAGCTATGGTAAAATAACCAAAGAATGTTTTTTCTAAAGCAATACTTGCAATGAGTATTACAGTGTGCCATTATACAGGAGTGCTGATGGCTGAAAAGAAGTTTGTAGGTCTCTTAACCTACAGGGAGTGCAGAATTATTAGGCAAATGAGTATTTTGTCCACATCATCCTCTTCATGCATGTTGTCTGTATAGGCTACTACCAATTAAGCATATTAGGTGATGTGCATCTCTGTAATGAGAAGGGGTGTGGTCTAATGACATCAACACCCTATATCAGGTGTGCATAATTATTAGGCAACGTCCTTTTCTTTGGCAAAATGGGTCAAAAGAAGGACTTGACAGGCTCAGAAAAGTCAAAAATAGTGAGATATCTTGCAGAGGGATGCAGCAGTCTCAAAATTGCAAAGCTTCTGAAGCATGATCATCGAACAATCAAGCGTTTCATTCAAAATAGTCAACAGGGTCGCATATCTTCCCTTTGGCTTCACCTGCACAAGTGCCAAGGTAGGTTTCCCCAACAGAATTCGTTTCCCCTGCGTCGGGAGCACATACTGGGCTCTCCAAATCATGGACAAACAGTATCCCACATTCTTGATTTTTAGTTCACGAACACTTTTTTCTTGTAAAACAAAGGGGGCCTAGCAAAAGAATTTTGGGAACCACTGTTCTAACTGAACAAGAAGTCACAGTTCCAGTTTAATTAAATGTTATCACAGCTATACAGCTTTAGAGGGCTTTGTACGCATCCCGGAAAGAGGTGTAGCAGTGGTCAAGTAGCCACTTCCACGAGTGTTGAAGTGGATGTGTTGGTGGAGTTTCGGTGAGACTTTCTTCAGGTTTCCCTTATTAAAGTCCCCGGTCGTGATAAACGCTGCCTCTGAGTGTGCGGTTTCCTCGCTGTTGATCGCGCTGTACAGTTCCCTGAGTGCTCGGTCAGTGTCGGCTTGTGGGGGAATGTAAACAGCCGTAATAATCACTGCTGTAAATTCCCTCGGTAGCCAGAATGGCCGGCACTTAATCATCAGGTACTCCAGGTCCGGTGAGCAGAAGGATTTGACCGGGTGCACGTTCGCATAATCACACCAGCTGTTGTTGATCATGAAACACACACCACCGCCTCTGCTTTTCCCAGTAAGATCCTGTGACCTGTCCGCGCGATGCACAGAGAACCCCGGTAGTTGTATTGCGGAGTCCGGTACCTTGTCCGATAGCCAGGTTTCTGTGAGGCAGATCACGCAGCAGTCCCGCATCTCTCGCTGGAATGAGATCCGTGCCCGAAGCTCGCACAGCTTGTTCTCCAGAGACTGCACATTAGCCAGTAATAAACTGGGTAACGGTGGTCTGTTAGTGCGCCGTCTCAGTCGAACCAGAACGCCAGATCTTCTCCCTCTGCGTCGGCGTTTGCGGCCTCCAGGGCCAGAGAACAAAGGCGTCTCAGGTGAGATGAATGGGGGGTCTGCAAACGGAGCGTCCGTGTTGCAAAACTTGAACTCCGGAAAGTTATAAGAAAGACCGTCTTTTATGTCCAGTAAGGTTTGTCGGTCGTACACAAGGAGACATGTGCTACTCGCGAAAAAAATTAAGGAAAAGTAAAATTAAACACAGAAGAAAGCCGTTGCTTGGGGGAGCTCGCGACGAGGCTGCCATACTCGGCGCCATCTTGTTTGAGCTTCAATAGGCGGTGCACTGTTGGACGGACCAATCGGAGTCTGCGCTGCGGGACTGTTTTGATCACGCGGACTGGGAAATGTTTCACGTGGCTGCTAGGGACATTGATGAGTACACAGACTCAGTCTGTGGATTCATCAGGAAATGAGTGGAAGATGTCGTCCCATCCAGAACAGTTAAATCCTTCACAAATCAAAAACCCTGGATTAACGGAGATGTTCGCGCGGCACTGACGGCACGGAGCACCGCCTTTGCCTCCGCGAACACATCGGACTACAAACACGCACATTACCAACTCCGGAAGACGATCAAAGCAGCCAAACGTGAGTACAGGGACAGGGTGGAGCAACAGTTTGACAAACCTCGGAGTATGTGGCAGGGACTAAACACGATCACAGACTTTAGAGGGAAAACCAGCACACCGCAGACCACGGCCTCTCTGTGTGAGGATCTAAACGTATTCTACGCTAGATTCGACACAGCGAACACCATGAGACCGGACAGTGTGCGCACCGCGGATGACGTCAGTGCGCACACTGTGTCTGAGGAGGATGTGCGGAAGTGCTTCAGGAAGGTGAACGCACGCAAAGCTACTGGTCCGGACGGGATTCCCGGCCGCGTCCTCAGGTCATGCGCGGCTCAGCTGGCTGGAGTGTTCACACACATCTTCAACCTTTCCCTCTCTCTGTCTGTAGTCCCAGCCTGCTTCAAAATGGCCACCATCGTCCCTGTACCCAAATCCTCCACCATCTCCTCATTGAACGACTGGCGACCTGTAGCCCTGACCCCCATCGTGAGCAAATGCTTCGAGAAGCTGGTCAGGGACTTCATCTGCTCTGCACTACCCGACTCACTGGACCCTCTACAGTTCGCATACCGCCACAACAGGTCCACTGATGATGCCGTAGCCCTGACACTACATACTGCCCTGTCACATCTGGAGAAGAGAGACACATATGTGAGAATGCTGTTTGTAGATTACAGCTCAGCATTCAATACCATCGTTCCCTCGAAGCTGGACAGGAAACTGCAGGATCTAGGACTGAGCAGCTCCCTCTGCAGCTGGATCCTTAGCTTCCTGTCTGACAGACGCCAAGTGGTCAGACTGGGCAGCATCACCTCATCCCCCGTCACACTGAACACTGGTGCTCCACAGGGGTGTGTACTGAGCCCTTTCCTATACTCACTCTACACCTACGACTGCACAGCCACTAACAACTCCAACATCATTGTGAAGTTTGCGGACGACACTACAGTGGTGGGTCTTATCACCAACAGTGATGAGACGGCTTACAGGGAGGAGGTCAGCGCCCTGACCCACTGGTGTCAAGACAACCATCTCACCCTCAACGTCGCAAAGACAAAGGAGTTGATAGTGGACTTCCGGAGGTGCAGAGAAGTACACACCCCCATCACCATCAGCGGCGCTGCTGTGGAGAGAGTGAGCAGCTTCCGGTTCCTTGGTGTACATCTGGCTGAGGATCTTACGTGGTCAGTACACACAAACAAAACAGTGAAGAAGGCGCAGCAGCACCTCTTCTTTCTCAGGAGACTGAAAAGATTCGGCATGAGCCCCCGCATCCTCAGGACCTTCTATCACTGTGCCATTGAGAGCATCCTCACTGGATGCATCACCACCTGGTATGGCAACAGCACCGCCTACAACTGCAAAGCTCTCCAGCGAGTAGTGCGGTGCTCTGAACGGATAATTGGAGGTGAGCTTCCCTCCCTCCAAGACATCTACAGGAAGCGGTGCCTGAAGAAAGCGGGGAGGATCATCAAGGACTCCAGTCACCCCAGCCATAAACTGTTCAGACTGCTTCCATCAGGAAGGAGGTTCTGCAGCATCCGGTCCCGTACCAGCAGACTGAGAGACAGCTTCTTCCATCAGGCCATCAGACTGCTGAACACGTCATAGACACCTCAGCTTCACTACTGGAACTTTAACATTATGCACTCCATACTGTATATAAATGCCACTGTTTTGCACATGTCTCAACTCTGTATATTTTTATATATTTTATTTATTGTTTACTCTATTTAATTTGTAAAATATGTGTATACACACACACACACACACACACACGTAGAAAAACATTTAGTATACACATCCAGAAATGCATATACTATTATATATTGTACATATATTTATTAGTTTCAGATGTAGCCATTCTTGTATTTTGCTTGTTTACATTATTGTATTTTGCACAACTCTGTTGCTTGTGAAGCTCGCACACAAGAATTACACTCACATGTGCTGTACCAATGTACCTGCACATGTGATGTGACAATAAAAGTGATTTGATTTGATTTTGATTTTAGATCGTGTGGAGTAGCTTTGACCAGTGGTGTGCAGGCATGTGTTCAATTACTGGGCCGCCCTGATGTGTATTTGCATATAATTAAATGTATAAAGTAAAAAAACAAACAAACAAACAAACAAACAAAAAAACCCTGCCTCATACATTTGACTTAATTATTCAGGTTAAAGAAAAATAATTGTATTTCATGGTGGATTTTCACCAGTATTTATTTATTTATTTATCTGTTTTTTTTTATATCTTTTATTTTTTATGTTTTTAATTATTTATCAATTTTGGTTTTCTTTTTATGGCACGAATGAGCTTCCATATATTTCTACCAACTACTGCCACCTGATTTAATAATAATAAAAATATATACAATTTCACTCTCTGCATGCAGGCTTCATTCTTCCACCAGTTGGGTGATTGAAAAATATTATAAGCTTTATTTAGCTTTGAAAATATAGATAAATATATATGTTTACATACATCATATATTTATTTATTTATTCATTCCGAGAAACGTCTGTAAATGCTAATTCTAGCGGTAAAGTATGCCGAGCAAGAGAGTTGGAGCTTCTTTTTTTTTTAGATGTAATTTGATTTCGAGTGGTAAAAGTTGCGGTCATGACGCGCAGTGCTCCAACGCCTGGGATTATTTTTGCATGCAGGCTGACAGCGGAGGCACACTGTGGTGGGATGGGCTGTGAGCTGTTCAAGATGGCGGCGCCCTGTGGAGTGCAGCTACTCTAACAGGTAAACAGGTCCGATTTTTTTACATCTCGTCTGTTTTTCTCACTACGAATTTCAACGCACAAGTTACGTTTTGGTGAAAGCGATTAGTTTCGCTTGTTTCTCAGCTGGTTGAATGCGGCTGACAGAGTGAATTCTCCGCCGAGTGTGGGTCGCAGCTCCCAGCTAACGTTAGCTCTCAGCGGTGGGACTGACTTGTTTTTGGGGAGACCTGTGATGGGTAGATGTTAAGGCTTTAAGCGTTTCGTTCTGGTTTTATCTGGCTTTTGTTGTTTATGTATTACAAAAGCAGTGCTCAGTTTGCCAGAGAGGAGACGTCTGCATAGTTTTATAATCGGATAAAGTCAACCCAACCCTGCCCATTGTTCCCTGCGAGTTGTTTACGACAAGCAGCAGCCTCTGGTCAGTCCACATACAGCGGGGAGCTCTGCTGCTTTTCAGCTCCACATCTCGGCCTGTCCTGGCTCTGCACGGCCCTCCTCTTCCATGTCAGTATTTTTCCAGTCTTTACGGCCTTTGTGTATTTTTATTTGCTTTTTCACGCTTCGCTATTCATCCCTGTGACAGATCTGCTGCTCCTTTCTGCAGCGTCTCATTTACAGCCAGCAGTTTACTCAAATTCACCTCAGCAGTTTTTTTTTCTATTGTCACACCAGCCATTAATATCCTGTTGTTTTTTGCTGGCTTGTCAACGCCTCAGCTTTTTCAATCACTCCAAAGACGAAATGGGTCACTAGTTTCACACTTTGACCCCCTCGAGCTCTCATTTCTGCCTGTCACATTGGCTAAGCTGTTAAAATTCCAGCACTGGTAGCTGGGCCTTTGCATTATATATAAACACTAACCTAACACATTGCCTGAAGGGATAAATGTTTATATGTGACACTTCTTTAGAATCCATTCATGTTTATTCATCTCAGTCATTTATTTTCATTTGTAAGCCACCCTAACAACATGTTCATGAATAAATGGGTTTCACAGGGGTATTTAAAGCTTTTCACAAATATTTTAGACCATGTGTGATTTAACCTGCATTCTTTCTGTGCATGCTCACAGTCTTGACATAAATGTGTAAAGACATAAGCTTCGTGTCTCTCCAGAAATGGCAGCGTCCCAAGTTGAACCGGTCCTCTGTAGGTATTTGTTTTTAATATAAGCTCTCAACGAATTAGCAACACGAAAATGGCAACTACTGTGCTGAGCTGATGATAGATGTCCTTAGACAGCTGGTCAGATTGGTGCCCAGGAGATAAGATTAATGTGTGATATACTCATTATTTCCCAGGCAATATAAAATGAACCACATCCCATGCATGCAGCTGACCTTTTTCATTTTTCCGGTCAGCAGCATGCATGGGATGGAAAAAAATAAATAGATGTGACTAATGTCAGTAATACTTAAAGCCAGGTTTGCAGAATTTCCTGGTTTGGTTATCTATGCAGAATTTTTATTTAATTCAAATTATCATCATTATTATTGTTATTGTTATTATTATTATTTTTGCACATAACTCATTTTAAAAAATGGGAATACTGTGCACCAGCACTTAAGAGTTAGGCACCAAGGCTTCCCTCTGTCATGGTGAGAAAAGGTCCGAGCTATTTCCAGGGAATACTGACTGTTTTCAGATTAATGCAGTTTACCACAAGCTCCCAGCCACCGACATGGCCTCATACTGCCTGTTTGGATTTCTGGTTCTGGGAATTTTGAAATGATAGCCACCCAGTCATAACTGTTTAGAGTTTGTTTTCAAGTGTTTGAGGTGTTTTCTTTCTTTCAGGATGTTGTTGTGAAGGAAAGAAATTAAATTTTAATTAGTTGTGCAGCACTAAACTCCTCAAGACTCTGCCCCGAAATGCCCAGCTTAGCTAAGCGGACATTTGACAGTGTTACAAAGTCTGTGTGACATCCAGTGGTGCTGATAATTGTCTGGTAAATTTGCAGCAAGCAAGTGGGTGTCATGTGTTCGGCCTCACATGTACACTACCCAGACAGCACCCCTCACCTACCCCAACACAGTATATTAGTAAGTGTAGCCTTAGCTTCTGAAGGAAGCATAACGTTGTACAACATCCAGATCTCATTCTTACAACATTACCTAAAGACAGTTTATGTAGGTGTGCACAACAAGTCTGAATTAATTATATATATATATACATATATATATATATATATATATACACACACACACACACACACACGTGTTTCATATAAATACTTTAAATGTGGAGTCTTTTCAGTTCATTCAGTTTCATATTTGCATGTGGTGACCTGCTGCTTTTCTATTTTATCTACCATTATTTAATCAATTAGTCCAACACAATTTATTACATTTATAGTAATTAATCATTGTATTAAACATAATACTGTTTTCTCATTTAACATCAGACTCTTGTAAATTGTGACAGACATTTTTGCTGTTTTTTTTTTTGGATGATTTATATTTTAAAAAAAAATACCAGATGGTAAGAAAATGATAAGAATAGATGTACACCGATTTAAAAGTTCATGTAAGATTTAATATGGTGTGGGATGGTTTGTTTGTTAAACAAAAGAAGCAATTTTAGCTCTGGGAAGACTTGATGGGGCATTTTTCATTATTTTCCACCCATTATATAGCTCAGGAATAGAAAGTTAGTTGTATCTTTGCTCAGTCCAGTAAACTTCTGCAAACTGTGTCTGATTAAAAACTTATTCAAACGGACCATATAGCCACATCATAAAGAAGGCAAATGTCCTTCTTCTTTTAAATATTCACGCAGGAGAATAGAAGGCTACTGCTAACAGCTCGCGCTCGGCCAAATGTAATTTTCAGTGTGTACATGGAAGCGCTCGGGCTGCATAAAGCTTCTTTGTGTGCTCCTGAGCATTCCCAAGCTGCCTGAGATCACACTGAGGCTAACTCTTGTTTACACCACTGACCTGTCCCTGCAAGACTTCATTTCCACACCCCAATTCTCAACCCCCGTGACTCAGCAGTTAATTGATTTAGAAAAAAAAGAAGAAAACTGGGCTGTGACTTGTCCTGTGAGTGAACAAACGGGAACATGTGCAAATGTTAATCGTGCATTTTCGGGTTTTTTTTTTAAAATTTGTTTTGAATGGGAGCATCCTGGAGCGACTAATATTGTCACGTTTCCATCCAGAGGGGAAGTGACACATGACTTCAGTGGAAATACACTGGATATCGATTCATTTATTTTCTCCGGATAAGCTCCTGTTATCTTGGGTTTCATAGCATGTGACTCCATGTTGAAAGCTTCAATATTTTTGCACTGATAGTTTACACCCTGTGAGCTACCAAAAACAAACAAGAGTCTCATCATTTTCTAACTTGTTAGGGGTTGTGGTTTAAGAGCTTGAATGAGATCTCTGGTGCTGATTCATTATTCCTTTTGGGGAAGAAGCTGCTGGGTGCAGACACCCTGATGCTAATGGCCTGTCTATCAGTATTATTAATGCCCGTTTCTCAGATGGAGATTTGCGAGGATTCCTTGGCCTCCTTTACTTCGAACAGCTGACTCAGCGTCTAGCCTAAACAGACAACATAAACAGACTTATCCCCTGAAATGGTAAACACATTAGGTCCCGTTGTATTTAAGTTTTTTTTGTTTTGTTTTTTCAAAGCACATACTTGTGTATACTCAATATAAATTAAACAACTTCTCACTTAAAGCTCAGATAGTAAACAGGCAGGATTTGAAAGGATTTTCTTGTCTTCTTGAGGTCAGATTAGCAGCAGGTCACATAGTTGGATCCATCGACACTGCTTAATCCGCTCCAAGTCCGTTCTCTGACCTTTTTTTTTAAATTTTTTTTTTTATTTGTCCCGCAGTATGTTTGACAAGTGAGGTGGTTTATGTGTGTTTGTGTCAATAAAGCTGCGTGTGGTTCAGGACTTTGATGGAAAAACGGTTATAGCCTGCTGAGCTTGTGCTTCCCTGAGGAAAAGATTTAATTTTCTTACTTCAAAAAGCAAAATGTATAGGCTTGTTCCAGATTTTTGCCTTGTCACTGTAGGAAAAAGCGTGGGTTTAAGTAACATTATGAATTGGCTCCATTGTCAAATTGTCACGACTTCCTTGGACGTTTGATTAATGGTAAAAACTCTGCATTCTCTGCGGTGACAAAGTTAAAATGTCTGCAGAGGAAAACAGTCGGTTTGTTTAATATAATTGAAAAATAACATGAACTCTGTCATTTCTTTGAGCCACATCTTATCATCAACTGTTTGGTTTGTTTGTGTCACTTTTTGCCGTTTTCAAACTATTACCAAATTATTGCTCTGAAACTATAGTAAATGCAAGTTTTCAAAATGTTATCACACTGTTAATTCAACCTTATTAATCTCTTCAGATATTTTATATAATAGGGATCTCTTATACTGACTCCATACTTTTATTCTTGGACCCATGATGCATAGCCCAGAGTGGTCCTTATTTATCTTATACTGGCTTTGGTGCTACCACTACTTCATCCTCATGAACTGGCAGTATATTCTTGCCTTTGACCCTTAAAAATGGTGGCTCCTCAAAAGTGGTGTTAAACCTGGGGGTGAACTCTGGCATGGCCTGAGCTTCCAGGTTAGAACACATGGGCATTCTGTAGAAAACCTCAACAATTTCTCTGTTTCTTCTTTTTTCTTTTGTGAGCACTGACATGGTGATTCTTTAGTTGTTTAGGAGAAGACTGTAAGGAGTCCAGTGTGCCTCAGGCTTGAGTATAAATGGTTACTGGTCTATGTTGACGTCACAGTTTGCATAAACTCTGAGCACCGCGTCAACTGTAACCACGGTTTTATATTCTTTTCCCTTAGGGACACCGTCCCTTTAAGCCATCTTCTTTCTAACTGGCTGCCATTGTGTGAAAACATTGACACAATAGCATCCAGTTAGAACTTCAGAAGGAAAGGCTGGTGAATGTTCCACCATCCTCACCAGTTTATTGGGTACTAAGCAGGCATCGTGAAGTCAGGGTTTTTCCTGCTTAGAGGAATTTTAGACTGACTAGCTCTAATAGAGGATTCCTCTATGCCTTCTGGTGCTGCACTTTTTGATAACATGTTAATTTGGCTTCATAAACTCAACACGAACACAATTATGTTTCGCAAACGATCAGAAATAACAGAAAAATAATTGATTTTGCTTTATGTGGCCCTCTTAAAGGCCTTATTTGGCCTCATCTGCGGGATGATTGAGAGACTTAAGGACCACTGCGTGTCTTTACAGCAGAGACGTTGTATTCATTGCTTATAACTTGAAATTACATGGAAATATGGCTGCGTTGTCTGTCATTCACACCTCCCTCACCTGATAGGATACGATGACAAGGCCATTATGTTAGTCAAATCAGAGCTCTTGTGGGTATCACAAAAGAGAAGTCCACTCATTTAGGGTTAACTTTTTTTCTCTCTCCCCATTTAAGAGAATTCTCTTTACTGCAAACCCTGCTTCCCATTACACCGTTGATATTGTCACGCAAGCAGTAATCCTGGATCAGAGCTTAAACACATTCTTGGAAATGTTTTTGATTTGATCTTGGTGCATTGTAGAGGTGCCTGGAGACTGTATTGGTGGGTGGGTCCCAGGAGTCCTCCAGGCAAGTGGGGACGGACGCCGTGACAGAGACGCTGCCTCCACGTCCAGCACTGCCACCACCATGGCCAGGGAGCAGCCAAATGTGGGGGACCTCCTCCCACTCTTGGAGACCTCTGACCTCCACCAGCTAGAAGAGATCAGAGGCCTTATCAATGAGCAGCTCAGCACTGGTAGGCACTTGGCTTGTTATGTGTCAGCACAGTTTATTCTGGGCACAGCTTTCTTTCTCCCTGTGTGTGTGATGTCACTACAACTTAACAGAATAAATAATTAAAAATTATATGCATACTTGTGCTTCTTCAGTGAGTTTCTCATTCTGTTCACAAACTCTGATCCACTCTCTTAAGTTGCACCTAGCAATGGTAGTCCTTGTTCTGCTCTGCAGCCTTGGTTAACTTAGGTCATAACCGGAAACCCCTCTTAACCCTGCGATGTAACCTTCAACACCAGTTGTAGTCGTAGCAGGCTATGTCGACTCAATGTGTAATTTGCAACATAGATTACCAGCTTAAGCAGAAATTGGCCATTAGACTAGAATATGGACTTCCATTGCTAGCTGTAGTCCAGGAACGTGGAGGTTGAGTTTGTGAGGCAGCTGAAGGCTATATGACCATGAAAAAGATAGCCTAGTCAACCTGGCTGTAAGGAAGTAGGAGAAAGGAAGCTAGCTGGTAAGCAGTGATACTGCTACTTGAGCAATTGCATCATCTTTTCAGACAGATAAAATAATACATCACAAAATGTACTTGGGTATCAATAGCCCATAAAAGTAAAATCTGTGTGTGGGGAAACCACTGAACTTTGATAACCTTGGCCATTCTGTGCCGATTGCATCTCATTCTTTTAATAATGCTTGCTTTATCACCTGGTTTAACTTACCTCACTGCATATTTATTCAAAATCTCCTCCCTGTTTTCCTTGAAGAACGTGGGTCCATGCTGCTAAACACGCTGGTGGACTACTATTTAGAAACCAACTCCGCCCAGGCTGTGCATATCCTGTCATCTGTCAGAGAGCCACATGATAAGGTGAGGTGGAGTTTGTTTGTTGTAGCTTACCTGTGACGTGGGTGGAAAAAAAAAAAGAAAACCAACAAAACAAAAAGCACTGCTTCTAGAAACATTAAACTCTATGTATTGATTGGTCATTATGGTCCTGTATAAAGTTGCAGCTTATATTGTCACAGATTAGTTTCAACATGCTTTAAAAAGGAGACTAACTGCCTGTGCTGAGTACTGATTGTGTTTGCTACCCTGACCCTAATGTCCTTCTGTCACAGCACCTTCTAGATAAGATGAATGACTGTATGACCAAACAGGCCTGCCGGCTGCCCACCCTCACTCTGCTCGGCCATGTAGTCCGCAAGCAGCCGTCCTGGATCCACAAGATTGCTCGATACCCTCTGCTACTCTCACTGCTCAAATGCCTAAAGGTAACGACCCAGATACGACTCGATGAACAAAGAAATCTTGTAAAGGCACCGAGTCGTGTGTGGATGGATGCGGATCAGAAGTTTTTCATCCAAGCAGCTTTTAGAATGGATTTAATTCTAGTGAGCACACAAAGCAGTAGATTGTTTAGTTTTCTGCTTTCAAAGCAGTTACTTACCTGGGTTTTGTTCATATACACACATCTTTGAGCTGTTACTAGCAAGTATTTAAATGTCTACATTAAAAACCATTAGACACAACATCATTAAACACAACATTACTTACAGAGTATAGGCTAAGAATTGTATTATATTTATTGTATTTTACTTTGGCTTGTATTATTTTTAATAGCTACAACATACCCATCCCCAAACCTCACAAAATCTGCCTTAGCTCTACTAGAGCTTGTCAGCAAATTGTATGCTAATACGCTAAGCCTAAGATTTTTGATTGTCCTATGTAATGTCTTTTGTGTGCCCTAAACCTAAATACTTTCACCTTGATATCATGGCAGACAGATACAGATGTAGTTGTGCTTATCACTGGAGTGCTGGTGCTGATCACTCTGCTGCCCATGATCCCTCAAGCTGGGAAACAACACCTGTGGGAGTATTTTGACATCTTTGGCCGTTTGGCATCGTGGAACCTGAAAAATCCAGGTAGGAACTTCCTGTCATGTCTCAAAAATATGTTGTCGGCTTTTTGAATGTTTTCTAGTTCATTTTTAAGGGTCTTGATCCAGTTGTGTGGGAGGTAAAGGGGTGTTTTTATAGGCGCTGAGCAAGCTTAGGTTTTTGTCTCTCTAACCCTTTTTTCCCCACTTTAAGGCCATGTTTCAGAGGTTTACTTAATCCACCTACACGCCAGCGTCTATTCCCTCTTCCACCGTCTCTATGGCATGTACCCTTGCAATTTTGTGTCCTACCTGCGCTCCCATTACAGCATGAAGGAGAACATGGAAACCTTTGAGGAAGTAGTTAAGGTAAGCGCATTACTTCAGATGCAGTGATCTGTTGCTCTTCATTAGAGTTGGAAGCAAAGTGATGATGGATGTTAAATTTGTGTCCAACCTTCAGCCGATGCTTGAACACGTTCGCATTCATCCAGAATTGGTGACGGGAACCAAGGATCATGAGCTTGACCCCACCAGGTAAGACAAATTTTATTTATTTAATTTTTCTGTATTTCCAGCAGGACTTTGACTAACATTGCTCTGCTTTTCTGTAGGTGGAAAAAGTATGAAATCCATGATATCGTCATTGAATGTGCCAAAGTGTCTCTAGACCCCAAGGAGGCTTCCTGCGAGGAGGGCTATGCCACCATGCCTGAGAACTTTTACCCCCAAATCCACCTGCGACCACAGGACTGCACTTCCAGCCCCTACCCAGACCTCCACAGTAGCTATGGTCAGTTTTGCATATGAAACAATACTGATACGAGTAAGAATAATAATAGACATGTTGCATTTTTGCATCTGCATCAAGAACCATAGCTCAGGTTAGAACATTTTATCATTTGAAGTATTACTTTGAAGCATTACTTGGAGCAGCTTTTAAAGAGCACTGGAACAGTGGTGTCCTAAGAGCAGACTGAAAGTTGCTGGCTGGATCCATTAGTGGCTTGTTCATACCATTTGTCTTCTTGACAACAGGAAGCACTTCTTCAACCCCATTTTCAACTCCACGACAGCCTCTACCCCCACCCCTGTCCTTGCCCCCCTTCTCAGGGACACAATCCTCGTACCGCAGCCCACAGACCTCCAGACGGCAGGTAAGATCATCCATAATTCGATCAAAATCTGTCATAATTGTTGCTTTAGGACACAGGGTTTGTCAGTAACTGATGATCAGAGGGTAGTGCCAGAGCACGTTGTTGTTAAGCTTCTGCTTGATGCTGGCTGTTGTACACAGGGTCATGTTTACACCCCATATAGCACCTGTCAGACAGAGTTAGGCAATTGTTTGTCCAGAAAGCCCTATGAATGAGTTCAAAAAGAACAATAGCTGTCCTCCATGTTTTTGAAAAACGCAAAGAAAAAGTGTTTTTGAGTCCCTAAAATCAGCTGGCGGGCAGAGTCAGGTTCATGCCCCTATGCTTATCCTGCCACCACTCCGTAAGAGCTGGAAAGGGTTTGTTGCCTTGGAGATGCTGTCTCCCTTTTTATTATCGGACCAGCTGCATGAAGGAGGGGTCTGGGTGTTTTTCTGCCCCCTGGGGTCTGTCTGAGAATTTTTCTCTCCCACGACTGTGACGGATGGATAATCTGGAAAACACGTGAGAGCCGCCATTTTTTACTTGGCTTGCTTCACCCACATCCACCTGTTCCACTATTCAGCCACTATTCAATGTTTTCTAGTTCATTCAAGCTACCATCTGACAGTAAATTAATTCTTACAATGCATTAACAGAATAAGAAACCCCAGCCAATTGAGATGTATTTTAAATTCTAGAATAATAAATATCCTGTAATTTTTGAGAAGCTCAACTCAGGTATCCAGGCAAATGGGCATGCGAATGGTCCTGCAAAATGAGGATAGTCAAGCTTCCTCCAGAAGTGCAATTTTAAATTGCCCCCAGTTAATGTAGCACTGCCAATCTTTCATAAAGCTGATTGTGATACACAGGTGGTCTGTGTCCCTCTCTGTGTGGGCGACGAAATGCATCAGGAAGTTTTAGTCCCCACTTTATAGTTTATAACAAGAGGGCACCAAATCACCATATATGACAGAGAATGATCTAATAATTTTGTTTACTAAGCTACAACAGTATATCATCTATAGACCAGTTTGTTTCCCAAATTTTATTATATTACAGTAATAATGACTCTCTTCTTTGCAGAACTCCTGTGAATTAAATTCCTCCTGTGGTGGGAAAGACCCTCTGTGGAGCCCCTCCTCATTGTGTGGCATGACTACACCCCCTTCCTCAAGGGGCATGTCGCCCAACTTGGAGCTCTCCCACAGTGCCTCACATCTTCCCACCCGCTTCCACTGCACATCAGGTACAGGCTACATCATGCTGTACGTACCGTACCGTTTTCTGACGTGACGTCCTGTCGTGTCTTTTCTGGTGACTGCTGATTGTTTTTGATCCGAGCAGGAGGAAAAGGAACGCCTGCCTCCAGCACCCCAGCCACGTCTTCTCCGCCTCCCACCTTATCAGATGACTTTCCTGTAATCTCCTTACCAGCCAACACAGTACAGTCCAGTCCACCAAGAAAAGTATGCTCTCTCAATGCTATCCTGAAAATGTCCATAAGATGCAGATTTTAGAAATCCTGCCAAACACTTTGCATGATAGAATTACAAAAGGTCATTGGCAGTGGGCAGATTGTGATTATTCATTACACTATGATGTTTTCTTTTTTTTTTTAATCACTTAAGAATCTGAAAAAAATATGACTAATATGTTGAACAGTTCAATGTGCCTTACATGAAAACAGCAGGAGGCAATATGATTTGAGTAATTATGTTTAATGAGGGAAAAATTATAACTTTATTTAAAATGTATTTTAGAATTACACTGGGAAAGAAGAGCTGGAACAAACCATCGATGTGTCCTGAAACTGTCTCTAATGAGACTGTTAACTGTGTGTGACTTTTCAGGATCGGAGACATGGGGAAGGCACAAAGCCCACACTGGTGAGACAAGACCCAGTAAAAGAGCCTGAGAAGAGTTCAGAAGTGGCC
Organism: Astatotilapia calliptera; assembly: GCF_964374335.1. Classification (NCBI taxonomy): domain Eukaryota; kingdom Metazoa; phylum Chordata; class Actinopteri; order Cichliformes; family Cichlidae; genus Astatotilapia; species Astatotilapia calliptera. Next base: position 34,268,989 of record NC_137428.1, on the reverse strand, counting down.
ACAAGCAAAGGTTAGACGTGATGTCTGTCATTGATACGGTTTATTATCATTCATTTTACAGTAGTCTTCACAGGCCATCACTTTTTGGATTAGATCCAGAATGATCCAATAGAAAACCAGTCTGACTGAAATACATTTCAGATGGAGCTCCAGATGAAGCAGTTAACTCACAACTGTAATTTGATCTGATGGTCCACCCCTCCTGGGCAAGACTCCGTTCTGCCTAATTTTAAAATGCTGGATATTTTACAACAGCATAAACATTTGTAATCTGAGTGAAGTGCACACTTCTACTTGAAATGACCTAAAATGTGTTTGATTTCTGCTTTACTATTTATAGAGGTTTAATAGTTAATTTCTCAAGTTTAGGGTAAAAGTATTTCTTCTTTTTTTTTCCTTTCATTTTTTGATACCATATGCAAACATGTGGCATGTTTTTCGTCATCAGATGCAGGGGCTGCAGAGAACATCTCCATGACTCTGACAGAGCTTTCAGTTTTCATGAAGAAACAGGAGTTGGAGCTGCAGCTGAGAACAGAGAAAGAAAAAGAGAAGGAAGAGGGTGAGTTTCTTTCTTGCAGAAACACATTTATGTACATTGTCAGCAAATTCAAGCCACAAGGACTAAAGTCAACCCAAGAAAATGTTGCTGTACTATTAAAAAAATATTTATTTTGAGGTTAACAAAAAAGAAGTCTATAGTTTCCCCAAGTTATTCACATGGTGTTAAAGGCAGACTACCTGCTGCTCTCATTCCTCTTATTGAATTATAAATGCACACAAAATGCTAGCAAGATGTTGAATAAATTCATGCTAGCCATTTTTTATTCAAACATTGGATCTGAGCAGCATTCACAGGCACATATTCATCAAAAGAGCTGTATGAACTGGTGATTCTGGCACAAGACCTACATTTGAAAATTCTCAATGTCATATGGCTTTTCTGTTTAGTGGTTGCTACTGGCAATCACTGGAGCCATCAAAGCCATATTGATAATCCTGAGAGGCTCTTAATGTAGCAGTCTGCTCCTTTTCTCTTTAATATTACACCTGCAGAGTTCTTGGTTTGTTTGTTTTTTTTTCTTCTTCATATTTGTCACCCTTAAGTGTTTCAACTCATTACATTTTTATATTAGACAAAAAGAAAAAAAAAGTAAATGTAAAATTCAGTTTTTAAATTGTTTAACGTAATAAGTGGTTTTGCCACCCTGGCAGTAAGAATTGCAGTCGAGCATTTGTAGTAAGTTTTACATCACTGGAGAGGCCCACCTTTCTCTTAAGGCCTGTTTGAGATGCTTTGGCATGACCTTAATCAGATTCAAGTCCAGATTTTGACTAGGCCTCTCCAAAACCCTTGTTTTGCTGCCTTTTTTTGTAAAAGCCATTCAGAGGTAGGCTTTCTGGTGTGTTTTGGATCATCATCCAGCTTCACACCCCAGCTTGAGCTTCAGGGTGCGAACTGATGTCCAACGTTCTCGTTCAGGATATTCTGGTAGAGAGCAGAATTCATGGTTCCATTAATTACAGTGTCTAAGTCCTGAAGCAGCAAAGCAGCCCCAGGCTATCACACTACCACAACCATGTTTGACAAGAGCCTATCCCAGTTGTCATACGACTAGAGATGGCCTACGCTGCCTCTCAAAAAGAAATGAAAGGAAAGTTAAGGAAACTGTACTTCCTAGCCCAATAGATTTTCCCTTAAACTAGTTGCATTCTTTAAAGCAAAGTAATTTGATTTTTCAGAACAGACACCTTAATAAAATTGGATAACACATATATAAGAACAATGAGTCAGTAGGATGGTCTGTTTTTAATTAAATCAACATTCTGATAAACAGATTCCCCCAGTTAAGTTGGACAATTCTCAGCTCATGAACTAAACATCCAGGATGCCAACACATCTGTTTATTTCCCTGTATGTTGAGCTTTCTCTGCATAGTTACTGGTTTAAATCCCACTTGAGCCACTTATAATAAAAATAAATGCACCTGCAGTGCTGCGAACACCACTTTTAACAGAAGCATCTGCCAAATGGCACAAGCTCTGTTTCTAAAGCTAGGTGCTTAGATGTAAACATCCATTCCTTCTTAAATAATAAAAAAAAAAATACAAAAAAAAAATTGGGCGCTAGTTTTGTGATTGCAGAAATATTTAAACCTGCATGTATATTCTGAATGTCATTGTCTCCATCTACTGCAGCTGCCATCACAGAGGAGCTATGGAAGCTCACTGAAGAAAAGCTGGAGCTGTCGGGTGTCAGGGGCTTTGACTCCCCTTTCTATCACACCACTGAAACGCTGACTGGCTGTCAGACACGAGACAAGACCCGCTCCAGCACCCAGCCTGGAGGCACCGTCCGGGACACCCATCATGCTGTATCAACACCAGATAAAGCGGAGAACACCGTGTGTAGCAGCACTGTTGGCAGTGAAAGAGGAGCGGGAGCAGGAGAAGGAAGGAATTCAGCTGTTGGCCTGGAGCAGTCATGCTCCTTTCACACATGTTTTACTCCTATTGAGCACCACCTGCACCAAAGCCCCTCTGTCCCGGATGATGAAGTGACTAAGTTTGGGATGTTCTCCCCGAGTCCGTGCAGCAAGACGCCAGCCCCGGTTCCCTATGAGTCATTTTTTGATCTGGCCTTGCCGAGGGCAGCTTCACTCTTTGTGCACCAGAAGACGTCAGAGGTGGCGCACAAGGTCACCATGGAGAGACTTTTGCAGCGGGAAGAGGGGTTGGAGGATGGAGAGGAGGAAGGGGTAGTGTCTGCTTCACCACTGGAGGTGCTGGATCGCCTTGTTCAGCAGGGAAGTGACGCCCACGACAAAGTTCTCAAGAGGTGAGAGACTTTTAAGTCTACATCATTTTAACACTCATATCTACAGTGATTGTGGTCTAAAACACAGGTGACCTGCACTCCATCCTGTGCCTGCACACATCCTGTGTAGACTCAGCTGCTACAGCTTCTGCGAACACTACAGATTCTATAGATTGTAGCTTATTTGGAAACATTAGCAACAGTGTATTTTAATAGTTTAAAATGTTCTGTTGTGCATGAAAAGACTAGAATTGGTCATGACCCAGCCTCTGATGTGCTATAGTCAGACCAGAAATGGTTTGATTTGCCAAAAATATTTCTTCTAAAAATGTCATGTGTAATGGCAGCAACTGCATTTAGTTTCCTCACAATGCTATTACAAACGCAGCAGCCAGTAATCTATCAGATTAGCCCCTTGAGTAAAAAGTCAAGTCCCTGTATTTGAGTATTTCTTATCTCCAACTCCTACAGGATCCGCTCAGCTCTTTCCAGTATTTAAATTGATTTTTAAGCCATAAAATATTTTAAAAGTCTTAAGTACTTGTGAGAGATCATAAATTTTAAATGTCCTAATACTTTGACCATATCAGACATGCATTACTACATGTAGTCGGCATTGTTTTCTATTACAGGCTGTTTAGAAGAGGTGAAATGACAATTAGAAGGTGACAGATGGGAAATGCAAGTAGCAAGGACACGAGGTTCCAATTGTTAGGTGATTTCTAAATGTTTTGGAAAAAAATTAAACTTAAAAATTTTTTTTTATCCAGTTGAGTCCAATATAAGGTTCAAATTGTTTAGAAAAAAAGGGTGCCAGTGGAGTCTTTCATTTCCACTGTTACCTCATCATCAGTGCCACGTGGACCGCAAGCTGGTTATGTTGGGCGTAATGAAACACCCACAACATTATTAAGTATTTAGAAGAGGGTTTGTGGCTCCTTTGCATAATCCACAACATTTGTGTCATTTTCAAGTTGATGATTCCTAAATCAGAATGTGTGAAGACATTTAGTTTTAATAGATAATCAGTGTGCATTGCTCAAGTTATTACTGTGTTCTGCTGTCAAACATCTTAAATTAACTTTTGAAAAGCATGCAGAAACCTTTTTTTCAACATTGTTGAATGGCATGAAACACATGCCATGAGGTTAGATGCACCGAAACTGTATTTTCAGTTGTAGTTTTAGTTGCACAGAAAAGCTCTGTGCCTTTCCTGATTAGCTTTAGTGAGTGTGATACAAACTCTGCTAGATGGATACAGTTTCAAAGAAAATTTAAGTTATTAAATATCAACTTTCAGTATGAAAATACTGAAGTAACACATGTATGTTGCGGTGGTTTAGGTATTCATTCTTTAACTTCTTTGTTGTGAGTCAGCCACTCATCTTGATCACACTGAAGAACCTCATGAGTCTGTTTTGATGTGCTTTTCAATGTTCAGAGTGTTTCTGGGTTGTTTCCAGTCTATTACCGCAGTTCCAAAGGAAAACACCCGGTTTGAACAAGCATGACATTGTTTGAAATCCACCTCCCCCTTCTTTTCTTTCTCTCTCTCACACACTCACACACACACACAGCTGGCTTGTCCACAGTGCCAATAATACAACAGCACAAGCGGTGTCAGCAAAGCCAGGACTAAGCACAGATCATTTAGACTGCATTCAATTTTAGTTGCTTGCTACTGCCATATTTAGATTTTATCTGTGTTAATACAGGCAGGTGGAGAGAATGAAGTTGGCACACACACATGTCAAAATCAAGGCAGAGAGAGAAATAAGACAAGTTACAAGCATGCCATTTTTACTGCGATGTGGTCACCTGTAAGGGGAGGAAATATGGACAACGTATGGGAAAATTGTAGGAGCATAATTATAGCTCTTATAAACAGTCTTGATATATCTTGACATTTAGTGAATTCTAGACTCTGCTAGGTAGATTTTGATACTGTTGGACAAAGCCAAGCCAGCTGTTGTGTCTTGTCACTTCAGCAGAACATAAGTCCCAAGACTGAGCCCACAGAGTAGGCTCTTAGAGTCTGGCGTGATCTGGTTTGCAAAAATACTGAATGTTCTGCTAGAAAGATAGGAGGTGCATCCAGATGCTTCCTCTGACACTGACTTTCATCACAAAAAATGAGTCATTTCTGTATTATTGTATATTTAGCACAAGTGCACTTTTTGAGCTAAAGCACACTTGCTGTCCAATACAGTGGTCTGATTGGTCAGATCGCTTTATTTGCATCCGGTGTGCAAAGGCCATTAACCTGTGCTAACATTTGCTTTTACCGGTGACTACATGGCTTTGTTTTGTTTTTTAGAATGCAAAAAGGGCAGATTAAGAGTACAATACGACAAAAACTGCTCATGTTACTGACCTGTTTTGTTTTTGTTCCCCCCCCCCAAAAAAAAAAAAAATCTTCTTTAACAGATTACCTTTGCCAAGTAAGTCAGCTGACTGGACACACTTTGGAGGTAAATCCTTCACAACACGCAGAACACCATTGTACACAGATGAAAGAAGCCATTATCAACACTGCAGATGGAGCAGTATATAAATAATATGCATGACTAAGTTTGGCCGCGAGGTCTTAAGACATTTGCAGTATTTTGAAATGAGATGTAAGATGTCTTCTCTGCCTTTGTTTATGCTTAAGCGCACAAATCAAATTTTCTCCAGCTGCAGTTCATAAAAAGGAAAAACAAATAAAACTCTGCCAACCTATAATTACAACTCTGGAATCTGATAATCTCCCTTGGCTGACTGATAGGAGTCACGTCTTTCAAATTACATCTAAAACAAAACTTCACTCTTCACTTGTGGCTGATGGGCATGGAGCCCTTGGATGACTGTAAAGATCCTGGATCAAACTTTCCAGCACATACTCACTAAATTAGTCTATCATTTTTTGATAAGCAAAGCCGTGTATTCAAAGTTAGACTGGGCATTTCCTAGATTTTTATTATTATTTGACATAATTTTAAATATTCATAATGTATATAATATTTATGATGTAAATAACTGGTAATGACATCAGGTTATTCGTCAAACTGCCAACCAGACCATAGTACTAGTTACTTTTGCTTGTTTAATTGTTGAACTTCAGCCTTTAGTGATCAAATGTTTGTTCTGTTATCATGATGTAAACAAATGCCAATCTTGATTTGAAAATAAGAAAAAAAATTCACATTTTCTTACTAAACTGCACACCTGAACTCATTTGTAAAAGGTGTTTGCTATTTTAAGTGCTCTTTATACCACTGCGTGTGAGTGATTAGCAAAGTTAGGAAAAGCAATAGATTATAGAATATAATTTTATACCTAAACCATTACCTGTGCTCATCTTGTGTTTCACACTCTAATAATAATTAACTCCACTAATTAGTCGTGTGTGTGTGTGTGTTAATTACATTATTATTACCTGGGCTTCCTCAGGCTCAGCTCCGCTGGATGAGCTTCACACGCTGCGCAGCCAGCTGCTCTTGCTGCACAACCAGCTGTTGTACGAGCGCTACAAGAGGGAGCAACACGCCGTCCGCAACCGACGCCTCCTCCGACGCATCATCAATGCCACCGCACTAGAGGAGCAGAACAACGCCATGGCAAGTTTGCAAGTGCTCATTATCACAGATTGAACACTTTCAAACAGTGTTGAAAATGTACAAAAGGTGATGTAGCTATCTTATACACTAGATGTGCACTGATTCAATAGCTTATTTTCATTTGGAACGATAAAAAAAGGGACAAAGCTCATCTAAATTCTTCAGAGACATTCAGTAATCACTGAGGCATTCGGGCATTTCATAATACCAGCTGTCTAATCAGCTGAGGGTCATCTGCATACATACCAATGAAACTGTAACCGAAGTTTTGTTTGCACACAGATTAGTTTCCAACAAATAACAGTTACAAAGAAGTCACAAAGGCTGTTTTGCCTCCAGTAATCAAATGTGTTTGATTACATCCATGTCGCAATCAACCAAAAGAATAACTTTTTACCCCTCTGCCCACTCCACCAGGCAAGCAGCAGGGCAGCATGGACACCAGAGTTTGTGAATTTGGTAACTTGAAAACAAGGCAATGTAGGAACTTCAAATTGATACCACAAGTGCATCTAATAGCAATCTTGGAGTTCGAAGCTCCGTGACCTTGATGTTAGGGTCAGAGTAAAGTTTCTTCTGAATGCATTAACTTGAGAACCAGGCGACATATGTTACCATTGGTGTGTCTACTAGGAGGTTGTATTGAGACGTGTGCCAGTATTTTTGTAAATCATTCAAAAACAGTTCAATCTGAGTTTCTGGTTTAGAAAATTCTGTGCTTATCGTGTGTGTGTGTGTGTGTGTGTGCGCGTGTGTGTGTGCGTGTGTGTGTGTGCGCGCGCATGTGCGTGTAGAAGGACCAGCTGAACCTGCAGAGTGTGGACATCCTATCTCTAAGGGAGAGCTTGCAAGTGGAGCAGCAGCGATACAGGCAGCTGTGGGAGGACCGGGAGACGGTGGTGACCAGGCTGCACAGTCAGATCAGACAGCTGCAGCAGGGTCGAGACGACTACTACACCAAGAACCAGGAACTCCAGGTACACATGCACGTTCACTCTTATATTATGATGTGCTAACATTTCTATACGGTATACATTAGAGTTTGGTATTCATCTAAATCTGTCCTGCATGTTCAGAGCAAGCTGCAGGAGTATCAGAAGAAGATGGATGAACTGGAAGCTGAGCTTCAAAGGGCCAACAACAAAGTTTGTCACACTGGTCACCTCCTGAATCAGATGACTATCAAGGTAAAGAAGTACAGAGTGTGAGATCATTTCAAACCACAGTCAGAACTTCGGCTTTTGTTGGTGTTTTGATAGTTTGACATTCTACCTTTGTAGCTACATTACTAGTGCGATAACCTCCACCTGGTGGATGATTGGTGGCTTTGCCACTTGTTATAGAAAAAAGGAAGGTGTCTCTATGCTGTACGTGGTGTGATTACAGCACACTGTAACTCCTTCTGTAAGACTTGCAAAATTTAAATTTGGTTTTAGTTCAGGGTTGTGCATCTGTACAAAGGTTCAGGTAGTTAAAAACTGGATGCTTGTCTTTAGGCAGCAGGACTCACAGGTTAACCTTGGGAGACAAATTCTCAGTGCACCAACATGAGAAGGTCGAAGACATTGTGCTCCTTACCAGATTGAAAACTGATTCCTTGACTCAAAAATTGCTGTCTGGTATCTGAGCGGTAGAAGTCACCACGGGTTGAAATGAAAGTTGAGTCAGTTAGAGAGAGAAGTGGTTAACTTTCTAAGCCAGCTTCAAGCCTGTGGTGAGGAATCTAAAAGTAGCAGCTGCACTTAAAGCTGCTGCAGGTGCACCCCCCACAGTCTTTGATTGCCTTTCATATTAAGACTTCCTATACCTTTTGCTATAGGAAGTTCCAATCCAGTGGTATGTGTGCCTGACCTGGTTTTTTTTTTTTAAGTCAAGCTCTGATATCCTTATATCATATCTAATCATTCTCTGTCAGAGCAAGTTCTCAACTTCAGGGACATTAACGTGTCTTTGCCAACAGACCTATATGACCACTGGTGAGACATCACTAACTTCCTAACACAGTCAGGTTGTGTTTTTACTCTATTTTTCTATGTGCTTGCTTCTCCTGTAAATGGAAAAACTGTGCAGTACCATGAGCAGGCTTGCAGACAGCTGGGTCAGACTTGGGGAGCTCCAAAAAAACATGCAGATTGTCCCAGGGCTCGTTGCCTTGGAGATATTATCTCACCCTCTTTATTTTTGGGTCAGCGACACAGGGGGTCTGAGTGTTTTTTCTGGCTCCTGGGATTGGTCTGAAGTCTGTTTCCCTCCTCTGACCCAGACTGAACCGAAATCCTGATGAGCAGGGAGGCGTCTATTCATTTCAGATCAGACAGCATCCATAGGGTCATATATAAGGTCCTTGTTCACGATATTCAGGTTAAGTACAAGTTGGCAGAGGCAAAAGATGCCTCACCATATTCTGAATTATTCCTTAAATTTCTCACTTATTAGGCAGTCAAGATATTCTTCAAGACCATGGCCATATGGTTTAATATCACGACCTGGGAAGTAATTTCTTAGGACGATTTCACAGAATGGCTGTAAAGTGTGACACATTTAAACAAAGTTGAAATCTTTTGGATTTCTCTGTGTACTGAAATATCACATGACTTTTTGCCGCAACTCATTGGACGTTTATCAGAGTCAGATCATTAAGGACTGCTTTTCTCAAATTCTTTCGAACAGGGTATTTGTAGCATAATTGCTAATTTGCCCTCCATCATCATTGTTTGTCTCATTTGTCCTTCAGCTGAGCAACAGCGAGAGCACCCAGCAGCAAATGAGCTTCCTGAACAAGCAGCTGCTGCTCCTCGGGGAGGCACATAAGCTGTCCATGCAGGAATTACAGCACGCAGACGCCAGTAACACAAAGGTATGTGTGTGTTTGCAGGGAACAGCAGAGATGACGTACTGAAGTGAAAATGGACACTAATTGGGTTTGTTGGGTGTGAAACAAAACTCTCCCAGTGAAGCATTTTCAACTTCATGGCAATATGAACTCTGGTGAATGAAGTCACAGGCAGTCAGCTAATCATAATGCTTTGAAACAAAGACATGACTGTGCTTATGTACCACTTACTGCTAATTTGCAGATAACTTACCTTGTAGAATATGACAGCTTTGTAGTAAGGCTCGCAGAAAATGTTAATCTGTATTTTGTTCCCATTTTCATGCATTTTTCTTGTGTTGTGACCCACCACCCAGGAGGCCCAGATGCTGCAGGTGTCTTACGGAAAGGAGGTGGAGACTCTACGGCAGAGTCTGCTGGTTCAGGGTCAGAAACTCGAGGCAGCGCAGCAGAGAGTCGCCGAGCTGGAGACGCTTCTCTCCAAGAAGGAACACCTTATTGCAGAGCAAAAGAAGTTCCTCGAGGACGTAAAATGTCAAGCAAAGTGAGCACCAGGATTCAAACAAAAAGAGAATTTAATGTAACTCTTTTCTGTATAACTTAAAGCAGCATTGTGTAATTTGAAAATTAGCGTTTGTCGTAATCTTTGTGTGAGAAGATGGATCGCTACTTTATTACGGATCATAAACTAGTTGTGCAAGTAGGCAAGATCATTTTTCCTACAAACAAAACATTTGGCTCCCCCCACAATTTGGTCTCATGTTCTCTCTCCATGTTTGTCTTTTCCTACATTGAACCAGTGTCTTCTCTCTTTTCTTTGAAGGGCTGAGCTGCAGGCCTCAGACAGCAGGTATCAGGCTCAGAGGAGAATCACTCAGCTGCTGCAGACTGAACTCCTGCAGCTCTACAGCAGAGTAGAGATGGAGGCTCCAGCCAGCACCACCTCCTGCTCACCACCAGAGGGCAGAGATGACCCACACATGCCTTGTGACTCCAGGTCAGAGTGGAGTTGTGATGTTACTTTTTGCCATGCAAAAGTAAAGTCAGTGTTTCAGTCCTTGCTTCCTCCAACCTGCATGTCAAAGTATCCTTGAGTAATACACTGAGCCCTGAGTTGCCTCTAATGCATCCATCAGCGTGTGAGTGTGTGACAGCGCTTTCTTTTTTTTTTTTTTAAAGGCATATAATAAAGCACCTGTAAGAGTGTGTGCAAATCCACCAACACTCAGTTTGGTGAAATCGTATTATTAGTACATTACAAATTATATAATATTCTTTTTAGTGCTAAAACGGCAGAGCTGAAAACTAGAGTCTGACACTTTGGTTCAGACACAAATGGATGGATAGCATAGTATTTCATAGATAACTTCTATTATTGTGCGGATCATAGATGGTTCATAGGCTTTTTAACATTGCAAATCTTTAGTTGTAAGGGGAAAAAAATGTCAGTTGTCTAATTTATTCATAAATAACCTGGAGGAGGGAAAAAATGGAAAATGTATGTTTCACTGTTTCTTTTCATTTAAAAAAAAAAAAAGAACTTCAGCTATTTGGTCCACTCTGAAATAATGTTTTTTCTCCCCACCACAGTGGCATCGTGCCAGATGGACCAAGTAACATTCACAACAACGAGGACACAGACAGCAGACCACCACATGACTCCCCTCATGGCAATGGCAGCACTTTATCGCCAGGGCAACCAAAGGCGAGCAACTCTTCCAAGTCAACAGCAAACTCCATCAACGGCAGTCAGGAACTTGCCCCACCCCTGCTGGTGGAGCCCTCCCTGTCCTGCCCCCACGCCAGCCTGCTCACTCCCCTGGCCGCCTCAGACACACCACTCACCGTGGGCTCCTACCCCAGTGCCAAGAGCTTCCTGGGCATGAGGGCACGTGAGCTGTTCCGCAACAAGAGTGAGAGCCAGTGTGATGAGGACCAGCCACCTCCTCGCCTCGCTGGCCTCGCCCACGGCCTGAAGACTGAGCTGTGCGTGGAGTCGATAAGCCCAAGTTATATTGCCCCAGTCAGCCCCGCACCTTCGCCCATCCCTCCCCCTCCCCCTCCCCCTGTTACTCCTCTCACTGTGCCCACCAAGGAGCCCGCCTCTGAGCCGAAGCAGCAGAGGGCTTCCAGGCAGGAAAGTCTCTGCAGAAAGACAGGGGCGGGGCCTGGTGGTGGGAGGGTACAGGTAGGGTCAAGTCGCCCCCGGCAGCAGCAGCTTAAGATCATGGACTATAACGAGACCCATCATGAGCACAGTTAGGGACATAGGACTGAGCCGGTATGAAGGGAGACTGAAATTTAATGACGGAGAAGAGCTACAAAATCGACAAGAGGAACATGTCAGCAATTCAGTGTTATTTGTCCCATTCCCTAAGTGTCACTCTGGGTGGACAACAGGATTTTCACCCCAAGTTCTTCTACTTATGATTGATTTTGGGGGTTTTTTTTGTTTGTGTTTTTTTCATAATGCTTTATTTCCCTGAAGAATTTTGATAATGTGATACAAGCAATGTCAGCATGTTACCAGTGAGCACGCTACGCTTGACAAAACAAAGGTGCTGAAAGCTTCACTGACAGGAAGCTGATAACAGTGATAAAGAATCATGAAGCTCCCTACACAGGACACCTTGACTATTTACTTTTTAGAAAGTCAGTTCACCTAAATTGGAGCTACTTTCTATTGTGGTGGTGTGGCTATCCACAGTAACAGACGGTTTGTTGTTGAAATATTTAGAGATCATGTCTAAAAGCTGTGAGCAAAATTCCACTCATCACTATTGCATAAGCTGAGAAGGCAGAAACTGTCTCTTTGACTGTAACTGAAGGCACAAGTCAGAAAACCTGAATTTTGGGTAAACTGACAGCTTACTCACTTTTTTTCTTCTTCTTGTTTTTGTTTGAAACATTTTCTTTTTTTCCTATTTAAATGGTAGCAATTCTAAAAAAAAGAAAACACTGTTTATTTTTCATCAGTTATCACTTCTAATCAAAGTTCGAATATAAGTTCGCTTGAGTTTTTGGTTTGTTCTAGTGACATTTTGAACCCACACTTTATTGTTCCTGTGTTTAAGCAGAACATTTCCGACAAACCTTTACGTTTTTGTTAAAAGGAAAATTGGTTTTGCATCCAAATGTTTAAGTGTAGGTGCTGCGGACACACAAAAATGATTATTTCCACAAAAAAGGAAAGTGAGTGAATGAGATTTGGAAACTGGTAACATTTTTATGAATTTTTATAAATGCTACATTTTCTACACCCCCTGCCCCCCCCCCCCCCCCCCTTTTTCTTTTTTTTTTTTTTAATTTTGGGGTACATGAACTAAAATTGAATCAGACCTGACAGGGTTGCACGACCCAGGTTTTATCACAACATTCAGTTCAATACGATTATTTTGAAAGTGCCAAGCAATATATTTGCATTCTGGCTGACCTCAGTCATCTCTAAACATAAGTGTTGTTTCTCAACTTGTTCACTACGCTTGAAAACAGACATATTCTGTCCGATGGGTTTTCCTTTCTGCAGGTCTGATAAACATGGAGTAACCTGTTCCCCTTTTGGAAGTATTAGAAGTAAACTCTGGCTGTGGAAGTCCATCTAAATCCTGTTGTCCACCGGGAACTCCTGCTGTTTTTTCCTTCTGCCTCGCTATCTAAAGCATGTTCAACAATCCACTTTAAATGCCAACCATAGTATCTACAGCAAACAAAGACAGAAGAAACCAAGACAGAAGGTACAATCAGCACAAACTGAAGGAAGAAATCAGGACTCTCACCGGAGCTGGAGAATCTGGGACAAAATGGCAAAAAAGGAAGTTCGTAAAGCAGTGGCTTGTGTTTAACTGTGAACAATAAAGATCGTCTTCAATGTTTTGCACTACAGTTCTGAGTTTTCCTCGTTTTTTTTTTTTTGTTTTTTTTTCTGGTCATTGTGAGTTTAATCTTTGGACAAAACCAAATGGGTTAATATTTTACTTTCAGCTCTGACTGAATTTTAGTTTCTTGATCTTCATTGACAATATTATTAATTTAGGAAGTCACCTCCCAGTCGAATTGAAGTAGACAAATAAGCTTACTCTCCTCAGTTAAGCTACTAGAAATTTAAAGTTCAAGTTCTTTAAATTTGGACTTAATAAATTTAAAATTGAGTAAGTTGAAAAGTTATCTGAAATGGTTAACTTACTCAGAATCAGTATTATAATAGTTAACGTAAACTTAAAAACTAGAACTAGATGGAAAAAAAAAAAAACTAAGACAAATGACATTGTGAATTTGTAAAACTAAAATAAAAATGTAGGAGATATCCTTGGTTTGATTATGTGTTAATTTGGTTAAAAAACAACAACAAAAAAGGTATCAATTTGCTTAATGGGTTAGGGGGACATGTTTATTCAGACTTTGAACTGCTCCAAGTCTAAGTCATTGCTTTTATAAAATTCCACGTTTTAATTGTAATACCTGTACAGGTTTTTTATTCTTACCTCTGAAATATGTCCCCCATACAACAATAATTAAAAACACTTAAAAACAAACAAACAAACAGATGAAATTGAAATGAGAAAATTCCAAAAAGTCAAAATAACTCGGAATTTAAAAATTTCAAGATACTCGGTGTCAGCAGAAACAAGCTTCCATAAATGGCAGTTAAAGTTTAGTTGATAATATGGCAAGGATAAGATTGGATTAGCTTAGTTAAGCTAAAATTGCTAGCAGGGAGGGAAAGGGGTTTGTCCAGACTAAAGGTAAGTCCACCTACTATAAACTCTTTTAAGGATTAATGAGGAGTAAATGGGGGTAAATGTCCTTAATGTCACGTGGGAATGTTTTACGGCTAACTAGTTAAATAGTAAGCCTCAAAGTTACTAGCCTGGGCAATTATAGCAAATAGGCCTACTATGTAAAAGTATTTTCTAGTGCGTCCACAAATTGACTAGTTAGGACTTTTGGGCCCAGCTTTACCTAGTATGGCTTTTATTCCAACTATTTGGACAAATACCCCAACAAAAATCCTAAACTACCGGAGAAAAGCACGACATCGAGCTAATGCTCCCTGGCTCTGTCGCATTATTTAATAGATATAAACAACATAGCTAGTAGCAATGAGGTGACTTTTATGGAAGAGGATCAGGGCCAAAATCTCTTTAATGTCAGAATTCTGACTTTTTTTTTCTCAGAATGTCAGATTTTTCATAATTATGAAATTAGAGTCAGAATTCTAAAAAAACAACAACAAAAAAACAGAGACTCCCACTCCTCCCGCCCCATGCAAATATCACTTCATCCAGTTTCAGACAAGTTAAAAGAAAATCTTCATCTTTTACATACCAGCATCTTAACCAAAACAAAGGTTTAAGTTCTTTAAACCTAGAGTTGTTGTTTTTTTACTTACGTGATAGTATTTTCATCTAGTTTTCTCAGCATCATTAACAACTGCTCGAACTATCAGTGCTGCTTTGCCTTTTTTTTTTTTGAAGATTTCAAGCGTGTATTACATGATTAAAAGGTTTTTGTATTGCCCTTTGCTTTGTTTTTGTGTTTAAGTTACATACAAAACAACAAAAATCTAGACAATAAGTAGTAGAATTTTTATATAAAAACGTGAGGGGGGTGGACCACTAAAAAATGAAACAAAAGTAAAAGCTCTGCAGTCAGAAGAAATTACACAATGTACAGTAAAGACATTTTTAAGAACCTTGTGTATCATCTGTACCCGACCCCATTAGATTTTGTTTAATACCTTAAAAAATACAGCTTTTCCTAGCTGTTTGACATTTAAGAAGAACACTTGTTCTGCATTTTCCCAAATGATGAGTACATTTCTGAGATCAGTGTTTTATGGTTGTTGTTTTTCCACGGCCCTCTCTTTTTTGTTTATTTACTTGTACTTGTACTGTTGTGTGTGTTGTGTTGCTTCCACTAGAGGACACTGTTCCTCCATAAACAGACGCCAGACTCTGCAGCCATGTTAGGATCAACCATAGTCTTTAGGATCAACAGGTAAGGCAGCCTGGTAAATACGTTGTTATGCAGGCAATCACCGTAGATGTTTTAGATCCTTAGGCTGTTAATGGTGCTGTTAAAGTGTGTGTATAAACATAAAAATATGTGTATATTTATTTATATAAAAGTATTGATAATATTGCCAATGACTCTTCACATTAATTATTTTCTTTAATACTTCTACCATCATCTACTGTCTATAAATACTGCATACAGAAAACTAGACACAATGATTTACTGATTAATAAATACAATTGAGTTTTTACTAATACAAAAATGAATAGGTTTTTTGTCATTTTGCGTTGTATTTTTTCTGCTTATGGATTGCATGTTTATGTATGTGACTTTGCATGTTGCATCAGTTCCCAGTTCTCTGGGCCTGACTGCTGACTCTCATCCTGCTTCAGAGAATTTTTTTTTTTTTTCTGAATACAACCGACCAAGTATGATTAGTTTATCAAACGTGTGCATATGTATTCCACGAGAGAGAGCCCTAAAAAAAAAGAAGAAGGGGGGGAAAAAGTGATATGATTAATTTACCAGCATTCCGCAGGGTCAAGGAAATTGATGCAGGATAATTGGGCACATAGGGAATCCTTGGCAATTTGTGCTTTCAGACTCTACTTGAGAAATTAGATGTCAGTGCAAATGTGAAATTGCTCCTCAATGTTCTCAAAGATTCCATGAAAATTTAAATATAAATCTTAAGTATTTCCAGCAAAGGGATTCTTCCTTTTCTTTTCTTTTTTTTTTTTTTTTTTTGGTGCAAACTTGAAATGAAGCCCTGTGAAAATGATCTGAATGAAGTGAAAGTGTATGAGAGGGGAAAAAGACATCGAAGCTTGTGTAAAGTTTGGGGCTGCACTCCGAGGAAGATGTCAGGGCTGTTGCTCTCAGTAAAATCCTCATGCAAGAATTCATTAGATTCTTTCTGACAGGAAGTTTGAATTCATCTGAAGACATGTAATTATAATATTCAAGATATGTACACCTATAATGTAGAATATAACTCAGATGGTGCAGTATAGCCTACTTTTTTCCCTTTGGGCTGTCAGCTTGGAAGCTACAATATACCAGTGTATGACGTGTGTTTGCATGAAGGGGAATAACTTACACCGGCGTGAATAGCTGATGTAAAACAGTTCAATTCCAAGGCTGTTGATTGATAACGTTGTCATTGGTGTTTTAATTGGAAATAAATGAGAAAACTCTTATTCTGAAAAACACCCAGACTCCTATAATTTCAGTTTCTTTTTGTTGTTGTTGTTGTTTTGTAGTGGTTATCAATGAGATTTAGCGCCAGTTACAAGGAACGCTGAAAATTGTTAAATCATAATCAGCATCATCTGCATCATCATTACAGAATTTGATCAAAACTTGCGGGAGATTTGATGTTTGTATGCAAGATCAAGATAAACTGATTGCTCCAAACTCCTAGTTATATTTAAATGTTAGTGTTTATTCCTTGTGGACATACAGTGCAAAAGAAAATGCTAAACAAGAATATTTTTGGTAAGCATACTACATACTGACACTCTGAAAAACGCCTTCATTTGTCCTCATTAAAAGCTTAAAAGTCCATGAATAAATAATCATTAAAGAGGATACTCCCGCCCTCCTTTTTTCTTTTTTTATCTTTGGCCTTATGCAAAATACACTCACTGACTAAATAAATATGCTCCATAAAGACTGTTTAGAAGTGTGCCCTCCTCCCCCCACCGCTTCCACATTTAGAAGGCTGACATGCACCTAAAGATCAGATCCTACATTGGCTGTTGGTTTTGGAGGGAAAAATTGGACCTCCGAGAGTCAACTTAATGCAATTAAGTGAGGATGATGAGTCTTTCTCTCTCTCCCTCTCTTTTTCTGTGCTGCTTGAATTGGTAAGCAAGGCGGAATCAAAACTTAAAGGCAAGAAGAAAAGAAAAGAGCCGGAGATGAGCGTGCACAGACCGGTCCCAGCGGTTTAATTATTTTAATTATCTCTCCTCTTTCAGCTTTCCTAAAAAAGAGGCCATTAAAGGATGCCCGTTTGGGTTAATCTGATTAAAAAAACAAGATGGAGGGAGAGATGAAAGGCAGCAGATGTCAGTGCTAATCAGGGGAGTTAAAACTACTATTTGTGAACTGGGACGGTTGTTAAAGTGGGTAGAAAGTGCGTGCAGCGTGAGTGTTTTTTTAAATGCGCTTTTCCTCACTTCAAAACACCTCCTTCCTGCAGCCTCTGTTGATAAACTTCCCTCTTATGCATCTTCTCAAACTAACGCCATGTTTAATTCTCCGCCGTGTTCTGTAACTGTGTTGGCAGCAGGTCAGGCGAGCACAGTGATGATGGGAGAGAAGTAATAAAAGTTTAAGTTGAGTCCCCAACGGTATGGTTTAGTTTTCATAAAGGGAGGATGGCACTGGAGGAAGGGATAAAAGCAGTATTAGAAATTAGCAAATTTAGAGTGAGAGTTTCTTTTTTGCCTTTACTTGGTAAGATTCTACAGAAAGTTGGCCATTAAGGTATGGGAGTATCGATCTGCCAGTTTCTTTGGTTTTATTCTGAAATGTGAAATGCTTCATACTAAAGATTTTCTTTGCCAAGTTTAAATTTTCTCAGCATCCAAGGGTTTAAGGGCGTCTTGGAGACCAGAAAGTATAAAATGTCTGCACATCTTCTTTTAATTGTATATTGATCTTAAAGTTTCTATCTTCAGCACTGGAAACACATTGGTTTCATTTTCACTGTACTAACAGATTTTTTTTTGGTGTGTGTATGCGTGTGCTTTATGAAAAAAGAAATTTTTCTCACGAAAACATCAATATTTCTGTCAACATATTAGCTTTTGATCGACAGAATGTTTATTGCACTGTAATACGTAATATTGCACAGACTTTATGTCACTCAGCAGGCCAAATGCAACGCTGTCAACTTTCATAATGCAAGGAGTTGTTAAAGTTCCTCTGACTGCAGAGCTTGACATTTGTTCAGGCAGGAATGAGCACAAAACAAGCACAGGTGTTGAGCCACAGCATGGCGAGAGAGGAGGGGAAAGGAGAGGGAGGAAAAAAACCCAAAAAAAACAAAGATCTACTTTCAAACTAAATCAAGCAGAAGGAATGTCCTGAGTGTGTACAGAGATGGACGGGAGCCCATGCAATATTAAAGCGCCGTGTCTGGCAATGCCAACCGTGCCACTCCTCTCCGCGGCTCCCACCCTCCCGGCTTCCCGGCCATCGGCTCTTCCCTCAAGGTGACACTTCAAAGCGGGCACGCAGACGTGGCAGGCCTGGCTGTCGGCATGAAGCCAGCCCCCCAACCCCCACCCCTCATCCGCCACCTTCCTCCTCTTTCTCTCCCGCCTACCACCTATTCTAGCCCCCGTCTACTCCCCTCCACCACCGCCACCACCACCTCAAAGACACAGCTCCTTCCCCTGCTGGGCCAGGTCAGCGCCAAGATCCACACCGCTCGCCGCCTCGGGAGCCGCTGTCAAAAAACTCTTCTCCACGAGCTTAATTAATAACGGGCCATTCCTAATGCAAACCCTCTGAATCTGCAGCCTGTTTCCTTCCGATCCGATTGGTGAGCTCTGAGGCCTCGACAGAAGGCAGACAAGCAGAGGAGGGCTGGTTGGGGATGCATCCAAATCATTTGAATTTCGATGATTGAGATTCACATGCATTATTCTCCGTGCTTTATAACCTATTTTCTGTGTTGTACAGTGTGCCTGCCTGCCCACCCGCCCGTCTGTCTGGGTGTTTTTTAAAGATGTCTCTCTTCTGCAGATGATTGGAGACATTCGAACCAAAGAATATGGGGCTGCTCTCCTCAGCCTGTCTGGGAGGTGGGGTAGGAGAAAACCTAAATGTCCACACATACACGCACACAGGCTGCATCAGCTGGGTCCAAGGCCTGTAATCACTGCTCAGACCTGAAGGGAGAATTTTACCGAGAGCGCCGTGATCGATATTTGCCAATCCGCCTGCCCGTATCAACCTCAAATAAAAGCAGAGAGCAGGAGACAAGGCAGCACAGGCAGGTCGTGGGGAGGTCTGCGGCACTCTGGTTTGATGTCTGTGAAAGCGCTCATCAGTGTGTGGAACCGGCCTCATCTTGGCACGCCGGGTCACCTGCCGCCTCACCCTTAGCAGCTCACGGCTGATTGTCTCACTGTCGGAGCGAGTGGGGTTGTTGTTTTCCAAGGTGAGAGGACGGATCTTTTCCAGCAAACTGGGCTTCGGTTTTTTTTTCCCCTCCTCTTTTTTTTAATAGGGCCCCAGCTATGGCACCTCGCAGGCCTGCTCTGGCCGACATGCTGATGATGAGGAGGGGAACTCGTCCAGACCCGCTCCTTTTCCTCCTCCTCCTCTGCCTCGTCCTGCCAGTCCTGAGCTCATGTTGTTACTGTATTTTCATTCGCCACATGTGGTCCTCTGCCTTGTCCGTTGCATTCTTGATGGGCAGAGTGGGGGTACAAAAAAAGAGCAGGCTAAACAACCATGTGAGCCTCGAGAAGCTGTGGTTAAATGGTACACAGCTCAGAAACATAAGGTCTGTAAGTACGAGTTCAGTCACAAGAGCATTGCGGCATTTAGGGCAAGGAGCTGGTTGTGTTAGCTGACACACTGATATAATTAGGTCGTAATAAATAAGAAAGGCAACGGGGAGTGAGGGCGTGCCTCAACAGTGGCCATTAGAGAAACCACATGGGTTGCTTTTTAAGAAAAAAGTCACCCGTCTACCTGGAAATACGCACACTTTCTCTTCTTCCCGCTTGGTCTCGCACACATTTGCTCAGTGTCCTACTTGCAGAGTCCTTAAGAGTGTTGTTCCAAACCCCAGAAGCCCTGGCCCTTTAAGTGAGCTAACTGGGATGGTTGTAGGCTCAAACCAACCTTAATTAGTACACTTACTGCACAGCGAGGGCAGGTATGAACTCGAGCCTCTGCACTGCAGTTTCCCTCAGATTAAGCCTCTTTTAGACGAGGCTGTAACCTCCCACAATGACTCAGTAATTAACTTCATTAGCTTCCCATTCTCTTTTTGGTTTGGCAAAGTGGGTTAGGCTTAGTTTTGGCCTCTGTTGAGATAATAGTCTTAGAAATCAGTTAATCTTGTCCGTCTGTGTTCTATCTCCACCGGAGTTGCTGTATTTCACGAGTGTTACCTGCTGTTCATCTCAGAGACACGCACGTGCACAAGCGGGTTGTAATGACTCAGGCATCGGGTTTTAATAAGCAGAGCTTTACCCGTAGATCCTTCTGTGATTTGCATCCATGTCGGACACGAGGCGTAAAGCGAGGCTGATTGATTCATGGCTCGTCCTATATTGGAGCGAGAGAGAGGGAGAGAGAGATAGAGGAAGGCCGTAGATTTATTATCAAGCTCAGCGACAAAGGGAGGAAGAGAGTGCGCATATGTTAATCCGCTGGGTGAACGATGATCAAAGACTGGAACAAGCTGAGCCCTGCTGATCGCCTCGGGGCAAACGATGCTCTCCAAGCAGCTGGGAAAGTGTGAAGACGAGGAGTAAACAGATAGTTAGAAAAATCAATAGCTGAGGTTTTGGGCCATGGCTCGGTGTGAAGGTCAAAGTAGGCTGGTGTCCGCTGTGCGTGAAGGGAAGTCTAGAAACCAGGAGCGCTTTTAGGCCAATTTACAAGCAGTGATGTGTTTACAGCTGAGTTGTTTCCAGGAATGGAGTTGAATTTGAGGTTACGGCCGCTCTGGTCATCTGAGTTTTATATATATATAAAACGCCATGAAAAAAAAAAAATCTGATTTCTGGTTGATTCTTAAGGATTCAGTTCATGAGCAGTGGCATGGGTGTGTGTGCGGAATATGAGGACTTCACATCAGCTCATTTGGGCTTCAAAGGAAGCAGGATTTTCTTTTTAGTGTCAGTACACCCTGCGTGGGTCTCGTTTGTTCATCATCTGTTATCCCACCATTTTCTTCACACTGACCTAAAGCATTCCCATGAGACTTCTGCCTCAGATGCCCACACTGCCTGACTGC
This sequence comes from Astatotilapia calliptera, assembly GCF_964374335.1. Lineage (NCBI taxonomy): Eukaryota > Metazoa > Chordata > Actinopteri > Cichliformes > Cichlidae > Astatotilapia > Astatotilapia calliptera. The sequence goes on along the minus strand of NC_137428.1, from coordinate 34,247,732 downwards.
TTTAAGAATTTAAGCCATCCGTGTGATCCTGCCCTCGAAGATCATTTATGAACTTCCTTCATTATAAACTTCCAGTTCTTCTGTGGGCTATGGAAGAAATGCAGATAAGCAAGCAAATTCTTTTTCATCAAAATTGTCTGTTAAAAAAAATCTATTATCTGTCAGCACTCGGTTTTTATGTATTCATATCTTTTGTTTGCCAATAGCTGAATAATTGAGATTGCTTAGCTTTTTACCCCCAAACTTTGCCGTCTTTTGACTTTCTCCACTTCTGAAGCGGATTGTTTTTGTGATTAGTCACTTTGTTTAATCTGTTAATGATGGCGTCCCCTCAGGCTAAATGCCTGATTCGCGCTTACTGGCTTATTTATTCATTTGTACTTGTGACGTGTTAATCTGCATAAACGGCAAAGAGCTCCACGAGGACCCCCGAACGTCTCTCTGCACCTGTCAATTACAAGAAATCCAAGACACCAGGAAGCAGCCACCCTGGTCTCCTCACCTTGATCAGGGTAGAAGGCTGCCTGTCAATCAGCTCTCATCTTCCCCGTCCTGTCAGGGAAATACTGATATTCAAAGCTTCATCTCTACCTCAGGTCTGCGGCATTAATCGAAAAGAACTGCTGCTAATTAGAGTTGATTAAAGAAAGCGCTGTACGCCAGAGAAACCGACAGTACAAAAGCAACATCATGCAGTGCTTTTTTTCTTTTATTACTCTGGGGCAGTGGCTGACATCTTTAGGCTTGCGGCCACCTGTCATAGTCTGCATATATTAAATGCTCTATAATCACATATTTTGACCCAGCCTTCATAGATTGCTTAATCGTGCAATGACTTTTGGAATGTGTCTCAATTATGTATTTCCTGGCAATCTCATTTTTGTCCATTTTTGTTTTGTACCATGTTGCAGCTGCCCAGTAATTTAACTGTGATGACAACCCCTCATTGCTTTGCAGTGGCAGTGCATGAGTTTACAGTGTTGCCTTGCTAACTGTCTACACCTGGCAAGGTATGGATGAGGGCAGTCCAATTAAGAGACACCAATTCTCACAAGACTTTGGCTGAAGCTAGATTATTTATAGTTTAATCGTTTAAAATAAACCAGTTTTCTAAAAACTCCAGGCCTAGGCCAAGATTCCAAAAGTTTTGATTATCGAGTGGCGATTTTAAGAGTCAGCATGTAACTGAGGACTACACAAGAAAAACGCACACACTGAACATGGTGGTGTTTGTCACTGTTGTAGAGATTAAGTCTGGTAGAACAGAAGAGTTGAAACTGAAGACTCCCGCAGTCTTGTTTTGTGGTGCTTTATCTTTGTATCAAATGAATTATAGACAAATGAAAAGTACCACACTGTAGTTTTATTTCCTTGCCATTCAAGGGCTCCACAACATGCAACCACTTTGAGGATGCTGGGCCTACATCTAGATAATTTTTGCTACTTTTAGAGTGCAGTTGGAGAAATGAAGCAAAGCTCATCTTGGTTAAAGCAAATTGAGCATTTTTGGTAGACAGGTGATACCTTACACCTTGAGCGACGTCATAAATCGCAGACTGTTTCATCATTTACGTGCAACCTCGTGTGAGGAGGGGGAGAATGATCCAAATGAAGAATATTGAAAAGCACAATGTGTACTATTCACAAGTTTTGACTAAACTGCCAGGAGAATGAATGTGCACAGTACATCTAAAAAGGAAGACCTCTCTGCAGATGACCTGTTCTGCAGAGTGGCCATTAGCAAATCCTCCAGTTTGTTGTTGGACAGTCTGAGACCTATAATTTACTGCAGCACAGTTCGCTTAGCCCTACAGCAGGCCTCTGGTTATCAGATGCAAATTTTCCCAAATGAAACGAATGGGAAATATCAACAAGCTCTGAGTAATTGCAGCTGATAAAAAATGCATGGGGGTTGTGGTGCCGGACTCGAATCCTGCAGAAGCAGGGAAGTTATCTCTCATTACCCAGACTGTGATGAAGCACATCGACTTCGCCATCAAGCCAAAGCAATGCATTCAGCTCCGTCTAATAAAGCCCGTCTACCACGCGTTTCCTTGTGAAATCCATTCGAAGGAGTTTGTTACGGACAAGAATATTGTTAGTGGCTGCAACGATTAATTTTGTTTCTCTCTGCTTTTGACGCTTGCCTCTGACTAAAAGTCTATGCATGTGAAGTTTAGATGTTTTATTCATTGTGAAACTTAATTTATATACAAGTATAAATGTACACTGTGAAAATCTCACTCTAACAACCTCCACAGCACACTTAAAAGCTACAGTCTTTTGCAATTCATCATCGACGTACCGAGGGGTTACAACATCGGCTTCTTTCCTTTTTTTTGTTTTTGTGTTTTTTTTAACTGTGCCACAATGCAAGAATTCAGTCCTTCTATCCATCACCAGAGTAAGTAAAGGAGTCATGACAAGCTCTGATTCAATCTGCCATGCAAAACAGCTGTTTGGCTCCAAGAAACTTGAATAATAAAAAAGGGTGACATGACGGCTGTCGCAGTGAGCACAGCTGGAGATCCAAAACCAAAAACACAACACTAGATTATAAGGAATGAATGAGGGTGATTTCAGAGCAACAATAAGCAGATTTTTTTTTGTGCTTGCAGGACACGAGTCCAAACTGTTGAGATTTGAAAAATATTCCAAATTGAAAAGCAGATACAGATTGAAAATCTAGGAGGTTTCTTAGCTCTTTTACTGCTTATTACATAAACTCACTGTGACTATTTCTGTTATTTATTTTTCAACCTTTTCATCTGTGCATTACTGTAGTTTGTGCTAACATGTTTGCAAAACTAAACGCAGCTTCAGCTATACTTTAAATTGAATGATAATCAAAAAATTCTCCATCTGCTAAACTACATTGTAAATGTAAGATAAATGCATTATAATACTCACCATACTGGCCTAATACAAACCCACTTAAGTCACAGCAGACAAATCTATATTTTTGTACCCTGTGTGTCCAAATCTCATTGTGCATTCATGCAGTGTTGGAGTAACGTAAAAAATTAATTCCCAACTGGGAAAATTCACGTGAACTCTTCCTCAAGTTGTATTAAAAAAAAAAAACAGATACAATTTTGGCAACTTGTTGATGTCCTACACAAAAACACGGTGAATGAAAATAAATTTGTCAAATCAAATCATAGAATGGTGGAAAAATTGCAGGTAAGGTACAGCTGTGTTTTTATTATTACTCCTTATACTGGAAACGCAGCTTCCAGCATGTTTTGTAAACACTCTGAGCATTAAAATTCAACAAATCTTATATGTAGCGTCTGTGTCGTTTCCACATTCTGGCTTTAAAAACGCACGAACGCACTAAAATTGGAGAAACAACTTTGCAGTTTTGAACAGTGACTGCAGCTGTGAGACAGTGAAGTAGTTTGAAAACAACACATTACTGCTGGAGGATTTCACAGCTCTGAAATAAAAGAAATTTAATACCTTCCTGGCACAAAAAACCCCACAAAAAAACAAAAACAACAAATTTTTAAAGTAAACTTTGGAAAATGTTGGGCAGCTGAGCAAAGTATACTTGTAATAAACACCAGACACCTGCAAAAATCAAGTTTTTAATATTCACCGTACCGCTCGAGCTGTCAGAAGACGCTGCCTGCTTGATGGCAGATTAACTGTGAACTTAGAGATCTGCCTGTATGATGCCCATGCATGCAGACGGGAAGAAAAAACAACTTCATATCTCAACAAGGGTTAACGCTTGTGGCAGTGCACTGACGTCAACAGCTGTTCTCAAACAAGCCCTTTGATGACTCATTGACAGCAGAAGCTCCGGATTGCCACTTTCACTAACTGGGGAAATGTCAGCGTCTGTGCTCGACTGAGGCTGATCACAGTCCCCAACAGCTCCCGCCTGCCAGAACAAGGCAGTGATGAAATAGCTCCGGTGTTAATGGATGTGAGAGCAATCTTGACCCTTTCCAAAGAGCAGGCTCTCTCTCTCCAGTAAAAGGGGCCCTTGCTTTGGTTGGGATCAGACCCTTGGCTTTCTCTGTGCCATGGGGAGTAACCAGACAAAGGTAATTGTATGCCTCCTCTGCCCCTCCACCTCCACACCGGGACTCTGAGGAGAGCCCGTGGAGGACACAGACTTTGAAATGGAGAGAAAACACACCCAGACAAGCAATGATTAGGTTATTAGTGCCGAGGTGACTAATTACCTAAATGTACTGTCAAAATGGGGAGCAGGAGGGGAAGTTGAGCTGCAAGGTGAGGAGAGGAGAGCAGAGCAAAGGTGGAGTGTTTGGAGAAACTCAGGTTTATCTCCTGTCTCTCCCCCTTCCCCAGGCAGGGCTGCAGGGGTGGGTCCCTCACTATGTCTCTCTTTCCCTGCGGCATCCCCCCAGCCTGCTGCTCAGCTCCCAGTGACATCTGCTCGTAGCACTGCGTGTCCCCCCCCCCAGCCCCTCGGACGCTGGAGTACCACACAACACATGCCTCCCCGTGCAGATGTTCGGGTCCCTGGGTCCTCCCTGCGTGGATCGCGTTGGGCCCGTTTGAAGTGTGATGAAACGGAATCGAGCGAGCCACTCGGGGACCTGGGGAGCAAAGTGGGGAGAGAGTGGGGGGTGACGTTGGGTACCAGGGAAAACATGAGAGCCAGGGAAGGAGGTGGGGAGGAGGTGGGGAAGAGTACAGTGAAAATGGGATGTTGGGATGCGTCTCATTATAATATGAATCAGAGGCCAGGCACAGACCACAGAGCTGAGATGCTGCTTCACTGGAGGTCTGAAATGCTCAGGAGGAAGATGAGAATGGAGCAGAAGGAAGGACATAAAAAGGAAAAGGAAATGAATGAGACAAGAAGAAGATAATAAAAATGGAGGAATTAGGGAGAAGGTGGAGATAGGAAGGGAAGAGTGAAAAATAGACTGTAAAAGAAAAAAGGAAGAAAAGTAGAGGAGATGGACATATGAACTAAGAAAAGAGGAAACAAAGTTGAAATTAGAAGAAGCATCAGTGCAGGAGGTCAAGTCAATGTGAGGGAAAGAGAGAAAGGAAATTCGAGGAAATGCAAAAGGAAGTTTTGGGTGAAAGAGGAAGAAATTAGATAAAGAACTTGGAAGAAAGAAAGAGCAGAAATGAGAACATGAGGAAAAAGGAAAGTAAATTAGGGAAGAAGAGATTAATAAAATTAAATGAGAAACAGTGAAAATGGAAAAGTGGGCTCATGAGAAAATGAGAACAGCAAAGTAGATTTTAAAAAAGACAAAAACTTGTGAAAGTAAAGAGAAGGAAATGAGACAAAGGGTGTAGGCATGAAAAAGCATGTAAAGGATGATGGATAAAAAAAGACAGGAAAGAGGTAATGATATTTGAAAAGAAGAAAGGATGATACAAATAGGTAAGAGGAGATTTTATAGTGAGAAGTGAGGAAGGAATGTGGCAGGAAATGAGATAAAAGGAATTAAGTTGAAAGTAAAATAAGAAAAAGAGGAAGAAATTATGAAAATGGATACCAGAGGGACCCATAGCGGGGGGGAAACATATATGAGAGAAAATGAAATGCGAGGAAGGAGGAAAAGGGATTAGATTAAAGAAAAAGAAGCAAGAGGATGGCAAAGGAAAGAAGATACTGAGGAGGGAAGTGTAAAAAGAAGAAGAAAGAAATAAGGGAAATGAAATGAAGGTGATAAAAGTAGAACATGGGTGAAAGAGAAAAGGAAATGGAAAGTCTGAAATGAAAGAGGAGAAGAAAATGAGAATAGACATACAAAAACATAAGAAGGAAGGAGGTAAAGGAAAGTAAAGTAAAGGATAAGATAAAACAAGAGGAACCAAATGGGAATGTAAAGCATGGCAGGAGAAGCAGAAACCAGAAATGAGAAGAAGGAAGACGTGACCGGACGAGGAGGAGGAAGAAAGTCAGAGGGAAGTAGATGAGAAGAAATATAAAAGATAAGAGGAGTGAACAAACAAGAGAAGAAAAGATAAACAGTAAGCAGAAGAAACCAAGAGGAAAAGAAATGAAAGCAAGGAGCGAAAAAAGAAAGCAAATCATTGAAACTGTGATAGGAGGAGAGAAAGCCGAGTCTTCGAGCTGGTCTCAGTGTTCTCTCATCTCCTTTCTGTCTTTTTTTCTCTCCAACATGGCTTCCTTCCCTCGACTCTTTGCTCTGTGTTGCTCTATATTCATTTACCACAGCATCTCTCTCTCTGCCTAATCTTGCTCCCTGTGCAGTATGTTAATTATTGTTGTGGAAGAACAGAAAGTTAATGACGAGGATGATGAGGATGATGATGCGATCATGATTGCCACTTAGTGCGGGCAGTGCTGCGCCTCGTAGGAGAAAAGTTTAACAGGAGGAAGTGGGTGAAGAAGCGCTAACGGGTGGGGGATTCAGGTGAAGTCAATGGATAGGTTAGCAGTTAAAGATCAAAGTGAAAAACAAAGGCGGATTTCAAACGGGCCCAGAGAGCTTGGCAACAGACCCGCGGCTCCTCTGATAATACTTAGATCTATAAATGTTCCTTTTTTTATTTATTTATTTTCTTATTTATTTTTAAAATTATTCATCGCCATAATAATTTGGGCCTAACAAGCACTTGAGGGAGACGGCTTCCTTTTGCATCTCTCTCCCCCATTTCCTCAGTTCCCTGCGCCGTGGTGCTGGGAGCTCAGGGATTTGGGGGCACTATTAGAGAGAATTTCTTTTATTTGCTGCTAATGAATGATATGCATGATACTATTTTCTTTTTTCTTGTGTACTTTGTGGGGGTAACTGCGAGGATTGGGGCAGGAGCTGGAGAATTGGACTCTTTTTCAAGGCTTTGTTCGCTTAACCCTCTTCTCGCCTTCCGAGCGAGTGCACAAGGTTGTTATCATCACTTTGCCAGATTTCCAATTCTAATATGTTATCATACTTCACTTGACATCACTGATATGGCATAGTTTGACTTTGTTTTGCTATTTTCAGTCACACTTTATGTTAATGAATTATGGGTTAACTGGTTTGTAGAGACAGTGAGCGGCGCAGCAGGTCTGTAAACAGCTCTGCCACAGAAATAACTGCACTTTCATTGTTCTTAACTGTTCTTCATTCTTTAAAAAAATTGAGTTCAGCGGTTTCTTCTGCACAACCAAAGTGTTTGTACTCTGTGCCCACACTGTACTGAACTGATCAAGCAGTCGCAACATGGGCGCTAACACTAACATTAAGAGAGAAGCCTGCTTTATTTGAACACGATGGCCACGTCAGACAGAAGTGTTGACAAAGCCACAGACAAAAGCAGGAGAAGAAGCCAATTTGTTATCAGTCTTCTGTCAGTCTGTGATTGAATGGGGTCAAGTTGGCAATTACACACAGTCTGGTTCAGATAATACAGAAACTAACTGTGATAAATTGTTAAAGATATCTATTGCTGCAAAGAAAGAAATTCACATTTAACAAAACTGCACATTTAACTATTACATTTGCAATTAGCAACATTTATGTTCTATAGAACTATAATCAATTCAATTCAAGTTATTTATACAGTGCCAAATCTCAACAACAGTTGTGAGGTGCTTTATATTCTAAGACACTACAATATTAGAGAGAAACCCCAACAAATCAAATGATCCCCTCTGAGCATAACTTGAGCATAAAAGTGAGAAGGTGTGAAGGAAAAACTCCCTTTTAGCAGGAAGAAACCACCAGCACAGCCAGGCTGAAAGAGGAGCACCCATCTGCTTCAACTGGTTTTTTACTCAGTTGTATACAGCATTTGTATTCTATTTTTATCCTATTGTATATTTTATTCTATTTATTCTACTGTATATAGTATTTTATTTTATTCTGTACAGTTGTGTACAGTATTTTATTCTTATTGGATTCAAATTTTTGCTATATAACTTTTGCACTGTCCACTTCCTGCTGTGACAAAACAAATTTCCCACGTGTGGGACTAATAAAGGTTATCTTATCTTATCTTATCTTATCTTATCTTATCTTATCTTATCTTATCTTATCTTATCTTATCTTATCTTATCTTGTCTTGTCTTGTCTTGTCTTGTCTTGTCTTGTCTTGTCTTGTCTTATCTTATGTATGAAGCAAGAAAGACAGGACAAAAACCATGTTGTGGAGGATTAATAATAACTAATAACCAGAATAGAACTAGCTGCCAGCCAGCTGAGTCGAGCCCCTCAAAGACTCATTCAAACTGATTGAAACGTGAGCAGTTTATCTGCATTTGTAAATTAGATAACAATTATTTGTAAACCTTTAACATTCTCTCTGAGATTGATTGCAGTCAGTTCAAGTTTAACAGATTGTGACTGTTTGCAGAGAGATTTCTTCCTACCAGGCAATATGAGCCCCATTATTCATAGTATTCCCACAGTATTTTTATTTATTTAATGTAATAAAATTTCAATATTTGGTGTTGCTATATTGATATGATATCACATCACAAAATATCGCAATACTGTGCTGTGTCGATTTTGTTTCTCCCACCTTTACAGTAAAAATGCTGTAAAGAATTTTCTGGATCTTCTATTTTATAAAATTGCTGTATTTCAGTCAGGTATTTTTAATAGCCATTAAGCATCAAAGATGCTTTTCAGATCAAGAATTGATAAAATATGCTATGCGCCTTCAACGAGACAGTTAATGCTAGTTGTTGCTTTTTGAGTAAATGTATTCTGATGGGATTCATTAGTCCACGTCCCCTTTTTACCTCAGACTCAGTTTTAGAAGCAGATATTTGTTACTATTCAGGCGAGAGCTGCTTTCCCTCCTTTGCTTGAGTGCATTCATGTCAACTATTTGCTGTCAGCAGAAAAATATTATAGGTCTTAATGGCAGTTTATTGTTATTTATTTTTATGGGGAGGGGGTTGTTAAAAAAAAGCTGAAAACAAACCAAATGACTCGTTAAATCTGACATTTTTGCCGTCTAGTCTCCCGGTGCCGTACTTTCTAAAGTATTATTTTGCTGTTTATGCTGAGATGCTGCGATTGGCTGGGGAAACACTGACCTTCACCTTTCTATGCAGAAATAATGCAAATACCTTTTAAAGTGGCGCCTCGGTGGAGTTTTTGTACAACACTCACACAGACACACGCACACAGACATAGGAACATAAACTATTTTGCCTGAAGTGATGGCTGCAGTACTGTATTTCAAATGTTAAAACAGCAACACGCATGAGTGTGCTCTGTACCGGCGTAAACATGGCCTGATAATGACCTCCCTCCTGACTGGAAAGAGATGCTCCTCCTCGACTGTCCCTGCTTGCTTCTCCTTTTTCTTCTTTGAGTATCCCAGAACTTTGAAGTTGCCTCTGTGCCACCTTTTGCTGAAATCGGCAGCTTCAGATGGGAATTGATGGAGGCGTTATTGTCTCCCTGTGCTGCAAGAGAGGTTTGTGTGATGAATGTTTGAGCAGTGGTGATAAAGCTGCACTTTTCCCATGCTGAGAGTCATGCCAGAGGCTTTACACACGTCACTGGTCAGGAGGGGTGAGTCCAAGCTGGGTAGCCCTGATCTTTACCTCCTACAGCGGGCTGTATAGATGGGGCTTCGGGGAACTATTGGGCCAAAGGTCGGCTATATAAGTACCGAGCGAGTCCAGAGCGGACCATTGAGAAAAGACTTATATGTGTTGACGAGCAGATTGATTTTGCTGCCGCTTTCAACTCCACAAATCTAAACTTTGTACTAACACGTGTCAACATGTCAGACTTGTGTTAATGTTTAATTCATGCCTGTAAATGACCATTAATTAATAACCCTTAAACTACAGGCTCCTTCATATTGCATGAGCAAACATTTAACTTTTAATCTTGCAGCAGAGAGGTCGGCACATGCCAAAATTAAAAGCTACCACAGAGACTCAATTAGAGCAATCCACTGAAGGATATCACTCAGATGCAACTTGGAGATGTTAAATCCCCGTCTTTGTTTGTTTGTGTGCAGCTTGTTGCTCCCCAAACCCTGAACATCTGTGCAGAGGGAGGAAAAGGGGAGGGGGCTGTGGGAGTGATGGCAGGCCACATGGGGAGGGCCTTTTCTCCCTCAGTCTGTCAGCCCACCTGACTGCTGCTATGGCAGGCCTGCCCAAGGCAAGACCACAGGCTAAGGCCTCCTGTGGGCCTCCAGCAGGGCTCAGCAGCCTCCCCAAGCCCATTAGAGCACCCCTCCTACCACCTCCACCCGAGCGGCCCCCACCCAGCCCTGCAGCCCTCTGCCCCAAGATGCCATTGCTCTCTGTCCTGTTTCTTTCTGCACTGAAATAACTCTATTGTTTTACACTGTTTGCCATGTTGTGTATGTAATAGGAGCTGTTTGAGGGCATGTTTGATTATTTTTATTTATTTTTCTGCCTGCCTTGTCCTCAGGCTGCGAGGCTTCAAATAAGGCTCCAGAGAGACTTCAGCTTCCAGTGGTGTGAGAGTATTTTTAGGGAACAAATCCCAGAAAGGCCTTTTTACAGTTACTGCACTAATGTGGTGTGACTGTCAAAGCTTCCACTTATGTCCACTGCTTCCCTGAACGGTCCAACATGGAGGGTTGCTGAAGCACTTAGGATTCACTGTATCTTACAGCGAACTCAACAGCAAGGAGTATTACTGCTGTATATTTCTCCCTCCGGTTCTTACATCTCCGATTTAATGAGATTGTCTCGGTAGCTGCTCAGATTCTCAGAGGCAAGGTGAGGTGTGATGGGGGGATGATCAGATATTCTGGATATCCTGTGATTCTCTGTCTATTTGAGTCTTTTTGATCTAAATGAAACTACAGGGTGCAGAACAGACCCTGCATGCGAATCAGACACAGCGACTTTGCATACAAGCTGCAGAAATACCAGGAGAGCAAATTCATGTTCAACCCCAGTTGTGGATGCAATTTGTGAACGTGAGGTTCTGAAGCGTGCTCTAATAGTTTAATTTATAATTAATCATATCTGATTTGCCAGATTGCCATAAACTTGGGGAATAAAAATCTGGGAGTGTTGGGGTTTCAGATTTTTTTTTTTTTTTAATCATTAAGTATTTATGATCCGTGATGGATATATAAACTGTGTTAAATCTGTTGCCTTGAATATTGATTATCTCTAATTAAAAATGCAGTTTGATAAGAAGGTTAGCAGCGTTCTCTGGTCAGCCTCCCTCGTTTTACAACTTACATATTATTTTTTTAAATTCCTCACCTCCTAGTGGTTTTCTCTCTGCTTTCAGTTCAGTATGCCAATTAGCTGCAGAGGTCTTTAACAAGGAAGTCATTAGTTCTAATTAGGATGTGGTTAACTGCGATGCGTTAAAAGGCAAAACCCATCATGTTGAAGGATGGTGGTGTCGCAAATAAGCCCGACTGGAAACAGCTGTTGACTTTACAGAGAGGGTCATGCTATAAACAAATACTCCCCTGAGCACAGCGAGAGCACGGGACACCCAGTCTTACAAGATGATTGGCATGCAGAATTAAGCAGCAGTAAATGTGCTGCTTTGTCTCTACATTTTATTTAGTGGATAGAAATTGGGCATTTCTTAAAATGCTTAGAAGCACAGAGATTTATGAGAACCTGGAAATCCAACTGCGTCTCAAAAAAACCCTTTTTATATAATAATATAATACAAAATAATGATATTTGATCTCTGACATCATATTAATGTGCTTTACCCACAAAAATGGGCACCCTATGGATGCAAAAAGTCAACAGTGACAAGTTATTTGAGCCAGTTGATTGTTTACTCTTTTTTTTATATATTTATCCACCTTGATAAATATACTTTATTGCAGTGCACCAAAACAGACAAGGCAGAAAACAATGATCATGTTATCAGTTAGAGGAGAAGCAATATGAGGTGCGAGTACAGAGAAAGAGAGAAGAAAACAGAAAGCCATAATAACAAGACTCTGAAGTATACACCAATCAGACCAACAGGTGTTTTACTAGGAAAAAAAAGTCTGAGCATTGAGTTGGATGTTACTTTGACACAAATCACACACCTAAACATTCTTGCAGGGCAACACATACTCTGACAGCAATGGTACGGTCCAACAGCAAAGGTCTTCGCCAACAAATAATTGTCAGGAATGCTTTGGGGAACATTTTCAGCCCAGTGTCACAGCATTTTGTGAAATAGCCACAAAAAAGTTGTTATGTTTCTGTGTCAGTAAGTACAGATTTGTGAGTAATAGGAAATATATTTTTGTAAGAAGCATAGGTTTTGTGTATGATGAGCAGGGAGGTGTCACCAATCAAGGAAAACAACATTTTAAAAGACTTAGTAACTGTTGCAATTTTACCCAAACCGTGATCTTTTACTAAAGATTACCAAAGTGGGTTTTTTTGTGCTTAAGCCTAACTAAAATTAAAATGTCCAGTCTGCTGATCCTCTCAGAACAAGTTTGACTGAAGGAAACCTCACCCTGCAAAAGACTGAACCCATATCTGTTATCAAAGTCCTGGTGCAAGACTGAAGAGATCTGTTAAGCTCTGTGAAGCTACAGATTCACTTGGAGATGCAACGTCATTACATGTCAGAGCACACATGTTTTTTTATCCTCCTCTTTTAGCACCAGAAGTGGACAAACTTGATCTTAGAAGGTTTGAATGTGCTCCAGTTTTGGCAAAAGGAGAATAGTAATGCAATGAAACCGCATTGAACTGTGATATCGGTGCAGGTTCAGGTATATGTCCCAATAACCACAATAACCAGTTGCAATAGCTTCTAATTTTGGCTACCTATCAGGGTCGTTAACAGCCTTAAATCCACACGTTAAGGCTGTGGTAAGGTTGAAGCACCAAAATCAATTTATCTGTCGAACAAAAACACATTTTTAGGACTGTGGACCTCGACATTTAGATTTCACAAACTGTTTTGTATGAAACCTAAGAGTCTCATTACCTGAAGTGACAATAGCTGGCAGACAGCTGTTTTCGCTAATGTGCGTGCGGGGACGGGAAAGAAGGCAGAAGAAGATGGCAGGGCGGCAGCGGCGGGGTGTAGCTGAGGATGTGCAGGTGCAGAGCGAACGTGACAGAAAGGTACACAGGCAGAAAACAGGCAGAAAGTGGAATGAAACACGGAGAGAAAAGATAAAGAGGAAGAAGGGAATCAGCGAGCTTGACTCGTAATGTTTGAGTCGTGGGGCTCGGCATAAATCATCGTAGATTACCGAGCCTGTGGAGATCTTTTGACTTGTGTTCCTCCTCTTCCTACCTACTGTTTGACATGAGAGTGAGTGAGTTAATCCGCGGTGCTCAGGGGTACACAGGCTCTGCTCCCATCTGGGCTTTGAACCTTTTGCTCACCTCACGCTCGGTCTCTGGTGTGTCGTGGTACAGTGGAGCATGTCAGACAAAGAAATTAAAGATGGCAGTTTACAGGGAAACACTCGGCTCTTTTGGTAACGCGGCTCCGAGAAGAACCTGACAAATTGATTTAAAAGGATGAAATACGTTCCCCAACCCACAAACGTTTTCCTCTCACCTTTTAAAACATATTTACCTCCCTGCCTGCTCCCGTTTTGTCACTTTTGGGAATGTGTGCGTGCACTCCGTGCCTGTTTGCATGCCTCACATTCATTCATTTTTCATGCCCATAATGGCACTTCTTTGCAGCCATCAATCAGGTTTTCTTTTATTTGCATGTGAGCACATACAATATGTGTGTGTTTTTGAAAGTGCTCCTCTTGCAAGTGTGTTTTCAGAAGCAGGACTGCGACTGTTCTTTTGTTGCTCACAGCTGTCCCATATTAGGGATCAGCTGCTATTCCCCAGGCAGTAAAGTGCTTTCAGAGGACTTGCTAATTGGCTGTAATCTCCTTTTTAAACTTGAAAGCCAGCAAGCCTCCAGCCTCGCAGTTTACAAGCAATTAATGCAAGGGAACACCAATATTGCTGGTCACAATTGGTGTATGTGTGCTCATTCTTTCTGCAGCTCCCTCTTATCTGATCTCACGCAGAGGCGGATTGACTCCTCCTGTGTTGTGGACCCCCAGTGTAAACAGCTACTCAGCAGTGGGGCGTTCTGGGGAAGTGGCGCAACTTGAGCGGGGGGGGATTTGGTCTGAATCTTGAGGCGTCCATGGGGATGATGGTGGGGTTTGGGGATCGGAGGGGTTTCCTTCTTAGGCGCTGATGAAATAATAATGCACAGAGTTGGCGAGGCTGAAATTTGCACATGAAAATCCTCTCCCTTCGCTCTCCTTGCGTCTAATGTGCCGCCGATGACAATCCCTGCCTCTCACAGTTTATATGCAAATGAGTTCTCTCAGCTTCCTCCTCCTCCTCAGAGAGTTGCCCAGCCGAGCTGGAAAGAGTCAGATAGACGGAGAGATAGAAAGTGAAAGAGACAGAGTGGGGCTTTTTTGTTGTGTTTTGTTTGTGTTTGTCTTGTTTATTTTTAAAAGGATTTTAAAAGATGATAATATATTTTAATTTTTTCCTTTGTTTTTTTTTTGTTCTTTGTTTTTTTTTTTTTCCTGAAAGGCAATATGCAGATTCTCTGAAGAGTTTGAAATGCCAGACTTTTCTTTTGAGTTTAATTGGAACATAATACCAGTAGTCTAAATAAAGTGTTTGTGTGAAGTGAGAAACGGTTGTATAATGACTCTTTTCTCTTTTTTTTTTCTTTTTCCTCCAACAAACAAGGCTCATCTTTCCCACAGGAGTCTCTGAGTCTGACGATTCTCTGTCGATATAAATATTGTTTCCTCTTTGTGACCTCTGCTCTTATTTTTTTCTATAGGCATTTGCACAGCTGTCTCACTGAGTTATGTAAAGAAGAACTGGGTGTTAACATCACATCACCGGGAATAAAATCTTCAAAATTGAGGTAAGATAATCGAAAGATGTGGAAATGCTCTAAAAGTGATGTTTATACTTAAAAAAAGCTTCACCTGAAGAAGACAGAAAAACTAACATACATAGAAAGTGTCATTATAATAACAGAAAGCATGATTTACAGATTTCATGAGCTCTTCTGCAAGTTATACATATTTGTATCATTTCCCATACAGAATCTACTGGGTCAAATACTCTATTTAGCTAATAATTTTAAATTTAATTAGCTAAACAGCAGATCGTCCTAAAAAGAAGATAAAGCTGGAGGTTTCACTGGTTTCCTGCAACACCCAATTCAAAGTGAACAGGACCCAGTCAGATGAGGAGGGAGACAGATAGGAAGAAGAGGAGGAGGGAGAAGAGAGGAGCTTTATGTCAGCCCGCTCTCCTCAGTCACGGCCAGTTAGTTAAAGCAAACGCAGGCGGACCCTTGAGAAAACGCAAGGCGGCGGAGAGTGCCAATCACGGCCGAGCCCTGGGCATTCCCTGGTACAGCTCGCCTTGAGCAACTTTTTATTAATTTAATAAACATCCCACGGAGACGGAGCGATGTGGACTTACGTACCCTTGCAGACAACAGCACTGCTTGGGCCTAATGAGATGTGCTACTCTCTCACACACACACTCGCCAATTCACACAAAGTGGGCACACTCTTTCTGAAAACACACAGCCGTGCAGCCCACAGGCTCAGTTGCTCAATAAATATGTCAAAAAAAAATGTCACTTGCATATTGTGGTTTCTAGCTGTGAAAATAGTGATGGTTTTATTTGCCAAAGTTTTCAGTTGTACATCCTGAGATTTCTGCCTCTACTCCACTGCAGTGAAAGTGAGTGGGATTTTATTCGTGGTTACAAGATTTAGAAAAAATAATTTTTTTTTTAAAATATCTTTTTCTAGGAAACACTGGTACTTTGGATCATCCACATAACACCACCGAGCGACAACAGAAGAGAAACGTTGAAGACAAAAATGGTTCATATCATTATTAAGGTTCAGTCAAAAAAAACATTTCAGAATATTCTTTAGGATTGATGTAAGTCAGGTATATTGGTATCAGACTAAAATGCATCCAATATAGATAATATTTCCTCAGTTTTCTCAATCAGGATACCCATGTTCATGTAATTTCCTGTAGTACACAATGCACTATCTGCATACTCTGTGTAGTTAGTACATTTTGATGGTTTGTTGGCCTCAATCAAACCTGAAAGGTTTTGCACCTGCGAGAAACAATGGCTGTGTTTTACATCCCTTTATATCTTGTTGCGTCTCCATCCAGACATTTAATAAAAAATTCTTGATAAATACCAAACAATGGCACAACACATATAACATCAATACCTCAGAAGAAATATGCCTCCTTTAGCACTGTCACTGCCATTTCACAGTAGATTTAATGATGTTTTCTCCTACTGATTGCCTTGAATTAGTTAGAGGTCATTCTGCTTCTGCTGAACAAAATTCAACCTTTTGCCCTCTGTGAGTACACAATCCATGTATTAATGTCACTGTTGCACACTGCATGTTGTACCGAAGCATCCAAGTTGTAAATTTCTCAGACACAGATGATTTAAATAAAATATTGTTTGGGTACTCCTGAAGCAAAGTAATACTTGGATCTTGTATCTGGATTCATCTAAGTGACTGAGTGTAATTCAGAGCCATGGTGCCATAGGGCAACAGCCTGTTGCAAGGCTAATGCAAAGTAACAGGCAACCATTCCCACTCTCAGTCACACCTATGGCCAATTTAAGTACCAAGTAACCTAACCCCACTAACTGCATGTCTCTGGGCTGTGGGAGGAAGTTGGAATACCCAGGGAGGACATGCAAGGCCCTGGCCAGATAGTGAATTCAAACCCAGGAGTTTCTGGCTCGAACCCTGGACACAATGCAGCTTTTAAAAAATACCTATGTACAAGTGAACAAGGTGTCCAAACTTTTATATCAATTCAATGGTTAACTTGCACTCCATTTTTTTTAGAAAGTGTTACTCTGGATCATAGAGTACTCATCCACTAAAGGAAAATCCAGATATAGTGCTTTTAAATATGATCTTTCAATGCTTTGACCACCATAAATAAAATTCCATTCAGCTCATGGCAGGCATATAGCTCAAAACTTGGCCAAAAAATTACATTTTTATAGATACTACTAAAGGCAGGAGAGAAGATATATCTTTCTTTTTTGCACTTTGGGTGAAATCTCCTTTTAAACTGGCATGCTGTCTTTGAAGTGAACTTCTTTTCTTCGGCCTCTTAAAGCACTCCTCAGACTCGAGTTCATTGCGATTCCATGGGCAGCGTGCGATGTGCCAAGGGGTCCAACGGCAAGCACAAAACATTTTGAAAATAATAATGATCTCACTTTAACGCTTGTTTCTTCCTTCTCCGACTGCTTATGGCGGTGTCGGTGTCGAAGGGAGTCATTAGAAGGGTCGGCCGCTCCTCCCGACTGATGAGGAGCGGCTGCAGCAGCAGGGACCAGGGGAGTAGGAAGAGGACATACTCCGGCACGCTAACGACCACAACCATCATCACCATCGCCACGCATACCTGCTGCTCTGGGGAGACGCTGCCTCCTGTCAAACAGCGGATGGACCCTGGTTTGCCGTGTGTGTTTGTATGTGTGCAAATGTATGTGACTGCAACTGCTTGTGTGTGTGTGTGTGTGTGTGTGTGTGTGTGTGTGTGTGTGTGTGTGTGTGTGTGTGTGTGTGTGTGTGTGTGCGTGCGTGTGTGCGTACTCCTTCTGTCTACATAATCCTCCCCAAGTCTCACCTCACTCTTTGGATTTGACTGTTCACTCCTCTTTTTCTTCCTTCACCTCACCCCTCTGCCCCCCACCTCCTTCCTCCGTCTCTCACTGTATCACTCCATATATTCATGAATTTCCTGTTTATCATGAAAACTTATGCATGAAAATAGAGGGTGGGAAGGAAAAAAAACAACAACAACGACAAAAAAAAAAAAACCACCAAAAAACAAACAGGGTGAATTTTGATCGTCTGGGTGCAGCGCACTGTGCACAGGCAGCCCAGTCCTCGGGGGACATATTCAAGAAGCCCCTGGTTCCATCTCCCTTTTCTTTTCATTACATTTCTTTCTCTCCTCCCTTCCATCCATCCATCCACCCACCTACCGCCTCCCTCCTCTCCTTCCTAATATTCGTCCCCCTTTGCTTTAGCCTCCCCCACCACCTACCCTCTGCCTTTCTCTTCTCCGTCTCCCCTTGACAGTGTCAAAGCCAGTTACAGACAGAAGAGCTCTCCTTCTTAAATAATTCACAAGTTGATTAATAGACTCACAAGGGTATAATTAGGCAGGGGAAAGACAGTGGCTAGTGTAACCAGTACAGTGCTTAGGGGAATTATAGAGAGCGGGGGTTATTGAGGAAATGGAGAGTACCAGTAAAAAATAAATAAATAAATAAAATACAAAAAAATAAAAAATGAGGCGGCTGCAGTGGTGGACTCATGAAGGGGATGAAGAGGAGGGGGAAGAAGGAGAAGACGAGGGGGGGCACCTTTTTCTGAGGCTATGTGTTGGATATGAGGCAGCCTCTCCAGGAGCATGGAGCCTGGGGTTTGTTTGATGTGGAAATTGGACAGTTTGAATCCGTCTCCTTTAATTTTTCACAACTTACAGGGCCCCCCTGGGTGCCTCACATTCCTCTTATAGGATATAAATTAGTTTTTTTGTCCTCTCACTCCCTCATTTTTAAACCCCTTTTTTCTCTTTCTCTTTTACACATTACCCAGGTACCCCTGTTATTATTATTTTTTTTCCTGAACCTTCTTCCTTTTTCCTTGCTGAAGAGAGTTGTAGTTTCACCCCCGATGTTTGTCAAACAGTCAGTCATCAGCATAAAGCTTCACTTATGTTGCCTCTAAGGCATCTTTTGTATTCTGAAAGGGATGCGCTTTCTGCTGCCAGGCTGGTCTTCAAAACAAACAAACAGAACAATAGAGCAACAGATCTCTCTTCTCAGTTCAGACGTCATATTTCTGTTGTGGTGATCTCTGTCTGCCTCACTTTCACTGTTAAAACAAAATGAAAAGAACCATCGGAAATACACCAAGACAGGTACAACACTGCCTTTTCCTTGCATGTGTTTTTCCCTTTCCTCCTTTCCGGGAAGTTCTCTGCGAGTTAAATCATTTATATTGGATACACACTGCTCTTTCTTTGGTTTGTTCCTCTGTATTTATTTCATTGTCAGTATCTCAGATTGCTTCCCACAGCCCTGCGCAGCTGTGGTGTTTTGCACGCGGTATACGCCAATATCCAAACAGACTGATGTGTCCATCCAGACACACCAGCACGCGGCTGACTCTGATGTGCGCCGTGTCTGCCTGCATGTCGACGTGTCAACTCTAATTCAAGCTTCTCTGTTTTCCCTCTCATCTGTCTGCTCCAGATGTTGCGCTGGGTGTCAAAACGGATATCTCTGCTCTGGAAAAAAAAAAAGGTGGAAAGCAACATATTTCTCTGTTTGTAGAAACTGAGAGATAGACTTTGAAATTCATTTCAGGCTTGCAGGAGGAGATGAGCCCAATTCAGCAAGAGTACGCCTTGATGCCACTGCTTGTTATCTGCCCTGAGACTTCTGACGTGATTGCCAGGAGAAAAAAAAACATACAATGCTTAATGGTTAATTCACTTCTTTCATTGTCTTCCCTGTATTTGAAAATAGCACATTAATTATCCTTTTCTGTACCATGTAATTGGCCCTTCTTTGTAGTCCCCAACAGACAGCTAATGCCTTCTTTATATTTTGTAGGCTGTGCAAATACCCTGCCACCAGGAGGCGCTGAAAAGAGCGAGACCCCTGTGTGTTGATTTATTTATCTGTGTCTGGATTAAAGCCTGTATACCTGATAAAGGGGATGTCAGAGGAGCTTTGACAGCCACAGAGGCAGCAGAGTGTGTGCGATTTGGTCGCTGCGTCGGCAGAAACAAGGAGTGTCGATGGCATCTTTGAAGTCTTGACAGACGAGAGCCTCTGAACATCCCCTTAATCTTGCCTTCCCCTCAGAAAGGCGTGCGAGCAGGCAGGTTCTGAGCACACTCGGCTCCCTGTTTGCCTTATTCTCTTAATGACACAAACCATTCAGCCACCACGCATGATAGCATTTCATCTGGCATAATGTGTGGTGGCTGCTTACTTCAAACGCTTCAGCGCCTCTCCGCATTAAGCCGGCTGGAGACGGCAAGAGCCAGGACATGAACACACAAGGCTTTTCCTCGTGGCTTGATGGGATGCCTGTGTATAGTGTATGCTGTTTGATTGTGGTGATTGTTTTTCGTGAGCCCACCGAAAGCAAATACAAGGAATCTGCCGTGTATGATTGTCTGGAAATCTGATCAATGGAAAGAGATATGTTTCGCACCTGAACACTCTGTGTGTCTAGAGTAATTCACGGAGCTTATGATGACCCTTGAACCTTGAACTGTTCCCATTACTGTTTCTTCGCACAGTACTTTGCGGTGTTGCTTCGTCACGTAAAGACAGATCACTGCAAAGACAATGTCAGAGAAGGGTGGCTTTGCATTACTCTTTGCTCAGTTTGCAGCTTATTCGCCATCAGTGCCAGTTTGATGTTTTTCCATCAATTCCCATCTTCCACTATATCCCATTCAGAACAATGACAGACCAGGAATGCAACTGGAGTGGAATATGAGGGGAGTGTACGTGGTGGAGGACTGGAGCTTCTGGGCAGAAGAGGGCGGCAGGGTTAATTACTCCATTACTGGGTGGCTCAGCCAGGAGCTGTTTAAACAGGCCCCAGTCAGCAGGGGATTAGGCCTCATTACTCCAGCTAAAGTTACGCCCACGACCCTTCCCCACTGCCGATTACTGTGGGTTTGTCTGGTATTCTAGGGAATATTCATATAGAGGGAGGATGGGGAAATATAGAAAGGGAAAAGAGTCTAAGACCAAGCGAATGGAGAAGGATAGGTGAGGGGAAGAAGAGCAAACTGCCAAGTACAACATGGCAACTCCAGTACATCACTAGCATCATCACCTGAGCTCAGCCAAGGCTACAATTATCCCCCAAAATGCTCAAGCGTAGCAAGATTAGCATCTGAGGCTTAGGTTACCCTCCCTCCCACCAAGCCGAACTCTTCTGCCATTCTCACCCACTGCCTCTGCATCGTCCTCCTCCAGGTGTCTGATGGCACTTGGTGATAATGACGGTACTCTCATTTGCAGGAAGGACATGTCTCCTGAAATTAGGTTGATGTTTGTGCTCCATGAGTGGAGCACGATGGGTCGGTTTACCAGGTCTATAGGGCATGAAATACTTTGGGTTACAGTGACAGTCAAGCCACTCAGCGATGAAAGGAGTCTTTATGAAATTGATGATGAGGTGTTACAGCAATGAAATGCATTGCACTGGAACACTATAATGTGGCTAGAAGAATAGATGATTTATTGACTTTGATGATTTTTCCTTATCATGAGCAGAATTACCTGCAGGGTTTTACCAAACATGCAAACATGCCTTACTGCTATGCCAGTGGCACCATGGGGCTGTATGTAGGCCCACTGGTGAATCAACCTATTGAGTTTATGCTTACACAGAACATATGCCCATGCTAAGCAGGTGCAGTATTAACCTGAACTCAAGTATTTGCTCATTAGCATAAATTGTTAGTCACTAAAACAAAAATCCATAGATGTGTTGTGATCCAAGTTTAAAGATAGACCTGACCAGAGCAGAGCTGCTTGGAGCTATTCATCCTGAGGTTCAGTTCAATTCAGTTTTATTTATATAGCACCAAATCACAACAGTTGGCTCAAGGCGCTCTATATTAAGGAAAATTAAGGTAAAGAACCAGATGATCCTCTATGAGCAAGCACTTTATATGTTACTGTTTTTCCTTGTTCTGCTTTCGATTATACTAAAATACACTCCAAAGATTTGGCAATGTTCATGCTTTTCCAAGGTAGACCAAATCAATGCCACACTAATCTGGTCATTTCAGCATATTTTGACCACAAGAATTCCTTTAACTGATTTTAGTTGAACTGGAATATAAATCACCTTCCCCTATCGGTAGATCCTTGTATGTATTAACATGATTCTTGGATGGGACTGACCTTTACAAAGGTGTTTGAGTTTAATAGTCTTTGTCTGTGAAACAGCAGTAAGTGTCTTGTTCTGTTTTCACTCACTCCTGCATTCTCCTGTCAATATTGACATGCCTGGGAGGATAGAGAATTTATGGATGTATGCCAGCAAAGTTGCCGATGGATCAAATGGCTAAAAAAGTGGATGTCTTCCAATTAGAAGAGTCAGCTGTGTACTGGGAGAACTAATCCAGGGGCTTTTCAAAACAGATTTCTGAGAGCTTGAGTTGTGGCCTGCTGAACTGCACACTCAAAGTTTTGTGTCAGTGCCTCCTTGTCTTTAGTTCAATCACCTGGAACACTTAAAAAAAGCAGACATACACTTTTGTGCCGCACATTCACACTGTAGCCACGCAAATGCCTCCAGAGGGGCTGCCAAATGCAGTCAATAAAATTCCCATTTCATATGAGTGAAAATGCCTTTTTTTATGAAAGAGAGACACACTCGCTCACCAAACTATGTGATTTAAGTTTAAATCCAGAACAGAGCTTCTATTATATAATTGAGGACAAAAAAAAAAGAAAGAATAAAATCAATAGAAGCAGCTGGATGTGGCCACGGCAGGCGCGGATCACATCCATATTGAGAGTGTACCCTCTTCGATCTGTGTCTGGGCCGGGCTCAGCTTCACTAACCTAATCACATACGGAGCAGGTCGATTGGAGGACTTAGCCAGTGGCGCTCTCTGATAGCATATGTTAACACGATGCTCCCTCTTGTTCACCGTTAAGAAAAAAAAGCTGCACCTGAGATCCTTGGTCATTCAGAGCTCAAAAACCAAGGATTATTTTAAACATAGCCTGAGGTGAGAGCGAGATTCTCCGCTCCAGTAACCAGAGCAAGCTGGAGGTGGGCAGCTAAGGACAAGAGGGGCAAACAGGATATTTATCCTATTGATTTTCTAAAGTTGAAACAAGAAGATTTAGGGGGGCTTGACTCTTAAAATTCCCAAGGAGCCGCTCACTGCTCAGCCCCATGGCCATAAACGCACACACACACAAACACACACACACACGCAAACACAAAACATCTTGCTAGTGAGAGGTGTGAGGGAGGTTTAGGGGCCTTGAGCTGCAAAGCTGTGCTGTGCTGTGGAATGATGTGCCCCAATGTGTGTCAGAGGAATCATTATAGCTAGTGCTAGAGTTGAAGCCCGCCTATGGTGTTAGCGTGTGTGTGTGTGTGTGTGTGTGTGTGTGTGTGTGTGTGTGTGTGTTTGAGAGAGAGAGTCATGTAGCAAAGTGGAGGTGTGAGCAGACAACAGATGGGAAGGGCCTCGGTATTGCAGAGATGTGGCTTTTGTCTCTCCCGCTGAAGAGAGAAAAAACCTGCAAATCAATAACAAACCTGCTGTGAAAGAAAATGTGTGGGAATGTGACTGAGCTCACAGAAAGTGTCCTGGAAATTTACACATTTTGGTGGCAGGTTCGCAGTCTGAGGGATAAGAAAGTTTGGCTGTTGTTTGCTGTATTCATAATCTTGTACTTAATCTTAATTTTTTTTAAAAAAATATTTGATAAATTAAGTCTCATGGCACCTTAAATGGTGAATTGCAGTCATTTTAAGGGTACAAAATTCTGGAGGTAAAGGCTGTTACACATGGGCGTTGAGTGACTGACAGCTGAAACACCAGTACTTAACGAGGAAAAGAAACCCTCCTCCTCTGTTGCTTAAGTGCAGAAAATGAGCAAATATCTGACTTTTTGCCCAAAAAACATACATAAAATTAGGCTTGAAATTCAGATACATGTGCTGACAACAACAGATGAAACATTTATTGGGTCCAATCCTTTTGATCAGGGTTGTCAAGCTTATTTCACATCATGGGCCACGTACAGCCCACTTTGCCCTTAAGTGGACTCTTTCAGAGGAAAGAAGGTTAACTACACTATTATTATTTTCTAAATAATGGAACAATTGTGGTCTATTGAATGAAATAAATCTGTCAGTATGACTCTTTGTGCTTAAACTATAAGGAATAAATGTGTAAAATTACAGAAAGACAATTCTGCTGGCTAGGTTTTTGTTAACTCACAGAAAAAAAAAACTTTTCACTGTGGACCCACTATAAATGAAATTTCTATATATTTCTATAGAATTTCTATAGTAAATTATGAAAACCAGTGAATGTTTATCCATTACTTAGTTACTTTAGTGCACTATGAATGACAGGAAAAGCTGGAAAAAGGCAATGAAAATGGAAATGGAGTTAGAAGTTCAGAATGAATGCCTCCGAGCCTTAAGTTTGAACCCCTGCTATAAATCCATCCACTTCACCAAGATTACTGATTTTTAATCAGGTGGGCAAAATTGAGTCTCCACCTAAACAAAAATTGGTTGGCATCCCATTCCAGCTGCTCCATTTCCATCTAGACATTTCTGTCTGATGTCAAGCAAAGCAGAACGTCAGTGCTGTATTTTATAGAAAATAAAGAAACAATCTGCAGCTGTTGGATTCTTGGTCAATTGTGCATAAATTCAATAGGGCGTAGTTTTGTTGCTTGCTGAATTGAAGAGGAAACGATAAACAATGAGGAAAAAACAGGGACCGTTCCAAAGCAGAAAAGATTTATGAATATATTTATTTGTGAATTAATTGAAGTCTGAAGAAAACTTGAATTCCACCAGTCAAAAATTAATCAAATAGCGCTGCAGGGCTGTCTCCAAACTTTTTTCACCTTCAACAACTCGAACGGTAACTTTTATTGTCAATCTCCCACCTGAAATGTATTCAGATGCTCAATTTTGGTGCAAAGTTTTGAAGGAGTTTGACAATGTTTCCAGAACAACAACCAAAGTGAGTAGTACAAATAATAGTCCCTGCATTCTTTGCCATGTCACCGCTATCCTGAAAAACAGACCCCCTCCTCCCTCTCTGACCTTCACCACAACTACGATTTTCTGCCAGCACCAGCCTCCTGTCTCCACCCCCCTCCAGAACCAGTGTCAAAGCACTACCACCTCTACCCCATCACCCCTATTCAAAACCCCTTGCATTTTACATCCAGCCCCTCAGTAATCTCTTTACAATTTGCAGACTTTGAGGTCAAAATGTAACTAGACGTAATTAAACATTAGCCAAATTTATTTTAAAAGACAGCAATTAATTTACTACACAATTTAGACATCTAAAACATATTTCAAACAATTGTTGTTCAGTTTTAACCCAAACATTTTCAACCCTAGTCCCAAAAAAAGTTGGGATATTGTATAAAATGTAAATAAAAACAGAATGCAATGATCTCGAATCTCATAAAGCCCAGTTTTATTCACAGTAGAAGATAGAATACCTATTTAGTGTTTCAACTGGGAAAATGTAACATTTTGGGAAAATTATCAGCTCATTCTGAAGCAACATGTTTCAGAACAGAGCATGTTTACCTTTTTTTTTTTCCATTTCACAGCAGTTTGGAAATGAAAACTTTGGAGACCAGTTGCTGGACATTTGGAAAAGAAATACCCACTTTGCCTTAGTTTACAATGAGCTTTGGCCCATGAATCACGTGGCTTCTTCTTTGTAGAGTTTAAACCAGCATGGTGAACTGTGTTCACAGTGATTTTTGGAAGTGTTCCTGAACACATGCAGTGATTTCCATGACAGAATCATGCCTGTTTTTAATGCATTGCCACCTGAGGACCCAACGATCACAGGCACAGCCTCAGTTTCTACCTGTATCTATTCTTAAAATGTAATTGCTTTGGCCACAATATTTTCCTCTTTAGTGCTCTTTGTCCTGGAGTTTAACTTTGTTGCCAGTTAAGCGTTAACCCTTAAACACTCAAAGAAAAAACTTCATGTCTTCCTTCTTAGGTTGATATTGTTAAACTGGTAAATGGCATTAAAGTAATGTAACAACTTGTATAACAAGATATTTTCTTCGGGGACTAATAAGCATAATAATATCTCATGTTTTGCTTTTGTTTTTGTAATAATAGTAACAATTCCAACACTGATGTTTACTGATAATATATGACAAATGCCAACATGTCTGACTTGGCATTGTGACATCATCTTGTAGTAACTACAGCATCATTCGCTCACTTGTTCATGTTTATGTGTCCCCTTATTAAACCACGTGGGATCCTTGATGTAGTCCATTCTTTGGCACTTGCTTGCTGATGCGTTTAGAAAAGCAGTGCTTCATTCAAGAAATAAATGAGCATATATATGAGTTGCAACACTTAAATGAATTACTAGCTACAGCACTGATTCTTATTCCTTTACATTGTTTCTAAACAGACTCAGTGGGAAAATGAAAAGATAGCACTTTGACATTTTAACACATTAACTTATGACTCTTGAATTGAGCGATATTTCACACAGCCAGGTTTAGTTAATCCTCATCACGAGATATTAACTATTTAGACTTTTTAAAAGCCTAGCTAAAGATGTGCTATAAATAAATTGTGCTATTAAAAGACTGAAGGGTGTAGAATGACAATTAGACTTTTTTTTTTATTCAGACACAGCACTGAAGCACGATGAAGAGACATGATCCTCTACCAATGCAGTAGAGACTCAAATCCCAAAAGTACTTTTATAAGGTCAATACCTTAATTTAAAAAGAGGCAACAGAGTGGCAGTGAGATCAGAGAGTGTCATAAGCCACAGAAACACAATGTGGTTGAAAATTGACTTAGTTCTAACTAGTTCTTGTTAGTTTAACCATATTCTGACTAGCCACGCCCCCCACTTCTCTCCCCTGCAGACAGATGAGCTCAATTACTGATACGTCTTTGTTTAGACACACATGCACACACGGTATGACACAGATTTTATTAGACAGCAAAAAAAACCTAAGCATAAAAGTTTGTTTTTAGTTTCAATCATTTACTGTTATAAAAACAAATATATCTCTGTGTGATTTCAGCACTTTATGCTAATTACAGCTCATCAGTCACAGGCCTGCAGTGCTGGCTGCAACTCTCATTTCTGCATTCTCCACCTGCTCCTGTTGGACCTCCTGGGTCAGTCTGCAGCCACGACTCCACGCTCGGCGGTCACAACTCGTGACTCCTCAGTCATGCTCGCAGATTATTGCTAATCTCATAGGTGGTGAAGAGGTGCTACGTTAATTGTTCTTTGGAGTGCCCCAATTATGCCATTAACGGCCCCTCAGTGATGAGGCTAATGGCGAGAGACCTCGTTTGCATAGCATTATCTTAATTGAGCCCGAGGCCTGGCATGAAAACAACCTCGAGATTATGTTACTGATGGATGGTGGCAATGGTCCGGCGGCAACCATTTACCCGACAGCTATATTAATTAACAGCTATCCAGTTACATGGGCTTTAACAGGGATGAATAAGTTAACATGGTGACTGTGATGGTGGTGGTGACAGCACTCCTGTGCCTATGTGTGGGCTTTTAATCGACGAGACACACTAATACAGGATGTGTGTGTGTGTGTGTGTAGAGGGATGCAAAAAGAAGGCCTGGCATCGGCTCTTATTACCCATTTCCTAAAGGAGGAAACGGAGCCAGCATTAGTACCAGCCTTTAAATAAATCACCACACAAAGCCTGCACTAATACTTTTAATCGTGAATTAATTACACGCTCATTGCAGGGAGAAGACCCATAAATGTTCCAATATGCTCAAGCCTGAAATCGTTGTTGCACAATATCTCAGGAAAAGAACAACTCCAGAGTGTTTCGCCTTATGTAACGTAAAGCCAGGACTTATTGTGGATCACCCTTGGACCAGAACTTGGACTCACGCATGCAGACACGCAGAGCATCTCTGGACCAGGGTGGAGTTTTCAGTGAACTGGGCCAGCCAGGTAACTCTTTTGTTATGTAAAGATCTGCTATGTGATCCGTTAGGATAAAAGAGGAGAGAAAAAGAAGCCGTTCAGATAAGCTTCCCCTCATCAGATAATTAAGGATGCCTTTGCTCCAGTTTCCCCTTCTTAGCATAAGTGTCTGATCAACTTTCAATAAGCTCATCAGTCAGAGTTGGTCCTCGAAGCGCCGCTGCAGGGGTTGCTGCAGGTTCCTCCAGGATGCAAGTCAAGTGCATTACCAGGAGTCTTGGCCTCTGGCGTGCCCAGTAGGGTGCAAATAAATTTAAAATTGTAAAAAAAAATCAACAAATTACTCTGCTAGATGCAACCAACAGTGAACAGACAGCTCAAGGATCAGTCATAGCTGTTGTTTTGCAGTATATTTACAGCCTGTTGTTTTAATATTTCCATGTGGATTAGATATCATTAATCCAGCCTGCCGAGACTTTAACATTTGAGCTGTGCCTTTTCTTCATTTTTCCTTCACTAATCGTTTAATCAACTAATCAATTTGTTCAACCACCATATTTGTAAATTTGTTTTTTTGATTTTAGCCTCCAGTCTCCAGCTGCCTGTGCAATCTGATGTTTTGGGGGGGGGGGGTTGGTCCCATGTTCTCTCTTTAGATGTCACTGCTTTGACAAACTGTGCAAATGAGCCACAAATCCGGAAGCACAATTTGAAATAATTTTTTAATAACATGCAGAGGAAGTCAACAAGTCGCGCTTGCCTTCGGGCTACAATAAGTGAAATTACTTACTGTTTGTGCTGCCGTCTAATTGCAGCCTCTCAACAAACGGTTTAGACTTTTTTTCCCCCCCTGTTAGATTTTCCCACCTCAACAGCCCTTTGCTTCTTGTCAAAACTCTTCCTCCACCTGTCACAGTGTGCGAGTTTTGTGCACGGTCGCGCACCCCCCCCCCACTTCTTTTCCATCGCCCCCCTGTCTCTGCCTCCCCTGCTGCCAGTTTTTAACTACACTCCACTCTGGCCTCTGCTCTACTTGTTACAGCCCCAACACGAGTGCAAACAATCAAAGTCTTTGGGAACGCTAAAATATGCATGGCTATCCGTGACAGACAGATAAAGCAGGGCAATTAGCCACGTAATCCTAGAGCATCGTACGGAATAGTCCGCCTCAGCTGTCCTCCCTCCCCTCCTTCCCTTTACTCTCTTGGTCTCCATTAGTTAAATGTACTCTGTGTGTCGGCTCCCCATCAAATCAAGTAACACTTCCCCTAATTGGCTTATAAATAATACAGCAGGGCCTACATTATAATTTCATCAGTGGTAAACATTGCGGGGGCAGTTGGTAAAGAACCTATCCCTCATTAATTTCGTAATTTGGGTAGATGGAACGAAGGGGAAGTGAGGGAATGAAAGGTGGAGAAGGAGAGGGAGCTGCGGGGATCGGATGAACGGAGGGACTCGTATCACCTCAGGTAGAGGGAAGGAGAAAGAGGGAGAGATAGACGAGGGGGAAAAAAGAAAAAACAAGAGGGAAGATGCTGCTGCCGCTTGTGTTAAGAGATGTCGGATATTCAATCCGGGGGTTTTGTCAGTACTCCTGTGCAATAGGTGATGAGGGCCCTGCTGCCCCCATTTTACACACAAATACACACAAGTAAACACAATCTCCCTCCCCATTCTCACTTGCTGTTCTTTTTTGGTATCAACTTAATGAATATTTCATAACAAGCTGCATAAATATTCATTCTAATGGTTTTGCACATAGTTATTACCGGTATTTTCTTAAAAAAAAAACACACACAAAAAACAAAAATACTTACTTAAAATTCAGTATAACCAGGCGCTGAAATCATTTCCCACTCCCATGCAGGCACACAGAAATTATCTAGATCAACTAGTCAAATAGTATTTCAACTGCAAGTCACTGGAGCTATTACAAAAATCCTCCCCAAAAGCTTGTTGAAGACACATATTTGTCTTTGGGAAAGGCATAAAGTTCATGTCTAATTTGTGTCATCAGCTGCAATCGCAAGACAAACCAGAGAAATTCCCAAAAGATTGGCTGTGTGATGAAATTCTTTTTGTAAAAGGCAATAGGTCTGTAACTAGCCTTCCTCCCCTCGGCAGCTAAATGTCACCCAAACCTGCTATTATATTGCATAATGCACTTTTAAGGGAATTTTACATAGCCTGTGATAGATGCTAGGAAATATGAGGTGTACGAATATGACACCCTCTGATCTCTGAAAGACAGATATTAAAGCAAACTCTCAAATGAGCCATCCCCCCCCCCCCCCCCACCCCCTCACATTCTTTTCCCGCTGAAATCTGAGAAAGGAAAGGCGCCGAGAGCCCTTCAGCCATCAAAAGGAAAGTTAAGTGCTTCACATTCTTGGTGAGATTTTGAAAATGAAGCCACCTGAAGGCAATCTGTATCTACTGGAACCTGACTTGTCACCGTTACAGAGAGCTGTCACTTCACGGTGCCAGCGCTGATGGAGACAGACACCCGTCATCCATTGCAGTGATGAACACTACGTGATGTCTTGCAGGCCTGCTGAACAGGATGTTTCACTTATGATCTGCAGAAACATGCTCGTGCGGAGCCAGGAGAGCTTTTTGTTCACTTATCGCTGTGATCTGAAACTAAGTAAGAAAATACAGCATTTTAAGGCAAGAAAGGAAGAAAGAAAAAGAAGCAACTACCCATCAATCACACCAAAAGCCATATCACATGGATCTCATTAAACTGGAATTTACTCAGATCCTTTGTGTAAATATAGCAATCAGTTCTGAATTAGAATTGTATAGCATGTATAATTTATAGCTGAAAAATCCATTCAAGTATCAAAGGAACCCAGTCTTCAGCGCTGCAAATTACTGGTAGATGATAAGACATCCATAGTCAAAATCTATAAAACAAAGAAACCAGTCATTCCTGAAAGAAACGGTGTCTTCTGGCCCCTCACGACTGGCTGCAGGTGCCTACTGGTTGAGATATTTTAAAATCTTTTCTTTCCTTTTATTTTATTTTAGCAAATTTTAAAGAGGTTAATTATTCATACATTCACAAGAAGCACAAAAAGCTAAAAAAAACCAAAAACAAACCCCAAAACAAAACACTGAAAAAGGCAAAATAAATTAATTAATTAACTATTTTTTATATAACAGCAAAACCAGCATTAACTGGCATCACAAACTTGTATTAGTATACATAATATTAGACATAATAGCTGAAATCTTATGTCCTCAGCTTTGTATAGCTTTGTATAGCTTATTGATGTAGCGTATGCAAAACCCAGAGTTGTGTGTGAATTGACACTCCCTAAATTATTACTGAGTGAAGCCACACCAAGGTTTGGATTACAAACTGCACAGGCAAAGCAGAATACATGGGCCAGACTCCCGAGACCACCAAAGACCACCAAAGACTTTTTTTTTACTGTTCAGCAATCAGTTTTTAGGGATATCATCTTGTAGCTGGGCTCTAAATTTAAGTCTAAATTTTAGGAGAACAGTATTTCATCATCTGGTACAATTTAAAACCCAAGCTAAGAAATTCCATTTCATTACGACATAGTCATTTAATGTTTATAGTAATTATGATGGGTGGGTAGGCAAAATACTGGACTATTTTGCTTACATGGGAACGTATTAAGAAATTTGAGGTTTTTATACCAGTCAAAGAATAGCAAAATAAATACAAAAGTGTCCTTTAAATGATAATTTAATTTATTAAGGGAAAACAGCTAGCTCAGGGGTGGGCAGTCTCAGTCCACGAGGGCCGGTGTCCCTGCAGGTTTTAGATCTCACCTTGGGTCAACACACCTGAATCACATGATTAGTTCGTTACCAGGCCTCTGGAGAACTTCAGGACATGTGGAAGAGCTAATTTAGCCATTTAAATCAGCTGTGTTGGTTCGAGGACACATCTAAAACCTGCAGGGACACTGGCCCTCGTGGACTGAGATTGCCCACCCCTGAGCTAGCCAAACCTAACTGGCCCTATGTATGTTTCACTAGCCACACCCAGGCCTGATTACTGCCAGACCTGCTGAATCAAGAAATCACTTAAAGAGAATCTGTCTGAAAAAGTAAAGTAGGCACAAGAAAAGCAATGTGTTAAGTCACAATCTGAAGAAACTCAAGAACAACTGAGAAAAATGGTAAATGGCCTGCATTTGTAGAGCGCTTTTCTAGTCCCTAAGGACCCCAAAGCGCTTCACACTACATTCAGTCATTCACCCATTCACACACACATTCACACACTCGCGATGGCAAGCTACATTGTAGCCACAGCTGCCCTGGGGCGCACTGACAGAGGCGAGGCTGCCGGACACTGGCGCCACCGGGCCCTCTGACCACCACCAGTAGGCAAACACGGGGTTAGTATCTTGCCCAAGGATATTTGGCATGCAGCCAGGAGGCAGCCTGGGATCGAACCACCGACCTTCTGATTAGTGGCTGACCTGCTCTGCCACCTAAGCTACAGCCACCCCAAAGTCATTGACATGTATCACTCTGGAAAGGGTTACAAAGCCATTTCTAAGAGTTACTCCAGTGAAAGTCATTTTCCACAAATAGAGAAGACTTGGTAAACCTTCCCAGGAGTGCCCAGTCTACCATGAAAGACAAAGACTCATCCAGGAGGTCACAAAACCCCAGATCAAACCCGAACTGCAGCCCTCTCTTGCCTCGGCTAAAGTCAGTGTTCATGATTTAACAATAAGGAAGAGACTGGTCAAAAATGGCTTCCATGGGAGAGTTCATAGGTGAAAACCACTGCTGACCAAAAAGATTAAAAGGCTCCTCTCATGTTTACCAAGAAACGTCTTGATGATTCCTGAAAGTTTAGGGAAAATATTCTGCGGACCTACGAGAGCAAAGCTGAATTTTTTGGAAGATCGTGTTAAGTGTTTGACAAATTACATAAGTTATTGTTCAGACTCGCCAAAACCCCTCGGAGTGCGACTGTTCTCCTATCTATGCTAAGCAAGCAAAACCCGATTTACAAAATCAAGTCATGGGCAAATTCAGAGACAATATTAATATATCACTTAGTTCTGAACATGAAATAGTCAAGGTAAAAAAAAGATCAAATGTAATGTTCCAGTCACTTCTGACCTCTGAAGGCGGGAGATGTTGCGCTAACCGTCAGAAAAGGTTAAACCAACCACACACTCAATGCAGCCCCTCCACTTAATTACCGCAGAACAAGAGGAGATGGGGAACATGTTGAGAATGAGCTTAATTAATGTAGCAGTAAAAAGTGGCCCTCCCTCTCCGTGTCCGTTCTGCTGTTCAGTATTAGTTCCACTTCGGTGCTCTCAAAGCCTCGAACAAATAGTGACTCTAATGATGGACATGCAACCTCCCCCCTCTATCCTCCTCACACAGCCTCACGGCTGGTCTCGGGTCACTGCCCTCCCTGCTTGCGTTCTCCCCCCCCCCCTCCAGCTTCCCCAGGGAGTGCGTGGGGGGTAGTTAGACAGCCGTGTTCACTCCATCAGCTCGGAGAAAGCAGAAGACAACCTTGCATACTGACTTCATTAGCACTGACAAGTTTGGGGGGGATGCGGCTCAGTTTATAAGACTTTAGAAACAGAAGAGAGGAGAGCCTCATGGGGGTGTAAGGGAGTCAGATGCAGCTCTGGATTGTTGCTGTGCCAAAGTGTTTATTGTGATGTATTTCTGGGCCCAAACTCTATAGACAGCCATGTTTATTTCACAGCTCAGGGACTATCTGCTTCCTGTCTGAATGATATGTAAATAAAGTAAATATAGAAGAAAAGAGAAGGAAGATTTGTCAGATGGGGCTGGCCAATCAAAGGAGTGAATTCAATTATGAATATTTGAAGTTTGATTCACTGTCATACATGGAGAAAGAGGGATTATGAGAATAGGACCTACACAAACCCTAGGCATACTTGGCATGCAGTAGTGTTGGGTAATCTGTTCCATAGTCCAATTGTCCTGTTGTCTCCCTCTGTGATCACCAATAAAATCAGCACTGGGATGGGGCTGGGGGAGTAATTAAAATGCATCCATTAAGGTAGCGTTATCCATGCGACATAATGCACAACGTGTGGCTCAAAACAGCTTTCTCACTAGAGCTGGTGACAGTGGAGCACACAAATGGACACCAAGAGAAAGAACACACCTGCAGGAAAGCTTTGTTCACCTAGAATGATGCATAATTTAGCCTACCATAATTAATGAATGTAAGCGGGTAGATATCAGCTGAACAGATCAAACAGTATTAAGTCACACTTGCCTTCCTTTTTATTTTTTAGCTTTATAGTTTTGCTTGTTGTTCAGCTTGTTTTTATGTATAAAGTGGCTTAATTGTCTTTACTTCACTCTTCATAGTGCCCTTCTATAAGCTGGCAGGAGAAGTGGTAGAGGAAGTACATTTGGTTTGCAGTGATTACCAGGCAAACACAGCAGCTTACGCTGGATTTGAATAAAAAACAAAAACACACACAGAGAAAAACTATACCAAAAAAAAATGTAACAAACTGTTCAAAAGAACATAAAGAGACTTAGTCAAATGAAAAAAAAAATGTTTCTAGGCCTGTGGCATTTGGGCAGTTGGCTCCCTCAAAAATATATTTTAGAGGTTTTGCAGACATGTTACCACTAATATTAACTTGTTTGACAATTCAGGGTTAATAATCACAGAGGCATAGAAATCCATCCATGACTATCTGGCTTCCATCAGTCAATAAGGAAAAAGACACTGCCAGTACTTAGAAAGTGTTTGTAGACAAGTCGGTGTCTTCCATGCAAACTACAGGTCATGGGCTACAATTGTTATATCACTGCATTAATGTATTACTGGGAAGATTTTGCCCCGGAAGTTGTCCCCAGTCACTCTGATCATCATCGATCTCGATTAGTACAACCCTGCTAGGGAGCTCACCAACCAAAGAGCCAACAGTACACTGCCTGATGCTGTTAATACGATGTGTGGAATCAAGAACAAGAACTACAATGTACAGACAATGGCTACAGGGAACAGTTTTCATTGTTTTTAACACTTGTTTTTTCTTCACAAGAAATAGGTTTTCTGTCTTCCATTTGAAGTGGGAAGTTGGAAATCCCAAGTTCTAAGATGGAATTTTCAGATGAAATACTTTCCTCCAGAGTTGTTCTTTCCATTCAGAATGTTACACCAACCACCATCCCTGACTTCTTAATCCAAGATGGCAGCAGTGAGCGTAAATTGTAGTAAAACTTCCAAGTCTTCCTGCAGTGTCTGTGAACACTGACCAGGCTCCATCAGTGAATGTGGTGCAGAGGTGTTTTAAAGAGCAAAAAAACCCAAGATAAATAGCTCTGCCTTCTTAGTCAGCAAAACAAAACCTGTTTTTGTTACTTGTACTACTGGAATGCGGTCAAGTCAAGTGGGACATCACTTACTGGTCCGACATTTGAGGTAAGCATAAGCTAACAGGCCAAAATAAATAAAACAATAAGAGTAACCAACATTATAACTTGTTCCACATTTTTGGCCCTGGCCCCAGTGCAGTACACAGCTACAACAAAGCTCTACATATCACCGAAGAACCACCAAAGCATGCTGATGCGGACTAAACCAAAATAGACAAAATCAATGTTACAATGTACTTGCAATATACAGCAAATGAAGAAAGATGTTGTTTTTTTTCTTGCACTATTCTGATGTTGGACATCAAGGTGCTTCCTCGCATTACAATAATGCAGTCTTGGATTAATACTACAGAAAAATCGACACTTTAATACTACCCAACCCTATCATCAACTCCTCCGGAAAAAATGTTAAAAAAATCATCAACAGACACAGTGTTGTGATCCCAACAGGCGATGCAATCACATGTCTAAGGCAGTAAAGTAGCTGCCATGTTCTGCGGTTTAAATTGGAGAATTCTGAAGCAACAAAACAAATCGATACTCTCTCGAGAATACACTGGGACTCATGTTGGAAATCTATTCTAAACAAAACAAAAGGAATATCACATGAAATTAAGGTGTGAAAAGGTGCCATGAATGTTTTATGCCTTCCAGCCACTGACATAAAGGATATAAATATTGTATGCAAAGAGAAAAATCCCCTGTTTGAAGTCTTGAGAGCAAAGACACTGGGAGAGAAAGGGAGGGGAAGCAGGTAATTACTAGTGGAGATGCTCTTTGACGGATTATTATATTAAAGCAGGAGGAGGATCAACCAAACACAGCTAACCTCTAACAGCGCTGGTCTCCACCTATCAGTGACAGGAACATTACAACCTGAGGAGCCACTTGCACTTGACAAACACGACAACGAGCAACAAATCCCCAGGCTGATAAAAAGAAACCTGACTGCCAAGAAGGCACCCCATACTGCAAACCTACCACAGTCGGATCTAATGAAAAACTAAATACGAGGCTTTGAGTTACTTTAACTTAGGCTACAGTCACACCAGGGGAAAACACTACAGACTGCAGTACAACCAAAATCATTGCAAGTTTGCAATCAGCTTGAAAATTCTTACCTCTAAAATCATCACTTTAACAACAGGAAACAGGTCTGCAACCTCTTGCAATCAATTGCGGTCTTTAAACCAACTTGGTGCGTCAATATAGCGATAAGACAGAGTCAGCCTGCTAACTGTTTTTGATAAACCTAATATCTATTAACGTAAACCTTAACAACGCATGTTTCTTTTTTTCTTTATTTGATGGAGACAGCAAAAAAAAAAAAAAAAAAAAAGTATTGCAATCACTATCCAACCACTGTTTTTCCTGGTCAGTTGGAGGTTGCCATCCTATTCTTACTGCAGTGTGAAAAGAGACACTAGAAAGGACAGCAGCTGCGCAAATATAGCAGCAAATTTTTGTCCTCTGCTCCAAATTTTTACACCAGCTTTGGATTATACAAAATTCAAAAGTACCTTTGAATACACCTTACATTGAGCCTTGGCACAGCCCCCCAGTTGATCAACTATGAAAACCACAGCTTATATAGAAGACTATAAAACTAGCCACTGTGACGCCACCTAATGGTAAATGAAGCCTCCTGAAACCTTGAGCTGAATGTTCTCACGGCACCATCTTTGCTGTTTCAAACCAGACTGTGAATCCAAGCATGCTGCAAGCTCACTGGCTAACTTAATTAAAGAGTCATTAGCCTGTGATCGCACCCCGGATAACCATATTCCTAAGAGGTGGGTGGGGCTTAAGTGTTGTATCTGAAATATCTGAATATTCCCTCTCACTGACATCACAGTGGGGCAAGAGGAGAAAGATCAGCTTGAAACTGAGCATACAGAGCAGTCTGAAGTCTGGGCTTTTGGCTCATAATTCCTTGACTCTTCAGAAAATGTTTAATATAACAACAAATGTGGAAAAGCACAAAGCTCCACTTGGAATGAATAATATAACTTTTTCTTTCACGTGTTTTTTTTTTTACATGTTGCTTAAAAGTTGGAAAGTGCGCTTATCAGTTCCACCGGGGAATGCCGTATCACGCTGAGTGGTGCAACCCGCATCATACCTTACATCAAAAAAAAGTGTAAAAACACGCAAACGGTGTGTCTTTTATGTGTGTCTGACATTTAAAAAACAAACAAATCACAAAGGACATCACAGGGAAATAAACAATGGTTTGAAACAAACTGATGAAGAAGAGAAGATGTAGATAAAAGGGCCAGAAAAAGACTAATAAATGGACTTGTTTAAAATCAGTCAAAACTGAGCAATCCTTATTGAGAGTTTTGTCATTTTTGGTTATAAAATAAATAAAAATGATCTGCATCCACATGGTCTGCAGGATTTCTTTCAAATTTCAGAAGAAAACTTCACAGTGTCATTACATTTATATATTTTCTCAGTAGTCATTTGTGCACGTTTTGCACTCTGTTGTAGTCTGCAGACACGTTCGTTTAATCAATTTAGAAACTTTTAAGACTGTTCTTATAATTTTTTGGGACAGAGCAGAGGCGAGGGAAGGAAATCTGTGGGTAAAAGCACGGGAATAACATTTAACCCTTTGTGGACCTCAGGAGGAGTACTGTAGAAGCCACATCAGAAGTTAAAGAGAGTTCTAGTTGTGTTCTTTATTAGCCTTGGCACTGTTCATTTAAAAAAAGGACTGCCTTATGCAGCTTAAAAGCAAACTAATCATACAATAGTCCAGGGCATCTCCTGCAGCACTGCACAGGATAATGTGATAAGCGATTCAATTTCAAGCAAAACGGGAGACACTCCTTTTTTCTACCGATGCGCTGAGTCTTCTGAGTCTTGGGCCAATAAATGCCACCACTGAACTGAGAAATGTGGGCTTAGGAAAATAAAGTAAAAAGCTTCCCTTTCATGAGCTCCCGAGAGTTTGGAGCAGAGCTGCCTCCTCTCTCCTTGCCCGGGGGCAGGCTATCATCTCTGGTGACACCAGAGGAAGGGCAGCCCCAACCCCGCCCCTGTCGGACCTGGAGATGTAAGGCCGCAGTGGAGAAGAGGCTCTGCTGCCGGCCTGGTCTCTCAGCTCCGGCTTCCTCTTTGATCACCAGCAGCCGACCTCCATGTCTCCACAACAAGGAGGAGGGCCAGATAACACGCTGCTGAGCCTGTAACCCCACCCTGCAGCCCTTGTTCTCTCCAAATATGAAAAAAGGGTTAATTGTATTTAACAATATGCTCTCTATCCTAACACCCCCCGTCTCCATCACCTCCACCCTCCCGTCCTTGATTAGAATTAGAATCACATCTGGCGCCATGTTCTGTCCCTCATTACTGCTGAATCTCATTACAACGGGCTCCCGTGGGAGGGACACGCTGGGTTTTTAAGCACACTTTTTGCTTTCTTTCTGCCTCTTGCTCATCTCATCTGCCTCACCGCTTCTTCTCTTCTACGTTTACATTAGCGGAAGTCCTCATCTGAGAGAATGACTGAGCACCACCACCCTCCATCTCCTCCTCCCAGAGCTTGGAAATTGTTTTACAGTGCCAATTAAAGTAGGTATGTTGAGTTTCTTCCAGAGTATGTATTATTCAGAGTGTATTATTTGTTGCACTCAAAAAAAAAAAAAAAAAAAAAAAGAGGAGAAGAAGAAAAAACCCACTAAAATAGGACTTGCAGAGTAAGTTCCACTTACTTGCAATAAAAACTACACCAAAGGTTTGGAAATAGAGTCAACATGAGGAAAATGAGGGAGCTTATTTATGGCGCCCTGAAGTCCTACTGAATAATAAAAACCTCCACATATAACCACATTTTAAACTTTGTTTCTGAGCATCTCTGTCCAAAAACTGCTCTGAGTGGGAATTCGCTTTAGATGAGGGGTGGAAAATAAAGAAATGTGTAAAGTTTGACTCCAAAATGTTTTACCTCCGTAAAATATTAATTTAAAAGTTTAGAGGCAGGAAGCACACACTGCACACTTTGTAACTGGAGTGAAATAAGAGTTTCAACAAATATTCAAAGCGTTTTATTTGCTCTTTTAACATACCAATATAAAGTAATAAAAACATGAACAAAACATATAAAATTAAGAAAGAAAAAAGCAGTGATGTCTGACAAGATTGGACCCGGTGTCAGAGCGGCGAGCTCTGAAGGTCGCGGGGAAGCCCTGAGGTTTTAATGATCGTTTAGCTCTAGATCATCGGCGAGTCGCAGAGCGTGCAGGGTGCCTGCAGTATCTTCTTTATCCACTCTGGATCTGTGGGGAAACAAAACAACTTCTGTTTGTGCTCAAGATTACGAACAACAAATTCATTTAATGTGGTTATGTATATATTAATATCAGAGACTTTGAAGGGTGACAGGAGTACAATTTAAGACCCCCCCCCAAAAAAAAAAAATGGCCTCATTAAGCACTACGAGTATACAATTGAGCACAAAATAAGGGCATGTGCAAACTTACCACTGGATTCATTAAGTGTGCACACTGGCCAATTTGTTCTCACTGCCATGCATATGTTACAGGCTCGTTCTACAAACACAGTCGTACTCTCGTTATTTGCAATCTGCGTAGTGCCACACCCCTTTTCTCTATATAAGAAACACAAAAATCGATAATGTTCTTGTCCACTAAAGCAATAAAAGTGGGACAATCAATAGTGCACACCATTCCTAAGAAAAGGATGTGGCTAAATAATAAACATTTTTAGTAAGTAAGTATACAAGTGAAGTTTGAGCTGGAACAGCCGAGGTAATGTGTTGTGCCCTCGAGACACGAACTGTAGTTCAGACAAAGAAAGAAAAGGTTTGATATCAAAAGATGGGGAGAAGTAGGTGATGAGATACAATAAAAATGGACTGCAATGGAACGCAAACATATTTAATAATTGTGTAATAACCATTTTTATATGCTGAGCATTCAAAACTGGGGTATGATCACTATTGTTTGTGAACTCTACATTTTTATTTGTGTTTTGTTGAGTCTTCATTAGTGGTACTGGGAGGCCGGCCTATTCTAATACGTTATATAAAAGTACGCATACATTAAGCTGAAGCTTTATCCTGCACATTCACAGTTGTTATTCAGTGTCATTTACATTAATTAAAATACATTACAATTCATTGTTAGTGTGCATGTATAGTCTAATACTAAAGCACCAAAAAGAAAAATTCAGGTGAGAAAATATGGATGAAAAATTAACAAACTTAGCCCTAAACTTTTCACGACACACCACAATTAAGTGAGCCGCCCCTTGCACACACTGGTCTGACAAACTAAGCGCTTCCTGTAATGAGAGCATGCTTCTCTCCTGCTGCTTTCTACATGCAAGACAGGACAAGTGTAAGCGATGGTCAGTCTGCATTGTCTTCCAACATTTGTTAGAAGGAAACGGCTTACTTTTCTAAAACATCTATAACATTTGTCAGAGTTTCTGACCACTGGTTAAACAAAAACATCTATGCTTGAGTAAATTAACCCGCAATGAATAAAACGGGTTAAAAATTGTATTTATCCCACTGTACAATACTGAAAAAACTAATTTTAACCTCATGTTTGCTATTGACGTAGAAGTATAGAACAGGGCTTTCTAATGAAGTATGTGAGAGATAAGAAATGACTAAATTAGGAAGTTTACTGTGAAAGTGCATTATCTCACACTCATCAGTGAGGCAGGACTTAGGGGAAAAGAAAATTCTTCTTTGTGATCCCAAAACACCCACGACTAAAGTTAGATCTCACAGACATGATGTGCAGTGGCTCAGCGGGGGAAACGGCCTCCTGTCTGCTGCACAGACTGTAGTGTCTCGGGCATATTCAAGATGGCAACATGGCTGGTTTGTTTATCTCTAATTATTTAATGCCATATATTTAATATTAATGTAGGTTTTTTTGTCTTTTGCTGTCAGACATAGAGCTTCTAAATTGTTTTTAAGAATTTCATGTATAAAAGGGTTTTTATTCCAAACAGAAACTGCTGTGATAATAATAAAAATAGTGAAATAGGAACTATAAAGAAGGCAAACATCCTAAAGATGTTTTTAGACAAGTGGGGGGTGATGCTGATTTTGACAGATGCCACAACTGCACAGACCTGTCACTCATTAGCTCAGATAGGCTGGGATGACCAGCAGAGCTGCCCCTCAGGCAGGTTTGATAAAGACCCGAGATCATTTTTCCCCCTGCATGACCACAGAGCCTGCTCTTTTCCCACTTCTGTGTTTATGTAGAATAATATATTTTTTTCTCATTTGTATCATTATTGAGCTTACCTCCACCCATTTATAGGCTATTATGATGATGTGTACATTACATGTCATAGAGACATGTACTGTAAAACCAATGCAGAGCAAAGATCTCTAACTTACAAATATATCCGAACATAAATATGTAAGAGGGTTTCCTACATTTAATGTGAAGCAAATCATACTTTCCCCAAATCCAATTAAAGAAAACGAAATACTGGATACAATGACCACAGACAGAAATCTTCTTAATCAGTTTGAGTAAATAGTAAACGTCTGATAATCAGATTACTTAGATGCAATAAACGTTCCACAGACTCACCGAGGCTTTCTGCGTTTCAGGCTTTTTAAACCATTAAAAGAATGCAAATTATTACTGTAATGGTCAAAATATAAAGAAGGCATGAGGAACGTATGGTATGAGGAAAACAATTATAAAGATAACAATTATTTGTTAGCATACAGTACAATTCCCCTATGTTTAAGCAGTATATTTAAATCCTAAATTCTAATGTTACAATTGTGTACTGTAATGACTCCTTATCAGAATCGATGTAGAGCTCGTACCTAATGAGTGAGCAGCAGTCAGCAATGTCACTGTGGCCGGGACACCCCCAGACTGATACAGAAACCTTTGCTGGCTTGCCTGCACAGTCGACTGCGGGCTCGAGACAGTACTTAAGGCTTTTGTAAACTTAATTCTTTCCTTTAGGACTTTTATGAGGAAACAGAATGCAATCATTATTTCAGATATAAAGGCAATCAGAAAACATGTTTACATGCATTATATAGTAATGATGTATGTAATGCATTCATCTCCTCTTTCATCCCGCAGCTCTGCTGTCACACCTGTGTTTCTGTTTACAGTCTGTTGTGAACAGGCTGATTAGAAATCCATCTAACTGTACACATGGCAGTGGAAATCAGCTTTCCACTGCCAACAGGTTTTTCTAATCCAGGTTATCGTTTACTTAAGAAATCAGGACTAACGTGTCTCCTCCTCACTGGAACCTCGGATAGTTTTGTTTTTTTCTCCCCTGAGTATCAAAGTATTAACCCCTTCAGTAATTCACAAGCACAAGCAAAAAGAAAAAAAGTAGTCACCCGTTCTGTTAATTGCATTGTTGCACGTGCATGTCAGTGCACATTTCTACCCTCCTACTGAGCTGACCGACCTTAAAGAAGTCATGCAAAGATCACTTACTCCCGCTCCAGCATTCAGAATTCCCCAGCTACACATTTCAAGTCCTAGCCGAGAAAGTGACAAGACTGAGCTTTGTGACCAGTAACTCAACTCTTGCCTTATAAGAAAATACAAAAGCACACTGGCTAGAAAGAAAGAAAAGACGCTGTGCTAATTTCTGCAATCAGTCACAGTTAATAAGTATTATGTTTGTGTGGCTCAGTCATCCAACATGTCGAGCATTGATCCGAGCGGCAGAGGCTGATGTTGAAGGTGACAGGAGGAGACGGCTGATCGAGAGCGCGACTGTGAAATGGAGGTGGAGGGAGATGGAAAGTGGCGCTTACCCTCAGGCTCTGGCAGTCTGGCGATGCTATCCAGCAGGAGGCACCGTCTGAACGTCAGCGTCTGGCAGGCCTGGTATGACAACGCACACCTGGAGGAGACCGAAAGAAATACATTAGAGAGCTGGCTGCCAGGGACAGTCACACACACACACACACACACACACACACACATATACGCATTATAAAAGTAGAGCAGAAACAGTGCTGAGGTGCAGCTGACGGGCACAGATTTCCCCTCAGTGCCCACCAGAGGCACCACGTTCAAGCTAGAGAGCAGGCAGGAGAAATGTTTGACAGACGATATTTATGAGACGATGAGAGTGCTGCATGGGTAAATATCAGAAGGAAGGAGCCTTGATTACTGCTCCGAGAAGATAAATAAACCGTCAAAGAAGGCGTTCGGCATTGAGATTCAATTCATGTCCCAACGCTCAGGCTCAGCTGTGGCATCTGAACCAACGGTGCACCTACTAATCCTGTCAGGCTAAAGCTAAGAAAAACAACCATCCTTAGACGTTTTAAGTTTCTAAAGTTGTTCAAGAATTTTGTGCGTACCTGAGCCACATGTGTCCATTTTTACACATGGTTTGTTTGTGGTCTGTGAAGGGCAG
The DNA here is from genome assembly GCF_964374335.1 of Astatotilapia calliptera. Taxonomy (NCBI): domain Eukaryota; kingdom Metazoa; phylum Chordata; class Actinopteri; order Cichliformes; family Cichlidae; genus Astatotilapia; species Astatotilapia calliptera. Next base: position 34,204,224 of record NC_137428.1, on the reverse strand, counting down.
CACATCCTGACACAGGCTGCAGCGCTCCGAGAACGTCTGCTTGTTCATCTTATTCTTGATGTGGCCAATCAGGACCTGAAGGACAAAGCATGCAGGACCAAAGGGTCTGAATTAAAGCAACCAATGCAAGCATTCCCAACTTGTATAGCGGAGGCAAAGAAGTCAAAGAAGTTTCTTCCACTGCAGCCTTACATCTAACAAGTATCCCCCTCCTACATATTTGCCAGACTTGCATGTTTCAGATAAACAAAACCTGAGTAAATACAAAAGTTAGAAAATTTCCAAACCCTCTTGGAAAAAGTAGCCCCCTAAACACCCTTGACAACCATTGTAACTGCAATCAAACATTTGCAATAACTGGTAATGGGCTGGTTTCAGTCATTGTACTGTGCAAATGTACAGTTTATAAAATTGAGGAAACCTGCAGTCAGCTGAGGCTACATCCACACTAGCCCGGATAGATTTGAAAACGGCGTTTTTGTCTGAAAACGCTCCGCGTCCACACTAGCGTTTTCAGTCGTTTTCACAGAGTTGCGCGTCCACATTGAAACGGCCGAAAACGCTTACGTTCCAGTACTGCGCATGCGTGAAACACAAGACGATTCGGCCTGCCTCATTTCTGTCTGCCGTTTATTTACTTTCCGGCTCTTTCAAACGTCGCGGCAAAACGTCGAGGAAACGCACAGAGTTTTTTTAAATGGACTAACAATGAGGTGGAGTTGTTGCTGCATCAATCTTTGGAAATTTACTTACCTGGATGATTGAGAATGCATCACGATGAAAACTGGTAATGAGTTTAGTGAATTCTTAGCCAACTATTCTTTGTAATCAACCCGCACTGAAGGGTTTTCAAGCTAGGGTGGCCTGTTTATGGGCGTGCCAAAGCACCTCAATTGGATTTAGGTGCTTGGATTGGATTTTCTGGGTCATGAAGCAACAACAGAAGTAATTGGGGTCTGCAGTTCTTTAGATGCTGTTCTAGGTTCTTTTGTGACTTCCTGGATGAGTCTTTGATGAAATGTTTTAGTAGGCCGGCCACTCCTGGGAAGGTTTACTACTGTTCCAAATTTTCCTCATTTGTGGATCATTGCTCTCACCGTGGTTCACTGGAGTCCCCAAAGCCTAAGAAATGGTTTTGTAACACTGTCCAGAGTGATAGATGTCATTGAATTTGTTTCTATAATCTACAGGTTCTTTTCAAATGATCACGTAAAAACTCTGTCCTTTGACTACTACTAACATTTTTTAAATGATCTGAAACATTTAAGCTTTTCAAATACTTTTTACAGCGCTGTATTCAGGAAAACCAAACCAAAAGAACGTGCAGTGGTGTCTTAAGTAGAAAAAAATAACACGCGAGTCATTACCTCTGATGCTCTGTCGTTGGTGTCTTTAGAGAGATACTCCACCAGGCCACAGGTGGGTATGCTAATGTTCTCTGCTAGCCAGGTATTGAGGTACACCACCCCTAACACCTTCTTCATGTTTTCTCTCATCAAGTGAGTCTCTACGGTGTTCATCCAAGCCTGTACCTCTGCCCTTTGCTCCTCCTGATTTTCCTCCTTCTCCAGTTTTTCTCCTCCGGGCTCACCTTCCTCTTTCACAGCACCTTCTTTGTCTTCTCCATCCTCCTCTTCCGCATCTCTTATGAACACCTTGCTTCCCTCTTTTGCAGGTTTCCAGTTGTTTTCTGTGTTAGGTGACTGCAGTGACTGGTGAAGTATTCGCACCAAAAAGAGCTTGAACCGCCACAAGTAAGGAGAGTCCGCTTCCCGGATCTTTTGATCGAGCTCGTCCTGCAGTGATGCAGGGATGGACTTGTTTTTCAAAATCTGCCACCTCACCAGGTCGAGCAGGTCGGCCATTTTATACAAGTTCTGCGTAGGAGACCTGAGCAACAACGCTGCTGCGGCTTCTGGAGTTTTTAAGGTCACAAAGTGAACCTGGTAAGTCCTGTTAACTGGATGATAGCCATCAACCATACCTTGCGTGCTGACAAGTGCAATATATGCTCCGTTGCGGCTCACTGCAATCCCGTGTATCCTCCTCCCCGTGAGGTTCTCTGGTCGCATCATTTCCTCCTGCTTAAATATTAAAGTGCTCTCTGTAAAAGTTGGCGTCAGCTTTTTAATCCACCCGTCTGTGGAACAAGTGTACACCGCGACACCTTGTTGACTGACCGCCAGGGAGACTACAGGAAGGGAGTGCAGCCCAGCCACGTGAGAGTTGTGTACATTTAGTCCAGCTGGGGAAATCACAAGTAAACACCAAAAGACGTAGCAGCCACGTGATGCGACGATGAGGCTGCAGCTGGATTTATGTATCGGGTGGATCATCGGGACACATTTGAGGTTTTCAACAGCGATTTCATCGCACTCCTTCCACAGGATGACGGGGTGTCGGAGGGTGAAGTACCCCTTCACTCCCGACAGGCTGACTGGCATGATCTTGACGGGTCCCACCTCACTGCCGACGATCAGGCCGCTCATGCGACGATCTGCGTTTTCATACTCCCACCACGCTAAGTCACTTGGTCTGGTCACGCCTGATTCGATGGTGTCATAAAACGTGACATCTGCCCCGTCTGTAAAAGGCAACACAAACTTCCACAAGACGAGGTCACCGTTTTCCATCAAAACAGCGAGGAGGACCATCTCTAAGTCTACGCCCGTGTTGTCCGGCTGAACCTGTTTAATCGTGTAAATACTCGACCACTCCATTCTCAGTGGCGTCTGCATACGGAAACGCCGCTGCAGCTCGTCAAAGTCCTGTAAGTTAGTCTGCGGCAGCTTGTCATCCTTTCTGGCATAATTCCGCTCTTTTAGCCTCTCGCTGTACTTTTTAGTAAGATCAACTAGCGTGTTCCACTCAAGACGCTTGTGGCTGTTATGAATGGTAAGTCTGTGGTCAAGCGTTAGGCAAGCGAGCAAGCAGCGTCCACTCGAGTCACAACCCAACGGAGACCAGCTGGCGTACTTTATTCCTTTGTGCACGCCTACTGATGGGTTGATCACGCTGTCAGCCAAAAATGCTTGCCTTACTGTGGGATCTGGATGTGTAGCGAACTTCACCATTGCTTCAGACAGCTCTACTGATGGCCCCACCTTAAAAGGCAAAAACAACATATATTTAAGGATTATAAAGTCAAGTTTGTTCTTAATTTCATGTGCAGAAATGTTTTATTTGATAAACCACCAACACTTCATCTGAAAAGCTGTGTGTTTACACTACTGCCATTTTTGGTGCTTTGACCAAATGTGAGGACTGAGGGTGGATCAGCAGAGTGGACATCCAATGAGCATACCCTGGATAATCCCGCTGACTCCAAAAATGTCCATAATTGCCTAAATTAATTTGATGTTTTAATCCCCATGACTTGACCCATGAAATCAAACAGCAAAGTATTAACTTGGGTCAGAAAAGTAAGGCACAAGAGGGCTGATTTTCCCATAGATTCCCATACAAATATTATACACACGTGTTGCCCCTGCTGGCCATTGAAAATAAGGCCGGTTTAAAGCACTTTTGTATTGGCTTTACTATGATATTTTATATCATCAAGCCAACATGCCCCAGCCCTTCCTGTTTTGTTTTCTTACAGGTTGTCTCAGCTTGGGGGGGCCACTGTAACAACACCCTGCTACAGGCAGAAAACTGGTTCTTTATGCCAGACTTGCTCAGGCTACAAGGAACGTGCCATATCATAGCATCTGCTATAACGCAGATATAAAATTTTCACGTGATATAAAAGCATTATATCTTGGTGTCAGTGACATAGGGATGGCACATGTTTACATTCCTATGCACCTACAACAACAGCACAAGAGCCACATCATCAGCCTCTGATGAGATGATAAGATAAGATAAGATAAGATAAGATAAGATAAGATAAGATAAGATAAGATAAGATAAGATAACCTTTATTAGTCCCACACGTGGGAAATTTGTTTTGTCACAGCAGGAAGTGGACAGTGCAAAAGTTATGAGGCAAAAATTAGAATACAGATTAAATACAGAAAAAAAGGAGCAACTTCAACAACATCCAAAAGAGCTGAATACTTTGCAAAATATGCAAGAAAACTATGCAAAGTGAGAGCAGAACAGAAGTAACGTCATCAGCTACAACTCAAGACCTACCACAAAGTCCTTAGAAATGTTGCAATATTGCAAAGATTTACAGAGAAGCACCATATAAACAGTATTTTTGAAAACTATTCAAAAAGTGTGCATTTATCTCACATATAAATGCACTTATATATATATCATTTTTCTATGTGCACATCTGAATGTCAGTATGCACTGCTAGATGTTAAAAAAGCATTAGAAGCACTACATATAATTAGCTGTAATGATCTCTTTTTAGCAATCATTTATTTCTTCTGTTAAGCAACAAAATCATCATCAGGTTTTAGCTTAATAAGTGGTATTTCCACAGAAAAGGCTAAAACTGTTACCAAAGCACTGATGATCCATTTTCTGTGAATCATCTAATGAAATAACCACCTAATTATTGCTGCTCTACAGCGAGTAAAACCTAGAAAAAGTTTTATGTCAACAAACTGGACAAACAGGATAGACGCAGTATAACCAAACAGACTGCAATGAATAAATTAGAGATATCTAAGTTTTGTTATCTCATTTTTTAATGCAGGATCATTTTAGGTAAATGGTGAACATCATGGCCCAGCTTCACCACAGAAAACAGCCTCCTGGGTGGCTGTACTATTATACAGACAATATCATGGCCTCTAAAAAAAACCAACCCATGCTTTGTGAGCCACAGTCTACAGCTCCCAGCTCAGTACCTCCCATTAAAAAGCAGTTATTCATATCAGCCATTGACAGCTGGAAACCAACTTTGCCTGTCTGCCACCGTGCCTAGTGGATTATAAAATTCAGCTAGGTCCAACAATGTATCTGCCAAGTGGATTTTTGGACTGGAGACGAAACCAAAAAGCACTCATGTTTATACACAAGAGCAGCTGCGAAGAGACAAATTTACCACAACAAAATTGTTTCTCTCGTTTTTTTGTTTGTTTAAAATCAGCATTTGTATTCTATTACTTTGATTATCTTCCCTGCGCTTTAGTAAATAATGAAAATACAGAAACATTCACCACTGCCAAACTAATAGCCAAACTAATAGCACAAAAGTGCTTGGCTCCCTTTCTGAGACATGTGTACACAATTTGTTTAATGAGAAAACAAACATCAACACCGTTACAGGAGTAACACATATCAGTTTGTGATCACCTATTTATATGTTATTTATTTACTGAAGCAATGACTTTAATAATTTGTGAGCAGTGATCATGCTCTGAAAGGTCTTGCACAAAGCTAATGGGTCAATAAGTTGAACACACAATGCAAACAATTGGGAATGTGTTACAAGCCATTTTTGTGCTTCAGGCCTGTAATGTGACGAAAGTGCATACTTCATACACCATCATTTAAAGGGGTTTCACAAAAATACTGCATCAACTGTTTAGAGTACAGCCATTTTTAAGCACTGTTGCCCAAATCGCAGTTTCATGTCACTGGCAAGCAGTTTCATGGCCAGGGGAGACCTGTTCCTTTGTTATTTCATAACAAATTAAGCAAATCGAGGATATGGAGTTCTGCTGTTCAGAGGTGCCCATGCAAGTTAAAGAAAGCATTACTAGGTTGAAAAACAAAACAAACGTAGCAGACACACACACAAAAAAAAACTTCAGCAGTGGCCAAATCCAAATCAGTAACCTGGTGCATTCTTAAAAAGAAAAAAATGCACTGCCCAACTCAGAAACAAAAAGACCAAAGATGACATCATGAAGTTCAAGACGACAAAATTAATTCCAAGGTCTAGAAAAACCAGCACTTAGCTGAGTCAAGAACATTCGCTTGCCATTGTGAAAGTCTAAAATCAAGAGACGCCTTCATGAATGCAAACACAAAGGGTTTAATACAGGGTGCAAACCACAAAAACCTATGGGCCCAACTGTATGTAAAGCTCTGATCACAAGAGGAGACATGAGGGAGACTGAGGGAAGAACCTAAGAGTTTATTTATTTCCCACATTCATTTATGAATATGAAGCAATGTTTGAAAATCTCGTTTAGAAACAACATTAAACAGCTGATTTAGTCTACCTTGATTAGTAGACATAAGTGGACAGATGTGAGCTAGTTAGCTGTACCCTACATGACAAGAAGAGTACCGTAGTTACATGGTGGAAAAGCAGGGCCTTAAACAGCTGGTTAAAAGGCTCAGCCGAAGATAAAACATCCCAGCAAGAAAACATTTTTTTTCTGTTTTATGATGTGACAATATTGCAAAACTCCTGAAGAGTTTCAAGGCTAGTTGCTCTTAAGGTCAACTGTTTAGCAGTTATACTCTTTCTTTTGTTCCTCGGTTAATGAATGACTGTCTTGCAGTGTATTTAGTATAGCTATAAGAGTAGCTATTAACCTTGGTTAACATGGTTTGAGGCAGTTATAGTTAACTCTTCCTGTTTTCCTTTATATCCATATATACAGTGGCTTGCAAAAGTATTCGGCCCCCTTGAACTTTCCCACATTTTGTCACATTACAGCCACAAACATGAATCAATTTTATTGGAATTCCACGTGAAAGACCAACACAAAGTGGTGTACACGTGAGAAGTGGAACGAAATTCATACATGATTCCAAACATGTTTTACAAATAAATAACTGCAAAGTGGGGTGTGCGTAATTATTCAGCCCCTTTGGTCTGAGTGCAGTCAGTTGCCCATAGACATTGCCTGATGAGTGCTAATGACTAAATAGAGTGCACCTGTGTGTAATCTAGTGTCAGTACAAATACAGCTGCTCTGTGACGGCCTCAGAGGTTGTCCAAGAGAATATTGGGAGCAACAACACCATGAAGTCCAAAGAACACACCAGACAGGTCAGGGATAAAATTATTGAGAAATTTAAAGCAGGCTTAGGCTACAAAAAGATTTCCCAAGCCTTGAACATCCCACGGAGCACTGTTCAAGCCATCATTCAGAAATGGAAGGAGTATGGCACAACTGTAAACCTACCAAGACAAGGCCGTCCACCTAAACTCACAGGCCGAACAAGGAGAGCGCTGATCAGAAATGCAGCCAAGAGGCCCATGGTGACTCTGGACGAGCTGCAGAGATCTACAGCTCAGGTGGGGGAATCTGTCCATAGGACAACTACTAGTCGTGCACTGCATAAAGTTGGCCTTTATGGAAGAGTGGCAAGAAGAAAGCCATTGTTAACAGAAAACCATGAGAAGTCCCGTTTGCAGTTTGCAACAAGCCATGTGGGGGACACAGCAAACATGTGGAAGAAGGTGCTCTGGTCAGATGAGACCAAAATGGAACTTTTTGGCCAAAATGCAAAACGCTATGTGTGGCAGAAAACTAACACTGCACATCACTCTGAACACACCATCCCCACTGTCAAATATGGTGGTGGCAGCATCATGCTCTGGGGGTGCTTCTCTTCAGCAGGGACAGGGAAGCTGGTCAGAGTTGATGGGAAGATGGATGGAGCCAAATACAGGGCAATCTTGGAAGAAAACCTCTTGGAGTCTGCAAAAGATTTGAGAGGTTCAGCTTCCAGCAGGACAACGACCCTAAACATAAAGCCAGGGCAACAATGGAATGGTTTAAAAAAAAAAAAAAAAAAAGTCTGGAATCATGTATGAATTTCGTTCCACTTCTCACGTGTACACCACTTTGTATCGGTCTTTCACATGGAATTCCAATAAAATTGATTCATGTTTGTGGCTGTAATGTGACAAAATGTGGAAAAGTTCAAGGGGGCCGAATACTTTTGCAAGCCACTGTATCTATCTCCTGCACATGCCTAAACCTTTCAGTATGACTTTGCTAAGCTACGAACCGCACAGTTTGATGGATTGTCGGAGCATTACGGCTAACGTAGGCAGGAGCCTCGCGGAGTGATCTGTACTGCGCTTCGATATAATATTACCGTGTTGTGCGTGTATGACATCTTTTTAAGTTTTGTGGATATTATACAAGGTTATGCTGAGGATATGTCGGCCAATTTCCACTAGGTTTGGTTAAACTGTCAGCAAGGAATTTGCATTTCCACTGTTAATTTTTATATAAATTTAATGCACATAAAAAAAAAAAAAACAGCTGCTTGTTTAAGTGAAAATACATTGATGGGTTTTGTTTTTTTGCACTAATAAAGTTGTGGAGTTGTAAAGTATTTTGTCTAGTGTCAATTATATCGTCAATTATATTGTTATCGCAAATTTTCAAATGTATATCGTGATAAATATTTTTGGTCATATTGCCCTGCTCTACACCAGTCTCCCTCTCACTCACACATGTATTATGTCTTTCCTCTTTGCTCCACAGTATACCTCCACCTCTCCAGGCTCTCTTCCACCTGCTCTTTACTCTCGCAATGTCATTGAAAACATCACAGTCCACGGAGATTCCTGACTGACATTATCAATCAATCTGTCCATCACCGCTGCAAACAAGAAGGGGCTCTGAGCAGATCCCTCGTGCATGTCCTGCACCACCCCCACATACTTCTCTGCTACTCCGGACTTCCTCATGCAGCACCACAGTTCCCCACTCTGTACTCCTACGTTTTCAAACAAAAACTAAACTAGCCCAAACTAAACTGAAATTTAAAAAATAAATAAGTAAAATAAAGGTGAGCTTCCCGCAGAAGAAGTTATTGTTTCCCAATCAAAACAGTGGAGCACGTGACTTGTAAACACCACATCAGCTCAGTAAGCTAAAGCTACAGAGCTGCATGGGTTCTGATATTTCCCTCTTATAACGTGTTGGTGTTAGCAGGTAACAGGCGACTGTATGCGGTCGCTTACCCGCAGTTTGTATTCCTCGGCTGGGACGGGGATTGAAGTCCTGTGCAGCGTTAGGTCCTGTTTGTTGTTGTGGACGTCGCACACCAGCTCCATCACCGCCAGGGAACTGGAGGTGCACACAGCCAGGCGGTGGTCCTGCGACCACGAGAGAGGCTGGAGTCCGCTGACCGGGGCAATGAGAGGAACGACGGGCTCCCGCTTGACCGACACATCCTCCGCTTCTGGTTCAGTCTTAATGACTACGTTTTTGGGCAGGGTGTGCACCGAATCACAGGTACTGGCAGCCGCCATGTTTTCTGGGCGGCGGAAGTGACGTCAGACAAGCGCGGGAGGAGAAAAGTGAGGAGCTTCCTCCGCCGATTATAAAATTGACTTTTATCAAGTCATTTAGCACACATAATAATAATGAAATAAATAATAAAATAATAAGAATAAAAAAACATTAAAAATAAAAATTCAGCAACATTAACATCAAGTGACAAAATAACCGAAACACTACATTTCACTGTAAAGAAAAGGTATGGATTGTCTAAGAAACATACCTTTCCATAATGCTTTAAAACACTGCTAATAAATTAAAGCATCAAAAATGCTTTTATATGATTTTTATATGCATGCTTTTTATTATTTGCAATTCACAAGAAAATGTTCATTAATCCCTTTCATATTTTGCCACATTGTGCTTAATTATAAATAAAAGTCAACTGTCTGGCTTGTACAGTTAGTAATATTTTTTTAAGCTCAAGTGAAAATGTAATTGCTTAAAAAGGGAGTAAAAGGGACTCTTGCTGCAAAGTAAAGACATGTTATTGGGTGCAAGCTGTGACCTATCATGTTATACCAGATCAATACATGTTATTAAACTTACACAGGGAGCTTTCTTTGACCATGATACACTTAATCTCTGCTAAGGCTGTAAGAATCTTTGACTTGAAGGCATTAAGAGGGCTCAAGAATTGCAAAATTGTCTCTTACTTGTCCAATACACATTCACTGGCCACTTTCTTAGGTATATCTGTTCAACTGCTTGTGAACACAAAAATCAGTACATTTAAGCACGTAGACACGGTCAAGGTGACCTGGAAGTTCAAACTGACATCAAAATTTTTAAAAAGTTCATTTACTTTGAGTGAGGCATGGTTGTTGGTGCCTGAAAAGCTAGTCTGAGTATTTCAGAAACTGCTGATCTGTTGGGATTTTTCTATACAAACATTTTGGAGAATGCTCAAAATAAAAAGAGAGACTATCCAGTGAGCTGAAGTTCTCTGGGTGAAAATGTATTATTGATGTCAGAGGTCAGAAAGGACAGACAGCTTTGAGCTGACAGGAAACAGTAAAGCAACTCAAAACCCATCTAAATATCTTCAGTCATATTTAGACAATACACAGACTTACATTAAGATGATGTATGCTAAACAGGCTGAGCTTCTTATTACAGTATCAAGCAACAAAAAATAAATAAAAATGTTGCCTCAGAGCAGATACAGCTTCATCTAAAACAGATGTGAAACCACAGCAAAACTATATGTAAAAGATTGCAAATTTTGATTTTTAACCTTGTCAAAACTAAATAAATAAATAATAGCAGTGTAGTGATAGCTGGCATGCTGTCACCACATCTTCAGTACCACTGTAACAACGCTTTATAAGGAATATTTAAATTTCTAATCTGGATATATTTTTGTCTGTTCTGTGTAGATTCGCTGTTGCCTCGCAGCCTTGGGCAGTTTGTCAGGACTTGAACTAATTCGATTAGATTAGATGAAACTTTAATGATCTCCATGGGGAAATTTTGTCATGTGTGTGACACATTCATTCAAAAAGGGTATGTTGAAATAGCGCTGGCACTCCACAGTGACATATTCATTCAGCTAGCCCGAGCACTGACAGGCACGGCATTAGTCACTTCATTTGTCTGCGTGTGGTGATTTGTCACCAGGAGAGATCATTAATGGCCATTAATTAATAAAAATATGAAACCTGTCCCCTTCTTGGTTGATGGCTCAGGTATGTATCAGCACGCCGTGTGTGATGAGTCCCTGGCCACTCCTGGACCAGTCAAAGGTCAAGCTGCTGCAATCGGATGCAGAGCTGGATAGTCCCAGACAGACAGACAGTAATTTGTTACAGCCCCTCACATGAAAGCTTCTCTCGCAGTAGCTGCCTGACTCTCAGCAAGATGACAGCAGGATTTCAACAGACAGAGTTATTTGTCACAAAACAAATCGTTACAAATCTGTGGGACAAATACAGAATAGCGCGCCCACCATGTTTTAATCTCTCATTTTTCTGTCTTTTGTTTCGATAATCGAAATGAATAAATGAACGGGGACCATGATATGTTTCATTCTTAATGAAGCGTGTAGTGAATGAATATTTTACACACCTGCTGTGTGTCTTTGGTGGGTTTTGACTGGGGACCCAGTCCCAGCCCTCGATGTATGAATGTTGGATTAAACATTCATCAAATGCTGTCACAAAAACTTTATCCGCTCCTGTCAACCACATATAAGGATGGAAACATTGCCAAGCACAGGCCAAAGAAGCCCAGCCATGATTTGAACCTAAGCCTCTGCTTCACTCGTTGTGTGGTGGTGGAATTATTTAGGCTGCTCTGGACCCATGTCTTAAGGTATATAGGTTAGGTAGTGTGGGTTTAAGGATATGGATGGGTCAGCTCAGGTCAATCCTCTGCATCTCTAATATCCACCTGCTGTCTTGTTATTGCCTGCAGGTTTCTCCCCGGCCTTTCAACCCTCAGTAGATCACATCCTCTGCTGTTTGCTGGCTCAGAGTGTCAGTGGAGCTGCTTACATGTATCTTGCGAAGAGGCCCGCAGGGACATTTTGATGCATGGTTCATCATACATGTTTTAATCATTCAGTCTTTCAGACACCTCCCTGGAGGAGGCTGCTGCAGCACGTTACCAAGCACACACAATTAGTGATATAATCATGATGATGATAATGAAATGTATTTAGAGCATATCAGCGTGGTTCATTCTGTTCGGGGAGACATTAGCAGGATTGTAGCCCCAGAAAAGCCTCAACGCTGGGGCTCCTGGCGCTCTCTCTCTCTCTCTCTCTCTCTCTCTCGAGACTGGCAGAGCCCGGCAGGTTGCCACGTCACAGATTAGCAGTCATAGCGGTCGACCTGGCACTCTTTCTGCGCTGTCAACTGCGAAAGCCTCACCTGACAGGTGTTGTTCCCAATCAGTGCTCCTCTGCTGCCCTCCTTACTGTCCTTGGGGCAAGAAGGGATGAGGAAGTCTCTTTTCGACACTTTATGCACCCTGACAGCCTCTTTTTAGCAATGTGGGCCTTCATATACCAAAAAAAGCAAGAGCAAATCCCCCCCTTACTGAAAAACCATTGATATCATATCAGTGGCATCAGTAGAAAACACAGTGGTGCCCTTTTATTTAGCTCCCCTCAGGGATGCTCAGTCTTTTGTTAAAGGTCAAGGCGATAGGATTTCAGCATCAGAGGTTTCAGTGCATGAGCAATTGTACAGGCTGTGAACTGTTTTAACCAACCCCGAACAAAACAGTGATGATAGTAATAATAATACCAGATGGCCAAATTCTTTCTTCTTTAAAGTAAAGAAATGATATGTAGGTCTCTGGCAAACCAAACATATAAAGGTTGTGAATGCATGAAATAAGAATTTGGTGTCTTTTGAATCTCTTACTTAGTCCAGTTTAAAATGATGCCTGTAGGGGTGTAATTCAAGTGTTTTTTTTTACTTAAAAGTATTCTTAATTAATTTCATTATTTTTAAGATTATCATTTTCAAAGCAGAGATACGTAAAGGAGCTTATGATAAGTATCACTGTTTAGCTTGCAGTGTAACTGTAGAAGAGGCCCTAACTGCTGATGCAGAAAAGATACCCCAAACCACGACTCTGCCTCCTCCAAATGGACTTCTCACACTTTGGACACATTTCTCTAATTTTCTTAACATATATAATATAATAAAAATCAAATTAACACAAGGCGGCTGCATGCATGACACTGGATGCTAGGTGGCTCCTGGCTAAATATTGAGAGGACTGTCATTTTAAAATTTGAATCGTTTAAGAACTGGAAAAACTACACTCTCTTACAATTGCTTCAAGGGTCATTCTGTCAGTCTTTACCTTTAAAACAACCACGAGCTCGCCATCTTTCAAAGTGATTGATATTAGTTTTAGGGCAAAAAGGAAATTACGACCAAGTGCAAGGCTTCCATCTGTGAAGTGTCCCAAAGAGTTCATTTAAAAGCTTCTAATTTGAGGGTTAAAAAAATAATTGTGATGTGCAATATTTGCAGTTTTGATATTCCCCTCAGCTTGACCCCCCAGTTGATGTTAGGATAATTTTAAATTATCCTAACATCAAATTAAGATCAAATTCAGGATAATGTAAGTTGTTGTCTAATTTTGAGTAATTTTGAATTGTAGTTTTCACTAGTTTTTAATCTATTAACTGATATTAGAGAGAAACCCAAGCTATTTAAAAGAAAAAATGTTGCAGTTATACTTTGAACTAACATTTTATTTGCTGGTGAACATATAAAATGCTGCACACATATGTATATAAAGTACTGCAGATTTTGTAGTATGCCTTCTGTGCATTGCTGCACGCTGTGTAAATGATGCATGGCTCAGACTTTCCTGACTAAATTATGAGAGGACGTATTGATCCAAGCACTACCTTAAAGCAGTACCTAGCAAGAGTTGCCATCATTTCAATAAGAAGAAATGAGATGTGGGCCAAATTTGCAGGTTAGATTTGAGAATCATCTGTTAATGTCTTGTGATAGCCTCTGACATTGCTAAGCCATTTGTTCTGAAAAAACCTCCCTGAGAATTCCTCATATAAGAATTATTAGGTTATATAGGGGGAGGTTTGGTCTGAAGTCACTTTTGTCAGTTAAACCACATTTTAATATTTATTTGGTTCTAAAGTTTTTCTTTTCTTTGACTTCATACTTGATTGGATTGGATTGAAATGTACTTATTTACTTATTATGTAGCATTCCCACAATAAGTAAAATGCTTTGGACAGTCAGTAGACGATGCACTTTTTCGACTGGCTGAAAGCATTTAGAAAAAATAATGCATATGCAGGTTTTTGTTACCTAGGTATTCTACATGCTGTCTTCTAGCCAAAGGTTTGAAGAAGAAGGGGTAAAGCTAAAGGCTATGGCTCAACTCGGTGGGTAAGTAGCTACCTAGCTAGCTTAATTGCTGCCTATGCTAAGCATCTGATCAGACTTGCTTTTTCTTGAACTTTTTTTTTCTGAAGAAAAATTACACGTGTCAATATTACAAACTCCATGATAGCTGATTTAATTCTGAGGCTTTGGCCTTAGGCTTTCATCTTATTATACTGTGAAGACTCTATTGAACACATGCAGAACAATGCCTTCTGTGTTTTCTATTAAACCCAAACAATGTTTTATTGGCTTTATATTGTCCACAGATATATCTTTATTGGCATGTTTTGACTTTGTGCAGAGGAGGAAAGCAAGGAGTAATTTAGAAATGATCACTTACAGTAATGTGAAAAACATTGAAACAGTCCTGTAAAAAACATCTAAACACAACCCATGATTCAACAGCTTGTAGAACCAACTTTAACAGAAATAACACGGACCGACTGTTTTCTTTATGACTTCTCTCACATCATCACAGAGGAATTTTAGCTCACTTTACTTTACAACATTGCCTCAGTTCTTTGAGATCTGTGGGTATTCATTTATGCACAGCTCATTTAAGGTCCCAACACATGATTTCTGGACTTGCCAGACTGAGCCATTGCAACACCTAGACTCTTTTAGTTTTTTTAGTCAGTCTGATGTAGATTTGATTAAGACAGACAGGCTCACATTCGACTTTCAAATGACTTGGTATACAGAGGAGTTCATGTTTGACTCAAAGTGACAAGGTCCTGTGGCTGTAAAACAAGCCTAGTCTCTGTGGACTGTGATGTTTGCAGATGGCATTGTGATCTGTAGTGAGACTAGGTGGAGTGGAAGAGACCCTGAAGAGGTGGAGGTATGCTATAGAGAGAAGAGGAATGAAAGTCAGCAGAAGAAAGACAGACTACGTGTGTTTGTGTGTGTGTGTGTGTGTGTGTGTGTGTGTGTGTGTGTGTGTGTGTGTGTGTGTGAGAGAGAGAGAGAGAGAGAGAGAGAGAGAGAGAGAGAGGTGTAACAGTGAAGCTGCAAGGAGCAGAGGTGGTGGATAACTTTAATTAAATAGGGTTAACCATCCAGAGCAACAGCAGTGCACAAGAGATATGAAGAAGAGAGTGCAGACAGGGTGGAGTGGGTGGAGATGATTTTCAGGGGTGATTTGCAAGAGAAAGATAGCAGCAAGAGTGAAAGGGAAGGTCTATAAGATGGTAGTGAGACCTGCTTTGATATATAGTTTGGAGATGGTGGCACTAACAAAAAGATAGGATACGGAGCTGAAGATGCTAAGTTTTTCATTGTGGCCAGAACTGACAAGATTAGAAATGAGTATATCATACTGACTGCTCCAGTTTGTAAAAAAGATAGACAGCTGCAAGGCTGAGATGGTTTTGGCATGTTCAGAGGAGCGATAGTGGACAGAAGATGGAGCTGCCATACAAGAGGAAAAGAAGAAGGCCTCAGAGGAGGTGCATGGATGTAGTGAAGGAGGACATGCAGAGGCTTCATGTGACAAAAGAGGAAGCTAGCAATAGGCTGAGATGGAGGCAGATAATCCCCTGTTGCAACCCCTGAAGGGAGCAGCTGAAGAAGGAAGAAGAAGAAGAAAATAATGCTTGACTGTGAGTGTTGTTAGTTTTGTAAGCTCACTGTGATTGTATTTTCAGTAACTGCAGAAAAATACAGCCTTTATATTTTAACACCACCGCACATGGAAAATGAACTTCATTTCCCATTTTGCATCAACAGGAAACACTGACCACACACAGTGATGAGCATTGATTCCTTTCCAATGCAATGTTCTTGTGGGAACCACTGTGCCCTGCAGTTTGCTGACACACACCACCCATCTAAAAGCCACTGTAGGCCTTGTAGACACCCCCCAGGGCAAAGCACCCTGCTACTGGAACTGCCTGTGCCAGCAGTGAAAGCGCACACCACCACACAACAAAATCTGTTCAGAACAATGTGAGGATTATGATAATAAGCCTAAGGCATTGGATAGGACCTCTAAAATTCCCAGATCTCAATCCAGTCAAATAGGGCAAGGGTTGTAAACGACGACACTCAATCCAAGATGGGGCAACCTCTGGAGAGGCCTGAGCTGTTTAGAGGGTTTTAATGTTATCTGATCATGTGCATCTTTTCATAGGACGAGACCTAGAGCTAGCAGGACATCGCATGCTTTGTTTTGTAGGCGGGACGTAATATAGCACTTAAAACTAAAATCCTATCAAAGTGTGTTTCCACTGACCAGTTTCACATTATTTGCATTGTAGTGTAGAAGTAAATTATCTTTTATCGACAAGACTGCAATGTCTAAGAACACACTTTCTTAAACTGCTGAATATCACGACGTATTTCAGTCTCTATTTGTTATAGGGTGTATTAACCTGGGACCAAGCCCTAACTATAGGCTATTAAGGAAAAGATGATAACAGAATGGATGGAACTCAAGAGGAAAACCAGCCTTACTATTTATTCCCAGTGATAATGGCTAAATTATTCATCCTGTATGATGATTAATTAAAAAAAGGCCCCGGGTCCTGTGGCAGGTACAGGCTGCTGAGGCACACACTGACATTCCCATGTGATGCACTGGATGTCGCACCCTCCATCTGCCCTCCTTCCTGCTTTCCTTCGCACGTCTACACAGAAGAACCTCTCATGCCTCTTGCGTCTGTGCACCCAACATTTTAACCAATTTCACAAATACATGAGGTGAAAGTGCCTGGTAATCATGTAAAAATACAGAGAGGGTCAAGTAACCATTTTCATGGCTTTCATTACAGTTCATTAGATTTCAAATTTGTAACTTGTGCAGACGAAGTAAAATACACTGATTGTAAATTTCTCAGCCAATGTGACACCAGTGTTTGGAATTGCAATTTGACCATTAGCTGATTCTAAATTTATTTTGTTTTTGTTATTTATCCCCAGGCCCCACAGTGTGGAGGACAGGCTTTGATGACCTTTGCTCCACATTGATGCATCGTGTGACTCGGCCAGCAGCTGGCTTCTGCCAGACTCAGGTAGGCAGTGGCTGTTGCATTCTCTGACCTATTGTGGGCAGCTGGCAGTGGGATGACATGCCCTGTGGCAGTGCCAGGGGAAGGCCAGTAAGGCTGGGGTCCAGGCCTGCTCTTGCCTCTGCTTGGGCCCCGCTAATGGAACAAGGCTGGGGCGCCCATATGGCACTTGTGAGGAGAACTGGGGGCTCTGGAGGTTGGCACGCGTAGTCACCAGGCAGTCTGCCGTTAGATATTAAACAGGACAGGGCCAGACCTGTGTGATCAGTGCACAACCATCAAGGATTATGGATGTGTTAGCTGATGGGGATGGAGTCACAACTGCTTCAGAGGGCTGAGGCATTCATTTGAAAAAAAGAATACTTGCAAGGGAAGAGCACATACATGTGGGCACAGGCTTATATTTATACAGCTTTCAGCCAGACTTTCTGCTTTCTAACTACTTTGAGAAGTCCTCATGATTTTGCTGAAGAGATGATCAACAAAACATTTCCAGTTAACAAGCCAGACTCTTGGAGAATGTCCTCTAGTTGGAGGTCAAGGAAAAATTGGTTTGCCAGGATATGCACAGTGCTAGCTCTGCGATCAGGAGCTGGCCAGATAGGGCTGTGTGTAGGCAATGAGGTAGACAGGGGGAGAGCAATGTAGTCCACCAGCCCTCTCTGGCACTGGACTGACCTGGCTCCTCTCTGAACTGCATGGGACCAGGGGAAGGAGAGCCACGTGGGATGGGAGGTTGGAGGAAAGTGAGTCGGACTGGACTGCAGTGCTGCACTTTCTACAAAAGTGTTCACAACAAGATGTTCTGAGATAATGCTTACCCTCTGGAACAGCTCTGTGCTCCTTGCTGACTGTACCTCACAAACTGATGCAAACTGAACTAAAATTACCTCTTCAGGGTGACACTGGCAATTTGTACTGCAGACCTAAAAAGAGAGAAATAGCTGGGGTAATTACAGTCAGCGGAAAAATGCAGCTTGACGTTGCCCTGGCCTGGTTTTCCTGCTAATACTCCATTAAAAAGTAAGGCCTGACTTTTAAAACGGGTCAGTTTTGCTAACACTCCCTCCCAACTCCATTTTCTTCCCCTCCTACACCCCTTCTTCATCCTCCTTCTTCTCCTTCCACCTCCCACCTCTCTGGATCTGGAACAAAAGCCACCTCCGCTGCCGCCGCCTCCCCTCCCCTCCCCATCTCCTCCTTTTCCATTTTATTGGTGACAGCTGCTGCGAAACAGACTCTCGGAGCGAGAGAAATGATGTGTCAGTGGAAGGTCCTTTAGCCCGCGCTGCTAATCTGTCACACGGCGTTTGTTGTTTACTGTTTCTTCCTGCTCGCCGACTGGCCGGCTGCGTGCACCACGCAGTAATGGCGACAGATGCTGACCCACAGAAGTGTGAATCTTGGCGATTTCTCCCTGCTGTCAACCTGTAAATTACAGCTATCGGGAGTAATTAGACCCGATAAAACCCTTCCAAGCCTCAACCCCCCCTTGACACACACACACACACACACACACACACACACACACACACACACACACACACACACACACACACACACACACACACACACACACACACACACACAGCACTGGCCTGTCAGTGACCTAAGTGTGTCATCTGAAGATATAAAGGTTCAGGTCTTAACTGCTGTGTTATTGTTTTGCTTTTGTAACTTCTAAAGTTTTATCGTCACTATTATTCTTTTAAAATTCTATTATGGCCCTAAATTCTTCACCACTCTTTCCTGGTTTAAGGGTGTTATCTCTCTTTTGGGTCAAAGTCTGACATCCTTCCCCCAGTATACTTCATGACTTTGAGGACTCTAAGATCGATGTTGGCAGCAACCCTGAAGTTGCAGAGGTGAGCCCGTCGACAGTGAACTATCTTGGATGGATCTGCAGGCATTGCCATTCGTCCTCTACTTATCCTCGCTGAGGTTTTTCAGGGACAGCAGGGTCTTGGGCACAACCAGAGAAGTCAGCATCAGGGCCACCTCTTCTTGCCCTGGCATCCGTGTTCGGCCCGCAACCACCACGGCGGCCACCACTGCCAAGCATGCTCTTAAAAGCAGGGCCTCTGCCCCTTTAGATAACTCGTGCGATACGAAAGGTCGCGCAGCCAGGTCTTGTCATCCTCTTCCTTAACGCTCTGCACTCCTTCTACACCTCCTTCTCCAGTCCTCGGTGCCCACTTCCTGACCATCAGAGCCAATCACTTTCCACCCCACTCCTTTTTCGCCACCGATGCCGAGCGGCAATCTGTCACCCGGGCACTAGGAGATGCCACCCTGCCGTCCACCTTCCGTACACTGCGGTAATGGCTTCTGGCAGCTCCAGAAAGATAAGTAACGGACAAAATGGCAGGAGATAGGGGTGAGGCGGGGCAGGGTCTAGGACCCTTCCTCATATTCAAGCTGCCCTCATCTTGCCACTGTTCGACCCTCCTCTCCCCCTTTCGCCTCACCCTGCTTTGGCCCGGTCGCTTTGCACGATACTTCAGTGAATAAATGAGTCGTTTTAATCCGACTGACAAGCTGGCATTGCCCAGCCCTGCCCTCCATCTGTACTGGCGGCCAGCGCAGCAGCAGGCCCCAGGCAGCCCGATGTGCCAATCCAACACACAGCTTATCCTGGCTGTAGCTTCAGGGACAGAAGGGTTAGAGCTCTATGCGGCAGCTACCCTCTCCACCAAAAGAGCTATTTATATAAAAAAGGGATTAGCTGGTAGAGGCTTTGATGAAGTGAAAAAAAGGATGAATTTGCTCCCATATTGCTGTAGTACGTGTTTGAAGTCTTTTTTTTTTTTTTTAGATGAACGCTACAGCGTGCGTTTTGCTTTTGCACGTGATAAAATAAACCATTCTCAAAGAGGCTATTTCTGTTTTAGGGTGGCCATTGGTTGTTTGCAGAAGCAATCACAAGATCAAATCCACGCATCCCTGCAACACATTCAATTTAAGAAGACTGCAAAACTGAATGTAAAACTCTCTGAATTTCTATCCTGTCCCCACCACTGAGGGGTTAATTTTGCTCTGTCATCTTTGGCACAGCGAGAGGCCAAATGCACTATCAGTCCCGCAGTCCGCCATCCTGAGCAAAAAACCCAAAGGGAGAGAAAAAATACTTGGCGGCAGGAGGTGCTAAACCCTCTGCTCCATTTCCTCTCTCCACAAGCTCCGCTCCACTCCTACTCTTGGCCATGTGTCACCTCCAAGTCGTTTGGGAAGGGACCTGATAACATTTGAGTGCCCAATTAAGCGCAGGGGCTCAGTCCGCACCCCCCTCCGGGTTCCGTTCAGGCACGTCACCGATGAGCACGCTGCCATATTCCCTGTGAACCCCACACACACTCGCATATAAACACACTCCTCCCACCCTCTCGTTCTTTTTCATGCTCACTTCCCCCGTCTGTTCTGCCTCTTTTTCACACAAACACACTCTCCTCTCTGGTTAAAGATCCCCCACAGATCTGATTGCAGCTTATCTTTGGAACAGGAGGTTATGACTGTTTGATCCATGGCCGCCGAACCCGTTGCCAGTTATACACCGGGGCCTGGATGCTGCTTATTAACCGGAGGGGTCCTCCCGCTGCGGCGCTGAAGCCCAGTGTTTTGCTGCTTTTGGTGAAAGATTAAGCACTGTTTTCTTAAATTAGCCTGGAAAACATGAAGCATAGAGATAAAAGAAGATATTCTTTATCCACAAGGTCAAATAGGCGCTCATTATCACCCAGATTGAATAATTACTGAACTTAAGAAGTGCAGAAAAAAATAAAACAACAACTCAGAGTTAGCACAGTCAGGCCTTTTGAAGTGTTAAAGGACTGCTTATTCCCTTAACTGGAGTGAAAGAGCATCACTGTATAATTTAGGTTACAGGCTCGGCGGTGACAGCTGGGCAGCATTGAAAGCCAACCAAATCGACATAAATCACTGACTTTTTTTTAATAAGTAGGTTAATATCTCAGAATGGTGTTTAATGTTTTATTCAGCGCTGAGGCAGAGACAGTGTAAAGGGAAGGCAAGTGTTTTTGAATGCAGATGGGAGGTGGAAGGCTGGGCAGGGTTTGGCAACTCTCCGCGGTCGCCTCAGAGCATGCCGGCCCTGTAAAAGAAGCGCAGGAGCTATCCTCGCCCCTCTCGGGCCCTCTCCATACTAAACAAGTGCTTTGTAAGTGTGCCGTCATTACTATTCATCGGAAATAAATACTTAAGCAGTGACAGCTTAGCACCCTGCTGCTTTACAGTTATCCATTATTTCTGTCACCTGGTTGTCCTTCTTCTGTCTCCTCCTCTCTTTGCCTCTCATTCCCTTTTGTGACTGGATGTTCCGGTGCCCTTCAACTCTGTAGTGTGCTGGGAGGGAGCTGGTGGCTAGTGCCCATGTGCCAAGCCTCCCTGCTTGGTGTCCCATATTCTCTGCCCTCACCTGAGGCCTTGCCCCAACAGGACAGCAGGGCCAGAGGCTGTATTGTATGCTGCACTTCCCAAGATGATGCCTTTGTCTGTTTACAGCACTTTTTCCCTCCATGCTCTTTTTCTTGTGTTGCTGCACAAACACAACAGCACACCCACACAAACACATCTCAAGTTCAAACACTGCACCAAGTCCACTCCAGTTTCAGACACGGGGGCAAAAGTCCACTGCACCCCGTCCTCTACGGTGGGTTTTTGGAAGGTGATCCGATCCTTTTTCCTCTGCCATGGTGCTTAGTGGGCTGGCTGGCTCTGATGCAACGCGGCGTGTGCTGGCGT
The DNA here is from genome assembly GCF_964374335.1 of Astatotilapia calliptera. Lineage (NCBI taxonomy): Eukaryota > Metazoa > Chordata > Actinopteri > Cichliformes > Cichlidae > Astatotilapia > Astatotilapia calliptera. Next base: position 34,182,417 of record NC_137428.1, on the reverse strand, counting down.
GGAGGCTTCGGGCTGGGCCAGTGTGCTCAGAAACTGATGAATTGCAGGCGAGATGCGGAGCGGCAGCCGAAGAGGAGCTCCGGCAAGCGGCCGTCACGCGCTATCACCGTCTGCTTATGTGATGGGGGAAATCAGAGAGACAGCGCTGACAACTTAATTTAACACCAGATCTGGAGGAAGCCAGAGTGCCACTGCGCTCTGGATAATTGATAACTCTGCCACCCCTCCACACCTTGCTTCACCTCGCAGGTCGTCAATGATCCAAATCACTAGTGGACAGATTACTATAGAGCTTAAAAGCTTCTTCTGTTTTGATAAAGACACGCACTTATATTACAAAAGCATGGTCGCAAACTGAAAAATGTGTCTGCAATGCAACCTTATTTCCGAGCTTCGTTTGGGACTGAGTATAATTAGAAATAGCAATATAGAGCAAAAACACAAATTCTGTCCTGACTTTTTTAACCTTAGCTTAATAATCTGAATGTTTTTGCTTTTTTTAAAAATATGCCTTTTCTTTTTAACAAAAGAACACAGTAACATCAACACAGAAGAAGCAACGTTTTGATTTCCAGATCAAAGAAAATATTGCTATTCAACTATTACAGTTTTCAATAACTGGCGCTATAGTAAACAGACCACAGTAAGCACTGAGGTTAAAAACCCGGCTTCAGCTTGAAGGCTGTTTAGGCTTCGTGCTACATTCTTCCGTCTGCAGTCAGACTTAAGAGCGACTACACTGTTGAAATTTCTCCTTGGGCCATGAAGCCGTGGCGCTGCAGGGGGATTGCGCTGCCTGGATCTTCTTCACAGGCTGCCGAGCAGGAGCCCGGTTGACTGGTAATGCCTATTAATTACTAATACAAACTGCTAATTAGCAGACCAAACACTGGCATCTGTACAGTTTGTTTTTCCCTGCAGCGGTGATATTGAGTTCTAACACAAAGAGGCAGTAAACCTGAGCTGCCGGATGCACATCAGAATCAAAGGGGGACTTGCTGCTAAACATACTTAATGCCAGGATCAGGCACCAGAGTGGTCAAATAAAGGACAAAGCCAAATTTCATAACAGTGAGATGATTCATGACTTGTAAGATCAGCTAAGTTCATAGTTGCGAGGTAACAAAATATTTAAATAGAGTGAACGACTGAATGCAATTTTCTCACACTATGTTTTCTGTTTGGTTTCTCTGTAATACTGTTACCTCACTGTTCAAAGTGCCCTTTTTATTTGATTATTAATAAATAGGGGTAAGATTTTTTTTTATAGCTTTTACTTAATTTCCCATGCCAGTAGTTAGGCTTTAGCTGCTTTTTATAACATATTTGTTATATTTAAATCCCGGGACAGTTTTGATGATGTCTGGGAGGATTCTGAAATAAAAAGATGCTCCTAAAATGATCAATAACTCTTTTGCTGTTAATTGTTTAACTCAAGTAACATTTTTATTAACAGTGCTTTGCTGGAGCTACTTTCACTTAACTGATGATTGGAGTCACAGTAACAGAAATGCATTTCCCTTAACACTCAATCTATTATCAATTCTTTTTAGATTTTTTAAAAATATTTTTCACGTATTCTTTGAAGACATGGCATCAGCCTTTTCATTGTTTTTCTTCTGTAACTGATGCTTATTGTTTTGTTTTGTTAGGCAGTGAAAATTTGATTCCAAAACTCTGGGATATTTTTGGGAATAGTATAGAAAATCTGAAAATGCCCAACTGCTCTACCCTGATAAAGGATGCTGAAGTCAGTGCATTTGTAAATTATAACACTTGGCTAGCAGCGTTACCTTTGAGTATCCCATCCCCAGGCCCCACCCAGCTCTTCCCAGCCAAGTCAAGACTCAACCCCACCCCGCGCTTCTCACACACAAAAAATAAATGAGTAATCGGCCACAAAGTGTCAGCCAGCCCTAATCCCCTTTTAATTTCCTTGTGGGGCCTGCGCCAGGGCTCTGGCTGCAGAGCGAAGCTGGCCGCCGATGTCAGGATGGCCGCAGTGACAGGCAGGCAGCGCAGGCCTGGGGGTCTTTACTGGGATCCAAGCAAAGAAAATACAATAACCACGCACTGCCACCACTGTTTGCCTTTCACTTGAGCAGGATTTAGGCTTCCCCAGCACACTGCCGAGAGTGTGTGCGAGCACACGCGCCCGAACACTCAATCGTCATGCAACCAGATTGCTCTATGGACATATGCATGCTCTTTTTCTCTTTGCTTTCCTCATGTTGTTGCAGACGCACACAAACACACACCTACATGCATATATTAAGCATGTGCTTGAACACTCAAGCACACCCATGGTAATACTGCACTAGATGAGGCTATTTATATCCTAATTTATACAGGATGGTCTCAGCATAGGGGTGCCTGCCACACAGCTGCCCATTCCTCTGCAATCCCACAATGCCAAGAGTTTTATCTCCTTTTGAACAGCAATTTATTCTCTTCACTGTTATTTAAAAGTAAAGGTCCCGTCATTAAAATGTATGCTTTCTCAGTGCACTGGCACCAGAAAAGGGCAGCCGGTGAACAGTATTCACCTCCCCGTTCACATAATGAAAGGCGTAACGGAAGAACGAGCTGCAGGCAACGGAGACGCATCGCATCTTTGTAACACATTTGCCTGTGAGGTGGGTTCAGTGGAACAAAATGATGAAGGTTATTCTGGCAGATGAAGGAATTTTTCATGACATTTATACATAGCAGGGATTTTCTCCGTGGGTGCACCCTCATAACACTCTGTACGCAGCATATGAGCTGTGGCATATGCATTAAGTGTACAAAATATTAAAAGTGCCTCCGTGTTCCAGACGGAGCCCGTTTTCAGACGAAACTATAAACACTTTTTAATGTGCTACTTTGTGCCAATTATACTGTAGAGATGTTTGTAGGAAATAGTTAACATATTCAGACTTGCATACAAGTTGGCAATCAGTAAAGGCGCTCAGATAGCACACCCCAGCCAAGGCCAGTGCTCTATTTTGCAACATAATGAAAGAGATTCAGATGTGCACCAAATTTAATAATTTCTGCCTTTTTCCATGCACCACCTCTCTGCCGAGGTTAGAGAAATTTGGTTAGGCAAATTTGCAACTTTGTAGTTTGGAAACGGTGGTGTCATTACAACGCCTGACCCTCAGAGAGGAGGGACAGGTTTATTTTTCAACTGATAAGTGCACAAAATGTACACAAAAATATCCACATGGATATTTTCTACATCATTGGCTAATGATGTTGCAAACAATCATGCTTAAGCATGGTTTTGATTACCTTGGAGTCATGTCTGAATGTTATTTGGGGTGCCAGTAAAGCAAGTAAAGACAGAAACTAATATAATTGTGGGGCGGTTTTCCCTTCCTAGATTCACATGCTTTGATTGTTTGCTTTTTTTCAGCGGTAAATGTATGTGTCCTTCAACTTCTTCCATGATATGCCTTCACTAACATCGATTCTGGTAGCTTCAACAATTTCTATGTGACTCCTCATGTGGAAGCTATGATTATTATTCTTTATTTTGAGGCAATGATTGTTATTCTCCCTCTGATATGTTCAAAAACATTGGTGATAGAGTTACTGGAAATGCATAAGAGGAATCAGTAATACTAAATGAGCCAATAAGCGGTGCTGATGTCATGTGCAGTTACATTTCCAGACAGGTGCATGTTGGATCATGGTGTAGGGTTTTAGAGGAGTAGATTTAACATAGAAGTCTAAATCACCTGTCAGTTCTGGAGATAATAACTAGCAATATCTGCTTCTTTTGCTTAAAACCAAATGCTCTTTTGCTTTGTTTGTTCACAATGTCCCCCCAAAAAATATGTTTAAAAAAAGCTTTTCATGCATTTGGACCCAAAATATCCACAAACCTCTAGTGATATGAATTGTTTTACTTCTGCTAAATAGCTGTGCAAAAGAAAGCAGCTGCACACTTTCTTTGAGGCTTGTGCTCATGATAGCATAACAGGATGTAAAGATTAATGGCCTCATTCCTGGGCTGAACTGGTAATGTTGGCTAGCTACACAACTTCTTTTGACGGGTGGTTAGACAGTAGAAAGAAAACATGAAACTGCAAAGTTTTTTCTTGTTGCAAAACAAGATGAGAGCCATCAATTTCCATAATATTTAGCAAACTGCAAACATCTCTACAGCTGATATCTCCAAAACTGGGCGATCCTTACTGAAAATGTACTTTTTCCTGCACTATTCATTACGTATGTCACAATAAGTAAATATTTAGGATTCATTTTAATTATGCAACATGAGGCAGATGTAGTTGCCAATGCAGATCTATCCATCTTCTATGCTATTAACCAAAATATAGATGAAAATAAAATGTTTCAATAATTTAGTCATAGAAAACTATTAGCTGTGAATGTTAGGAAATAAATGTGTTAGTCTCATAGCCCGAGGAACAAAACTGTCCTAGGAAGCTTTGATTACCCGCTACAGAGCTGTTTTGGTGTTTGTGATGTTTCCAGTTAGGATGTGTTCCATCGCTCTAGTGCACAATAAGGATTCTTTATCATTGTTTATATTTAACAATAAACAGCTGATGTACCAGCCTGTTTCAGTTCCCAGGGTGTTGAATACTGCCGTTTTGTCAAAGCTGCTGTCGTCTCACAGATTCGCAAAAGTTGTCCTTTGGTGTCCCGCTCCCTACTCAGCACATATGGAGGCTTAAAGGACGTCTTGGAAGCTCACTTAAGCTCAGAGATAAGTGTAATTTTTATAGAATGCAGGGTTAACTTTGTGAAGAAGTGGATTTTAGCACAAACCACAATTTTATTCTAAAGCCAAACAGGTAGCCATAACCAGCGAGTGAGACAAAGCAATAGCTCCCAAATTTGTGACAGAAATATAATGAACATAACTTTCACTGACAAATGAAAACATGGTTACGTCCCCGTATAGAGAAAATGCAAAACATTTACTTGTTTTTAAGATGCCAGCTTGGCCTTCGGGAGTTTGCTACGCATTTTTAGAAGGTTACAAACATTTACTCGGTTGATTAGAAAAATGATGATGAACTTTATTTGGATTTTTCATTGTTAGTTTAGCTGAAAGGAAGGGAAAAGAAAGAATGACACCACCTTGGGTTCTGAAAAGTTGTGATGGCAAATTTTCACCATTTTCTGACGTTTTATAAATTAAATGATTTATCAGTTTCTACTCTACCCGCCACTTAAATTTATATTTCAGCATCTGCTGTGTTTGATTATAAATAAAGCCCAGTAAGTGGAAAAGAGAATTTTCAATCATCATCTACTTTCCGTCTATAAAGGTTTTTCTAAGCGCCGGTTTTCACAGCAAAGGTCTTTATGGCAACATAAGGGGTTAGCCTAGATTTCCAGTCCAGTCTCATTTAAGGCTAATTCCTGTGTGGGTCTGGATGTTTGATCCCATTGCCCATCTGAAGTAATTAAAGGGTTATTAGTAAACAGATATTCACGCTCGCTCACTCTTGCCAACTGTTTCATGCCATCTGCTGCCGGCGCACGTGCTTTGACATTGGAAATATGCTGCTGAACTGACACGGATGTTACAACGCATAGGGAATGAACCGAGCTTTCATCAAGTCTAAACACAGTCAAACAGTGTCATTTTTGCTCTGTGTGTGTGTGTGTGTGTGTGTGTGTGTGTGTGTGTGTGTGTGTGTGTGTGTGTGTGTGTGTGTGTGTGTGTGAGGGCGTGTCAGAGAATAATAGAGAATATAGCCCTCTTGTTAATTTCAATCCCTTTTAACGGGCTCTACTTTGGATAGCAGACGACCACTATTCATATCATCTGTTCCTCCTCTTCTTCTTCTTCTTCTTCGTCTCTCACCGCCTCTCTCGCTCTTCTCTCTCTCTCTCTCTCCTCCGGCACCAGCTCTGCCCTCCTGTCTGTTTTTATCCTTTTTTTATTTTCAGTAATATAGAAGGGATTAACCCTGCTGCCCCCTTGGTGGTTACTGTTTCATTTTATTCTTATTAAAATCTTAAGAACCTGCTTTATTATTCCTGTTTGATACTACCTCAATAATCCTCTGCCTTTCTGTGCGTGCGTGTGTGCGTGCGTGTGTGTGTGGGAGTGTGTGTGGGTGAGTGTGGCATGCAGCCACAGACCCATAGGTGTGCTGCGTGATGGATGTGTGTGCTTGTGTTTGGGCTGGCAGGAAGTCCAGGACACAAATTTGAATCATGGATTCGCAACATATAGATGGAAATACACAATTTTATACAAGGACTTACATCCAGGATCCCCCCCCCCCCACACACACACACACACACACATACACTCACACTAGGACACAGACACACACACATTTAAGACCTTAATAATGGAGAGAAGCCTTGTAATATGACATGTTGTACATTTCAACTCATTGTCTCGTGTGTTTTCTGTAATTCACCGCTTCTGACAGATGTATTTTTTCTCTCCCTGTTACGTGTCGAGATGGCTATTACCGCTGATGGGTCTCTAGTGTTTGCTGTGATCTTTCTTACAGTGCGCTGCATTGATTTTGTGAAACCTCTGATAAATCTCAGACAGAAACTAGACAGGAGTTGTTGTCACAGCAAAGCTTCCCTGGATCATCCAGTGATTTCTCCTGCAGTTCCACTGACCCAGGAAGGTTTATTTAGAGAATCGGTGCAGAGTGGCACTGTAAGGTGCTATCTGGTAGTGTTTTATTGAATCCGCTGCTAAATATTTTAAATCTGCTGAACATAAATGGTAAGATGGTAGGGGGTATCGATTGATCTCATTTCTTTCGCTGAATCTTCATGCGTGTTTTGCAACAGTTAAGGTAAATGGCAGCCATGCAGTTGCTCTTGATTTTTATGAGCAGTCACACGGGAGGGGGATAAATTAAGATTTGCTTTCATCCTGGGTGAGGAATAGCTGATGTGACGTTAACCTATCATTTAGTATGCTTTTGGAGAGCATCTGTCTGAGTCCAGATGTAAGCTTTTCAACCCGGAGGCTGATCAGCTCTTCATTAAAAAGTGTGATACTGTTCAAGCGTCTCCGCAGGCAGCACAGAAAGCACAGAGGATTACTCTATTGATTTAGCAAAAGGTCAACGCTATTTGATTTTCTTAAAGGTTACTATTTATACCCATTTATCGACTGCCATCTTCCTGTAACATGTTTGAGCGCTACGCGAGAACGTCATGCATAACTCGTTTCCCTCTCTTTTGTCCTCTTGTTTGAGAGTCGTCAGCAAAAGTGTGCGCATCCTAACTTCTCATTTACGATGTATTAAATTCAGATGAGGGGAGGATTGGTGGGGACAAAGCTGATCGTGCTGCGTGAGATGAATCAGGAACTGAACCAAAGTGTTTCATTAAGAGCTGCTGGCTGGCTGCTAGGACAACATGGGAGGGCACATCCTTCCTTCCCTCTATCCTTCTTTTCTTTTCCACCTTTTCTTCCCGCTCTCCGTCCTTTTTCATCACTCTCTCTCACGTCCTCTGCAGGAGCTCATTTTGTCATTTCAACCCTCGCTTCGTAAAAAAACGCCGCAACCCTCTTGTACTTTCCTTCCTCACCGCGTGCTCCTCTTTCCATTTCCCCTACCTCCTTTTCCTCTGTTTCATCAAGACCTGTGAGAGCACCTCCTCCTTGCAAACAGAGACATAACCAAATTCTTCTCTCCACCCATCCCGCCGACACCCCCCACCGCCCCACCTCCTCCCCCATTCGCCTGTGCACCGGGGTCACACCGTCAAAATGACTCTTTTTATTACAGTTCATAAACAGCGGCTCCCCGGTGGCCCCGGGAAATTTCACATAAACTTTGATCAAACAGACGTTAGCCTCCCTGGTCCTCAACCACCTCTCTCCACGCGTGAAAATAGCTTCGCTCAATCACAGGCAGAGAAAACACACCGAAAACAGTGCAAATAGCAAGGTAGTCACTGATATATCAAGTCATTATTGACCAGAACACCAGGGGAATAGATCTCATATAAAAACAATAAGTTACTCTTTGCCTTTTCTTTTTTCCTTTCCTCTACCCTCTCCTCTTTTAGCGGAGGCAGAAATGTGAGGCCAGGCACTGGCAGTAAACTTTGTGGCTTAGAATTAATAGCTTTGAGGGGAGCTCAGGTGAGCAATCCAAAGTGATAAAAGCATCCAAAATAAAAGCCAGCAGTTGATTTAACTGTGTGTACGCAGACACTAGGACCCGCACAGTTCGTGGCTTTCCCTCTTCTTGTCATCCCTTCCATCTCATTTAGTAGAGCTGTCAAAACGTTTTTTCTCAGCGTCGAGGGCTCGCAGCGCTCCCCTGTTAGTAATTGTGGTTGAGGCCCGCTGTAATGGAGATGAGCAGCAGCAAAGCAACACACAGTTTTGTTGTTTAGCCTGGTTTTTAAGACGCCATTTCACAGCATTTCACCCCGTAGCTCCAGATCTAAAGTAACATCAGAGTTCAGTTCTTTGTCTTTTTTCTCGGGTCATGCTTCAATAGCCTCCAGCACTGGTTTTCGCTGTAAATGTTCAAAGGGACAGTTGACACCAATGTCAAAACACACATTGGCTTTAGTTTGAGTTGCCCAGTTTTGGAGATATCGGCTCAAGAGTCCACAGTAAGCAATCAGAATGCCAAAAAATCTGTTGGAAAAATTCACCCCTATCCAGAAATCATGACCTCGTGTTTATTAAGTGTATTGAAAACTCCAAGTAGTTTGGTATCATTACATCCAAGAGAAATGTCATATCTTCAAAACTAGGGAATCATATTTGCCTGCTCCAGCAAATGTGATGCAAATCAAAACTTATATATGCATATTATAATTTAACTGATTCGTTTTTAACTTCATCAGAAGACTCACTAAACACTCAATTTATTTTTTTAAATTAGAATTTTCTGGCAATTACTTCATGGTTCAGGCTTTAAAGGGCTCAAATTCTCTCATATACATATATATTTTTCAAATTGATAAAAATTCAAGACTGCAGATTCAGAGCTGAAATCAAGATCATTAATAAACAAAGAAATCAAGATTTCTGTATCCTTGGATACTGTGCATCTGGAAAATATTTAAGGCCTGGATTGCAAATCCAGATCAGATTTCTGTTTGGTTTTCTTTGATAGTTTTTGTTAACCAAAGAGCTTAGAAGTGCCAGAATCACTCTCTTTTCACAAGGTCACTTCTTAAGAAAATTCCTAATTTTTGAGAACAGGTGCATCTAACATGCATCTCACTTTCCCATAGGAGCCTCAGCAGGTTGGTGTAGGTAAGCTATAGTTACTCCTCTGTGGTGTTTGTGTATCGGCCTCCTTGCCACACTGTGCTGGCTTTGCCTGGGTCTTCATATCAGCGGGTCTATCTTTCCCACCCCCTGCTGACTCCTCGCCTTTCCTTCGCCGCATCTTATAACTCAACCTCCCCTTTCTTTAATACTCCGTTAGCTGCGCCAATTACTCTATCTGCGCGAGCCATCTCCCCACTCCTTGCCTCCCCTGGCTGCTAATCCTCTCTCCGTCCTAACTGAAGGGGACAGCAGCTCTTTGAGGTCACACGCCAATGTGGTGTTAAAACGGAGAGCCTGGTTACAGAGTGACACATCTCTTCATCACGATCAGCTTCTCCTATGTATATATATATATGTGTGTGTGTGTGTGTGTGTATATACGCTCTGTTGCTATTATTGTCTGAGCCTCTTCCCCGTTTCTGCCTCGTCTCCTCTTTCTGCTCCTGGGGGTCAGGAAGCAACCTGGAGCCAGAAGCAGTCTACAAATTGTCAGAGAAGCCCAGAAGAAGAAATGGAGGCTCGATGCCCCTAGTTCATTATGACTCAGGATGTGAGTTAGGCAGCAGTATGTGTTGACATTGTCATAGTTATCACTGGAACATCTGTGTACGGCCTGTCAGAGGTGTGTGTGCGTGTGTGGTGGCATGCATACACATATTGCAGACATGTGTGCTCTCTGTGCATTTTTTCCTGTTTTTTTTTTTTTTGTGAGTCCATGTGGAGAATGATAGCTCCAGGTTTGGATGGCGGCGTCTTGGCACCCTCGGGTCTGCTGAAACCTGCCTCTGCGCAGGATCAAGGGGTGCAGGGGCTGCTGCCGCACCCAGCCAGCCTGACTGCACGCCAGCTGCAATCCCCAACGCCTCCGCCACATCCTTGGCAGGCTGCTCCCCTGCCCTTTTTCCTCCCCGCTCTGGCAACCTCCGAGCTTCTTGTGAATTTATTTTATTCCTGCTTCCTCGTCTTCACACCTCAGGATAGGTGACATACATTGAGGCTATTAAATGAGGGGGCTTGATCAGCGGGCAGTTGATAATTGCTCAACCTTTAAATGTGCTTAAATCACATATTTCTGAGTAGTTTCACTGTAAATAGTCCCATCATCTATTAAAAAAATCTCCAACAAGCACGATGGAGCACGGGTATAAATTATGCTGCAGAGCTGTGGAGAAAAATGTTTGATGTGATGGATTTTTATGGGGAGCCTGTTTATCTTTGTACTCATGTCAGTGTTTACAAATATGTTGGAATTATTTTGTATGGCTCACAGTATTTGTCCTTTACTGCGTGTAAGAGGATGCTGATATTCTTAGGTTAAAAAAAAAGTGTTATGAGAGCTGTCAGGAAAAGTTGATTCCCATAAACAGGCTAACTTGAGACATCTGTTGTGAGAAGCACTTGAATCACTATTTACTGTTTTGCAAATTTCCGCTGCACATCATAACTTGTTGGGGTGTTTTTTATATTGTTTATTCTCAGCCAAGTGGGAGAATTTGTTGTGTTTTCTTGGGATGTTATTATGGTTGAGTTCGGGGACTGTCAAAGGGACACGGCGCTGCGCAGTTAAACTGGGACTCTCAGTACCCATCAGGCCCCTGTGAGTCTTTCTGAAGACGACACCACAGAAGGCGCCTTCCAGTGAAAGCGTCACATCCAGTTAGCAGACACCCAGCTTGCTAAAGAGGTTAAACTGCTGCGCCTGGCACAGCCAATTGTATTGATAACCGTTTGAAGCTAGTTTTCTCTCCTACCTGGCATCACGCTTCACATGCTTTATTCAGCTTGCCACTCCAGACAAACTTCAAAATAGGAGAGTGTGTTTTCCCCCCACTCAGGTGTATACAGGTGTGGGTGTCTGTGGGTGTCTGTGTTTATGAGTGTGTGTGCAGAGCTAGGGGCCTTTGCTGTTGTTTGTTTGTGCTGCCTCCGTGCTCTAAACCGGGCCTCTGATCTCCCAGGCAAGATGCCTCCAAATTCCTCTGCTGTTCCTTCTCCATGTAAATATATCGGTGTCAGTTTGTCTGATGATGAAATGCGCATTACGATCGTGAGCAAGGCAGGGAAACCACGGCGCTTCTTTTGCGATTAAAGCCATCCTCTCGGTAGTGTGAGATCTCCGGCTTCTGCGTGATTCAGAGAATAAAGTTTCTGCAGCAGAAAAGTGTCTCCTCTTGACTTCTCGGCCTATTCCTACTTTTGCTTTACTCCTCTCGGCTGTCTTTCTCGACTCTCTATCTCTCACTCCACCACTCTTGCCTTATTGGCTTGTTAGCCCGAGGTCCTCGCTGTGGCCTGGAGTTATGGCTCTGTCGGGCAGGTGCTTGGCCAGCCCTAGGGGTCCTCAGAGGCAAATGGCATGTCAAGAAGTGGTCACTGAGGTAGATTGTCTTCCCCGTCATCAACATCAGCGCCACCGGTCTCACTTGTCCAATTAGGGGCTTTTTGGCTCCCCTTTAAGTCCCTGACCCGTCCACTCTTGACTGATTCTCCAACATCAGTGACCCCAAGACGGACACACCTGACACCCTCCATGAGTGTGTGAGATACACATAAATTCTGTGTGTGTGCAGACAAGTGGAAACAAACACAGTAAAATATTGACCTCTTGTTTTTATGTGTGTGTGGGTACATATACACACGAATATGTTGTTTATGGACAGCTGACATTACGCATACATAAATACTACTAAATTAACCCAAGAAAAATAGCAAATCCTCACTGATTCCAACTACTTAGAAAGTCATTTTATGTCATTGCTGCGTAAAAACAGAATGCAGTGATTTGCAAATCTCATAAACCCAGAATTTTTCACAATAGAAGACAGAAAACACATCAAATGTTTAAACTGACACATATTAGTATTTCATGGATAATATTAGCTTGTATTCAATTTATTGGCAGAAGCACGCTGCTGGGACGGGAGGAACAAAAGGCTGGAAAAGTAAGTACTACAATGAAACAATTAGACAAAGATTTAGCAACTAATTAAGTTCATTGGCAACAGATCAATAACATGATTGGCTATAAAAAGAGCATTTTAGGCATTTGTGGTACAGTTTAAAATTGCGAAAACTTTAATATCTCATAATCGACACTACATAATAACATCAAAGAGTCCAAGAATCTGAAGAAATCTCTGTGCGCAAAGAACAAGGATCCCTGTGACCCAAGGGCCTTTAGTCAGCACTGCATTGTTCCTGTGACATCCACAAATGCAGGTTGAAGCTCGATCATACAAAGACGAAGACATATGTGAATATGATCAAGAAAGGCTACCGTGTTCTCTGTGCCAAAGCTCATTTAAAACAGACAATCAAGAAAACTGTTCTGTGGTCAGACAAATCAAAATGTGAATATCTTTTTGGAAAACATGAGCACTGGATTCTCTGGACTAAAAAATGAGAGAGACAATCCAGGTTGATCAGCGCTTATTCAAAAAACCTGCATCTCTGATGGCATGCGGGTACAGTAGTGCCTATGAAACTGGCACCTTGCACATCTGGAAAGGCACAAACATTGCTGAAAGGTGCATAGAGGCTATTTTATCCAGCTGGAGTCTTTTACAGGGAAGGATTTGCATATTTCAGCAAGACAATGCTAGACTGCATCTATTACCATGTATACAATGTTAAACACGGATGGTCCCAACTTTACTGCCATCAAATTCAATATTATTTTTCTTAAAATTATACATTTGGTATGTTTTCTGTGTTCTTTTGTTCAGTGTTCTTTTTAAACAGCATCCGGGTATTTTCAAGTTTATTGAACTCTGATATAAAATGGATGTTAATTTGTTTACTCTCAGTTGAATAGAGCTGAACACTAATGGGACAGTGCTGGTAGTCTTGTATTAGTAGCCTAACAGCTGCCTGCCTTTTGATAATGACAATAAATCAGTGGGATCTTTTTACATGCAAATCAAACTAAGGCTGTGCTAGTAGCCTTGCCTGCCATCGCTGATCGAATCGATTGTTGTGTGCTCGCTCGCTCGCTCACTCCCCTGTAGGCTGCAAGCGACATCAATTACTTCCATTCCTGACTGAAACCACGCCGTTGCTCCCTTGACGCATCTGCAACTTTCCCATAATTTATCCACAGCCACGACTCGAGTCAATCTGACTAAATCCTAAGAAGAAAAATCAGCTGATCTATACCAGCCTGTAAACCGTCATGCTTGGCATATTTAGTTCTCTTAGATGTAGATTTCATTTTGTTGCTTTTCTCTGTTTTAGCTTTAGGCGCACATCATCATTATATATATTTGGATGGTCGAACAGTATCAGATCAGTGATTTTTATAATGCATCTTTAAAGACTTAATGACAGAAACCCTGTAGGTGAGACACTTGATCATGATGACTGAATTTCTCCTATTTACCCTGTTTCCAAACTCTCTCATTTCACTAATGAAGCAATCAGCCCGCTGGCAAAGGTGGGTACCTGTTATCCAGCGACATACTACTTTTTGGAGGGGCTTTTTTTTGCCTCCACCCTTCACTTACCCACTTCTTTGTCCTCACCTCGACACGCAGACAGGGAGTGAGAAAGGCCTAATTCAAAAAAAAAAAAAATGCGTGGTCTTGCTCTGCTCTCTGCCCTCCACCAGGAGACAGAATGTGAGAGAACTGCCAGACATCACACAGAAGCAGCACTGAAAAATACATGTATACCACTCCTCATCTCTTATTGATGGCCTCTCCTCCCTTTATGTTTATGAGGTGAGAGGCCTCCCTGTGGCCCTGACAGTGACCCAGAGGATCCACTGGGGTGTGCAAGAAACTGCCTGTTCCCTCTGATTGAGCCCTCTTTCAAATCAAACCACAGTGTGCACATTCTTCCACATGTATAAGTGCATTTATGCTGTGCTGAAGAGGGGAAAAAAAGGCTGCTTTTCCAGAATTTGAAGGACCAGCTTTATTATGAGATTGCTGACCTTGGTTGTTAGATAGAGGAAAAAAAAATATTTTTAAAGGTCTGACCTGTTGTGATTAAATTTTTGCCACCTAATCAGGACCGTGAAACTTCCCAGTTTACAAATATGAAAATGGCAAATGTCTCCTGTTGTCTGGCAAGTGAATTTCTTATTTGTCTGCATCCGTTTTCTTTAATTTTGCGTTTTCCTGCAGATGTGTAACATGTCAAGGCTGAAAAATAGAAAGACCACCAATAATTTGTTTTGATTTATTTTTTTTTTATTTATTTATTTCCCATTTTCTCAAATGTCTTTGTCTAGACTGAACAGTGTAAGATTTACTCACTGTTGGTCCCAGAGGCATTTGTAGCACTTGCTGACCGTTGGGGGTCAGGGCCTCGGGCTGTTTTTTTTTTCTCCTTTTGCCATGTTGTTTGACCGGAGTGGTTGCAGAGAGGGCAGTGTGGCAGGTGAAAAAGCCTGACATAACAAGGTATTGATTGGATAATCGGCGTCATCTGATAGTAGTGTGGCTTACACCAACCCCTGCTGAGAACAACACGGCTTTAAACACTGTATGGGAAAAGTGGAAATATATTCTAAAACTTGACTGGCCCTGGTTTCAGGACAGTTTGTTAAACATTAAAAAAATAAAATAAAACAAAAAACTGTCATTTAAGAAATGTCTCACACTGATAGAATACAAAAACCCTGCTTTTTTTTTTGGGGGGGGGGGGGGGGGGTGTAATCTACATCATATTAAACTGAAACATAATTGGCATCAGGAGTTTACAAACATTTTCCCGCATTTATCAGAATAAATAAATAAATAATAATAACAGCTAGCTCTATAAAGTTAATGCTAGCTATTATTATTATTGGGGTGTGTCATGAACTAATGAATCTGTCTTTTAAGAGGACAACAGGCTTAACATATTTCGAAACTAGTTTGCATTGATTATTTGTGTACAATTAAAAACAAAAGATTCAGATTCAGGTGTCGACTCAGACAAAGCTCTGTATGGTGAAAACTGTTCAGAGTTGAAGATATGGGAGAAATTTCCTGTAATATTTTCAATTGGCAGACGTTGACAAGAAGAAATAAACAGAACGCAACATTACCGTTAATTCATTTAATCCTCCTTATTTAAAAGCTGCTAGAAAGAGTTGACTCCATGCCCGGGCTTGCCTTTGTCCCGCTAGCCTTTGTTACCCAGTGAGCTCTGATTTAGCGCTTCTTTCATTGGTCTTTGTGAATGAAACAGTCGCATTATTGTGGGTGTTTCCATAATCTAAAAAAGAAAAGACGACTTTTCAAAAACTATTTGAAAGCTTTTATGAGTTACATAAACTTTAGCTAAAATTACTTTGTGAACACAAAAAAACTACAGCGTCTTGTGTACATTTTTTTCTTGTTTCTTGTTGAGTCAGGATGTTTAACACAAGAACATCCAGAGGTTGTGGGAAGTTGTCCTGAAAAGGCTAAAGAACATTTTTTTTGGTTCTTTTTCGAAAAAAGCTCTTTAGTTATGAGCTTACTGTAGTTGAAAATATCAGGATTGTGATTTTTTTTTTGTACATCACACGAAACCATTTTTTGTGTGTTAGCGACCTTTTTGTTTTGTTTTTGTTTGTTTTGCTGACTAACCAGTGAAGGATATGTAACACTATCAAATAATGGTAATTTAGCTATTATAATAATGCTGGAAACAAGGCAATTTATTGATCTCTTACCAGCAGTACTTTAGTAAAACATTAGCTTGCGTTTTGATTACCATACTTTAGGACTAATAGCTGGCTAGCAAGCTAGGTAGCCTTCACCAGACTAATTAATAAGAAACTTTTGCTGACCTAACTCAAATAACACGATCCAAAATGTTTGCATTACTGTTGCTTTAACGACTGAAATCTTTGGCTGATACCAATGACGATGTTTAAAATGACAATTTAGCTGATACCTAATGTGGATACAGCTTTGTTGCTATTTATCTCTTTTTTTTTTGACAACGAAACAAGGACGTCTAAAAAGTCTCTCCCCCTTTTTTCATACTAGATTTGGAAGACAAGATTTGGAGTTCCTGGTGTATAGTGATTGCGAAATTGATGCTTTGCAACATTAAACATCATCCTGTATGCTAACTGGCTGATATTAGCCTATTGCTGGATCAATAAATTTCTGTATCTTTAACTTATTTTCTAAGCTTCATCCAATTTTAGTGAAAAAAAAATAGAGAAGGAAGGTTTTTTAAATACACTTTCAGTCAGTTTTTATCAGTGGTACTGAAAGTTCTTGGTGGTTTTAACAATGCCAGAATGTATCGTCCTAAAACTACAACATATGCCAGTTTCAGTCAACATATTGGCATGTGTGAGATATTCTTTCCCCTCTGCAGTCCAGTGGAAGAAAATACAGAAATTAGATGTTTCAACTGTAGACTGTGTGTGCGTCTTCACTGAGTCGATCCCCCAGTTCTCCTCTCCTGTCTTCCTCCCTAACCCTCCTTGTGATCCGAGAGGAAAGCTTTCATTATTTGCTGAGATTGGGATGTCAATCCCCGCGCCCCTGACCCAAGTTTGTAGTTCTCCGCAGTCATATTGGGGAAATGATTAGTGGGGTTATCTCCCCTCCACTCCACGAGGCTTTCATTCCTCCTCACGGCCCTCTGTACCTCCAGGCAAGGAGCGGATCTCTAACTGGGAGGCTGCTGCTCTCCTTTTACTCTTTCTCACTCCCTCTTTACACTTACTGATACTTCATCATGTTCTTCATCTTTTTAAGCGTCTCTGTTCATTGCTGTGTCAGATTATTTTAAAGATAACCTCTCCTTTCTTTTCAGCTATTGGGCCAAAGGAAATTTTAGTGGAGTGAATGAAGTCGTGGGTGACTCTGCATGGAAGCTCAGGCTAAAGTGTGCCTCGTTTTGCTTGCTTTTTATACTGAAGCAACACACATAAAAGATCCCTGCATCAAGCTTTGGTTCATTTATATTTTTGCTGTGAAGACTAAAGCATTATGAGTCTTTTATATTTTTATATAATAGACTAGTTTGCCATGTTTTTGGAGAGATACAAATATATATTTTTAGATTTCTAATTTCTCTTTTATGTTCCAAAGAACAGGTTTAAAACACCACCCTTTGTGGAAAAACTGGCAGAAAAATCTTTAACATTCTTTGTTTTTAACAACCAAAGTCAAACACTGTGTTTGGATTATTACACACATGAGGATCTGTGTGTAATAAAGCGATTTTGCTTTGTTTTGAAACACTTGTGTGCTATGATGGCTTCAAACGTTATTCCAAAATGACCCAAATGCACATAGCATGTGGGATGGAGACTTTAGGGATGTGGGGATAAATTGATATAATTTCTTATCTGACTGAGCGCAGATATAATGGCCCAAATGAAAGCACATTTCGCTTGTGCGCACGAAACTGTAAAATTAGAGCTTTTCTTTTATGACTATTGTTCGAGGGGGGGAAACACGGCAAATTAGGCCATGCGTTTCTTGAACATTTTAATTGATCTATTTTTCATCTTCCCTCGCGGATTTTTTTTTCTTTTTTAAAAAAACAAAACGCTGGCAGTGCATCGCAACAGTCTTACTGCAAGCTGCACATGTGCCTCATTGGTCCACTGAAAGAAATAAAAGGAAATATAAAAGCTTTCACATTACGAGCATAATGCAAATTACGCTTTGATTGTCTCTTAATTTCATCAAAAGGTTGATGGTTTCTTTTCTTTACTTTTTTTTCTTTTGAATTAATATTATTAGTGGGGTCCGTGGGATTAGGCAGAGTCACTGATCTTTTGGGTTTAAGCCTTTTTTTTTTTTTTTTTTTTTTTTTTTTTTAATGTCAGTCGGGAGCTCAACGAGACTCCATCCGCACTTCATTAACCCTGAGCCCGGGACAATCCACGGTAAGAGCCGGGGGATTTACCACCAGCCTTTCACATGCAAAGAATAGAACAAAAAATCTCCGAGTCATCCAACAGGACACACGGGGGCTTTTGCTTATATAATCAGCTGTGCACTTTGCAAGTATACCCCCCCACCACCACCTTTTTTTCCCTCCCCCCCAAAAATGTCTCGTTGTTAACTGAATCGGTCACGGATCCTTGTGATGGGACTATAATGATCTTTTGGCAAGTTGGGAGGTGATTTTTTTCTCCTTCTCTTCACTTTCCTAGTCGTCAAAACCCGCCGGGCCGGCTAACTGTATTTTTAATGCAATTTTACGCATCATGAAAGCGCACGTTATCGGGCCGTCAGTCTGATATTTCACAGCATGGTCAGCCACTAAGTGGAGCCCCCAGATAACAGGTGCCTTGCGTGGAGGACAGCAGGGGGAGCTGGCTATCAAACCCATTATCGACTTTCAATTAAAACCTATTAAAGTCTTTTGTCTAATCGTTAACATCCTACATGCCAAGTCGTGTCCGTCAGCCTGAACTCCTTTAACCCCCAAAGCGCCATGGCCGAATAACTTGGGTCCACACAGACTTGGAGGATGAGAGTGGGGTTGGTGCATGGGTGGCTGATTGAAATTTGTAAGGATGAAGGGAGGGGTTGTGGTGGTAGTTGTGGTGGAGCCGCTGACCAGCTGTCCCCACGCTGATCCCCGGTCTGCAGTCAGCTCCAGCCCGGTCACCAGCTGTTGGAGCCGTTTGGCAGAGGAGCGCGCATCCAGCACCCTCAAGGAAAAAAGAAGGATGGAAACAATCAATTTCCAAATGGGGATCATTTAAGGCACTTAAACAATTGCGCACATGACATTAATATTTCATCTCCTGCATTGTTTATGGAAAACGAATTGGAGTCGCTGCTGTTAATTTAGAAAAGTGGGAATGAGAGAGAGAAAGCGAGAGGGAGGAAGGGAGGGAGGATGGCAGGAGACAGGGGCTCCATTTTGGACAGAATACCCTTCTGCTTTGTTGGCCCTCCTTTAAAGACATTAGCTGGAATTGATCTTTGATTGCACTTTTGAATGTGTGTGTGTGTGTGTGTATGTGTGTGCACTGTCCGCGTGCGCTTTTGTTCCTTTTGTTTAATTATCTGTAAAGCCCTTTGCTGTCAAAAAAGGAAACGAAACACCCGATGAGCGCAACTAATAATAATATTAAGTGGAAAAAACCGCACTAACATTTCCAGAGACGTCTGCTTTTTTTTTTTTAAAGATTAGAAAAAGTGACAACTGTCCACCTTTCCATTAATTAAAATCAACACCACCAAACCAAACAGAGGAGGGATAGACAGTTTTTTCCTATAACTTCTTCATGTAAAGTGATTTAAAGCAGCAGGATGCATCTCCCCAACTTTTGCTCAATAACACTGACATTCCTTAAAATGTCTTTTTAATAAATCCCACTGACGTTTCGCTAAACATCAAACAGGACTCTGCTCATACCTTCATACTGCTCATACAAAATTCTTCTTCTTCTATGATTATTTTAATTTGCTAATATCCAGATTTCTATTTTCGTTTTTTTAAAAATGCCAAATTAAAAAAAAATAGTCAAAATAATTTTTTTGCTGTTTAAATAAGCTGTATTTGTTTAAAGATACTTTTTGCTATGTAAGCGGGTAATACGTTTTTTTTTAAAAAACAAACAAACAAAAAAACGGCGCATGTGTACACAGCGCAATCCGAAATAAAGAGTACCCCCCCCCCCCCCCCCCCAAAAAAAAGAAGCTAATTCAGCACAACACGATCCCCCAAAAAATCAGAGCTTCATGGCTGCATCAGACTGCACCAAGTGTTGCTGCTGTTTTTGTCCACCTCGTGTAGCTTCTTCTGCGTGATGCCCCGCGTCCACGTGTTGATTCCACCTGAAAAGCCCTCCCGTCACACACTCAAGCAGCCACTTGATTAAATGAAAGACTTTTATTTCCACATTTATAAAAGTAATTCTCTTTTACATCAAATCCCCCCTTTTTTTCTGTCCAACTTTTGCTGTGAATTTCACCAGAAAAAAGAAAAAGAAGAAAAAAAGAACTTCACGAAATTGGGGAGATAATTTGGGGGAAAGCTAGAGGAACGAAATTTTTATTATTATTATTATTAATAATAATAATAATAATAATAATAATAATAATAATAATAATAATAATAATAATAATTAAAAAATATATAATTAAAAACGATCCAGGAGATATACGAGAACCACTCCACAAGTTTGATATCTGCAATATACATTTTTTTCACCAAAGGAGAGTATTAACAATTAAGGGTTATCACGGGTTTCATATGAAGTAACATAAGTAATCCACAATGTTCAAATACATCTATAGCAAATCAACAGGCGGTTACACCTGTATGCGGACCCGAGTCCAATCATTTATCGAAAAAAATACAAAATGAATAATCACTGAGGTGATTGCCTTCCCCTCTGCGGGGATCAAACAGCTTTTAAATAAATTACTTGACAACTTTACTCAGCTAAAAACTTCAACTAAGAACAAGAAAAAGACTTTTATAGATTTCTTTCTTTTCTTTCCATATCTCTCCTGTATATGTGCCTACACGTGGGTCCGGGCAGGTAGTCCATCCTTTCTCAGACAATATGTGTTTTTGTTTTTTTTTGTGTGTTTTTTTTTCTGTATAATTTCTGATGGCTAATCTAGCCGATTATGTTATACTGGATCACCGTGGTCTGAAAGAGACGCAGTAACAGATCAAACAAACGGGAAAAGTTTTCTTTTAAAATCAGTCTTTTTAGGTTAAAATGCAAAATATTCTTATTTACAGGTTCATGACGGCTTCACGTGTAAAGAAAAATCAATGACAACCTAGAAAATCAACGAAAATAGAAAGAAAATCCCTTCATTGTTCCGTTAGCTCTTCAAATAAGCTATTATTCAGATTACAGGGGTGGTTGTTCGTTTCCACCTTTTTAATAATAATAATAATAATAATAATAATAATAATAATAATAATAATAATAATAAAGGTCTAATTAGCATTGGAATGAAGGTCAAAGTGCCACCGACAAATGCAGTGTATCTGTTTTTTGAGAAAAACACTGAATACTGTAATTGGGTTCAAATAAATACATAACTTAGATGCTTTGATTCATATTGAAAAATAAATAAGTTATAAATAAAGTTCCTGCCCCCAAAGACACAAAGAACAAGAAAAAAAACTTCCATACAGGCAGCGGGGGTCTCAGTCACAAAGGTCCGTCCGTCTGGGTTCATCGTGGATCAGTTTTCACCATTTAAAGGCCGAACAGTTTGTTTTAGTCTTAGTTTTCTTCGGGGTTTGTTTTTTTAAAACTCTTTCTGTCTTTGTTTCGTTTATTCTAACGAGTCCCAAGCTGCCAGGATCGGCGAAGGAAAAACCAAAAAAAAAATAATAATAATAAAAATAAGGAAAAATAATATCTGCAGGGGCCCGCTCACCGCTGCTGAGCTGGCCGGGGAAGCACGCCGCTCATAGGAGGCAGGGGAGGCGGAGGAGGTGGCGGCTCGCTGGCCCCCTGCAGGCCGTGGAGCAGGATCCGAGGAACCAGGGGTCTCTGCAGGGCCGGCGGGGGCGCCGATGGGCCTCTGTACAGATAGAGGGCAGCTCCGGGGTCCAGGTTGGACACCAGGCTCTGCGGGTAGAAGTACGGGGACGGGAACATCCTCTGCAGGGCGGAGTAGTTTCCAGCTTCGGCCAGAAGCTCGAGTCCTACCGCCGTCTGCCTCTTCCACTTTGTCCTGGAAGAGATAAAAGATGTTTTTAGGTTTTAGCTTCTTCTTTTTTAAGTGTGGAGCATATGTATATCTGAATACGTGTCTCGTGTTTGACACACCAAAATATCTCCCATCTGTTTACCTGGAATCCAATTAACATTCAAGTGAGGTTTTTTTTCTTTCTAAAATCACTAAAATCTCCAACCTGCCACATGTATTCACACCCAGCGATGTCTGTTAGGTTGCCAGTGTGCACTCCATGCAGGTGAATAATTCATACTAAAGATAATTGAGTAGATATAGTAGTTTGTTTGAATTATTAATATGCACACATGCAATGATACATTATTCATAGTCCAAAGTGTTGTTTTTATATTTATTTATGTCATTTAGCTGCCTCAGAGACAGACTGCAGATAAATAAAGTTATCTGAACCCAAAAGTATTTTTATTTATTTTACATTTGTTTCCTGTGCAGCTTTGCTAATGTATTTGAAAAGCTGATATAGAAAATATATATTTTTGAGGTCAAGTGACACGTCTCCATTATGTGATGCCCTTTTAATTGTTTCTTAAGAGTATATAAAATACAAATATCCAGCACTAATCCACAGAAGTGCTGCCAGTCAGTAAGTGCTCCCGTAGATGTATACAAGTTAGAGCTGAAATTTTTATCTAATAAGAAGAAGAACAACAACAAAAAAAATAATAATAATAATAAAGCAATTTGTCCCTCTACTTCAAACGTGGATGCTGTTTTTATGATTTGGGATCAGATGTCAGATATATTTAGTTATTCTAACATTTTATGGACCACACAATAAATCAATTAATAGAAAACGGCAGGCTGATCACTAATCGAAGTTAATGGTTCGTTGTCATCCCGCATTCACTCAGATATGAGGTGAAATCTTGCCACCTTCAGTTGGAAAACATGGCGTCCCGGGTCATGAGTCGGCCGTGAGAAACGAGATTAACCCCCACCCCCCTCCCTTTTAGAAAACAGCAGCGTCTTTACCTCCGGTTCTGGTACCAGGTCTTGACCTGCGTGTCGGTGAGGTTGAGGGAGGCCGCCAGCTCCATGCGGTCCTGGACGCTCAGGTACTTCTGCCGCTCGAAACTGCGCTCCAGTTGGGCCAGCTGGTGGTCTGTGAAGGCTGTCCGGGCCTTCCTGGGCTTCTTCAGCCGGACCTGAGGGCTGTCTCTGCTGCTTGAGATCTCTCTGTCTCCCTCCTCTTTCACTGGTTGACAGAAACAGAGTGAAACCAGAGTTAAGGCCTCTCCCACGGCACACAGTAGAATTTTTTTGCGTGCAGCCTCCACAAGAAGAGGGGGCTAATAAATCTGTGCACGACTGTCCTACAGGGCAAACAACTATCAGTAAACACAAACAGAATAAATGGTTTGCCCTGTTACGTTGCGCTTACCTAATGTAGGATTTGAAGACGAAAACCACAAAAATACAGAAAAATTAATTTGACTTTAAGGATTTGTCAACATTTTTCTGTTTTTTGTGTGTAAAAGAAGCAAAAACTTATTTTGGAAAACTTTGATTGGAAATAAAATACATATCTATATCTATACAGATATATACATATATACATATATGTTTGTGTGTGTGTGTGTGTGTGTGTGTGTGTGTGTGTGTGTGTGTGTGTGTGTGTGTGTGTGTGTATTAAGCCGAACTTTTGACCAGAAGGCCTTGTTTTGTTTTTAAAGTTTCATTTTTAAATGAACACAACACAAAATCACTTTCTGCGGGCTCCAAAGTGCACCGTTTAATCTGCAGATATAAAAAAAATCAATTTTAAAAACATTTCTAATGTGAAAATATTTTATAATTTATTTTTTAACCAGCGATGAGTTGTATCTACGTTTTAGAAGAGCTGTCATTTTCGAGTGAAATCGCGCCACTGGAAACTGCGCCTATAGGCTTATGGAGCTGTTTGATTTGGCCTTAAATTGTTATGAAAAGCTATTCCAATATTCACCCTTCCAATTTGATATTTTCCTGTTAGCAGATCCACAGCCTTTGTTCTTTGTACACGTGGTGTCGTGTCAGGACGAGCATTGATATGTAGTCCTTATAGTTAATTCTCTGATAGTTAAAAAAAATATAAAATAAAATAGAAGAAGAAGAGAAAGAAGAAGAAAACAATAGAAGCGAGTAAGGCGAGAGATCTTGGTACTTGAATAGTTGAGTCGTCTCAAGAAGCACAATAATCCGCCTAATTGAGCCACAAGGGAAAGGACGAGCCTTTCAACCGCGACCGGAGAAACTTCACAGCACCGTGGACATGAGTGGAAATCAAGAGCTGGGCGGCCGGGCGCGGTTACAAATCTGATTAGCGCCGGGGACAAATTGCATCAAATCCCTGATATATTACAGAAGGCGGATTCGTGGAAATCAAAGTTACCGTGGCGGGAGCCGCGCGTGGGACCCGCGGCTTCTTCAATCAATCAGCGCGTCGCATCCACTCTGTGATGCACGTGAGCGCACGGGCGGAAAATGTTGAAGAAATCAGTGACTTTACGTTTAAATGAATAGCTTGCGAGAAAACATAATAATAATAATAATAATAATAATAATAATAATAATAATAATAATAATAATAATAATAATAGTTTGTAGGTGTATTAAGTGTGATTTTGTTTGTATTTCCTGTTGTAGCCCACAGCGGTGGAGTTCTTTCCAGGCACTGCTTCATTAAACTGTCAGTGGAGGTGGCACGTCTGTTATGGCTGACATGATTGGAAACAGAGAGGCCCTTGATGGCATTTATCTGGAGGCGACCCTGTCATCTCTACCATTCGTGCCTCACTGACATCAACAGATGCTTTACGGATATTCTGCTTAACGCAGAGCTTGAAGCGGACCCCGCGTGTTTGCGTGTACAGGCAGGCAGCCGTTTTTGTTTTGTCTTGTTTTTTATTTATAATAACTTGCTAAAAGGCTCTGGTCTGTCACCATCCAGAGGTAACCAATCGCGACTCATTTCCACGTCGATATTTTGCTTATCGTTGGTCATCGTTCCGGTGACCTGCTACTAATCACATAAGAGCAGTATGTTTGTATGATCACCTGTGTCTGCATATTTTATTAGAAAATAGATGCCTCGATTTTTGTTTTTATAGTAAAAAGATTGATTATCATGAAATAATTTAAGACGTTAAAAACGGAACTTTTATTTTATTTTTAATCACCAGTCAACACCCCAAAATATCCAAATTAGCCTTTATTTTGAAAAGCTGATCTGTTGTTGTTCCAACTTTATGCTCTATATTCTTCCACATTACACTAGCTTACACATTTTGTGCCAGACCTTTACATGACCCTTTTACTTTATTTATGACTATCGTATGCAAAATAAAAAGCGAAGAACAATAAATCAAACATAAACATCAATCAAGATAAATAACTGAATAAAGAAATAAGTAAAGGTTTTAAAGTGTTAAAATATAGATTTGAAAAACTCATTCAGTGGAATTTTTAACTACCAAAAGTTTGTTGTTGTTTTTTTTTTTATGTTGTCTTGTTTGTGTGTCTGTTTGTGTGTCTGTCTGTTTGTTTGTTTGTTTGTTTGTTTTGAGCCAAATATGTATTATGACGTACAGCAGGCTTGCCTCCATTCTCCTCTGTAGAGTAGGCAGTCAGTGTGGCACCCTTACCTTTATATTCACTGTCTGACGATGAGTTGCTGTGGATTTTCTCCATAAAGTCGTCCGCGATCTTCGAGGCCAGCCTCCCCGCCTCCTGAGTCGGCTGTCCATTGCTGGAGTAAGGAGCGCAGGCAGCCAGAGGCTTACAGTCCGCGAGAATATCTCTGATGAGAAACGACGAGGTCACGGTCCTCTGCTGCGACCCAGCAGATATCTGCGCGTGTTGCAGGTGCGGTGGTAGGCCGACGCCGTGACCTTGCCTCTGGGCTACCTCATCCACGCACTCCCTCCTCGGCGACGGAGGCGACGAACAGCCGCTCTCCACGTCTGATCTGGGGCTGAACTCCAGAGGGGAGCGGCACTCTCCCACCAGACTGTCCCCTTTGGACACCGGACTCCCAGGCCTGTGGGACAGCAGAGAGTCGATGCCAAAACTGGACCCATTGGCGGACGCCTCCATTGTCTTGATGAGACCTCCTCAAACTGACATTTGGTATTCAGGACAAGTTTTTATTTTAGGGCAGAAGGGGTTGTTTTAGTCTCAGCTGATCCAGAATAGAAGTGACCCCTTTCCGGCATCAACACAAATATTTTTGGATATGCTACAAATGAAGATAATTCACCCGCTACTTCCAGTCCCCCCGCCCCCAGCCGGCTTGTCGTTATTTTTAGGCCAGATATTTCCACGCTAAGATGAGTTACACGAATGGTCCATGATTCCAATGTTCGTCTTTCGGAAAAGTCTAAAAAAATAAAAGAGAAAGAGAGCGCGTGAGAGTCGAAGGAGTCTCTCTGAAATCAACCGTAGGAGTCACAATCGATTCGTTTGGCTTCCTTCGGGATCAACTCCTTCTGTTTTGAGTTCAGAAGCCTCTCCGGGTAGATGAAGCGATCATTGCTGACATCTCACCTGCAGTACCCGAAAATACCCAGAAATACGGAGGATTTGTGGAGCAGCAGCCGCAGCTCAACGGCGTCTTCGGGAAAAAGCTGTTCAGCACCATGGACAGGGACAGCGTCAACCCCGAGATGGGACCGGGGGACAGTTTTCAGGGCAGCTGGTCATGAGGCTTTGCGGAAGACAGAGGCAAACTGCTCGCATTCCTTCAAGGGGGTCGGGCAAACCTTTAATAAATAAACAAATCTTTTAAAAAAGAAACCCAGTAGAGTGTGAGAGAGAAGCGTCCGAGAGCTGCTGCAGGAAAAGAGAGCAGCAAAAGAGGAAGAAGCGGAGGACGCAGGACGATGAGATGCGCAACGCAAAAGCAAAAATAAAAAAAAGCTACGATAAACTGGGTTAAACAGTCACATCTGGCAAGTAAATTGACGAGATGTGGTTGGGGTGGGAGGGAATCCCAAAAAATTGAACTTGAGGAAAAGTCAGGAGCTAGGTTTTAAGAGCGCCTCGTCCACGTGAGTCCCCTGTGACAAGCCTTCATTGGTTGAGGGGAGCTGGAAGTGGACCTCCCCACACGCCCACTCTCTCTCGCTCCCCCCCCCCCCCCCCTCTCTCTCTCTCTGCCTCCCACCCTGACTCCCCCATCCTGGCTCATCCTCACTTTGATAAAAGAGACACTGAATTCATCAGGAGACTCAGATCCAACTGTTTACAGGCAATTTTCACACTGTTTGCTTTCATTACATCATTGATGAGGCTTATAATGGGGTTATTATGTGGGGCGGCTCGCTGTTTTTCTTCTCGACTCCTTTTCTTTGACTGGATTTGTTTCCCACCTCCACAGATTCCATTTATACAGTTTTCTTCCCTTCAACGATTTAGTTTTTTTTTACTCTCACTAATTTTACTTTTAGTTAGTTTTTTTTATTTGTAGGATTTTCAGGTTTAACCTCGATTACAACGATTGGTGGGTTTTGACATTGCACTATTAGTCTAGAGCAATGCCAACATTATTATTATTATTATTATTATTATTGTTATTATTATTATTATTAAGTTATTATTATAGTTATTAAAATTATTGTTTGCATTTTTATAAACACAGCCCTATTTATTTATTTATTCAATTCAATTCAAATCAATTGAAGTGGGCCTTTTTGTGTTTTTAAAATCTTATTTTATTTTATTTTTTTCATTTACCTTAAGTTGCAACTTTACAATCATCATATATATATATATATATATATATATATATATATATATATATATATATATATATATATATAAACATACTAAAAGTTGCTTTTCTTTTCTTGGTCTCGCGGGTGAACAGTCATCATTTAGAGCATAATAATGATCTCATTGTCGCTGGTAATTATGCACAATATTCCGAGCAGCGTGACGCCAAAACTTCAAGTCGCCTCAAGTGCCATTGTGCGCACTTTTCACCTTAACACGCGTGAAATGCCATTGTGTGCGCGCCTTGAGCTCCATCCTGCACAACAGTTTGCCCCGTGCGACGGCCTCGACAGCCCCTAATAATCTAACTAACCCCCCTCCCATCATCACCGACACCCCACACCCCCCCTCCCCCCTCATCTTCCACCCCATGTGACCACCAGATTGGAGGCGCGCGTCGGTCTCAGACACCGGCAGGTTAGTGAATCCGCTCCCCGCTCCCATGGGGTCCCATCACGGCTGCAAGCTGTCACATATGAGGCGGGGACAACACAGATATAAGGCAACACACCCACCCTGACTTAGCTGTTTCTTTCTCCTCTGCTTGTGCATGAAAGGAGCAGTGGTTTGGTGCTTTCTCGATTTTTTTTTTAACTTCCCCTCTTTATTCTTACCGTGCCATGCATCCACAGGCTCCAGCGATGTTGTTGTGAATTAATCATAAGGTGATTAAACCGACTTCTTCCTGCTTGGGATCATCATGTGGCCTTTAAAACTTAAAGAAGCTTTAATTATTCCTGTTTGTTTCTTTAAAAAACCCCAAAGTCCTCTTATGTTTAATTTAATTTGAGTTGCTCATTATTGTGTTTTTATTTTTTGACCCATAATGTCGGGAAAAACACAATAATTACATTTAAAATTAATATTTAGAAATGGAACCAAAGCTCCTTTAAAAAAAACAACAATAAATTTGTAGGTAATCAATGAATCAACAATTTAATTAATTAGTTAAAATAATAATGATAATAATAAAAACTGGGGGTAAAAAAATCAGTCCATATGTGTAAAAAATAATATGTATGTATATGTATGTATATATGTATGTATGAGTATATATATATATATATATATATATATATATATATATATATATATATATATATATATATATATAACCCGTTTGTAATTCTTAATTGTTTTAAATGTGACTTTAAAAATAATCATTAAAAAAATTACAAGTTTGCCAAAATTTTATGTTTGAGTGTCTTAATTCATTTAGATCAGTATAAAACTGGAAAAACACTGGAAACAGAAGATATTTTATGTCTCTTTTTTCCCCTCATTAAATCATTTTTGGATCAAACAAACCACTAATATCGACTACATGAGCATCTTGGTTTTAAAATTAAATGTGTTTTTGAGTTTAAATTTAACATTTTAGGCTGTTGGTTAAGTTTCTAAATCCTGGAGTATGTGTTTTTTGGCAGAAGACAGTGGAGATAGACTGTAACTGTAAGTGTGTGTGTGCTTGTGTGTGTAGTGTAGTGAAATGATTTGGCTCATGCTTCTGCTGGTTTTGAGCAAGTGTCCCTGTGGTCAAGTAGAGGTTTTTTTTTCCCTTCAGGAAGTGGTCAGAACTTGAGGGCCAGTGCAACTGTTAACCTGGTGTTGATACACAAACACACACACACACACACACTTTCCCTTTTTCACGATCTTTTTCTGACACACGCGCGCGCATACACGCACACACACACACACACACACGCACACACGCACACACACATACACTGACTTTGTAGGAGGATGTTATTGATCCATGTTAAAGGAAGGAAACGGGGATGTTTTCAGGAAATGGACACTGAATGGTCAGTTGCTGCCTGTCTCCGCAGCACTCACCTGGTTTAATAATACTTTATAATTGACCCACATTAAACAGCCTTCCACTTAGAAAACAAAATTGGCACCCTTGGGCTATTTTTTGAAGTGTAGACTGTTTTTTCTCTGGCTGGAATGACAGCTGTACAGTTCAATTTAATTCAGATTATTCAAGGCCAGGATGTAAATATTTTATGCTGATCAGTCTTTTGTGCAGAAGCTTCAGTGGGTTTACATAGAGCCTGAGACATGATAAACTGACACCAAGTGCAGTTTCATCATAATAGTCCATACTGACTTGTCAGTGTTAATAATCTATCTGCAGATATGTGCTTTATTTTAACCCCCCACCCCCATTGTGCATTACTGGATTCCTGTCCATAAGCTTTACTACTAATAATGCCTGCTGGGCCTTCTCAGCTTTCCATGCTTTTGCAAGGAGGAGGAAAAAGAGGAAACATTGTGCTACATTTTATTTACTCGCTCAATTGAGCAGACGTGTTAAATATGTATCTAGATATGTTTTGTAAAAACGTGTGTCGCCTTTGAATAAACTTTGGCATCTCTATCGTTTCGGAACATCGAGTAAAGCGCGTCTTTCGAGGAGGATGTATGTAAAAAGATGACTCCTTTAAACAAACAAACAGTGTTTAAAAAAAGAGGGGAGGAGGGAAAAAAGGAAACAAAAAAAAGCTTGCTCCGGTGCTGGTGCTGCACCTCGGACCAGTCAGGGATGCAAATGATGCACCTTAACGGCATCAGGTACTGGAGTTGACAGAAAATAATGAGAACCCGCTGAATCTTTTATAAGGTTAACACTCACATTTCCCAGTCAGCTGTCACACAAGAAAGAATTTAGCACATGCATGCGGGCAAAATAAACCTTCATCGTCTCATTAATGCTGACAGGGCCCTGGACCGGCAGCTCCCAGCGCCTGCACCGCCACCACCTTCGTTTTGTGTCTGTAATTTGCAGCGGAGACAGACCCCCTTCTCCTGGAGAGAAAGAGAAAGGTAGGAGGAGGGAGATATTACGAAGGAGAGTGAGAGGGAAAGAGGGGAATGGTAGGGGATCGAGTGCAGAAGAAAAGAGGGAGGGAAGGTGGGCCGGGGGGGGGGGGGGGGGGGGGTGAGAGGAAAGATGGCTAGCGCGCCAGGAGTCTGATTCTCCCCTAATTGGAAGCATTGGGCATTGTCAACGGAGGATTTTCAGCTGCTCACTGACAGGTAGAGCCGTCAGAATGATAGCCCACTTGTCAGCGCAAAAGACCAATAAAAACAAACCACTTTTGATTTAATTGGAGGCCTAACCATGGTGTGTGTGTGTGTGTGTGTGTGTGTGTGTGTGTGTGTGTGTGTGTGTGTGTGTGTGGTATAGTGCATGTGTGCATGTGTTGCCTGCAGGGCTGGGGCCATGGGGAGGTGGGTGGAGTTGAAAGGATGAGTGGGGGCATTTGTGTGTGAAGGAAATCATCACTCTAGCCATCAATGTGCTGCTCGCCCTTCCTCCATCTTTGCCACCTCTCCTCGTCCTCCCTCTCATCCTGACTCACTCTCTGGGGGCGAGTGGTCACCGGGTGCCTGTGGTGAGAGGGTATCAGAAGAGGAAGGGTTTTGATTCTGTCCCAGGAGGGCTTCCTGAGCAGCAAAATCAGAGCCACAAAAAAAAAAAAACAGTTTCTCCTCCTCCTTCATCCTTCTCAGTTTCTCTTCATCTTCTTCGTCCATCAATAGACTTGAGTTCAATACAGGATGAGCAGTGTTTGACATTTCTTCTGCTATACTCTGTCGAATGAGACTCACACAACTAGAGGAAACCATCATAAACTTTCCTTCTCCCGTGAAAGCAAATGTCACAGACATCCGTGACAGCTTAATGTCCACGATGCTGACGTGGCATGTTCAGCAAACACCAGGTCACGCGTCTACTTGTTTGCACAATTTTAGCCATTTTTCTTTTTTTCTTCAAGCAAAGTAATGACCTTAATTTGTTGGTAATCATCAAATTTTGCTAATCAAAGTGGCTAAGTGAAGCACTCCTTTCTTGGCAGTTTTGAGTGGAGAAGTTTGTTTAGCAGAGAAATGTGGTAAAAAAAAAAGGAGATGTTGTCTTCGTGGTATGTTTAAGTTAAAGTACATCCAAATGTGATTACATGACCATTTAATACAATTTCAGTATGTTGTGTTTCTCATTAGCATCACACCATTGCACTATTGATCGTTATAATAATTAGGATGCCTCATTTGGATCTATTAGCTTTCATCATTGCATGTTCATGCATCTGACTATGCAGCTTACCCTCCCGTCCTGCTCCGTAGGCTCGGTGTGCATGCCTCTTGCAGCCAGTGTTTTATTATTCCTGACAGAGTTCAATGAACACATCTGGTCAGAGGATAAGAGGCGATGGAGGGATGTTGCCAAGAGGCAGAGAGGTGAGTGAGGAGCCAATGAAGAGGGGTTTGGGGAGGTGGAGGACGAGGGCCTACGACCATTCATCATAGCTGTCCCTCATGAGCAATGCCAGCTCTTTCAGGCAAGGGCCAACTTTCCCCAGCCTTTGACCCAGAGAGAGGACCTAAACCATGACGCATAAGTTTAAGGAGCTCTGTCCTTTAGTGCTTTTGTTGATATTTTGTTTTAATCACCACTTTAGTTGGTTGTTAATCCTCCCAGGTGTTTGTGTTT
Source organism: Astatotilapia calliptera (assembly GCF_964374335.1). NCBI lineage: Eukaryota > Metazoa > Chordata > Actinopteri > Cichliformes > Cichlidae > Astatotilapia > Astatotilapia calliptera. Next base: position 34,150,277 of record NC_137428.1, on the reverse strand, counting down.
GATAGCGATGAGTCATAAATAACAGGGCAGACAGATTTCTAAGCGTCAACAACAGCAAAAGCAGAATTATGAGGATGTTGTTACAGAACCATAAAATGTTACTGGGAGGAGGAGATGCAGGCAGATGGTTGGGTCATCAAAGTGTATCTGAACACACTTTGTTTCACGTTATCTTTTAACAGTAAGTTTCAGATTCTCTAAATTTCTTTCAACCACAATCCTGCATTCTTGTAAGTGATAACTGTAACTCATAAAAAAAGATTTTCCACTAAGCCAGACTAGGTATTTTTTGTGCAAAAGCAGTAATCTGATTACTTCTTTTCAATAATTTGTGGCGTAAATGATGAGAATGTGTAGAAGGAGTTGGCTTTTTGATGATACACAACATGACAGTAGCAAACCAAATACAGTGCAGGCAATGACTTTGTATTAAGCAATCTTATTGGATGTAAAATCTTGTCAAAACAAATCTTTTTAGACCAAAATGTCCAATATGCCAGAGAAAAAGAAACAAAGATAATCAACTTAATGAGCATGGGCTGAAAAATACACCCAACACTGATGTGTCAAAAACTGTAGTTCCTCAAGTGGCTGGCTCCAATAGCATGTTAAAATGCCTAACTTTATGTTTATTAAGATTTTTGATATAAGGGAGAAAAAACAATCAGACAACACAACAGCAAGGGCAAAAACACACAAATAAGGTAAAAGGTTACACAGCAGCAACAAAAACACTACTTCAACACTGGCAATAAACAGAAGTAAAACACTAGGGTGGTAGACTGAGTTATTTGTGATTGATCAAAGAGAACTTTGTTTTAATACATGATCTAAAAAAGGTTGCCACACATTACTAACTTACTAAGTTTGTCCTCTAATGTACACCTAATCCTCTCCATGTGCAGTAGAGGAGTCAGTTCTGTTTGCCACATTTTGAATTGAGGTACAGTGTCAGATTTCCAGAGAGTCAAGATCATTTTCTTAGCAATACCATTCCGAACAAAACTGTAGTTTGTGCAGCAGGGCTGAGGTGTAAAAGGGAAGAGGAAGATCCAAACAATGCAGTTATTGGGTCCGGCTCTAATGTGCAATTGTACATATCAGAAAAATATTTAAAGATGTCCAGCTAATAGTTGTACAATTTGGGGCATGTCCAAAATAAGAAGAAAAGGCCTAACTTTATAGCAGAAATAAGCATGTTTACAGCCTGATATTTTTTTTTAAAAGTCTTAATATTCTTACAAATTCTGAAGCTATATTAAGGCTTATTGTTATGCAATACTCAGGAGTTAGTGAGGGTGAAAATGTTGTGCGAATTCCAGGCACCAAACTGGAATTTTCAACTTTGTGTTGTTAGTAAACTGCAAAAAAAATTAAAATAAACCTTTCTAAGAAATCTGTGCTCCAATTTTAGTCATTAGAGTCTCTCTTGCGCTCTCTCTTTTAAAAATAAAATAAAATTCTATGTTACTTACCCAGACCATCTGCCCCTTGCTAACCAAGCTTGCTAACATCTGCGTTAGCACTACACCTACTTGCTTAAAATGGTCATTTCTTGTAATTCACTTCATGGTGCTCATTTATACACAAACTTTGGATCTAATGTTATCTCTATTTCATGTTGTTCCTTATTAGCCGACATGCAGCCAGTTCTGCTTACATTTGATTTGTAAGCCTCCGTAGCTGTTTTTAAACAGCAAATACCGTCTAAGTGTAGACACAGCCGGTCTACACTTTTTGTTCCTGTGCTTGGCAGAAAAAAATGCAATCAAGTCACTCAAAGTAGAGATTAGTAACAAATCTAATGTATTATTTAATGTACATCCTAAAACAATTAATTGAAAATAGGTTTTCACTAAGCAATGACAAATATTATTTAAACACCTTTCTTTTCTATTTTGACAGAATCACCTGTAACACTTCCCAAACTAGTGCAATAATAATTATCCCCCCTATTTTTTGCCCATTAAGTGCAAAGCTCAAGAAGTTCCATACAAAGTTTTAAAAATGCTCATGTAAATTTGCCGGAGCCTGAGGCGATGTCTTCAAATAGCTTGTTTTGTTCAAAAAGTGCACATTTACATTGATCTAACGCAGAGAAAAGCAGGAAAGTTTCACTTCTGTGCAAGTGGAACCAGGGATTAGTGCATTCCAGCAGCCAAACATGTGCCAGTAGTAGTCAGAGAGGCTGGTTTTCCACATGTATTTGTGTCATAGTTCAATGTTAATCTGTCGTGTAGTCTCCTTCTGAGTGATGGTATATTGGTGGGTTCACATTGAGCAGGGGGTCTCCTGCAGCTGCCACAGGGAGACACACACAAGCTGGTGGAGAGCCGGTGGAGACATTCGGCTCCAGCTACTGCACCTTCAGGAGAGGCAGAAGGTCCAGGTTCACACCCCTACCCCCTGTCCCGCCAGGGAACACACAGGCGGGTCGGGCCCTTGGCCTTTTCCCTCCGTGTGGGGAAATGGGGGCGCTGAAGAGGCCGTGCTTCATCCATGAATCACATCATGATTGTCACTCAGGACAAGCCCCTCCACAGAGAGACACACACAAATGAGCATATGCACAAGTAATTAAAACCCAGTGCTTGACAAGATGCTGTAGAAACCTGTTAAAGTACCTGATGTGCTTCACCAGGAGATGGATTACGTTGGGTCCTGCAAACTATTTTAGTTATTTCATCATTATCTTGTAATGTCAGAGAAGTTCGAACATTCCTATTATGGCTTTCCAGAGACCTACGTAATCATTTTGTCCCAACAACGGTCCTAACCACCAAAAAGTATTCTTATTCTGTTTTATTAGATGTTGTTGTTTTTGGCCTTACATTGTTTTATATTTATTAGTAGTTTTAGGACATCTTTGGTAAGTTAATTAACATGTCTTGTAGATGGTCTGAGGAGCACTTTGATGTGGTCATATAGCTTTAAATTGGAAGACGAATTGTATACTCTAAAGAAACTGTGTTATCTTCTATTGCTCAGTCTTTAATCAACAAGCTGTTTCCAGTATGTTAAATAAACATTATTTAATACATAATGAGAAAACATATAAGTATTTTAGAAGATTTTCCAAGAGAAAAACCCTCAGAAGTACAGAAGAACTTCTCAGTTTTTCCAACTTAAAATTAGTTTTATGAAAAATGATGAAAAATTCACTTTTAACTTTGCTGGCAAATTAATTACCGTACACTTACAAAATTTGCGCGCATCTCTAACTGTGCAAATTCAACCAGATAGCTGTTCCCACTGGAATATTAACATTATGTCAATACTTCATTTTTTGAATATCACAGTTGTCATCAATGCTCTTATACCATGACAGCACATCTAATTAGCCTAGCTTACATTTTAATTCCATGACTACAAACTCAAACTCAAATACTTTTTTCATAATAACTAACCAGAAGTTACTAAAAAAATGTCAGACTCTCTTCTACTTTTGCACACACACACACACACACACACACACACACACACACACACACACACACACACACACACACACACACACACACACACACACACACAAGGTGGATCACTGTGGGGGGTCTCCAGCTCTCTGTCCTGTCCTTAAACTCCCTGCTTCCTAATTTGGCCAATATGCAGGTAATATGTGGGGTCGCAACATCTCAATTATCACACCTCCTGTCAGCGACTCCCAATTCTCCACTCGCCACTACCTTCCCCTCCAACATGCCTCCAACCCCCACCCTCACCCCTCCCGCCGTCACTTTTATTGCTTCATTAGTATGCTCCACATGCTCCGCCGCACACCCACACTCCGCGAGCCTTCAAACCCTAACAACTTTTGGCACATCAGCACGTGATGAGGGGATGATGAGGGACTCTTTCTACTAAAAGCCCACCTGCCTGGCGCAGTGGACCATTTTTTATTTTTTCTGAGCGCGCGGCCAACCTGGGGATGCAGAAAGTAAGGGAAACAGTTGTGCAAATGAGTGTGAGGCTATTTCCAGGCATCACATCTGAAAAGTCATAGCAGATGAAATGATTGGACTAGAGGTATGGGCTTTATTTTAAGTTTTTTCAGTACTTGTGGCAATATAATGACTAAGTTTTAGTGCCACAGACTGAGAACATTTTTTTAAATTTGAATATTTAATTCTGTGTCATCATATAGCATCTATTCGACCAAACAAATGAAAGTCAGTGTGGAATCAGATGGGTTTTTTTATAATCTTAGAGCTACTAATAAAATTAAAAGAACAGTGTTAAGGAAGGTGGATGATGTCTTTGCGCAGTCATCTATTGAAGACCTTTACCTGAGTAAAACAAGTAAAAGGAGTAAACAAGAATGAGACCAATCATCCAGTGTCCTCTTCCTATACTTGACAGGTTTGATGGCTGATGCTACAGACGTATTGGGAAAAAATACTGAAGTTGGATGCACCTGCCACAGTTCACACCATACATGGATCACTCATCCCTTCCCCGCTCCCATGTGCACCTGCCCTCCTGCAGGGATGCCTGATTTCTGCGTAAAATACCTGTTGGGATGCATGCAAGCATGCTATATTTCCTGTCACAAACATCCATCCCACAGCTAAGCAGGTATGTCCAAGGTGTGCTTAGAAAGCATGCGCGCACATCCAGGTCGGGCGAATGTGTGTGCGTGCGTGAGTTGGGGGCCGCTCGGTGCTGAGAATAAGACCCCAGAAAATGCTCATTAGAGTTGACCTTGGCACTTGGAGCGAGTGTTTGATGGATCGGGTACAGGGCCAAACAAGCCCCTAGGGAGCCATGATCTTATCTCTTATTGTACACACACACCTCCCCCTCTGCTGACCCTACTCCACCCCTTCCCTGCTCACTCACACTCCTCTACTCTACACGCATCACAAGCAGAATAAATCTGTGTCTGACACTACAGGAAAAAAGAGAGAGAGAAAAAGAGGGAGGAGGGGATGGGGGGGCAAGAGGCCTTGCGGGAGTAAAGGAGAGAAAGAGAGGGAAGGCAATGCTTGAAGAAAGGTGGGGGGAGGGAGGGTGACAGGAGGAAAGAAAAAACACACAGAAGGCCGAGGAAAAACCAATAGCTCACTGAGGTGTCATTACCTACATAAGTCAGGTCTGTATGTGTGCTTTTAAAAAAATGAAAAAAAAATGTCTGAAGCTCATGGCCTGTTAAAGGGAAACTGAAGAAATTGGCTGAGTGGGGGAGGAAGGAGGGAGAAAGGGGTGAGGATCAGTAGATGATGAGTCTGGGATGAAAGACGAGCCTCTCAGGTGTCTCTGTCTTCATGGTTTCTTCTCTTCCTCTTACCTGTCCTTCTTTTCAATAACACACACACACACACACACACACACACACACACACACACACACACACACACACACACACACAGACACATGCTCACACAGACAGGTAGACAAACACACACATTCACAGTCTTGCCACCGCAGCCCTCATGTCTACCCACTACGCTCCCAACCGGGGGGACACACCAAACACACAAAGAGACATGAGGCAACATCCACCTCCAGGATAGCAAAGTTTCTCCCCCACCACCCAGCATCCCCATATTCACAGGGGTGGCATCACAGGCTTGTGGGCTCTTTGTGTTCTCTTCTTCTGCTGCAGCGCTACGGGGAGAAAGTGACACTCTGAAGTCTTAATTGAGGTTTACCTGCTGTTTTTTTCCTCAGTGTTGTTGTGCGTTAAAGTGTGGTTAAACTTTATAATCAAGCCTACAGGGTTTACGGTGTGAAGCGCTGAAAGCGAGGAGCGTGTGATGACATTACAAACACAGTTGTTTACTGGGCTGCTAGCAGCTGCTGCAGCTAGCTCGCTCACCTGCACCTACAACAACAACAAAACTCTGCCACACTCTCACTGTCAGTCAACATCCCTCTAAACAAACCGCTGAGTGTTCCCAGAAAAGGAATTCGAGTAGAATGCAACTATTTACTGAATCTTTGGGAATGCTTGAATGGCTCCCTCTCTTTTCACTTTGCACTTGGTCCCCCCAATTGCTGTCTGTCAGTCTGTCTTTGCAAGATCTGGAAGGGACTGAGAGACTGATGTCTCAGCTCCTCCAGGATCCCACCAGGAACGCCTTTTGACAGTTGCAGGAGCAGCAGGATACAGCGCAAAGATGTTGCTGTAATTGCACCTGGTTGCGTCATGAAAAAGTAATAATTTGCTGTCAAGGACGTCAAGGTGTCAGCGTTCGGCAGGAGTTGATAAGGTATTGACTGCCTCCAGAGTGCTCACTCACTCACTCACTCTCAGTCACACTCCTTTATAAAGTTGACTCCCAGAGAAAGAGGGAGACAGCCGAGGTTGGGGAACAGAGGAGAAAGAGAGAAGGAAGTAAAAGAGGAGGAGTGGGGTTAAAAGCAACAAAGAAGTGAAATGAGCAAAGCAAAAATAGGCTAAAGACAGTCAATGTGCACACTCCGAGCTCCGAGGCATTAATTGCACTCTGTTTGCCACTTCACAAACCCCGTTCATTCATAATGCATGCACAGATTGCGTTAAATTATACATAAGCGATCAACAGGCTAAAGCGGCGTGGCATGCTCTCCTGGTAAGTTGAATAATACACAATTACCACCTGGCTCACTCTTCCATTCACTTTGATTACTGTCACACGGGTCATAACTCACTGCTGAGTGACACTCACAGCCTAAAAAAGACAAAAAGAAGAAGAAGAAAAGAAAAAAGGGAGACTTCTTGTTGTGAAAATGACCCTACTGTTCTCTTGAACCTCAATCTTGAGAGAGAACACAAAACCTTGCAGGAAGTTTCCACCTCCACTAAAAGCAAATACACCCTTGTGTGGTGCCGAGCTGGGGTTGAGAACAATGTGATAATGGCTCCAATGGTATTTAGAGAGACTTGTGAATATGAAGTTTGGATGAAAAAAATATTTAAATATTTAAAAAATGTGATGCTTTAGTTTTATAATAAAATGATATGCAGAAACTTTATTCCTTTAAGAATATTCAAAAAAGCATTTGAATCTTTGAGTGACCTAGAAAATGAACTTTTCGACATGTGGTTAAGATTCAAGATTAATTTTATTGTCATTCAGCACTACCTCAAGGATGCAATGCAGAATGAAATGATGTTGCACAAGCATGAGCATAAAAACATATAAAAGAAATCTCAGTACAAAGATTAAAAAGAGGCATGTGGAATATATAAATAAATACAGACGCAATGGTACAAATTTAAAAACACAAATAAAAAAAGATTTAATTGTTGCACATAAGAAATGCTGATTGCACTGAAATTTTTGTTGACTGATTTGTGATGTGTAATAACCTACAGAATAGGATCTGTTTCTGTGCTGTCCAACAGTCTGATGGTGATTGGAAAGAAGTTTCCACGGATCCGCACCGATCTGCACCTCTCGCTACAGTAACGTCAGCCGGTTCCGGTTATGCTCTAAATTGATGTATTTTAATCTAAACCATCATCTTTCTCAAATTCTATCCAAGTAGCTTTGCTACCTAACCAAACTATGAGTGAAAACAGAAGTAAACACTGAGTAAAATAAAATTTGAGACCCAAACTCCAATCTCACCACTGCCACCACCACAACATGGATTTTTCATGGAAACCCTTCCGTGCAAATTTAGGAAAGCTCTCTGTTTAGATGATAATGAACAACCATAATAATCACTTAGTTTGAAGACTAATATGCATATTTTATTGGTACATTTACTGGGTGCTGCAACACATGTGGTTTATTACCAGCTCACTAGCAGGCACCATTGACTCAAACATGATTATATAACAATTATAGGTAGAGGGAACAGGAGAAGCAACTATTCATATGTTGGTTCTGATAAATGATCTTTAAAAAAACAAACAAAAAAAAGATACCCAAACCAGGTTATTGAATAGCTAGAAGATATTTTTGGGCAGCACTTAAGCCATTGAAAACCAAGTTGTCCATGGGGTACAGCCAAACTGACACATTTGGTTTTTAATCATGTAACTTTTACTATTTTTACACCTCACTACTCTGCCACTTTTAGAAGCCCAGAAACTGTGATTGCTGGAAATGTTATTGACCACGTTTTGTTTAAAAAAAAGCTGCAGGTTTGTTTGAGTCTGGACGGCCAAAAATGCAATCTGCTGGAAACAGTGATATAGAATCACTGATTTACTAAAGTTCAGTTGAAACATTTCAGGTAGACTTACACACCTTTTGCATTGTTACTCTTCTAATTACCACAGCTTCCTCTGGTGATGGATAATGCTTCTGTCTCTGCTGTAATATGTTGCTATATTTGCTTTGCAATGACTCACACGATTTCCAGTGCCATGACCATGGGCACTGGTCAGTTAGTTTCAGTAATAATTCGACCTCATGGTTGGCCCAAGCATGAAAACATGTGAGTGTGGATATACCCTTAAACAGCTATTCCCAAAAAAGACAAATTGATGAATTTGCTCTTCTCTTCTGCACTTAAAGCTGCTGGATACATCAAACATCTAAACCAGGGGTGGGCAACTCCAGGCCTCAAGGGCCGGTGTCCCTGCAGGTTTTAGATGTGTCCTTGAACCACCCCAGCTGATTTAAATGGCTAAATTAGCTCCTCAACATGTCCTGAAGTTCTCCAGAGGCCTGGTAACAAACTAATCATGTGATTCAGGTGTGTTGACCCAAGGTGAGATCTAAAACCTGCAGGACACTGGCCCTCGAGGCCTGGAATTGCCCACCCCTGGTCTAAAGATTGGAAAGAGAAGAAAAAAAACACTGAGCTTTTCTCTGATTAAAAAATCTTGTCATAAATTTGAATTACAAATTGCAGAACATCTGCATTTGGGGGAAAAAAAGTTGCCACTGGCACAGGTTTTTCTCAACTTTACTTGGTGATGGAAAACTGTGGTTTTCAGCAGAGGCAGAAAAGGGGAAAAACTGAACAGCAAGGAGGAAATCGCTTAATTGATAAGCTGAACCGCTAATACGAACACTCTCGCACTGAATGTCTAGACACTGGCATCCTGTGCTGCAGTATTTCAAGACAAATCACTTGTCATCACTAGCCACCCACTGGAAGTGAGAGTAATTTTCACCATGAGAAAGACAGAGGATTTTACTGTTGTTAGAGCTATAAAAAAATATAGCTACCTTGTGCTTTTCTCTTTTTTTGTGGTTCAGAAATTAGCCAATTACACTTCTTTAATGGTAGGCTGAAATAAGTATGACTCTCATATTCAGTGATCTCTAAATATATATTTACTGTTGTGCAGTTTAGCTACAAATGGTAATCAGTCAGTGAGGCTGATGACCAGAGTCAGCCACAAAAACTACAGATGCTCGACAACAGTAGGCAAGCGACTGTTGGCTCAGCATGTCAGAGACACTCCAAAAGCATTCATTAACAGGTGCTGGCATGCTGGCTACTACGGGGATCAAACCTGCAGGCTTCATTTACAGGACTGTCTATTTCTCTTCCACCCAGCTGCTCTCTGATCTATGACCTACTGCTCCATCTTTGATCAGGGACAGGCCTTCTGAAGTGGGATGATGCCCTGGGCTCGAGGTTTAATATCGAACTTCCCTCCATTTCTCTCCTCTTTGTATAGTCCCAGTCATTTCATCGTCATAGATAGATGAAAGACAGATTGCTCATGTATGTTTGACAGCTAAAGCATCCACATGTGTGAGGAGAATAACATCTGCTTCAGTCTCTGCTGCTTGCTTTTTCGAATGAGGCTTAGCGTTAAGGAGGAATGCCCTCTCCTTCAAAGCTGGGCTGACGTAAGATAAAAGCTCTCACTAAGAGTAAAGAGAATCAATGCAGCAATGAAGTAGTTATCTGTCCTCATTGTCACTTAATGAACCGTCAATGGAGCAGCTTGGACCAGCTTATAGACTTCTCATTGTTGCACAGGGGCTCCCAGGGTTGATAGATTCAACGTTAAGGGTCAGGATTTGTGGAGTTGGAGGCACAATCCTTCGGCTATTTCCCAGAGATCTAAAAGCTGGTTAATCAGCTCCCCCCTTCATGATCTCCCTGGCTGTTCATCTTCCCATGGACGAATTCTATCATTCTTTTTACCGCTAGCCTCTGCGTGGTTTCTGTGCTTTTCTTCTGCTGTGTTTGTGTTTGGGATTTGCCCAAGTGGCCCCCAGATCAGTTGACCTGACCCCTGCTTGGCGGAGAATGGTTCAGGTCTTAGCCGAAGCCTCTCTTACATTTTAATCAGAGCCCTCTGGTTTTTCCACTGCCACACACGCAGAAACATAGAGAACTTTTTTTTTCTTTTTTTTTACTCAGTTAAATTATCAGCATGATAGTTGCTGTGCTCCTTCTCGTTAACCTGTACTTTTAAACTGTGGTGATGATGAACTAATCTCTCGCAGTACCTCCTGTAATTAAGCTTGCTGTCTTTATTTCTCTTGGATCACCTTGCATAAAAAATTTCCCCCTGGATATCAAGTCCCCCCCCCCCCCCCCCCCCGGTCCCCTCCCTCCTCCCCGTCTCTCTAGCATCTCCCCCCTTCCTGTGCTGTTTGTCAGCTGAAGTGATTGCCTCCCTCTTCCACCCCCTCAGTGGCATTTAGCTATTCTCATTTGCATGTACATGCCCTCGCTGTGCGGCCCATGGGCTGGCGAGATTGATCAACAATGCCACACCGTGTTTTATTACACGTCAGTCGGAAAGATGGGTACCGTGCGTCGCGTGAGAGCATGCAAACGTGCATCTTGGTGGGTAAGCATGTTGTGTCGGTCGTGATGCTTGCAAATAAAAACACGCACATAGCTCGTATGTCACTTCAAGATTGTGACAAACGTATGCATACGCACACGAGGCACACTTGAGACCTGGTTAAAAGGTATTGAAAACACACACATCATCTTGGACCCTGTGGGAGTTGATGCAACTGAACATGTATATTCTTGCTCGGTGAAGCCTGTGTTTACGGCTGTACTTTAGCGTAGCCTAAGCTTTCATCTCCTCATATTGCATACTGAGCTGACAGATATTAATATGCAAAATAGGAGGATGCTGAACAAAATGCTGATAATTAAGCGAAGATGTTCTGGGTAGAATCGCGCTTAAGAGTGTGCATGTGGGACCCAGCACATGGTAAGCCATATGCCTCTGCGCAGTTAGCGCTATCCTTTGGGGTAGAGGGGGTTGGGGCCTGTTTCCACAAAGGCACAGTACAAACGGCGCATGGGAGACATGAACTGTATCCTTATCGTGCTTTTATAGAGTCATCACAGACGAAAGATGCTCATCTAGGAATACAATGATGCTTTATGTGAGACCGGCACAAAGGTCAAAGGTCACTAGGATCCCCTCACTCTGACATCACTGGTGTGACCTTATGAAAACCGGTGCCTGCGTTTTATCTCATAAAGGCGCATCTCTCCTATCTCAGGTTGGCTTCCTTACCCAGCAGCTCCTACTTCCTTCCCATCCCCTGGCTGATCTTGCCTTCCCTCCCCAGAGGGAGTGAGGGAAGTAGGGAGGATTTTCGTGCTGCCGGGGGCGACAGGCTCTCTGTGCCATCCACTTACACAAACGGCAGGATCAGCGCTCCACACAAGAATAATTAGAAGATAATGGGTAGTAATGCAGCCCGATCTGTCCCGATTATCTCCTGGCACCAACCGGCACAGCGCCATCTGGTGCCAGATCTCGGGGCAGCGGCTGCTCTGCCACATGAAAAGAAGGTGGGCTTAGGCTTAATCTCACACCCCATTCTGTTATTGACTGTCTGTGTGGTGCTGTATTCAAAAGTGAGCGTGTGTGAGAGTGTGTGCGCATGTGTGCGCATGTGTGCCAGTCTCTGTCTGCTCCTCTGAGCTGGTTGATATATATCACAGAGAAAAAGTGAGGTTGCATTTATATTACATGCATAGGTGACAGGCGGTGTTGCTGAGTGTCTTGGTGATCGACAGTAAAGCAGAGTGTTGTTGAGAGCCCGGTGTGAGTTTCTGCAGTGCTGTTACATGGACAAGTGTCTGTCACACTGGGCTCTCTTTCTCAGCTTAACTCCCACCCTGCGTCTTCTTAACCAGCCTCTCTCCCACAGCTCTGGGCCAATTCAATATGACAGTCCATTGTATGGCCAGTGTGGCCTGAGATTTAGCACGTTAAGGCGTCTTTGTGCTTTCTGTTTACAGACGCTTTATGTGCCCGGCAGAATTCAAAAGCCCCTCGCACACCCCGCACCTTTACACAAACCAAACGGTCTAATTCCCATAATACCCCTGCTATTATCTGTTAGCCTGAGCAGAGGCACGTTGCTTTATCAAATCATCCTATCACGTACGTCCAAGCCAGCCGGTGCCATTTAGGAGAAGTTCTGGTTTTGCACTTTAAGGGAGGGAAAGTCCTAAAAGTGTCTCATTGTGTTACTCACCTGAGAGCAGTCATTTTTTATTATTATTTGAAAAAAATGCCAAACACTCACTCATTTCTGCCTGTGAGAAGTGGCTTTTGCTTCTCCCAGTGTGACATCACTGTAAATTTAAAGACAGTTGGCAAAATAAAATCAGCATTTTATGTAATTTTCTCACACTGTATGGAGTATTTGCAGTCTAGAAATGTACACTTGATTTTGTGCTCATATTATTTTATTTGAAAAGTACATTAATTTAATGGCTACATCACGTTTTTTGCCCGAGGTTATTTCCTGTTATAAGAGAGATTTTCCTTCTCTCTGTCTCCAAGTGCTTGATCATAGGGAGTAATCTGATTGTTGGGGTTTTCTCTGCATTACTGTAAAGTCTTCATGTTAGAATAAAACAGGCAAGTGTCCATCTGATTAGGCGCTATATAAAGAAAATTGAATTGAATCACACTAAATAAATTGGGTACAGTCCATTTAATATTTCACAATACATAAATTATTATTTTAGGAATTAGCTCTTGGTTGAATGTTCTTACCAGTATCCAGTGGTAATGATTAAATGGTTGCATAACTCACTCTTGCAGCCGGCGGTTCCCCTTACAGCTGCTTTTCTTATATTATTTGTTTATTGCCCTCGTCCTCTATCAGACAAACAATATCTGAACGGAGAGACCATGATGTTTAAATTAAGTAAAGGTCCTGGGAACTGAACCTGGAACCAGTTGGTATGCACTCTAACCACTTGGCTTTCATCATCTATACAAAATACACTCCCCCCAAAAGTTGCAAGCTCTGGCAGATTTCTGGCAGAAAGCAAAAACACATCTGTTTTTTGCGTTCTGACTAATATACATAGACTCTGCATAAAAGAGAGACATAGCCACGGCAATGACACCCACTGATTGAAGTCCAGTCTTGGGTCATTTTCTCCAAGAAATTTATTATAGTAGTACAGGCCCATACTCAGTCCCTGCTCTGCTATATGAATATCACTTTATTCTGTTGGTAGGTGGTTGCTAATCAATAGGATGAGATCATAATATCAAATAAAGATAATAACATAATATTACAATTTTTGGGACATAAATTGCATTGCTGTCGTTAAAATGAAATGATTGTCTTATAAAGTGTTACAGGTGTATAAACATTACAAATGAGTCATTTTAACCTGTTGGTAGGTGGTTGCTAGGCAAGATGATGATGTCATAGCATGTGCCCCTGCTGTTTATTAGAAAGATTGCAGCTTTAAGCCTTCATTGGCTTCACTAATATATAAGTATTATTTTAATAATTTGTGTGATTAAACATGAACTTGTCAAAATGTAAACATTAAGAATTATGTCATTTATCTTTAGGTGTATTATCACCATAGATACACACATTTAGTGCTGCATGGTGTGCATATTTGGGGACAGATCTACTCCTATAATGTAACATCAATAAAACAGTTGTCTTGATCCACACTAGGAATGCATAGAGACTATACTGGAGTCTGTCATTTTTCTAAGTCAGTATCTTTGACCAGCAGGTCACTGTGCAACCCCTAAAAGACAGAATGAAGAGGTTGCATGTCAGGAGCTACCATGTCACCCTTTAAATTGCCTTGATAGACCACAGTCACATGCAATTTGGTACAGTTCGGTAGATCATAGTTTAACCCCACCTGGTGCCAGTTCATATGACTTTCTTTTCCTTCCTCCATCCCACTAATTTGCTCTCCATACACAATCTTTGCTTTTTATTGAGATGCTAACTCTCTTTATGAGCACGTAATCCCGGGGCAGGGAGGATAATTTATGAAGCATTTACATGAAGAAGCCCAGCTAATTGGAAGCATGTGTCTGCGTAAGCCTCACCACTGAAGAGGCACACTGCAGATGAGCAGGCTAGGATTCTCATCGCCTGAAACATAAAATAGTAATGATTGCTACACCTCAAAATAAAGAAATTCTCCATGACTCTACAAGCCAGTGAAGTGCACACTTAGTGGTGCCATATGTCAAGGAGGCCAAGCTATTGCTAGACAGTCCGGGAAGCTGTCTTTTGTTTGCCTGGACATGAACGGAGGCAGTGTTCTTCTCAGGCTAACTGCCCCATCAACAGAGAAATGAGCCGTCGGAGAGGTACTCAACGCTTCTCTTAAGGCTTGACCCACAGTCTGCCAAGTCCAGGTTGAGGTCAAAGGTCAGGTAGGTCAGTCTTTGCCAGCCAGCCAAGAGGGTACTGGCAATTTTGATGTCAGATGACACCCTCCACTCTTCATTTGCTGCACCCCAGCTTCCGTGGCCCTATTCTCTCCAAACCGAGCCTCCCTCGGAACACCCCCATCCTCATTTACATCAGGTCGTTTGTTATGACTTTATGATTATATATGGGGCTTTGTCTGGCTGTGCATGTACCTTCACCACTCCCAGCTGGTCCCCATTAATAACAGGGCCCCGGTGTAGACAGAGCCGGAGAGACGGAGGAGCTTGTTAGCGTCATAACCGAGCGCAGAGGCTCAGCATGTGAGAGTGGAAGGGCCGACAGGACAGGAGGGAGATGTACAGTACACACATATACACACAAACACACACACAGAGTCACCTGGAGTATCTTTTTACACTCCAACAACAAATTTGAAGTACATGACATGATGTCCGGCATTTGTCCTAGCAATTGCACAAAGCCATCATGACGTATTTCTGTGGAGCTATATGTGTAAATGTGTCAGTCTGCTTGTGTCTGTGTTTGTGTGTGTTTGTGGGCAACTGGGCATGTGTTGGGGTGAAATCATAATGAGGCTCACTGGACGAAGTGGGCTGCCATGCAGACGGGCTCCATTGTGGGTCCCAAACGGCGGCAGAAGCCCCTAAAATCTGCGTCCCTGATCTACGCTCCAGGAGTCGGTGGGGAATAAAGGCGTGGAAATAGGATTTATTTAGCACGCCTCATCAAAAGGGAATTAGCAGGGTTTGGGGAGGGAAGACGGGGCTCTGTTTAGAGCTAGGATGAATGGCAGGATCATCTCTGTAATCCTGGCCACCCCCCCACTCCTCCTCCTCTCCTCATGCACCCAGGAAAAAGAAGAGAATCACCCACATCGGCTCTGAAACTGCCTTCTGTACCCTCATTCTGAACCTCAAACCAGCGATCCAAAAAGAAAAAACAGTTTGTAAGATCTTGGCAGGTAAGGTTAAACCACAACACCTGGATCCTTTCTTCCTTTTTTTCCCACCCATCCCTATTTTCTAATTCCTCCTCTCCCTTCAAAACATGGCCGCGAAGCTGTCAGACGTGATGATAGCGAGGCTGACGGCACAGAGCTGGCGCACCAACATGCAACAAACAACGAGTGAGCATGTAAACTAAAGCAAACAAAGCCCCTCTCCGCTCCTCCAAAGGCAGGATCCCTCCCACCTGCCACCCTGCGCCGCTGATGAAACATACAGTAACAGAGAACAGCCATTAAATGGGCGAGCAGTAAAATCGGGTTGTACAATTTGAGGGGGGCTTGTTGTGGCACATCCCGCTCCCAGTCACTCGCACACACATGCACACACAATCTTGTTCATTATTATCCCTGCTCGTGTTTGTGTTTTCCGACTCCTCTTCTGCCTGAGACAAGGCGGCATGAGGGGGATTTGATACCTGGGAAAAGGTGACAGGCTAAAGGGTGCTTGACTGGCAAATCTCTGTCAATGAGGCAATAAACTCAAGTTTTGCTCAAGTTCCAGACAAATCTCATCGACATTCCTCTCAGTGTTTATATAATCAGATTTGCAGGCGGGGGTATCAATAATTGACAGGGAGCTCAGTTTCCTGCAGTTGGGCAAAATAAGGTGTAACCATCCATTTTTAAAATGTCACAGAACAAAAAAAAAGAAAGTGTTGTTTTTATTTCTGATGAGCTGCAAATGCCTCCTGGTCAATGTCTTAATTTCTCCCTTTAAAAAACTACTAAGCCACCAAAGCTTAAATGAGGCTAAAGTCCACACATTTAGACAAATGAAGTTTTAATTGTGCTAAAATATGCAACAGTATTAATCTACATTTTCTGCTCCCAAGGGCTCATCTCAATCCCTTGCCGCGTCTACCTCCTCCACCTCCTCTTCGTCTCACCAGCGGGGCTGATATAATGGGCTTGGCCAGAATAAGCAATGCTACTGTGCCCATATATATCTCATCGCCTGGGTAATTCCAGCTCAGTTTATGTGTTCTTGAAGCTGCGACGGAGCCCCGGCAGACCCATAGTTCCTTTATGTAACACCCAGGAGAATCTGCCCCCTGCACAGGTACAGGCCTGTGAGAAACAAACACCATCAGTAACCTGTCTGCTGTACACAAGGCTGCTGGGCCCACCTACACCCCTCTTCCTCCTCCTCCTCCAATCCATCCGTCCTCTCTTTTCGCTTCTCCCTCCATCTCCGCACTCCACAACCTAATCATCGCCGGCCCCCATTCCCATGATTTATCGCTCGGCACGCTGCTGAGAACCAATAGATCAGGCTTGCAGCAGGGAGCCCTGGAGGCAGAGAGGGACAAGGGATGGGGATGGTTGGTGGCAGGGGGGCCGGATGGAAGTGGAGGGGACCTGGAGAAAAACCCACCTAAGATGAAGTGCTCTGTGACGCCGAGGAACATCACAGCTCACAGTTGCCGTCCTTTGGTTCCTATGAGCACATTTCTCTTTCTTTCCTTCACTCCATCTCTGCGCAGCCCTCTCTCCACTGTCCTCCTCTGTGTCGGTGTTATTCTCATTTTTTTTCTTTATGGATAGCCCCCCTTCCTTGTTAGAGCCCTCGCTGTTACTCCATAAGGAGCACATGGATAATTTCCACAATTAGCTTGGATCAGCGGCCTGTGCTCAGTGATCACTGATATGGAATAGGGCCATGGCCAAGACTGTAGTGCAAATGTTCTCCCCGAGCCCAGCCCGCCTGTGAAATAGCCAAAGAAAACCCCTGAAGTTATCAGAAAAGACATGACCTCAGTGTTCACAATGGCAGCCGTTTAACATGAAACCACACAATTGTGGTGTGTGACCGCTGAATATGACACAAGCTCACCAAAGATCTACAAGACGCCTATGTGTTCATCCTTTCCTAATCCTGTCATGCACTTGTTTTCGGTAGGCCATATGTCATTTTACTTGTGTAGTAACAGAAATGAATTTTATCTAGAATGTTCTAGATAAAATGAATCTAGAATATTTATTCAAAATTTAGATAGCAGCGTGGAAATGGTCCTAGTGGAAGAGAATGGATGGATGCACAATCTTTGTGATATTTGATCACATTTTTATTAGCTGTAAATCCTTCTCATTTCACCAAAGTGAAAAATATATTATAACTGATGAAAAATGTGAAAATGTATGGTTGTATGTTTGACATCGTTGGTGTAAAATTTATGTAAAGTAGTGCTCATCACAGACTCTTAAATTGTTTCAATTTTATTTGATCAAAAATCCAATTTTTTTTTTATCAAACTAAAGCGAGAGCATTAACAAAAGCTAATTTTTTCAGTGATTACAGCTGGTATAAAAGTTAAATATATGACTATAATCATTATTTTTCTTGATCAGTGAGTTTTATGAGTTTTTGATTATCCCAAGTAAAAAGTAAAATACATCAAATTTATTGTTTACTATCCGTTTATCTAGTTACAAAGTTTTGTGGTTTACATCCATTAGTGTTTTTTCAAAGGTGTAAACCAAACTCCTTCATCCTCAGGAAGCAGAAGAAATCCTCACTTTTAAAAGTCACGCAGGTACATGAAACACTTGACCTACTGGCCACCTGGTGTCTGCGTCCACAGCAGACGCATGGTGTTGGTCCTTAGAGAGCACACTTTATTACAAACATGGATTGGATTATGTCTTCCAAAACAGACTGACCGTGTCCAATCACTCTACTGCGTCTTTGAAAGAAGAATATTCACCTTATGTCTGGACTGGTGGATCGGGAACGCTGACACGCACACACATACTCAGAGACCGGCCCTCCTGGGGACTGCTACATGGGGCTGATGGTGGAACAGCGGGGCATGAAAAGAAGCAAAGGTGTGTGTGTGGGTGGGGGGTGCGAGAAAGAAAGAGAAATGTCTTTTAAATGACATTACCATTGTGAGCTGGAGCAGGACGATGGCACTTTGCAAAACTGCTAACAATGAGCGTGGTAGAAATCCCTTATCCTACAGGGGCCTGGCAGCATGCTCACCATTACCATAGTCATTTAAATACAGTAATCTCATTTTCTGCCTCAGCCGAGAGGGCATGCTAAATTTCCCAGTGTGAAAGGAGGAGGGAGGGGAATGCACAGTGTTCAGGGCCAGCAGGATTAGTGACTTTTCCCAATTTGTGTGTGTGTGTGTGTGTGTGTGTGTCTGAGTTTATGAGCTTGTAGCAGAAACACACTGCAAAAAAACAAAAAAAACACAGTGTTTTCTAACCCTTAAACTCTGATTCTCCTGTATTTGAACTTAGACCACCGTTTTGTGGTTGAGTCAAAAAGTCAGGCTTCAACTACTTGAAATACTCTGTTTTAACAGGTTTCTTTAATCTGGGCTCCCTGTGATCTCAAAGAGAGTGGACATCTCTAACGAACACAGAAGCCCCACCCATCTGTTTGCAGGGGCAAAGCAAAACACAGAATTTGGTATAAAAATGTGTAAGTATAAAAAAAGTATAAGTGGAAGTATAAAAAATAAGAAAAGAG
Source organism: Astatotilapia calliptera (assembly GCF_964374335.1). Classification (NCBI taxonomy): domain Eukaryota; kingdom Metazoa; phylum Chordata; class Actinopteri; order Cichliformes; family Cichlidae; genus Astatotilapia; species Astatotilapia calliptera. The sequence continues at coordinate 34,131,226 of NC_137428.1, read as the reverse complement.
TTCCCCAGTTCCCAACAGATGAACTTGAAGACTGCACGAAGACCCAGTATGCCATTAATAAAGACTGTCTGTCCAGTAATGCCAATGGATCCAAGTTCTGTGTGATGCCAGTGAGTTGACTGAAAAAAAAATTGCACTATTTGACACCACAAAAATGAGACTGTATTGAATGACTTAATCAAAAAAGATGTTACACAGGTCAAGAAACACATGAAGTCGGATTTTCTTCTATTAGTGGCGGACAAATTAATGAGAATGAGATTCAGTTTGTCCAAATTATCTTTTAAAACATGTTTTTGTTTCAAGAATAAAAAAAAAAAAAACTAAACCAGCAATTTGTTTGATTAATTCCTAGTCTAATAAAGTGCAAAGATTTATGATTAGATCCCTGACTAAAATTTAAAAGTCCAAAAATATTTAATTTACACTATAAGAAAATTTGCTTCTTTTCCCCCCCAATTAAAGGGTCATTTAATCAATTCAGAATTAAACATCTAAACAGGTGCATTGTTTTAACTTTGAGCACCTCATATGATGCCGTCTCAGATAAAGTTGCATACACCATTAATTATCAATCCATCGATCAGTTTCCAACTATGGTTGTGTGGGTTTGGGTTTAGAGCTAACCCCCGCTGACAGTCCTAACCCAGAGGGAAAAATCATCTGCACCTGTGGTCAAATTCAATTCACCAGATAACTTAATGCGAATGAGATAATAGAACTAACGGCATCTTGTCTTTGAAAAATGTCAGTCAGATTTTTAAGTATCTAGTCTTTAATTCCAAAGAAAAAGAATACATCTAAGGCTAGAAAGAGCCTTCAAGAGACATAATACGAATCTGAAATAATGAAAATCAAGTATCTTTTTAACTTTTAAGACTCACTGACATCTTTTGCAGTGCAAAGCGTGCCTTTCAGGAGTAGAGGTGAAGTGTGTGTTTTTGTGTGTAGGGGTGGGGGTGGTGGTAGGGGGTGCTGCAGCAGCTTTGGGGATATCATATCAGATCGAACAACAAAAGAGGAGCTAGGGAGAGAAAGCTGTTTCCACACAACCTGTTTTCATTCTTCTCTGCTTCCGGTCCAGTGGAACAGTTGATGAAGTTTAAATGAAGCAGAATTAGGAGATCAAGCAGACACAGGAACCAGTGTCGATGGTATCTGCGAGCTCCACCTGCCTTCCCTGCACCCAGGAGAATCGAGCCACGGACAACTGACCTGGATGAAATTGAGAGAAAGAGAGCCGCGGTGGAAGGAAAAAGAAGGGCGAGGAGGAGCAGGAGGGGTGGGGGGAGTCGAGCGGGGCGGAGCAGAGAGAGATAAGGGGATGAAGTATCTCCTAAATGTGATAATCTCCAATCACCTCTAACATCAGTTCTGTCAAGGCCCGGGTTAATGAGCTCATACCCGATCAAGCGTTATGCACCACCGCCCCCACCATCCCCTGATTCTCCCTTTCTCTCCCTCGCAGTTGCTCTCATCATCATTGTTGTTCTTTTGATTTAATCCCTCTTACTTCAGCTGATTTGAGCAAGAGGAGAAAGAGGGATGGAGGGAAGGGAAAAGCCTATTACCCAAGCTCCTCTGCTCTCAACTATCTAAATGCTAACGATGTGAGGGGGCGAGAGAGAGGAGGGAGGGAGTGTAGGAAAATGATGATAGGAGGACGACACCGAGGGGAAATGGAAACGAGAGTGCGGACGTGTTGGCAGGAGAGGACAAGACGCAGCAGAGGGGGGCTAATCTGCTGTAGTACTGGGTCTCCGGGATCAGTTTGGTTATTTTGAAAGCAGGTTAGCTGAGGAGAGAGACCAGTGTCCTGTGTCCTGACCTTTCATCTCTGGGGTCAAACCACCTGTTCTCGGCTGTTTACTTTCACTCGAGCAGTTTTGACACAGCAACACTAAGAATCTCCCGCCGTGTCTGTGCTCATTTTTACCTGCTTTCACTTTTCTATTGATTAAAACACCGGGGGAGCACGTGTGCGTGCCGCACTGAATCACATCTTATATGTGTCTGATTCGCTTTGGCTGGTGTAGTTGGTTGGAAAACACTGGGGTAAAAGCTGCGGGTCACCTTGAACTGAGTAATGTCTGTTTCGATCTGGTTCTCTGTAGCGCACCGAGGGACCAGAGTCATTTTCAGATTATGTCGTTATGAGTTTCCACTCCTTGCTCCCTGCCTCCTGGACAATTGTTTTCTTAGTTAGGCTTCTTGATACAGTACCCAGAGGCCCCTAAAAACAACTGAGTCAATATTTGGCAATAGCTTGAAATGATGATTATGGTTTGGCACGACCACACCGATGCAGTGTTTGTGCGCTGAGCTTTAATTGGACTACAAATTCTCCAAAGAGTGTGCGTGCAATTCCAGTGTTCCCCGTCTATAATTTCACTTTTAGTGAACTTTGCAATCATGCAGCGGTAGGTAGCGAATCACCTGCGTGTCACAAATTAATTGCCATACAAGTTCACACGGCAGCTCAGCTAATTTACAAGATGACATGAGGAAGAGAAACACGGTGCCACGTGCCACTCTTTCAACTCGAACAATCATTTTGATTTGTTTTCACTGTCTGGCACTCAGCATTTCAATTCATCTGGAATACACAAGAACAATGGGAGGAATTTGCTCGAAAACACACGCACCCGTTTCACATCTCCCCGAGAAGCACTTATTCTGTGCATAACAACTCTACCCCTCAGATACTCCTCTTTCAAAAAAATAATAAAAAAATCCCATTTGATTTCACATTGTCCAATGAAACAGTGGAGGGTGAGAGGCAAGTGAACAATCAATCTTTGTAATGTGATCCATGGATTGAGCGTGGTGAGTAAATGTTTGCACAGGCATCCATCCAAGCCTGCAGTCAAACGAATTTTGCAGAAAAGGAATCTATCCAGGGCAGGCCTCTCTCTTTATCTCTCTCCTGCCCGACAGCAGCAGGGTATCAAGCACATTATATTCCAGCGCTCTGTGCATTTTTCATATAGGCTCGCCTTTTATGTTTTATGTACGCCAGCTCAGGGGAGAACAGCTGTGTGGGCGCCACATCCTCTGTAAGTTTAGAGGGAGAGAGAGAGAACTCATTTCAGTGGGAGAAGTGGAGCAGAATGCCAAACGCAGCAAGCGCAGTACCTGCGAACAAACAGGAGCTGCAGACCAAGGCCTGCCTCAACTATTACATTACCATAATACACGGAAACAACACCTCGCATGCTGTTACTGCAGTAATTTGAAAACAGATTGACAGGATTTACAAGTTCTCAGCTTATCTTCACCGTGACCTCTGTGACCTCCATCTTCGCTGTCAACTTTTGGAGTAAACTCGTGTGTTCGAGGCTTATTTGCAGACTTTTCCAGGATAATCTGGTATTACATATACAAAAGTAAATAGATTTTTCTTTTTTATCATATTGCATTTGATTCTTTGAAACTATATACAGACCCCTTCCCCCCGTCCCCCCAAAAAAGAAGAGGAAAAAACATATACGGTAGTGTGATTTTATAATTGACCCTACTTGCTCTTCCATGCAGACTTGATAAATCCCCTCCGGCTCAGAGAATAATGCACTGCTTATATGGAAGAGCTCACTACAAGTCTTTGAGAGATTAAGCTGCATTGGAAATTAGTTTCTGTGCTGTCTGTACAAAATGTTAACATTTTTGTTTGCCGCTAATGCCAATCTGCTCCCAGTAAACAAAAGAAAAAATAAAATGAGACAAACATTGTATGTAAATAAGTCTGAAATGCAGAAGTTTTGAGGTTTCTAATATTATTTAGATTAAAAGATTGATTAAACAGTACAGTGGAGTATATTTGTATATCGATTATGTGTTGCCCAGCCCTGAGTACGGCATATCGATTATAATATGTCACAAAAATCTCTATTTTTTTAACAGTATTTTGAAGGTGAGGAAAACTAATTAATAGAGACTCGGACCCTGTGGTAAGGTCTTTTGTGGAATATTTTTGCCTCAGTTAAGCTTCAGAGTGGTCAAACCTCAGTGCCTCTCACAGACTGAGCTCCTCTGCTGGAGGCAGGAGGTGAAATCTTTCCTGTTTAGAGGTACACACTGCCACCCAGTGTTATCGGGTCTAAGGCAGGAAGAGCTGAAGTCCACTGAAGTTTGTCCAGTGTGCTACTCGTTGCTTCGGCTTGAGCCATCTCTGCTTTTATGTTCCCATTTAGCCCACCAACACTGACTGTGTGATGCTTATGTAGAGTGCATTTAAAAAGCTTCTAAATTAAACATCATACTTTGTTAGTTTTCTTAACGGATGTATTAACTCATTGTCAAAAATGTTCATCACACATGAAGTGGCCTGCCAAGTCATGACAAGAATATACGACTCCATCATGGTTTAATCTTATAATGGGAATGTTGCAAGGTTGCTTCACATCATTTCATCAGTCTTTGCTTTCTTTTGGATAAAAGAAACAAGGTGACCTTTAGGAAGCAGTCATGAGTTTAGACAGTATAAGGAAAAATGTGGCTTAGCAGTTGCTGAAGCATTTAATTACCTCCATCTAATATTGTTTGGCAATTTGATTGTTATTAGGTGCTGATTGTTTTTGTTGGAAAACTAAAATATATGTGGATGTATGGATTATAGTGATATTAGAGGAGTACAGAATTAAAAGTAGGTCAGAAAAATGAAGAATAGTAAGTAATTATTTTTCAACCACATGATTTTGATTTTTCTTTGTTTTGGCTTCTCCTACATATAACTCAAGTCTACCCTGCTGACACAGGGCTTGTGGCAGGTTCGTCCATCACAGGATAAGATATTTAAATTTCAGTGTGCACAGTATCGCAGAGGTTGTTGATCAGTTTTTAAAATGCGCGTTCCATTTTATTTTCTGGATTTTTCTATGAGTGAATTATCAGCTCAATGCCTGGTCCTCATTTCATTCCATGTTACGGCCCTGGGCCTTGGAGAGAGTGAGACTACCCTTTTGTGTTTATGCAAATCTAAGTGTGCTAGGACTCGTGGATGACTGGCTGCTGGGAGTCCTGTGCCAGCCTTCTTTTATGCAGATCACAGTGTGCCAGACCTTGCGGACGATTGGCTGCCTGGAGATCCCATGACACTCCGAGACCAATTGACTGGCTGATTGTCTGCACCTGGGAGTATAAAAAGGCTGAAGATTCTTCACACTGTGGGGGATTGTTGTGCTGATGTGAACATGCAGTGGCCTTCTTGTCTGCCTAATAGTTGAACTGTGTTTGTAACCTGATATACAGCTAACCTTAGTTTTATTAGACTCTTGTGTTTGCTGCCCACTTTAGTTAACCCTTAGCTTTTACTCTTGCCTGTTCTTTTCTTTGTGTATTAATTGTTTCCCCGGTGGTCTGTTGAACAGCCCCGTCGGTTTTCAGTTTGTTTGTAATAAAACCCCTTATTTACTCTGATTTTGTGAGAGGGCTTGTGTATGTTTATCCCCTCCTGTCGCCTAGCAGAGGGGGTCGTAACATTCCAACTGATTAAAGTCGTTATTTACGTATTTATGTTCAGTCATGACGTTTCTGGCAATTCTGAGTTGATGTTGTAACTGTCTATCACTGTTGCATTCAAACATAAAACAACTGATGCCCCAATGGGTATATAAATAGCTGGAAACAAGTTGAAATACTTTATTCTGACTGGATCAGACAGTGAAATTATTCTTTATGGAAAAATATAATGACTGCTGTCTAGTCATGTTATTAATCCAAAGCCGTTTTCATTTGCTCATCAGTGTTATTCCTGAGATATATTGGCATAAACTACATAAATATCCATATATCAATAAGAGGATCCTCTGTACAGTGAGGTCTATAGCAATTCTCCTGTGCAGTGCGTCAGACAAACTATGCTCTGCTTTCAGTTTTTTTCTGTTTGTGCTGCACCAGCCTATGTTTGACGCCTCAGTTTGTATTGTAACAACTTGTCAGCTGTTTTTGTAGTCATATATCTGCCCATTCACTTCTACATCCAGCACATTTTTTTGTCATAACAGTTCACTCACTGCTCTGTGTGGCTGCCTGCTAATAGTGACACAGTGGATGAGGAACCACCTCAATGACCCCTAGTGGTCAATTATTAAATCGCTTACCAAACGTCTCTAGTCTTATACTTTTGCCTTATACTTTTGTTTATTTTTATTTGAAGAAAACAGTGCTACTAGGATCAAATGTAACATTTCCAGACAAGTTTTAAAAAAAAAACATTTATTTACACCTGCTACTTTTCATTTTGGATAAAGTCTGCAGGATGCTGATGTGGCTCTCTGTAATTTATAATTGATCACATTTCTTTGTACTGTGATACATCAAACTAGCTAATGTTAGCCCTATCTAGACACTTCAAGTACTTGTGTGGACTATTTGGATCCTAATTGATTCTTTTGTTCACCTTAATCCCCATCGGCATGAAGCTGAACCTCCATTATTGGCTAAGAAAAGGAGAGACTGAGAAATGGGCAGATAGAGCATGAAGAGAGATAGTTAGGGATGAGGAAAGATAACGAGGAGGACAAAGTACCCTGTAGGATTAGCAAAAAGGGTGGATAATAGGGAGCAAGTCTGGCTGCAGATAGAATAGCCTATCAAGTGAGAGTGAAAATGGGGGAAGGATTGGAAATGAGCGAATCATATGCTGTAACTTATCCTCCCAGTTCACCAGAGACCAAAGACACTTTGGTTTCAGCTGCAGGAAGCCCGAAGCCCAGGTAGCCTCGGGGAGATGGAAGGGTATTTTTTCACACATGAGAGGGTCTTAGCTGTACCTAACTGGCCACATTGGCCACCAGTCTTGTACACTGGTCCCAGCTTGGTGCTTTGTCAATGTGCTGTGACTAATCCAGGAGGGGTTCCACATTTTCTCTCACCCTAATTAAAAGAGGATTAGGTGAGGTGGAGCTCTAGACCACTGCAACATGCACAGCCACCATCCCTTAGTTTTCCCCAGGATAATTGCACTTTGCCTGGGTTTTCTGTGCATGCCACCACCTGAACTCAACAACCAGCTCTGTCACTAAAATGATTGGTGTTAATACTGAAGGAGCTTACAAATAAGGATTGATCCAAAAGAAAAAAAATACACTAGCACTTCGTCAACTGGTGTCTACATATGGTCTATACGCTCTAAATCTGCTCCAATTTTGTATTTCATTACTGACTGTAAAATTTAATCCTGATGGCTTTATCTTCATTTGTGCATGTTCTGTAGGGATCTGTAAAGGGATTTAAAATACCGTGGCCTATTAATTTTTCCTCAAAATACCGTTTTCTTTGATAATTATTAATTCTGATTTAGAGCAAAAGAAAAGAAAAAAATCCCAGTTTTGATGCATTCACATCCTTCAACATTTCATTATTGAACTCGTAGGTGTAGCAGTGTTAAAATGAATATAAAGATAATAAAATAAAGTAAGCAAACTTCAGTGCCAAATTCAGGATTAACTGCATAAAGATAATGATTCTTTCAGCCACAGATTATATCAGAAGTGTTCTGTGGATAAAACCTTTTCCAATTATTTGGTGGCGTGTGCAGTCTAGTCTTTTTTTTTATTTGTTTGTGTTTTGTTTTTTTTAGGATTTATTTTTGCCTTTTAATATTATTATAACATAAAAATAGAGCTTACAGGAAAGGACTCAAACCTGGGCCCCTGCAATAGTCTTTTGGTACATAGGTAGTCTTCCAGCCTACAGAGACTGACCAACTCTCATGTTTAGTATTCAACAGGTTTTTATGGTTGCTTTTTTTTTTAACCTGTAAATCAATCTCATGTCATTTTGAAGCATGTCTTACTTTCTAAAATGCCTCTGGAGGCAACAGTAACAAGTAGAGAGGAGGCTTACTGGAGAAGCTGTAATCAGGTATTTACAGATGTGCCCTTGGCAGAAATGTTCTCCATTGATGAAAGAACAATGCCAAAACACTGGAACACTTGAACCACGTCAGGTGGAGGACTCTAAATAGCTAAATAGCTAAACAGGTGTGCCTTTATCAGGTACACCTGATAAAGGCTGCTGGTGGTTTAAATGGTATGGCAGACTTTGGGCCACTTTTTATCAATTGAGCATTATTTAGACACCACAGCCTGCCTAAGTATTGGTGTTGACCACGTCAGTTCCTTTCAAACCACAGTGTACACATTTTCTGATGGTTGTTCCCAGAAGGATAACACAAAGCTACTGCAGTCAAATAGCAGATCTTAACCCAATAGAGCATCTTTGGGATTTTATGGAACAGGAGATTCACATGCACAGCCAACAAATCTGCCGCAACTGTGTGACGCTATCATGTCAACGTGGAATGAAATCTCTGACTGCTGTCGCATAAATTCACTGAAAATATTTCATTGCCTGGGTTATTAATGGAAGCTACTTTCAGTTGTTAGCATTACCCTCGACAGTAGCCTGTAAATAGCAGGTTAATTTAAATAGGCTCCAGCTGCCACACTGAGTAGACCAGGGGTGTCAAACTCAAATACACAGTGGGCCAAAATTTAAAACTGGAACAAAGTCGCGAGCTAACGTTAATATTTATTGAAAAAAAAATCTTCCTCCAGATTTAAGAATGAATCTTTTCTTATGGACTCAAATAAGTTTTGCTGGAAAACTGAATATGGAACAAGCAAAGCTTAATACTAAACAATATATATATTAGCTGTATAATACCAGTAGGCCAGCTCTAACAGTAATTTGGTATGGCTTCGCGGGCCAAATGTAATTAGGCTGCGGGCCAAATTTGGCCCACGGGCCAGAGTTTGACACCTATGGAGTAGACTGTTACTTCCACTACATTTTTTGTATGTGAGGAAGCCATAAGAAAGTCAACCTTGCTGATCTTTCTTTAACCTCATGAGGCGGTGCAGACTACATAATGTTTTTAAGCTCATTTGCAGTTGAATTGTCTGACAAGGTCTATTGGTGTATCAGACCATCTTAAATAAAAAATGTGAGCTCCAAGCACTGAGCTCAATGTCTCACTTAAAGGTTCTGCCATTTTTTTTAAATATTCAACTCATCTCATCTCAGCTTCAGATGCCAACACCTACATGCACATTTTTAAGTCAAGCACATATTTGTGACATCATTAATGCTATATATTAGGCTTCAAAATGTAAGCAAACAGTATAATATTGGAAATACAGTATAAATATTGGGTCAAATATGCTTTGGACTCAAAAGTTAAGTATTAGCTTTTGGTGGTCACAGGATACTTTGATCTGTGTGAAAGTCTAGAATATGAGAAATTTTTTTGTTTCAAACCAGAGGCGATGCTCATACATCTAGTATAAATATCTCCCCATCGAACTGAACACATTCAGTTTGACTTGACATGTTTTGTTTCTTTTAATGAGACTTCAGTAGGGATAAGAATGACAAAGTCAGGACAGATCAATCAAATTAGTTTTACAAGTCTTGAGCCACTCCTCACATCTTTATATTTTGCTTCCAAGGACCTATAATTTGTTGTAATTTTTTTCTTATTTATTCCTATTAATTTTTAAGCAATGTTTTTTCAGACTCTAAAATGTTTCTTTTGAAATTAAACCAGTAGAAAACAAAAGAAAAAGTGTCGGGCATAAAATACTTTCTACAGCAGATAAACACAATCTGAAGGTCTTACAGAAGGGCATTAGGGAAAAGATTGTATCGGTATGCCAAATTGCACAAGAACTCGACCAAATATTAGCAGGTCTTATTGAGTGATGAATCCAAACTTGACATTTTTGGTTCAGATCATTGTTGACATGTACATAAGAGGTCAGGAAAGAGGTGCAATAGTGAGCGTCTACATCAATCTGTAAAACGCAAAGAGGTCCTGTGATGTAATTCATTTAAAGCCTATGGTGTTTGGGGACCTTGATAAAATTGATAGTATTGAATGCAGAAAAGTACTCTTAGATTTTGATCCACTATGCAATGCCTTCATTTTTTTCAGTGCGACAGTCCCAAACACATTGTCAGTGCAGTGAAAACATACCTGGATAGAAGAAACTCACAATGGAAGTCGATGATGGATTGGCCTCCCCAGAGCGCGGAACTCAACATTACTGGCATCATCTTGACAGAAAAATTTAAAAAAGGAAGTCAACATCCAAAGGAGAGCTCTGAATGTCCAAGAAACTAGGAGAACTATTCCTGAAGACCACTTAGAGAAAATACTGGAAAGCTTTCCTGAGAAAGTTCAGACTGTGAAGAATGACTGTGGTCACACCAAATATTGACTTTCAAGGTAATTAGAACAAACTGTGTTCACCTTATACTCTGTTTTGCCGCATATATTTAAACATTTCTTAGCAAAACATTAAGAAATGAGAAGTGACTCCAGACGTTTGTATAGCATGAACAATAGTGAACTGAATATGAAACTTCCTCGTTCTCTTCTCCGGGTGGTTTTTCCAATGTTTTCTACAGTTATGGGGTCTTCCAGGACGTGGGATGGAGCTGGTCTCAGCCACGCCCCCTTGCGTCAGATTACTGCAAGTAAAAACTTGGGTAAACGTCACCTCGCACTAACTGGCTGTCGCCCATAGTGAATCAATATATCGCTATCATTTCCTGCTGTCACTGTTAGTTATTTATTATTTGGCCGGGACTATGGCTGACGACAACGAAGATGCTGAAATGAAACGAGCCCGAAGTCGCGAACGGCAGTTAGGTAACGGCTGCTTAATTTTCTACGCCTTTTACTGATAGCTGGACAGAGATGGCTTCATAAAGTCAGTGAACTTTGGCCCAGCCGAGTTATTTGGCTTTTTCTTTAAGTCGGCACTTAGCTGAAAGTTTTACTTTTAGATTAGCGTGAAATTTCTAATTAAATGTTGGTAGAAGTACATATTTTTTTTAGTGATCATTACTTAAAAAACGAGCTAGCTAGCTCTGACCGTTAATAAGCCGTTAATAAGTTCCACTCACACCTTAACCGTCCAGTAATGTTTTACAAGACAGTAGCGTTCAAGAAACAGTATTAAACCACGTAACATACATGTTAATTACTGTAAAAAAAAAACACAAAAAAAATTATTGTAAGTTAAGTATAAGCCGTTCATGGCATTCTGACTTCTAATTTTGTCTGTTGAATGGATTGACAGAAGTAGAGAGCTGATTTCTTAATTTGTTTGCGTTACATGTTTCAGGTTATCAACAAATTTTCAGATTAGATAAAGAAAACCACAGCAAACGCAAAATGCACTTTCCATTTATGTATTAAGGGGGAAAAGCCATCCAAACCCTACCTGTCCTATGTAAAAAAGGAATTGCCACCTAAACCTAGTAACTGATTGTGCCACTCTTAGAATCAAGAACTGCAGTCAGGTGTTTGGATGACTGGCCACATGTGTTTCACACAAAAAAAGCCTTTTTGTTCAGCATTGTGTTTTTTCCTTGGCACTCTTGCTGATATCCTTCTTATTGTTGATTCATGAATACTGTTCGTTAGATGTTGTTTTATATTCTGTTGTGACCTCGTAGATGAATCGTTGATGTGCTCTTTCAGTAAATTTGGTAGGCAGCCTCTTCCTGGGAAGATTTATTAACATTACAAGTTCTCTCCATTCATTGATAGCGTCTTTCAAAATGGTTTGCTGGAGTACCAAAGCTTTAGAAATGGAGCACTTTCCAGAGTGATAGATTGTCAATCACTTTGTTTCTTTAGATTGTGGCATGTTGCATTGTTTTTTTGTTTTTTTTTTTAGATCTTTTAGCTTACCTGCTTTGTCAGACAGGTTCTATTTAAGGGATTTCTTGATTCAACTATTTGAAAGGCTGAAAGGGGGCAATTACTTTTTCACATAGGGCCAAATAGATTAGGATTTTTCCCTTCCATTTTACCTTTGAAAAATAAAATAAATAAAAATAAAATCTAAAATATAATTTCTTAGCATCTAGAAGAATATACATGCAGATATGTCCAAATATACAAGATTCACTATGCATTAATATATTCTCATAGTTGGTACAAACCAGTTGAAATCATGCTGTCTGTCTTCTTTCCCCAGCTTTGGAGAACCCAAACACTGACATTGGCTTTTGTGGCAGGATTCTGGTTGGGCTCTCCCTCATTTTCCTGCTGATTACTCTGCCCATCTCCATATGGATGTGTATTGTGGTCAGCTACTTAAATTACAGTGCTATTTGTTTTATTTTAGAAACACCTTTTAAAAGCTGGTGACGCATGGTTGTTTACCATTCACCCAGATAAAATGCATCTTTACTTTACAGGAAAACTCATTTCTTTTTAAAAGTAGCATGCATAAGAATACCTCCATATCTAGCTGCAAGAAAAAGAAATTACTCATACTTACTTACATATTATATATGACCTTGGGGTTGTTTTTCTCTGTATACAGATTGTGAAGGAGTACCAGCGAGCTATTATTTTTCGCCTGGGGCGCCTTTTGTCAGGAGGAGCCAAAGGACCAGGTAAGAAGTCATGTTTTATTTCTTTTTCTCTTTTTATTACACCATCGTGTTTTTTTTTAAATAGTCATCTAAATATACAGTTCCTTTATTGAAATGTTAGTAGTCTTTAACTCATAGATAATATATTTTTCATGCTCAGCTGTGGTTGCATGGATCATCATTCAAATGTCCTGACATTTCTTTGCAAATGTCAGTTGTTGGACATTTGTTTAAGTGTTTCAGTGGCTCACTTTTAGCTACCGTAATACAGAGCTGCTTCAAATGGGCGGGAGGAGAACAAGCACTAGTCAGTGTCCTGTTACCAGCGATTTAGATTGTCCGTTATTTTAGATGCAGTCAATAAATTTAATATTGATTACTGCTTTTATTGGCAGACTTAATGACATCAGTTGCTATCAGCTGAGCTTTAAATTGGAGGGTTTTTTTTCTTGCATTAAATTCAGACAAACAGTGTAGGAAACTTACCCATCGTCACACAGCTGACCACAGTCACTGGACTGATTGACCTAAACATAATTTTTTCATATATGATGTGTATTGTTGAGTTACATTTTTTTCCACCCTTTGTTTTGTAGAGCACACCAGTTGTTTGGTTGCGGTTACTTTACTACAAAAACCTCTAATTCTATCAGTCTGCAAGGGAGCGCAAAAAGTTACATAATGTATATCCAAGTGTCATTACAGTGTGGTTGTTAAAATGCCGACGTGAAGAAAGTACTGATTAGATGTATGATCCGTTTTGTTCATATAGCAAAGTATTGGGCAAATTATGCACCCTGATGATGGCACCAGATGACAAAAAGAGTCATGAAATCACAGAAGCAATTGCTGTTGATTCTCGGGGCATATTAATGCGTGTACCAAATTTCATGGAAATCCACTTAATGTTTTTTTAAACAACTCGACTCAAAGTCGCAGAAGCCAACTTCATTTTGGGGGATCACAGAAACATTACCATGCATCATCTGGTAACCAAATGTAGTGCCAATTCCTCCAGTAAATCCTGAGGATTTCTCATTTGGGGGGGGGGGCACGTAATGTGTGTTACTTACTATTTTGTGACAGTCCATAGTGTAGTTTTTGAGACACTGATTGACAGTCCAATATTTGTGTTGTTAAAACCATGAAAAAAAAAACCATAGGAAGAATCAAAGAGAAGCATGGGGGCAGTGGGTCCTGTTGTGTTGTGTTTACAAGAGCGTTTTCTTCCTGCTGTTGGGCAGAATGACACAAGGCATGTCATAGCTAAAAATTAAAATGTGATTTTTTTGGTAGGCTTTATAGCAACAAGACCACAGACAAAGTGGGCATGGGTGCAGGTTCACTCAGGCCCCACACAGGGGCCCGAGGGAACCTGCACCCACAGAGCTGTTCAAGCGCTACAGCATATTTTTCTGAATGCCTTATCCATGCGATCAGTTATGTAACTTGTGTTTTGAATGGCAGCAGATTTGTTAGAAGCATAGAAGTAAAAAATACAGACTCCCACGAGGTACAATTTGCATACACCTCACAACTCACTGTCTCTTTATCTTTGATTTCTTGTTGTACTAGATCTAAAAACCAAGCAGTGTCCTCTCAAAATGCTGAAACGTGGCTCCTCAGAGAGCCCCGGGCTTGAGTTTATGACAACATGGGGTTAATAATAGCACCTGCAACCTGCAACTCTTGGCTTCTCTATCTACGGGCTCACAAAGAAAGTGTCACGGAAAAGAGGGACCCAGGCGCGGTTCTTGCTCACAGAAACACAGTGCGTTTATTTACAGTGAAACAGATAAGTCCAACAATCCATTCAAAAGTGCAATTTTCCAATCGTGCTCGTCCCTTGCTCCCAGTGCATTCCGTGTAGTAACTCCCTTAGTGTGTGTGCTCCCCAACTCGCTTCTCCGCTCGCCCCTCCTGGAGGAAGAAGGAAAATCCAGCGTTAGCCACACGCTAGCCGAATAACACACTCACACTGCTCGCACAGACTATACCAGTTCGGAGTAATAATCCCACGTCGACTGTCGCCGCGAGTCCAGGTTAAATACCCCTTTCTAGCCTGGAGGAATGATTACCAACCACTGGTCAGGTAATCAGCTGCAGGTGGGCCGGCAACAGCGAAGAGGGACTCCCAATGACGACAGTCGCCAGGACACGCCTCTCCCACGGCGCGCACTTCCGTAAACAACCCCGAGGGCCAGGGAGGGAGAAGCAAACATATATACAGAAAACATAAACACAAGCAGGGTCGTCCGGAAAGGGCCGTCCGACCGTGACAGAAAGTTTACTGTAAAATCTTTCATTCTGCCTGAAACTGAGATTTTTATCGATAAACATGCTTATGTGCATCACAAGATGTTTTTCAGACTGTATTAGACCAACTGGGACCTTTTTACTTGTCTGACTGAGAGTGCTTCAGATTTCATGGTGGAAGTGGCACAGGGAGACTGTTGTTATCATCATTGCCCCTCCTGAACAGATGTCTGTGATCTCACCATTTAAATTTACAATATCTTGACAGGAATGGCATCCAACCACTCTCTATCCGGTGTGGTGTTAATGTTTGCTAAATGATTGCACACCTAGCACATGTCTATTTCACTAGTATTGTTTGATGCACTAATTCAATCATAGTGACTTGAAACAGGCTAATGAAAGCTGCAAATATCCACGGCTTTGCCTTGCTGTCAGTACAGCTGCAGTCTCATAAAGCGAGAGCTTGACTTGGCCTCCTGCCAGGATCTCATTCATCCTGGTCTTTTCAAACATTTGTGAGGAAGCTTCCTCATTATTGTGTTTACTGTAGCGTTAGTCTTTGTTGAAACTATTTGCATTCTTGTGATTTCACAGGCTTGTTCTTCGTCTTGCCGTGCACTGACAGTTTTATTAATGTGGACATGCGCACCGTCACCTTTAACATCCCACCACAAGAGGTACGACATGCACCCTTCCAGTTACATTAAGCAGATCACTTTCACTGGAATTCAGCTCATGTAATAATAACTGTGCGTAGTTATTTTATTTGTAGTTTTTTAGCTTATTACACAGTATTGTGTAAACACTGTTCTTCTCTCAGGTTTTGACCAGAGACTCTGTGGCAGTGTGTGTTGATGCCCTGGTCTACTACCGGGTCCAGAATCCTACTCTGGCCGTGGCTAATGTCAGTAATGCAGATGCTGCTACGCAGCTTTTGGCCCAAACCACCCTGAGGAATGTTCTGAGTAACAAGAACCTGGCAGAGATTCTGTCTGACTGTGAACACATTGCACATTTTATGCAGGTAAACTCCTTCAGCTTTTCTCTTAGCTGTAACTGTGACCCCAAAACATGCAAGAAATAATTATATACTTCCAAAATTTACTTCTTTTTTTTTTTTTTTTTTACATCGTTTACATTGTCCAATAAGCCTTTGAGCTGTCACTCTAAGGGTGTGTCCAAGGGTATGACCTTACACATTTGTTATATGTGGTATATCCAAAAGGTATTCCCTCATCTCTGTGAAGTCCTTCTGTCTCTATTGGCTCATTGTTAAGGCATTTTGAGATGCCATCTTGCTCTGAGCCTTGTTTACCAGGTGCATAATGCAGCTGTCACCCGAACTGTGTGTTACTGTTAAACTAACAAACTGCTGTAAACTGAGTGAAGCTTAGCTAATCCCATGTTTCTATGATGAGTCCAGCTTTTAGTTTGCTTTAGAATTTAATTATTTATTTTTTCCATTAAACTTTTACTTCCAGTTTATGCTGAGCTGCTGTAAATGATTAAATATTTATTTCTAATTCAGAGTCACAGAGACAGTGATCAGGAGGTACTTCAGGAAGTGGACAAATGTCTGTGACCACACCTCTTACTCGCTGAATTCAGCAATGCCGTTGGATTGTTTAGCTGGGTTTGGCCTGCGCCTCTTACGTCCACTTAAGGGAAATCTCACTGCTTCAGCTTAACAAGACATTTTGGACAATTCTATGCTTCCAACTTTGTAGGAATAGCCTGGGGAAAGACCTTTTTTGTTACATACTGTGCCCTAATATACAAAGCAAAGTCCACAAAGGCATGGTTGGATGAATTTTGTGTTGAAGAAGCTGACTGAAAGTCCACTGAATACCACTGGGATGAACTAGAATGGAGTTTGTGAGCCAGGCCCCTTTGTCTAACACTGGTGTCTGACCTTACAAATGCTCTTCTGGATGAATGGGCAAAAATTCCCACTGGTAAATCTTTGTAGCAGTAACAGCTTCCACTCTCAGAAGAGTTGTATAATCATAGTATGATCAACAATGACCAATAGACACTTTTTCTTGAATTCTTTTGCTCATAAAATGTAAAAATAGACATGCAGTGTGTGACAGTGTGTAGATGTAAAATGTGTGTCTGTTTCTCTGCTTTGTGAGAGAAACGTGTCACCACTGTCAGCTCCATCTGCTGGACAGTTCTGAAAAATGTAAAACTTTGAAAGATGAGGGACATCCTTCTCATTCATTTAAAAACTTTGCGATAAAATCTATTGTTGTTGAGGGGTTTTTAAACATACGTTCTATTTTTACAGATGTGGTACTACAAACGGTATATTGCATGGCTGTCTCCTCAGGTCACTCTGGACAATGCCACAGATGACTGGGGAATCAAAGTGGAGCGGGTGGAGATCAAAGATGTGAAACTGCCCCCTCAGCTACTGAGAGCCATGGCATCTGAGGCTGAGGCCACCCGTGAGGCCCGAGCCAAGGTAAGGCGGTTCTACATCTCCATATCACTGTCTAAACACAAGTCTTTTAAGGGAAATGTCTTCGAGGACCATCTGAGAGACGAAATGCTGCAAATTAGCAGCAACTGAATTTCAAAATAAGATCAAGTGGATTGTCTGGCCATTCATTTCCTAATGTGTGGGAAACACTGACCTATTTTGAAAGTATTCAAATAGCACTCAGCTTTTTGCCTTCCAGTTTCCTGTGTCCTTCTTTTGCATTTATCGATTGTTGTTATTTTTCTACACTTCAATTTCATAAAAAGGAGAAAAAAGTAACATTGGGAGATTTATGTAGTTTGTAAGGTTACATACTGGTCTAATCCTTTTAAAAAATAGGTTATTGGAGATTTTAAAAATTGGTTTAAAGGAGATTTACAAATAAAACAAGAAATCTATCGCAACCCAGAAAAAAGGAATTCTGCAAGATTTTGTAATAAGAATAGTCGTAACTGTGGGTGTAGAGGCTTCTTCCACTGGGCTGTGAGATCAAGGCGCTCTTTTCATTTTCTTCCCTCCTGTTTCTCCTCTTAAGGTGATCGCAGCAGAGGGGGAGATGAGCGCATCGCGGGCGTTGAAGGAGGCGTCCCTGGTGATTGCAGAGTCTCCGTCAGCCCTGCAGCTGCGCTACCTTCAGACCCTGAACACCATCGCTGAAGAGAAGAACTCCACCATCATTTTGGCACTTCCACTGGAGATTTTGCCGAAATTCGTCAATACATGAGAAAGTGTCTAAAAAAAAGAAAAGAAATGCACATACTCCCAGCATGCATCACTGAGCACATATACATGTGTAATCAACTTCATTGCCTCACCGTCATTACATCTGAAAGCAGCCAGCTTATTTTCACATAGGTTTAATTTATAACTTCTTTTTATTTTTTTCCAACTTTATAATCAAAGAAAAAAAGTGACACAATCTAGGGTATCATCTCCTAGCCCACAGGCCTTCTTTGAGAATTTACCCTTTATTACAAACCTGTGAAATTTAGCATATTCTCTGTTTATCAGAGCTGGAGTTGAATATTTGCTTTGCCTCAGGTGCTCTGGCAGCTGAGCGGGTAGCTTGAGCCAGCAGTGGCAATGCCCCGCAGTCATCTTGGTGTGTTTGCCAATAAATGACCACTGATTCAATATATTATATAACATATATATAATAATATGTAGTATGAGTTTTTAGTCTTAGCATAACCTTTAACTTGAAGTTTTATTTATTTAATTGAGTTTTCTTTAGTTTTTGTTTTAAGTTGTTTATTTATTTATTTATTTGCAAGTTTGTTCATTTAAAGCTTCAGAAAGTGTCCAAGTATCAGGAAGCTGAAAAAATGAGTTATAATTGATCATATTCTTTCTTTCAGCGTGTAAATATTTAAACATGTTTGAATTTATATATTGTGAAAATGACACGTTCTGTTTTAATCTGTTGTTCTGCTTTCCTACTTTTAACATAAGTGTTTGGACTGTTTGACCAAGAAGTGATTTTTGCCTACAGCCACATGTTGTTGTTGCCACACAGAAGATTTCTTTGTTAGGAAAGGGAAAGGTTGTTCGATTTTACTTTAGTAAGTCGTATAGGTTTCTGTTGTGGTAACAATAGTGACATTTAGGGAATTTTGATACATATGGAAACACAACCAGTGGACAACACTGTGCTGCTGTGTTCTCTAAAGACTGTTTGATTGATTGTTGTCCAGTTTACCAGTTTTCATTGTAATTTAAATGAATTTGTTTCTGTAAAAAAAAACCTCAGACACATGAATAACTTTTTGAAGTTTCGTTCAGGATTAATGCCTGTGTTTGCTTTGTTGTTGTTTGTAGCACACATTCTTTTGTGCAGTATGATTTGATATGATTTTATTTTGAGTTAAGTGTATATGACTAAATAAATCTGAAAGCATGTTTGTGTTGATTTTTTTTCTTTCAGGTCAGTGTGAGAAGTTAAGTGTTTGTAAAAGCAGAGGCAGAAAACAGCTGGTATATTTTAATTTGGTTTATTGAATTGATTACAGGAAACCTTAGAAATTGCCACAGAAAGTGGAGCTAATAAAGAAGCAAAGCAGTGGTTTTCCACTAAAAGACACCGCAGCAGAACACAAGCTTCCTGGGTTAGAATCTGTGGCATTATTTTAAAATAAATATAACATCTAAAGGTACAAAAACATCAATAAAGACAGTACCCTTTAAAAAACAAGCTTACTGTAAGCTCAAGGAAATCATTCTAAGGCATTGGTTGTATTGCTTTTTATAAGCTGTTTTCTTGGCAGTAGCTTTTGTAATATTGCAGGAAAACCAAACTTTAAACTGTCTTCTTTTATGTTTGTTATATTTTGCTAGTAAACAGGTTTTTATTGTCAAACATGGGAAAATCGCCTTGAATGAGAGTCGTAGTTTGAGGCTATATGTAGTGCAAATCCTAAAGGAAAGCCTGTGTATCTGTTGAAGTTCTATTTGTACTGGATGATTTCACTGGTTTCAAGGCACAACAGTAGCATTTGAGACAAAGTGAAAAAAAAAACAGTGATTCGTTAAAAAAAGAAAAGGGCACGTGTAGCTTAAAAAAAAAAGATCTTGCTACACGGTGACAGGTCGGGGCAGAGAGGTGGGAACAAGGGAATGTTCAGATGTTCAGTTCAGCCATAGCGCGCTCCAGAGGGTCGGTGGTCCAGTAGTCGTAGTCCCAGCCCAGGAACCAGCCAGTGAACGTGGGCGGCTCGAAGCCCTGCTTGAGTTTGACAATGGGCGTCCTCGGGTCTCTCTTGGCCGGATCTGTCTCGATGTAACGGACCGCTGAGGAAGACGAGTTTGAATTAGTACAAGGATTAAAAGGGTAGCAGAAGATGCTTTATGCTTTGACTCTTGGTGACACTGCTGCTCTAGTTATGGGGCACTTTGCTGTTAATGCATGTATCAGTAATTATGATGTCTTTTAAATAAATACATTCTGTTTTTTGATTAAGTTTTAATTTTTTTTATCTAATGATTGATGTTGTGTTAGATAATTTGCAATGCCAGCTGTATTTCTCGTCTCCTATTCCACATGGCATTGTTCTTTCTCCTCATATTTGCTCACCAGATGCCATAGCTTCAGTCTTCTCCTCCTCTTGGGCCTCATTTCCAATCCAGACAAACACCTAAGAATAAAAAAAACCCCAAATAAATAAAGGTTTATTGTGGAGTTTATTCTTTTTGTGGGCACTGATTCTGCTCTGAATGCATATAGTACAGCAAAGGCAGTCAGCTTGTTTTTTACCTGCTCCCAGGTGTCCAAGATCATGACATCATCAGTGGCAAGGTCATCTTGGGTCATCTCACCTGGTACCTCCTCAATCTAAGAAGAAGAAGACGGATTTAAGGGGGCTTTATTTTTATGTACACGTAACGACAAATAAAGACACAGTGCACTGTTTTCAGCAGGTACTTTGAAATATTCTTGACATCCTGCACATGCTCGTGCAATACCAAAGACTTGAAAACTCGAGTCAGAATAGGACAAAACCAATCCAGCAGGAGAAGAAAACGTACTATAAAGTTTCCAGTCTTATTGGAACAAGCAAAGAGACGGGGTGGATGAGCATCCATCTTGTCCTTGAGTCTAGTGGAGGTGCGATACTCCGTCTTTCCACCCAGAGCCTCCCAGAACTGATCTGTAAAACGACAGAAACACTTCAAGCTATTACAACCATCAGAATTTGTAAGAGGGCAAAGCAATAGTTTGACATTTGGGTAACTCTGTTCCTTTTTTGTTGGTACAAAGCCAAATCAGGTTTTTAGTTTAGCATAAAACCTGGAAGTAAGCCTGGTTCTGTCTAATGGGGAAGAAAACAAAATGCTTGGTTTACATTATCAGGTTATCACTATTTTTAACTGAGGTAACTGCTAGAAGTATCTGTTAGTGGACAGATGTTCCAGTGATTTCACTGTCATCACACACAAATTCCTCTATTTGCACTGGGAGGCAGTGGGATAAGAGATGTGCATGTGGGAAAATGTGTTCTGAAAATTTCAGGTCAGCCAGTCTGACACTTAAATCCCATTTCTCCCCAATCCTGGCTCTCGCTTCAAATTCCAACACATCATCTTGACCATGCTTTCATGCCTATATGCACTGAGTTGCTGCCGTGTGATTGGTTGATTAAATATCTGCATTAACAACCAGTTGAATAGGTGTACCTAATAAAGTGTCTGGTAAGTGCAATTGCAGTGTTTCCCCACACATAGACTTTAGTTGGGCAACCTTATTTTGCTATTTATTCATTTTATTTTGCCCATGTGGAAACTGGTGGTTTTTGTCAAGTGAGCAGTGGTTTACAGGTGAGATAAGAGCACTGAAAATGTCAGTGCTGTTACATCACCTGCCATAGACCAAAAAAAAAAAAAATACCTGTAAACATATATAAAGAATGAAACAAACCAGGAGCTAAAAGCTTAATGGACCTGCTGAGGTGTTTGCAATATTGTGTAGTTTTTGTTACAATTATTCTTGCCCTTCCAGCTATACAGCTATTTAATCAATTTTTAATATACAAAATTATTGTTAGAGCACCTTTAAGGGTAAAATAAAGCAAAATAAAACAAAGTGTAAATGTAAATTTGCAACCAGCATCTGTGAAACAGCAGGTACCTGCACAGTACAGCATCAATTTTGAATAGAAAATCTTTTCAACCATCAGAAATAAAATGGTGAATTTCTCGCTTGTCTTTTGCGAGGCCCCAGCCGAGGCCAGTCCTCAAAAGCAGGGTGTTTATGAAAAATTGAATCTGTTATGTTGTAGCCTGAGGTGTTTTTATATGTGAAACTGTTAGCAGGGAGTTTCTTCTTCTTGAGCTTGGAAAGCAAATAGCAAGACTTCTGACAACATCAGAAGGGGTGATGCAATCAAGTCTGCTTTGTTTCAATATGGATGAACATAAGCGCTTAGCCGAAATACAAAAAGGGAGCTATTTAGCCTCGCATTAAAGCGCTATTTTAACAGCCAGACCACACTTTGTAGCTGACACAGATACAGTTCTGAGTATGTTAACAGCTGTTGGGTTTCAGCTTGACTTAAATGCAGCAAAAAAATTAAATAAAGGAGAGAAAATGATAGTGGAGGTAACTGTGTTTATCCTGTTTCCTCACCGCTCTCTCCTCCCTCGGACAGCTCGGAGACAGACACGCCCAGGATGTCACACAGCTGCTGAGCTCCCTGCTTCTCTGTGTCGCTGGCACCCACTCCCACCCACAGGAAGGAGTTGCCGGGGGTCACCAGAATAAAAGCATCATTGGAGTTTAGGTTTGATGCCTGCACGTCAAGCTGCATAGAAACAGAGATATTGCAAGTTATCATGAGGAGCTGTTGTACGTTGACCTTCTTAAGTGTTGGTGGTTTTTCATTTTTACCAATATTCATGCTAGCATAATGCTTTATTTGACATTTTATGCCCTCTAACACCAATTCGAGAGGATATTTTAAAGGAAAGGACATCGGTGTTTTCCATTCTTACTATGCATTTTTCCCTTTTCCTCTTAAATACCCTTCAACCATTTACTGAATACTTAAAAAAAACTTCAAGTATGAAGTGCTTCTGCTTTCCTTTAAAACCTCTAATTGTTACTTCATTGTTAATGGACAGTGCTTATTAGATTAGAAAACAAATATTTCAGAAATCTGTTAGAAACTGTTTTGCAAAAGAGAGAAGAAAAAAATTAAATAATCGAGGAATGATTAAATTCAGGTAATGAATGAGACGTTTCCTCTCACCTCCACAGCTCGTGTGTGTCCTGCAGAGTTGGAGCGCACCTGGAAGAGTCGAGTCTCAGCTGGAGCGGACTGACCTCCTTCTCTGGACGTTCCTCCCTTGTACACAATCATGGGCTTTCCTCCAAACAGACTCATCAAATGGGCCGGCTCTTTCCCCTGCACCACCCTCACCTGATACACAAATACCGAATTTAAATCTCTGCATCTAATGAAGTTGTTGTCACAGCAATTCATATCGAAAAATACCTCATGCATTTTGATGTTACAAGCGGTGCTACCAAATCACTGCAGACACATCCTCCCTAATTGTGTCCTGTGAAATATGCATCAACAAGGTGTGGAAAAAAAGTCTGCAGCAGTTCCCACCACTGACGCAAGATGGCAGCACAGAGCCAAATCATGCCATACCCTGAGGTGAGAGTGAGATCTGTGATATTAGTAACCACGGTGAAGATAAGGTATGTCGAAAACAGTCTGCGGTTTTTTGTAATAAACAGTCATAACTCTGAGGTGTTGCAGTCAGTGGTTCCTCTAATTCAGTAAGCACTGCACATTACACTAATCCTGAGCTTGCTGGGGCAAACAGAGAAGAGATAAATATTTACTGATGAGTTTACAGGGAGAAACTATTTGTATTACATGAAGTTTAACATAGAAAGCCAACATGCTTTTTTATGTTCTGCTGTTCCTTCAAATATTTGACATTTGATGCTTTTGGCTTGCTGCAGTTGCTGATAGATTAAAGTTGAGTTCATAGACTGTATATACAAGTGTGAAAATTCCTTAATGCTTATAAATGCATTCTATTTAATGGTCAGAAGGGGGCAACTTCTCTTAGTGAAAAAAGCCTCTAAAATCTATGAGAAACCAGCACTGCTCCTCAATTTGGATCCACTGGGACTTTGCTATGACCTGAGTAGAAACTTTCCTGACAAGGTTTTGGACAGCGTAGCAAGTCTTACTTAACATAACATAATGCTCATTATCATTATTAATGTAGCATATGCATCTCGTGATTGACAAGTCCCTGCAATGGGAGCGATTTCTCAAATGAGACAGAGGTGAAAGAAAAGCTCAAACTCTGGCTTCAGGCCAGAACTTGACCAACAGGTGACATCACGCTTGCTATGCTCATCCTTAAGTACAGCCTGTGATTCAGTTTAGTTTGACAGATGAGCAAATGCAAAAAGTGTTTGGTAATTGCAAGATGAGGAATCAGGAACATGAGGACAAATAACTGGGACTGCTGCTGATTCCTACACACAAATTCAAACACATACAGAGTCGTGCCACAACACACGGACAATAAGAAGGCCGTACATGCACACGCGAGGAGTGAGCAGTGAATGACCAAAGACTCGTATGAGTTCAGAGCCACTCATGAATATTTAGGCCTCACAGACAGGCTAAGGCATCATAATGTTGGTGTGACATCAGTTCAGGACAAAGGAAAAAAGTAGTGTGGCTTATTTATGCTAGCAGACCGAGCTGGCGACAGAGAAGGAGGGAGCCTCCCATGAAACTCCACAGTGGAATGTCCTGTTTGTGTTTCAACGAGTCGTTTTCATTTGAAATTCACTTTAGCTCATTATTACAGTCACTAAACCTGAAAGGACTTCTCAAAAATGAATAACACAATACCCTCCAGTAATTATAAAGAATGGGAGAATCGAGAGAATATGTCCTTGTTGCTTCTATTTTTGCTGTGGCTCTGGACACGAAACACATGAGTCCCTTAGTGAAGATGAGGAGCAGGGAAGGAATGAAGGAAAAATACCTGAGTGGTTATAGGAGCGCCAACAACCTGAGGAGATAGAAAAGGCCAGAAACCAAGCAAGTGAGGAAATGAGCAGCAGCACGGAAACCATGAGGAAGAGGGAACACAGTGAAAGGATGTAAAAGTCAGACAGGACGTGCTAAGGAAGCCAGACGTGAGCAGAGTCGTTGATGACAGGGAAGATCAAATAATATATAAGCATATGGAAAAAAAAAACCAGAAGCACGCTAAAAGAACAATATGTTGTACCTGCACAGGACCGCCGCCGAGTTCTTCATCCAGCTGTGCGCCGAGGATCGCAGAAGCCCCAATTTCATCCTGACTGGAGTCCGCTCCCTGCCTGGAAAACAAGATGAGTTTATCAGCTCAGCATTCAAACATAACAAGAGGAACTGACTTGGACACAGCATATGCTTACAGCCCAACCAATAAGATTTATGACTGTGATTAATCTAATATATATCAACTTTGTGTCTCTCGCTGAACTTTCTGAACTTCACACCTTCTCAATCTTTCCTCCGCGTACTTTTCACAGTGAAACAAAAGTGCAAAACTGAACTATGATTTGTTTATTTCCAGTGACTATTACATTAAATTCAGTGCTACCAAAAAGAAAATATATCCCCCTTTTTATAGTATTGAATGACTGATACTTAAATTTGTGGCAACAAGTTTAAGCTCCAGTGACTGAACTAGCTCTGAAAGGGGGATGCGATGAGTGCAAAATAACAACTTCATAATGTATAAAT
The DNA here is from genome assembly GCF_964374335.1 of Astatotilapia calliptera. NCBI lineage: Eukaryota > Metazoa > Chordata > Actinopteri > Cichliformes > Cichlidae > Astatotilapia > Astatotilapia calliptera. The sequence goes on along the minus strand of NC_137428.1, from coordinate 34,105,816 downwards.
TTCTATGTGAAATCCCTTTGTGCTTTACAAATGTAATGTACCTACAAATTTATTTCTGACTCCTCAGCCTCGATGTTTGCTTATGAATCAGTAAATCTGATCAGACCCTGCTAATTATCTAAAAAAAATAATACTCCAGCTCCACGCCGGCTGCTTATATTTTAGTGCTATAGTCTGATGACAGGTAACTTCACGATACAGACTCTAATTATGGTTCCACAGTCTTGACAAATTTATGTCTCACCACATGTAGATGATGTGTCCCTGGCGCCCTCCATGAGAGTAGTTGTAAAGGATGATGTAGCTGTCTCCTCCATAGAACTGTCCATAAGTGGATGGATCCACTGGGACTTTGTCAGATCCCTCTATACGCCAGATCTAAGAGGGGGGAAAAGAATAACATGGAAAACGTAAAATTAAAAAAAATCACATTTAGTAGGCTGTAGATTTCAAGGTGCACCTGCTCCCCCTACTGGAATGGAAAGTAATGACACACACAGGCAGCACTGAAAGCAAATCTGACACATAATCACAAGCTGAATGACAAACCCCCACCTGTTTCTCTCCGCTGCCATCGTCCACCATGCCATGCTGGGCGGCCATGGCGGAGGATTCATGTAGGGTGGCGGCATCGAAAGGCACCTTCTCAATCTTTGCGATGCTGTTAGCGATGTAGGCCACACCCAGGCCCACAGTCTCATCTTTATCGCGCCAGTCTTTGAAGAACTGCTTGAAGAGCGGCGTCTCGCCCATCTCAGGCAGGATCTGGACCTGTGTGTGTTTGGGGTAACCCATCTTCTTGATGAATTCGTCTGCTGCCTTCATCGCTGCTTTCCGCTCTTCCATGTTGGCGTCTTTGCCTGAAGAGAAAAGACATTAAATACTGGAGAACGAAATGGAGAAATGTTACTGAAAATCAAAAAAGGAGGCCAGAAATTATTTCTAAACCTGGGTGAGAAAGGTCATTTGGTGCATTGACTTCAGCACTAATATAAATATTACAAAAGAGTTCTGAAAGTTGAAGAGTTGGTAACGAGAAGGTAAATAGTTTAACTTTTGTGAAATGCACGTATTTGCGCTTTTGCTAAGAACGATATGAGACAGCTGTGTTGTCTGCAAGAGTGGAAAAAAGCAGCTCAGCCAAGAGCCATTTCTTGAGTCCGCTGCACCACCCTGCACTGACCTTTCCAGAGAAAGATCTTTCCATCAGAGCCGTGGTCCAGGATAAAGCAGTCACCAGACTCCAGGGTGCTCTGAGCGAAAGGGTTCTCTGCTGCCACGAGAGTAATCGACATGGCTCCGGTAGCATTGGACACCTGCAGGGGAGGATGGGAAGGAGGATGAAGGAGCTGCCAAGCAGGGAAAAGTACCGCTTTTCAGGAGATTGAAAGGCTGCTGTAGACGCTGCTTCCTCTTGATCTTTTAAGCCAGGCAAATATGAGCAAGGGTTTTATAAAAGATACGTCTCTTAATTGATGTCAGCTGGCAATTTTACTCTATGAATCTTAGAAATATGACGCTCAGTACTTTATATTTTAACTGATGAATGATCACAAAAAAGGAGCTGCAGTAGGAAACATTTTGGGGGTTAGTTTAGAAAAATTTTATATTTTTCTAAAATAACCCACAAAATGTTTCCTACTCTCTAACACATTATAGTTTTACCTTAATTATTACCTAAATGTGTATTCCTGATAGGGAGTTTGTATTTTTGGACTATATCGATTTACACTTACTAGTCACTTTATTAGGTACAGTTTCCTTTTACTGGTTTGGACACTCTTTCAGCAAGGTACTGGAAACATTCCTCAGAGATTTATTGGCAGATAGATTGGTATGACAGCATCCCATGATGGTGACTGTGGAGGTACAGTGAGGCCTGCCCAAGAAACCACTTTGAGATGATTTGAGCTTTCTGACATGGGATGTTACCTTACTTGAAGCTGTCATCAGTTGATGTGTACACTAGTAATAAAGAATTGTCAGCAATATATCTCAGGTATACTGTGGCTTTGTGGTGTGACCTTCTGCTGCTCTAGCCCACCTGCTTCAAGATTTGACATATTGTCTCTTCAGAGATGCTCTTTTGCATACTTTGTTGTGCTTATTTGAGTAACTGTTGCCTTTCTCTCAGCACAAACATTATCCCTTATTCAGACCACTCTCTGTAAACTATAGAGATGGTTGAGTGGAAAAATCACCCCAGATCAGCAGTTTCTGAAATACTCGTACAAACCCGCCATATTTAAAGTTTAACGTCACTTAAATCTTTTTTCTTTCTCATTCTGATGCTTCAGCAGGTCGTCTTAATCATGTCTACCTGCCTAGATGCATGCAGCTGCTGTCTGGATTGCCTGATTACTTGTGTTAATAAGCAGTTGAATAGGTGTACCTAATAAAGTGTGAGTGTATATATGTGCAAAATTAACAAAACATTTACTACATTTTTTTTAATCTACTTTATTTTTAGTACTTTGGGTGCATCGTTCTGGAACTAAACTAAAACGTTTGTGGTCACTTGTAAATTGTTGTTGTTCACAATGAATCATGAATATATTAATTCATCATAAATAACTTTATTATCCTTTTATAATGAGGTTTCTGTATTGGTGTTTAGAGGCCCATTTCTAGCAACCAACATTTTTTATGTTGAAGAAGCCACATAATCAGCCTGTGCACAAACACAGGAACAAAAACTTTCCTTGCTCATGTGCCAGGCACGTTTCTAAGTGAGTGAACGCCATGTTTGTTTCTGTGTTGTTGCTTTTTTCTTAACAAATCCATGCTCTGACCTTGTAGAGTTTAGCCCTCATCCTGTTTGAAGCATCAGCTTTGATGTCATCCGAGTCTCCAGCTGGTAGATCTGGTTTGGGACCTAACACCTGAGGACAGAGGCAGAGATTTTAATAAAAAAGCGACGCCTGAAGACCTAAATTTGATCTCATAATGCACTGATCGCACCTCTATCATCTTCTCTCTCTCCACCCCCTCATCACAGACATAAACTCGAGACCTCCCACTGCGCTCATTATCACGGATCCCCTTGGCAACCTGAGTAGCCTTCAGCTTCTCAAAGCGGTTGCTCTGGGAGCCACACCACTGGTAAATCTCCTGTGGGGTGAAAGGAAAGACAGTGGATTGAATGAAGAAGAGCTTTTACAAGTCATTTTTTAAGATAAGATCTATGTATAAGATTTACATCTCCCAGGTCCAGGATGAAACAGTCTCCCGTGTTGAAGCTGTCCCAGCTGACCGGCACCTCCGTTGCCCTGACCACGCGGCGTCCTTTAATCTGGAGCACTCGCTGCACCGACACCTCATTGGTGACAACGTGCTTGAAACCAGATGCCACGCCTCCTTTCTGCAATATGAGCATCGCATTTAAAAGTGAAATAAAATAAATAAATGAAAGTAAAGTCACTCCAACTGTAAATAATAAAATGTTTTTTTGAGCCCTGTTCTCTCTGCAAATTTACTGCCCTCTTGACACATCTGTGGCAAAAACGTACATACACATAGAAACTGTATAGAAAAATCCTCATATATCAATATTTCACTTACACAGCTTGAACCCTTATCAAAATGATCAAATCTTCTATTTTTGCACCTTACAGTATACTATGGAGCCAACTACGGGGATTTGTTTCTATGCATGTGAAACATCTAAATTTACAGCAGATGTTTCATGTAACAGTGAACGAATAAAGGAACTGAGATTCTGTTTCAAAATATGTGATAAATATAAAGTATTTCTTTACATGAGCCTGGTTTTAAAAGCATCAAAAACATAAAGGAAACACACCCCTCTAATCATTTATCATATTCCTCTTAGGTAAATTCAAATGTTTCTGCTAGTTCAACAGTGACATCTTACCATGTATTTGATTCCAGACTTGAAGTAGCCCAGAAAGGTTTTGGACTCGTGTCCCTGCACCTCACGGTACTGGATGGGTTTCCCCCCGAGGAAATCGTCCATTTGGACCGTAAAGATGGCTGCTGAGCCGCTCTCATCCTGGGTGCAGAAATCACCTGTGCGAGAGAAACCAAAGAAGGGATCCATCTTAAATCCAGCCCTCACAGTTCTGCTGAAAAATAACCCAGTTAGCCATATTTTGTGTCTGACCAGTTCTCCCAGTGAGGACTTCAGTCAGTTAGGAGATCAATATGTAAGAGCAGCAGCGGGTCACATTAATACATGTAACATTGTTTTATTTATGGGCACACAGTGTAGTCCATCAGCATGTGGGTGGATTACATCACATCCTGCTTATTGGTAAACTGTCTGTGCCAAGATCAATCAAGCTTACGAAAACAAAATAAAATTAATAATCTGACTCAGCAGTGTAAATAATGCGTTACCTAGTAATACCCATTTCCCATTATTAATACCAACACACACAGCACAGATACAAACAGTGACAACTAACTGGGATTTGAAATTGGAAATGAAAATGTTTGGTGATTAAGATGATTATCTTACCAGAACATCAATGTTGGTTTGGACACATCCAATACACAATTATAACTTTTGCCCTGTCTCCCTCATGTGCAATGTGCACACAGACAGGGCAATTTTCCCCATTTTCCCTATTTAACAAAGTATTTTATTCTATTAGTACAGTATTGTTTTCTATTTGTATAGTACTTATTCTATTGTATATAGTATTCTTTCTATTTTGTATAGTATGTTATTCTGTTTATCTTATTCTATTCTATTGTTTTTCTCTTTTTCTCTTAATTTTTTACTGCTCTTGTATTTTCTGCCGTGACCAAAAATTTCCCACGTGTGGGACTACTAAAGGTTTATCTTATCTTATCTTATCTTATCTTATCTTATCTTATCTTATCTTATCTCCCAATTTTAATCAAATAAAGAAGTATATAGTATATAATTAATTTAGTTTTCTCTGTAAAGCTCCTAGTGCTTTAAAATTTTCCCTTGACATAAAGGTTTTTTTTATTTTAAACCGCCATAAATAGTTATACATTAAACTGTATTGGGTAAGTCGTTGGTGAAATAATCTACAAACTTTTGCATGCACGGTTTAAATTTTCAGCACTTCAATGTAAGACATTATGTTGCATTACTGGAAGCACTTCCTCCTCTTTCCTCTGCTTTTTTCCCCCTTTCCTCCCTCTCGGTTTTGGGTTTGCATGTGTGAGTGTTATTGTGCATCTGGGAATGACACCGACTGGTCATCTCTCCAAAACACCCGCTGGCTTTTCACTTCACACTCAGCCAAACAGATCGGCCTCCTAAATGATAGTGCGCAATAGTAAATGGTTATACCAAACTCCTGTAAAAATACAAGAGTTTGCACAGCAAATTCTTTGTGAATACTGGTAAAGGTGTGTTTTTTACAATATGATCTGTGATTGATTTTTATTGCTGTGGATGGAGATGTAGAGCTTTATCGTAAAATCATAAAATCTCTATGAATATTATGTATAATAGGAGCTAATTGTGTTAGAAAAGGGAAACCTGTAATCTATACAGCAAAGTCTTCTTTCGTTATGTAAATGTTATATTACCTAGTGGCAGATAACAGCTGACACAACCAGCTGCCAGTACAGTGCTGTACTGTAATTTAACAGGCAAATTCTCATAGCATGCAGTCAGGCTACGTTTTAGTTCTCACTTCCAGGTATTTCAATTTCCAGGAATTTATTTTCCTTTGCACCTGTGCACCAGGTCTTCACGTGGTATTCAAAACCAATTATCTGCAGGGCGGCTCCACCTGTCACATTCTTCTTTGGCTGACCTGCCTCTCACCTTATTTGCTCTTCCTACTTCAGCTCTCCACTCTGGCCAAGATTGCCTGGACTCCTGTGCTCACCTTCTCACTAACATCAGGCTGACCTCCTCTACAAAAACCACGAATCATTTTAAATATGCAATAAAGTAAAATAATTTTCATAATAATCCTGTTTATGAGTTCAAACTCATGTTCACTAATACTTTAGCTTAAAAGGTCATCTTTTACACTAATCAGCTTTTTTAGGGATCTCCATACTTCATTTGTCACTGAGAATATCTACATTTAGTCCTTATTAGGTTTTAAATGCATGAAAAAAACATCTACTATTAAACACCAACCCTCATTCGTTTCACAATCTGATAGAAATGATACAGCTTATTATCTGATAAAACTGTTTGCCAATGAGCCATGTGGCTTTCTGTTGCTTTATGGCACATGACTCACTGTCCTGACTAGTTTCAGCCTCTCCACTGCAGCAGCAACAACGGGCAAAATTATTTTCCAGGGCCTTCATCCTCGTACTGTTCCTCATCTGCTTTGCAAGTCAAAGAAGATCACACTGGAAAACTGAGATCATCTTTATTTTTTGCCACATCACAATGGAAACAAATACAAAAAGGCATGTCTCCCATGTGCTACTAGGGGTTTTGTGCTCAGCCTCAGTGTGACCTGTGATATTCGTGGTTTACTTTCACATTTGAATAATCCAAAAGAAAGAACAGCACTGTATGGTATCCCTTCCAGTTATAATGGTCGACTCTGAGTAATAACCCAGAGATCATTTCCCTTTCACGGCACTCACCCAACCAGAAGTGGAGGTCGTACTGCAGGCTCCCGGAGCGCTGTTTGATAGTATTGAGGATGAGGTAAGCATCTCCGGTGTAAAATCCCCCGCGCAGGTTCTCAGGGACAGGCACCAGGTCAAAGTTCTCCACCCTCCACACCTGGAGGCCTGGCTGCTGTCCAGCTCGCTCAAATTCTGGGTGGTGCGCTGCCATCCTGCATTCAGGGAAGTCACAGACCTTAAGTTAAGGGCTTTTGCTACTGCACAGGCCAAAAACAAATGCAGGTCAATGAGCTAAACAATAAACTTAGTTGGTCAAAAGGCTACTGCACCAATAAAACTTGCAGAGGTTGTAATAACTTTACAAAGTGAAGCAGACACTGCCCACATGAGAGCTATAAAAGCCACTCCCCTTAAAGCTCAGTGGTTGCCATGAATATAAAGATAAAGCTTTGTTCTAGTTAAGTATTAATACAGAGCAGAGTGATTCATCCACTGTGCTCAGGGTATTTCCTCTAGAGAGCAGCAAGAGGAAGCCATGGCAGTTATGACTCATTGTTATCATCATAAACTGTTAGTGATGGTTGGCAATAGAAACACTTCTGTGTTTCTGTATAACTGTCTATTTGTATATCCTGCAACCAGGGGTTTAAAAAAGCCTTTAAATGTGTTTTTAGATAACTACATAGTGGACAAATCTGCTCAGAGACATCTGTCCAATCATAAACACACACACAGACACACACATAGACCCATTCATTCATGTCTGACATAATGCCACCCACAAACAGTTTCAAGTAGGTGCCTGTGCTACACTAGATTACTGCCTACTGCCTTCTGGAACGCCTGAGCGGATGTCTCAGATGCTAAAATGAGAGCGGGGCATCCTGTTTAAAAAAAGAAAAGTGGTTAAAATTTGAATAGTTTTTCACTTTTTGCAGCTGTTATGTTGTTTGGGTAAAAAATTCTAATGCCAACAACACAATTCATACCACGACGAGGCAATAATTTAAACAAAATTATGCTACAAATTCTGCAGTAAAGATCAACAGCCCACACAGTCACAGCATCCTATACCAGCTGCTTGTTACGACATAAACACTACAGAGGTAACATTTTTTCTGCAGTGGAGTGGAGTAGTGCTCTAACCCAAACTACAATATCAAGTTTAGATGTTATAAAACTGTATAAACTAGAGTTCATGCAGTTCAAAACAAACACAGAACCTAGTTTTCCACAGGAATGCTGCTCGTGTACTGCCTTTCAATTTGCATGCACACTGAAGCAAGAATCGGCCATTCTTCTAGGCAGGCGCCTGCCCACAAACATGGCAGGAATCTGTTATTGACCCGGGAAGAGGAAAGTGGCTCCGAATTCATGCAACCAAGCCAACAAACGTGGGGCTTCTTCCCCCCCCATCTGTGCTCTCTTCTTATGTCAAACTCAGTGCACATTACTTTGTAGCTAAGGAATGGTTTGAGATGGAAAAGCAGGCGGATAATTTCACAGTGAAACACATGCAGTCAAAACAGAAGCTTCCTGGAGTCATACGAGGCCAGGCACCACCTGACCTTCCATAACTACACACAGGTTTGGCTGGACGGGAAAGATCTGAAGCCATGAGGCGATGCCATCACAGCATTATACACAGTCCTTGTAGATTTCCCCTTGTGAGAAGCTTGACGGTCACAAAAACCATAAATGATGCTTCTTTAGCCACATAAGAAGAATTAACTAACGATACCAATGTTGAATAGCCAGTTTCTGAAAGCTTCAACACACATTAGTGGCTTGGGTCATAAAGTTCTCATATGTTTTATTTGATAAAAAACAGTGTAGAGAGTTTTCATAACAATTTCACAACAAAAGTGACCCAGAAACTATTTCTAATTTGGATTTTATCTGTCTTGGATCACCACATGGGCTAACCTCAGTCTTTCTACTTAAGCTGTCAAACACGAGCCAGCCAAATTTCCTACTGAATTCCTGTTTAGATCTATTGCTGTGGTCTGGAACATCAAAATGACACAGTTCAGCCTTTACATAACCAAACTTTTGAGTTCAGTAGTTTCTGTAATGCTGTTGTTCAGGCTATATAGTGAGAGTGTATATCATCAGTACCTTTTGAATTCGTTCTTGCTTTCTTTCCATAAATATCATAGGAAAAGCTGAAGGTTTGCAACTTTTTTGGAGAGCTAGATGAGAGTTTCAGAGAGCTACCACTTCCATGTAGCATGTTGTATCCTGGCCTAGCATGATAATTTAAAGCAATGGAAGAAGCTAGCGTAGCTCTGGCGAAATTAAAAATGCAGGGCGTTGTAACTTCCTGATGTCTTATTCCCACACTGAGGTTTTCCTGTACCCCCAGAGGCTGTAACACCCCCTCTAAGACCTCAAATTTCTCTTTTAACACTTTCCCAGTGTTTCATAAACTTATTATAGCACAAAGCCAAGCGTGTCTCTTTTCTTTATGCTAAGCAGCTAATCATCACCTTGCTGCCAGTTCATCTAAAGGTTGAAAAAGAAGAAAAAAAGTGATATTTCCCTCCCCAAAAAAAGTTTGGTTATTTCTTAGAGCTATTTTTATTATATCAGTGAGCCCAGATAGCATCCTCAAAACACACCTGATGATTCATATTTTTCAATTATGTATTTTCAAAAGTCATCTAAGTGCAGAAGCAAGCACATCCTCCCAAGATGGCTACTTCCTGGCAACTAGCAAAACACTGTAGTGACATACAATAACACTGTGCTCTCATGCAGCTGGTAATAAATCTGGTGCAATGCTACAGCATTTCTTTAATGAAACCAACATACCCAGAAATATGCAAACAGCTTCACTTTAATTTGAAATCAAGCGGTAAAGGGAATATTTTTACCCCAAGCTGGCCATTACACAATCATTTAATATTCTCATGTAGAGGGTGCAAGTTTTATGAGCGGTTACCTCCTAAATCACATTCTCAAAAACATACCTGAAAACAAAGCTAGGTTTCCTTAACAACTGAAGGGTTTTCATTTAGTAGCTGCTGAGTAGGCTAACTTCCCTCTTAAACATACCACTTGTGGAAAAGACAGTATCACTTCTGTGCAGCTTCATATTCTGAAGATGATCATCTCTGTGGCACTAAATAAACATGACTGGCTGTGACTGTGATCTTCTCCTCTGATGGAGAAAAATGTTCTGTCTTGTCTCCTGCACATCAGAGCTCTTTCATCCTAGAGTTAGGTACGATCCCTGACTTAATAAAGCAAACATCAGAGGGGATACACTCAGCATCTGAGCAACCTTTGAAGAATCAAAGCCAGTAATGGTGAAAAAAAGAAGACGAAAACTTACACGGGGAAAAGGTTAGAGAATGAAGTTTAAGGCACAATAAGACTCTTACAAATACAAATGTTTTTGCTTGTATGAGGGGCAGCAGCTGACTAAAACAGTCATTTACTATTCAGGGTTGCTTCACACTGGATAAAGTGACTCAAGGAACGGTGGTTTGTTGACTCAACACAGCCTAAATAGAACCGGTCACATGACCTGTGGTCAGTCACGGGCATGCTGAAGAAGGGAGGCGTCTGCCACCAGCCGCACACTGGCATCCAGTCAGTTTGTACCCCCTCATCTGTGGACCCACCCACCACCCCTTCGCCTCCTAACAAACAGGGAATGAGAGCTCATTCCAGCTCCAGTTATCTGATCCCCTCCCCCAATCCTCACCAACCTCTCTTTTGTGTCTGCCTTCGCTCGAGGCCCGAGTGAAAACTCGAAACTTGTGCAGGTCACAGCATTGGATTCATATGACAAGAAATAAACTGTTACATAAGCCCTTGTGATTTGTCTGCTGGTGTCCATTCTTCAAAAACAAACTCAAAATAGCGTTATCTGGAAAATCTTGATTCTTGGGGGCCATGGCAGCATATCATTCCTGAGTTTCTCCCAAATAAAACAATATTCCTCCTTCAGGAATGGTGTGTGTGCGTGTGTGTGTGTGTGTGTGTGGGGGGGGGGGGGGGGGGGTATTTCTGGTGACTCATTTCCTCCATGCATGCCACTTTCAGCCTCTTCAGGGCTGCTGAGCTGCCATGTAGCTTGTTCAGGACACATCAGATAATGCTCTGTACAGACTCTGTAATAGCCACTCTGCTTCCCTACCATCTGTTGACACTGTGTAAGACAAGGAGAATCAAAATGGCTGTTTATGACTTTGTAAATAATCTCCCTGATTTATGGATGGCTGTCAAATGATATGAGAAACTTATTTCAGGAACAATCAATATGTGAGTAGCCATAGCTGAAAAACTCTGTAACCACTTCTCTTCTCATGTAATGTGCAGAAAGTTTTAAAGATGGGATTTCACTCTGTATGTGCGCATATGAAGTGAGTTCTCCAGTGAGTAATTAAGTAACAAGTAATGTGTTACACATTACTTTCTTTTTCAATTATGGCCCCAAACAATGCAATTTTACACTTTTAAACAGGAACATTCCTGATATTGTGTGGTCAATTTCACAGTAACAAAACTACAGTAAAATGTTTGCTTTATGTATCAGTTATAGAGAAGTCATTATGATTGTGGTTGCACTGCTGCCTCAGGAACTTGGCAGTTTGCAATCATTCGTTCATCTGTGCACTTAAAGTACCCAAAGACAACATGAGGCAGAAAGCTGAAGTTAAAAAGTAAGCTGACCGTTATATTGATGATCCTACAAACATAATTACATCCACCATGAAATCATTCAAAGCTAATAATTGGAGAGTTAGAGGAAGAACTACGAGAACTTTGCATGTTTAAAAAAATCAGAAGCCATTGTGAGCTACACATAAGACTTACAAGAAGTCAATGCTGCTTAATGGGACAAGACTGGCTTCTGGGGCTTGAGGTGTATTCACATATATTCATATACAATGATGATCACTTTCACAAGTCTAATTTAAATGGCATTTAAAATAAAATATTTTATAAAATTACCTAGATCTAAACTTAACTTTAACTTGTGGTTGAAGACAGCCTAGATATCCCTAGTCGTGTTTGATTCATTTGACAGTCAAATCATAAAATAAAATTTTGCGGTGACTGAATGCCAAACATCCATCCATAGCCACCATAGCAATGCTTTACAACATTGACACACAATCTCAACTTTGTAAAGAATGGGACAATAGTCAATACTAGACTGCATGACCACAAGAGGCAGCTGGTCAGGAAATGGATATTTAAAAAACACAAGACATGCTCTCATTTTTCATGCAGAGTCAATCTGCCAGGTTGTCTGAACTTAGCAGCTTACAGCTCTCTTGGCCTTTTCTGACATAAAAGGTTGTCTTTTTCTATTGGTTTTGAGCCTCAACAATGCAGACTGAGTGCCAAATTATAATAATAAAACTGCTATTGAAATTATTTTACTTTAATCCTACTGATTGGGGCTGCCCGGAATGTGTAATTTCTATTAAATCTCACAGGACCTTTATTTTACACAGGTAAAATATCCACTCCTGCTTATCTTAACAGTGTTATTAATTGTTAATTGAGTTCATGTTTGCAATGAGTTATAAGTATCAGACACTTTCAGTGGTTGGGGCACTCTTACTTTGACGGGCGCTGCAGATTTAGCATACAAAAATGCTCTTCTATAAAGACACACAGTACTCTCATTAAAGTAAGATTCTGTTAAAAGTTTGATATACAATATAAAATTTCTAGTGCTGTCAACGTTAACGGGCTCGCTCCATGCGAGGGCTGCATGGCATCAGCTCGTTAATGCGTTAGCGCCGTGTAGCAACTCGCATGGGGCGATCTGCGTTAACTCGCTAACGGAGATTTGCCGCGTTAATGCGGTTATGGCGTTAACGTCATTTTAGCGAGATTAAGGCTGACAACACTAATAATTTCACAATGAAATGATTTCTGAGTACAAATAAAATGTTTATGATCTATTGCACAAAATAAGACTGTACAAAGATTAACATTAGCCTGTTTTATCCATTCCAAAACCAGTTTTCATGTGTGTTTGGGAGCAATTGTCCTGTTGGAACATCCAACTGTGACCACGTTTCAATTGTCTAGCTGTTGATTTGAGGTGAAGTTGAAGAATTTAGAGGTAATCTTCTTTCTTCATCATTCCTTCCATTTCCTGCAATGTACCAACACCACTGACAGCAAAACAGCCCCACTGGTGATGCTACCACCACCATGCTTGACAACTGGTACCGTGTTCTTGAAATCCTCACTTTTACTCTTCCAACCATACCTCTTGTCATTGTGGCCAGATAGCTCAAAATTTCTCTTATCTGAACATAAAACTTTTTTACAGAAGGCATGTGGCTCGTCCATGTGGGCAGCTGCAAGTTTCAATGGAGCTTGAAGCTGTCGATTTTGGAGCAGGGGCTTCTTTCTTGGTTGGCCCCTGCTCAGTCCATGGCGATGTAAAACTCGTCTCACAGTGGACAGTAATGGTGGTGTACCAGCAGTTTCCAGTTCATGGCAGGCTTGAACCTGCCATGAACTGGTGAGTCCTGAGTTATTCGTGAACATCTGAACTAATTTCCTTTCATCTGACGGTGACAGTTTGGGTCTTCTTCCAGACATCAGCAAAGTGGTGACACATCCGAGTAACTTGTACTTACATACAATTGTTTGAACTGATGATCTTGGAATTTGTAGTTCTTTAGAAATAACTCCAAGAGACTTTCCCAACTTGTGTAAATCTACAATGCTCTGTTTTAGATCTTCACTGAGTTCCTTGGACTTTCCCATTGTTCTGAGTATTGGTCAATCCAGCCAGAATTTTTGCCAGAAGCTTGTTGATGGCTACCAAAAACATCTGGTCAAGGTGGAACTCACTAAGGGACATTTAGCCAAATATAGTGAGCGTAAATACATATTTGAACCTGTATATATATACTTTTGACTCTGTGTGCAGTAAAGAAATCCAAAATAAATTCCAACTTGTGCACCCAATTCTTGTTTTTGAATGGTATTAAAGATGTATGCTGTACAATCATTCCACCCTGGAAAAAGAACAGTTCAAAGACATCATTGAAAGCCCAATATTACCATAACATTCATGCCCGGGATAAGTGTATGTAAACTTCTGACCACAACTTGGTATGCACTCATTCTTGTTGTTCCCCAGATGAGCCCTAAAGAAAGCATGCACACTGTTGTTTAAGGCGTATAAATTTGAAGTAGGGTGTAGTTCAGACACCACTTAATCTCTGGAGTGAGGAGCTGACTCAGTTCTTTCTAACTTCTGCACACATCATACAGTCTGATGAACTCAGTATATGCTCGCTACAACTGTCACGAAGAGGATGTTGTGACGGATCTGCTCATAACTGTTTCGTCATTTCTGTGGCAACCACAGCACAGTAACTAGTGTTTAGGACAGACGGGTACACTCAGTTTAGTCCACGGGTGATACATAACCCATTTTAATCTAAGACCAGTAAAACTTTTTGTATAATACTGCGTTTGTGTGTAGTGATATTAGCTACACCACACCATGAATAACGGTGCACTTTATTAATAAAACTCAAATTGTTAAATGATTTCTGTAATTTTCATGCTTTGCAACAACCAACCTTTGGTCATATGTTCGACACTCCAGCTTTAGGATACAAAACTGCTAGGTAGAATCTCACAGTTTCTACCATAGATCCTGAAAAACAGCATGTTTCTATAGTAACATGTTGTTTGGGTTTTTGCATCACATCATGAAAGTCACTCTAAATACAGTCAGACAGAGTGTGACGTCAGTTTTCATCCACACTGCATTTTCAGGAAACATTTCAGGTTTCCGTCGACTTGTCCTTATATGGCAACACTGCCTTGCATTATAGCTAATTAAAAGCTAAGTTTAGCACTTTTTCTATTTATTAGATAAGAAGAATATTGGTTAAAGTATAACAAAAACCGTAATTTCACCCTGTAGGTTAGTCTCTCTCTGTTAAACCTATAATCCAGACAGAACTAACGGGCGTTAAATAACGCATCAAATTACCATCCTGCAATCTGTGCGTCAGGCTACATATTTTCTTCGAATAACGTGGGTTAATAACACAAACCTTACCTGAACGCGGAGGTTGTGATCTGGGTCTATAACGGACGGACGGGTGTGGACCTGAGCTGCAGCAGGAGCACAGAGTCGGTAGTTCAGCAGAGCGCAAAGCAGCTTTTTATGGTCTGGCCCGGGACTCACTATATGACACACCCTCTCCGCCTGTCTGCTGCACCGCCTGCTGCATATCTGTCTGTCTATGTATAATGTAGCTGGGACAAGATGCACAGAATAACCGGTACAAGTAATAGCTGCTTACATATTTAGGGGTTCAGTACTGGCTTGGCTATTTTAATATTTTAATTTATTTTAATATTATTTATGAAAGAAAAAGAAAAAAACAACAACAACAGCTTACAAAGGTGTTTTTGTTTGGTTGATTGGTTTTGTGTGCCTGTATGTGAGACAGTTTATTTTTATTGTATTTTTATTTATCTTTTGCTACGGGTATTATAATAGAATCTCTGCCACAACTGTAACTTCCGGCCACGACTCACTCTTCGTTCAGGAGAGGGCTTCTTAAACAACACTGCCCCTGTCTGGTACTACTATACTACCATACTATTACCTATTCTACTAATAAAAGCTCATCAATGGCCCTCTTGTGGCCTAAAAAGCAAAGAGCAGGCTAGTTTTTAGTCCCCTAACTGGCATACTCAGACAAAGGTTGTTTGAGTGACTGAGCAAGAAAGGTGGTTGGCTGGGCAGTTAGTTTAACTTTTGAGTGATGTTTAACAATAACAAACAGACCTTAGAAATTTCCCTTACTATTGTTAATATTATTATTCTTATTGTTATTATTTACTATTCTAGGGGATATTTAGACACAGTTTATGTTGAATAAATGTTGTGATAATGAGTGCCTGTAAATAAAGCATGATTGCTTCTCGTTCACACTATCTAATATGATGAACATAGTTTAGCATCAAGGCAGCATAAAAATGTGCATCAGCCAAAAAGTGTCACATACGTGTGTTTTTGAGACTTCTACAACATTAGTGTGGTTATTTTTTCAGGAAAAAAAAAGAATAAAATGCACAATACATTTTTAGTCAATAAACTGCAAATAACTAACAAACTAACTAAATGAATAGATAAATGAATAAAATGCCCGATGTAGCAAAAAAAAATCTTACAAATGAAAATTCAAATATGAAAATTGATATTAGATTTCTTTTGTTTTTGATTTGTCAGGTGTTCAAGAAGTTCTCCAGTTAAAAGACAAACAAACAAACAAAACAAAGTATTTAATTATTCCAGGTTAACATGGTTAATAAAATATTTATGAAAAGAACAAATTGCTTTGAAGATATACTGTATTGTAAATTGCTTTTAATAATGTGCATTTCCTTCTTCTTGCTAATATTTGGAGCTGGACGATTTACAAACAGAGGAGCGTCCAGTCATGGATGAAAACATCCCAACAAGAAAGTCTTGTTTTCGTGCCATGCTTTTTCAGAGTGACATATGCTGCCCTCAGCCTGGCATGCAGGAAATCTGGTAGCTGTATGTTCTTTTGCATGTTTTTATTTTTAGTGATATCTCTTGGCAGCTGCTTACAAAGCTCAGAGGATGACTGCTAATGACTCTGGCAACATCCTGATCAGCAGGTCGGCGTTTTCCATTTTCCTCATGAAATACTTTGGTGCTCCTTCAGTTGACCAGCACGCTAATCTGTACAGGCATGCATTGCTTAGGAGGACAAATCCTAATAATTTGGGTGACCCCAGGCTTCCCTTGTACTTGAATGTCACCATTCATATTTTTAAACTCCCATTTCCACCAAGTGATGGTGCTGTTGACCTCTTAGTTCTTCAGCTATCATTGCTTTGCTAAAGTTTTCATTTATTATTCTTTTGCTTTATGATTAAATATAAAATTGAAGCCTCAGCTGTACTTTGTGTTTAATGCTAAATATTATGAAAAGCTTTAGCGTGGTGGCATTATCATCGACTAAAATTCCTGCTAAGACATGATCCCAAGACAGTGATGGAAAGAGTTGTTTTTAGAGAATACTAAATATATAATCCCAGTGGAAACAGCTAGCTGCAGGGTTTGTGGATGATTCTTAAAAATAGACTTACATGAAACTTTGGCTGCCAGCTGGTCCGTGCAAAATCAGAGGCATTCACAAGGGGTGTCCATTACTCCCATCTGCTGTCCTTAACTTCCCCAGTTAAACTTTCTTTGTCTCCTGCTTTCTGATGAGAAGGTCAAGCAAACAGATGCACTTTCGCTGATAATAACTGAGATGGGGTTTTAACTGGAAATGTCTAATACCGGGCTTGAAAACACTGACAGGTAAAGTGGGTCAGAAAGAATTGTCTTGCAAAGAACTGACAGCTTCACTAAGTCTAAGATATTATATTTGGCAGTAGTGTCTCTCTCCAGCTGAACAAGCATTTAGAAACAAAATATTCATTTCAATCTCTTTCTTCTTCAGGCTTGTCTTTTGATGGTATTTCTTGCGTTCCTGAATTAGCACAGATAACGGAATGGTGCATTTCTATTTTCTTCGGTAGGCATACTTCCCCTGAAGAAGATAAAGGATCTCAAGGATCCATGTAGGTGGTGAAACGATCTCTTTGCCATCTGAAGGCCTGTGTGTTTGCAGTGCTAACAGACACTGGTTCCTTTACAGTACGCATAACTTACTGAAAAAATAAAGGAAGAGGCAAAGAGAAAGAGCTTGTTTTGAAATTTTGACTGCAGTAAAATTTGCTGTGAAAAAGAAATTTTGAAATACATTAGTCAAGACACATAAAAAAAACATTTATAAAAGTAGAAGCAGGGTACTGTCAATATATCAATGTCCAACACCTCTGCACCTCTGCATCTAAATAATTACATTTACTGGTTCCTCATGCTTCCATGCATCCATCCATCCTCTTCCACAAAAGCAGTGATTAATTAGTTGCTAATCCGAAGGTCACCTTTCACCTGACTGTTTCTCTGTCTGATCTGGCCTGCGGTAACCGGGTTTCCTACTTTAGGTGGGACTGTAAAGCAGTCTGCCACATTAACTGCATGTCCTCGTTCACTACATCTTCTGAGGCACTCCTATTTTCCTGTATATCCACTTTTCTTCTTCTGTATATGTCCAGAACATCTCAACCATATCTCGCTAACCTCATCTCCAAACCTGCATTCCCTCTGAACCACTCATTTCTAATCCTGTCCATTCCAATAACTTCCAGTAAAAATCTTAGCATCTTTAAAATCTGCCTCATACCTTTTTGCTAACATCACACATGGACAGCTCTTGCTACCATCTTTCTTTCCTTTCTCTACCTCCCCTTTCATTCTTGCTCAGGTCTTATGTCTAAACTGTGATTCCCTCACTGAGACTGTAAGTCATATTTTCAGGAAATGTACATATATATTGACACAAGTTGTGGCAACACACATTCAGAGTAATCGTATTGGGAAGTGATTTATTATTATTATTTTCATAAGATTCAACCTGCATGCTGATTTGATTCAGATTTGGTCATCCTTGTAACGGAGTACAAGGAACTACAGGAACTATTAATACTTCCTTAAGGTTTGTATCGAGTTGCAGTATTAATGCAGAATACGTTTATACCCTCTTCATCCAGATGTGAGTACGCGCGTGCCCGTGCATCTACTTTGCTGTGTGCGCGCGCATTATAAAGACCTTTTAGTTCACGTGCGGAAGAGACTGTGGTGCGGGGTGGGGAAGAAATGACTTGTGGGATGCGAAGTAGCCGGCGGCAAGAGAGGCAGAGGAGGTTGATTGACACACAGAGAAACGTCAGGGAGCGTAGCGGGAAATAAAATAAGGAGAGTTATAAAACATCCAGCTTTACGGTTAATTTAAAGCCTCGCAGACATTTCGATCTGCGCACACAAACAGCGGATACCGAGCGGAAGAAAAAAAAAGTTCAGATCCCACGAATCAGCGCGTGGGAGTGGGAAGCAGGATCGTGACTGACTGAGGCAAGCTCCACTGTCTGTCTCGTTATGGCAGGTAATTGACTTTAACCGTTACACATAAAATAATATGGACGGGCTTGAGTCTTTACAGCGAGACCCCGCTCCTAGGAGCTCTTAGCTGCGGTAACTGCGAGATTTCGCAGTCGAGTATCGGTTTAGCTAACGGTAGCTAGCTAGTGCTAGCGTTAGCTAGCCAGCTAACTCAAGTGTCATCCTCCATCTGGCCTGCCCTTACCGGCTAATGCTAGCTAGCTAGCTAGCTGGCTGTTTACCGGCCCGGGACCATTTTCGTAAGCTAACTGTGCACGCCGTATATGCTAGCTATCCCCAAAACCTCAGTGCTCAGATTTTTAGTCTAAGGTTGATTTTTTTTTTTATTTCGAGAAGATTAAACAAATGCCCAGAAGGGCAAATTTTGCCTAGCATGCCGTAATTGGCTTCGCTCAAACTTTGACATTACCCACATGCAGGCTAGCCCTCCAGGCCCTGCTGCAGACTGAACAGTTTTTGCGTAAAATGAGTTAAAAGTCATCAGGCTTGTTTTTTTTAACACGCGCATGCTCGAGCGGAAAAACGAAGAAAAAAAAACAACAACCTCAAAGCGAAAGAAATAAAAGCACTATGATCTAAACCATGACTCTGGCAGAAATGGGTTTATTTAGCGCAGTGTTGATTTTCAGTTCATTCATCAGCTCAGTACTTGTTTGAAATCGTGTTGGCCTTTAGCTCCCCCCGTAGCCAGACGGGACTGATACTTGTAAAGGAAATATCTAGTGACATATTTGGTACATGCATTTGATTCATTAGGGTGGAGAAATTAATGACACTGCATGTTATCCTGCTTCTAAAACAGATTTTTGAGTTCATTTTGAACGCCTTTTTCTTTTCTGGGATCTTTGTCTTGCAGAAAGTGCAGGCACTGTGAAGCTATTACATTTTGTCCAGATCAGTACTTTTATGATTCAGTCCAGAATGTGTGTGTGTGTGTGTGTGTGTGTGTGTGTGTGTGTGTGTGTGTGTGTGTGTGTGATGAATCCGTGGTGACTCATAGATGTCCTTCATTTTTCTTCAAAGCGCGTGTGTTTCAATGTTGTTAAAGACAAATCGGACCAGTTTCCACTTAACCAATAAGAGAAACGATCATCTGTGGAAAATATGCCAAACATTTTTGTTGTGCAATGAGCTATGCTGATGGAGAACCTGTTGAGGCAAGTGATTAGACGTTATTATTGAATCAGACAGCAAGTTTTGTCTTGTTGATATAGATTTTAAAAATAAGAGACGGCATTAGGAGACCATCTGCCTCCTCAATTGACCAGGCCTAAAATAAAGAATGTGTAATTACTTTCACATCCAGACCATTTGCAGTTTAGTTGGTATTTGTGAGATTTGAACCAGACTCTGTATCTCAAAGTGAGAAACCACTACCAACTAATCATGGCTTAGATCTAGCATGTTTATATTTATTTAAAAATCGCCGGTTTCTACTTGTTGCTTAATGTGCCTGTGACCCAACAGTAATATCTTTATGTTAATGTTAGTTTGGAGAAAAAATTACATTTTTATCTGTTTTCTTTGAGGCTAGAATTGCAGTAGTTGTGAGAGGATATGTGCACATCTGTGACCACACGCATTTTGCAAGAACCCTGTCTCTTTTAATTTCTAACATCTTATCAATTATCCCTTGCTGTCACAGGCAGCAGGGGACACTCAAATGATAAGTTTTCTTAGGAACTTGTTTACATTGTCCAGAATGTGAAATGTTATGTAATAAACCTGCCACCACCCAGAACTAAATATTTATAATTGTATTTCTGTAGGTCCTGGAGGTGACATGCAGTGGTGCTTCTCTCAGGTGAAAGGAGCAATCGATGATGACGTAGCTGAGGGTAAGTGATTTGATTAATTCAGACTAATGGATATTGCACAATTTAGCCATAGTGGGGTATGCCTTGGTGAAAATTCAGACATTTTTTTCTGTTTCCTGTTGGCAGCATTATGCAAAATCTACCAGAGAGTGAGTCTGAGGCTAAGGCAGAATCGACAAAATATTGGTGCTGATGCAAATCCCGGTTTTTCTTTTCATAATTCAGTCATACTAGAAGCTTGTGAACAGACATTCCAAGCAGCTGTGGCCCCAGGCTTTTAGGAGACCACCAGGAGCTGACAAACTTTCCTCCTTTAACCAATCAATCTAGGGATGTGCAATGATATTTCTGTAAGAAACCTCCCCAAAGGGGCCCCACATGGGGGTGGGGGGTGCAGAGTACACCAGCTGTTTCAGAAACCGTTACATTGAACTGATCTAATGTTGCTCCTTTCCTGCTCAGACATGTGTGATGTAGTGATTATAAAGTCTGATCGGACTGTTTGCCATGGTAAAGGACTGTGCTTTTTAAGTGCCCTTCTAGTTTCCACTGAAGAGATGCAACCCAAACACTTGATGCTGCTCCTGCTTTACATTAAAGGCTTTCCATTGGTGAGTCACTGGAAAGCTCTTTTTGAAAAAGGCAATGCAGACATTTAGGTTGCTGCTGGAAACTCGCTACTGGGTCCTTCTGTACCTTCTGTACATGGATCAGCCACTAGATTTGGAGGTTTTAGCATTTTCAAGAGGAATGCTTAAAAAAAAAAAAGGAGCTGAGTCAGGCGTTTGGATAATTACCTGCTGATAATGCAGGGCCACTTGTGCTGTTCCATGCACTCTGTTCTTGGTTGCTCATTGTGGGAGTATCGTACTTTTCAGGAAAATTGGAAAACGGGACCTCCAGATGGCTGATGGACAAAAGCTCAGAGGCTGAAAGGATAAATCAATAGCTGTGAACCACTATCAGATGCTGTAGAGTGGTTTGCACCTCTGTTAGATGGGATTTTTGGTTAATTATATCATATTATAATCTTAATTTTTGTTAAATAATTTTGGTGATGTAGTTATATGGAAGGTGAGCATCAATATTTGTATTTAATTAACTGGTAAGTGAGTGAGCATTTAAAAATATATATTTAAGTCCGTCTTTCTTTATTGCCCCCAGTATTTTGCGAGAGCGCTGTAGTGTTACATATTGTTGAGCTTGTGGGTAACTTTTGTATCTAAAGAGTTCGTGGATTGTTGCAGTCTTTAAACTGTGTGGTAAGACTCAACAGCAATGGACTCCTATAAACAAGTCATTGATGTCAGCAAAGTAGGGGAAGGCCATAAAAAGATATGAAAACACTTCAGCTCATATTTACAGCTTTTAAAAAAAAAAAAAATTATTTGAAGGAGGAAATTATGGGCAAATGTGGAAGTCAAAACAAGATGGAAGAGCAACATGACTGCATGTTTCCTTTTCCAAATGGAAATATTATTGCACAGGCAGGAGTTGCAGGAAGGTTTAGCTGAGAGATGGGTGGACTGTACAGCACTGGTGATATGAACTATGGGCCATCATATAGAAATACAAGAAGAGTTTTCTAGCACAAACTCTAAAGGCACGTTCGAAGGAAAAAAGGAGCAGGATTTGATTAAAAGAGCACTTAGTCAGATGTTAGGCATGTGGATGGAAATATTCTGTTTTGAGGTGGGAGGTCAGTCTGAGCTTGTTTTGCAGGCAATGGTGGAGGAAACAACTAAATAATAAGCTTATTGTGGAAATAACCTGTAACGTGACATGGCTATCACAGATATGAAAATGATGGATAATGAAAGTCAATATATATCCACACTGTATGCAGTGAAGTGAGAAATGTACTGTCTTTACTGACAGAACATGTGAAAGGATTGGGAGCTGTCAGACTGCTACAGAGTTCCACGTGAAGCATGTTGCCATTCTCTAGATGCCAGGTACATGACCATGCCTGGAGTTTTGCAACAAAAAACATACAGAGAATACCATAGTACTGATATAGTTATTTCACTTCTTTACAAGTAGCAGCATGCCCAAGCTTTTCAGGTCATTTCAAGCCACATTCTAACCTTATTTTAGGATTTGGCATTTGTATTTTTGATGTCTTTACTTTAAAAATTAACCAAATACAGTCTGTCAGAATGATTTGCTTGGATATATTAATCCTTACTCTAGGCCTCAGGGACTGTGTCGTTAACAATGACCACTCGCTGCAATTTCTTGGAGCATTGTCTTTCTGCTCCAGTGGGCAACAAAGGGTTAAACAACTGTCTATGTGTGAGTGAGCTTCAGTGTATAAAGCAGCATACTGCTGCTGGGGGGGAAAGTGTAATTCTGTCAGAGTAAGAGGGAAAGAAAAGATGAAAACTAGGTTAGCAATCGTTTTCATTCTGCCCGACGTGCTGTGACATCCTCCTGCATCTTCAGGGCCACTTGCCTGTCTCCTCTCTGATTCTCACAAAGATAAATCCAGGGTTAGTTGAGAATAACTAAGTGGTTTCCTGGTGTACTTTCTGAGTAGTAGAGGGGCACATCTGTCTTGGTACGCCACTTTCAAAATGTTAAAATTGCACATGTAATCTTATGTCCTTTTTATTTTATTTTTTTGCAGCGGACATTATATCTACAGTTGAATTTAACCACACAGGGGAGCTGCTGGCCACAGGAGACAAGGGTGGACGCGTAGTCATCTTCCAACAGGAAATCGAGGTACAGCTGCGTCGTGGTTAACTTCTGCCTAGTTTGATTCCCACACATTTTAGAAAAGGTCATCCTCTGAACTTGGTGACACAAAGTCAGAACAATTATTCTAGTTTTTGGAAGCATGTCTGTAAACAAACAATAGTGGGCTTTATTTAAAAGATGGTTTTGTCTGTTTTCATACAAAAAACCCTTTAAACAAATTTACTCATCTCTGGTTCTCAACAGAACAAAAATCAGCCTCAGTTCCGGAGCGAGTACAATGTTTACAGCACTTTTCAGAGCCACGAGCCAGAGTTTGACTACTTGAAGAGTTTGGAAATAGAAGAGAAAATCAACAAGATTCGCTGGCTTCCTCAGAAGAATGCTGCTCAGTTCCTGTTGTCAACTAATGGTAAAATTCTCTCTTTAATTAAGCTGATGATCAGATATTTAACAACAGTCTGCAGTGAGTTTAATTTTGAATACAGGCATTAAAGAGAAATGAGTGACTCATAGACCCCGTCACACTTGACTCAGATGTGAAGAGAACTAGATATTAAAACATAATATTATAATTTCCTCCACAAGATGGTGAAATTAATGAATCTGCTTGTTAGTTAAGAGTAGTACTTTGTCTATCATAAAATTGCTACCTGACTCTTGTGAAACCACCATCGCATGTATGTAGACACCATACACTTGCATTTTATAGACGGCTCTGAGCAAAAAGTTCATTATTTATAGCACCAGGTGAAAAGGCAACTTTTTCAGAGTACAAACAGTTTAAGAAAGTCTGCTGTATATTGACTACATTAAGACCTGAATTGCTTTAAAAATCTCATAAATCTATAAGAAAATAACATTTCCATTTAGTGTGCCCGACAGTTGGTAATGTCATTTAAAATGTCTTTTTTTTTTTTCCACAGATAAAACGATTAAATTGTGGAAAATCAGTGAACGAGACAAGAGGCCAGAGGGCTACAATCTCAAAGAGGAGGATGGGCGCTACAAGGACCCTAACACTATCACATCTTTGCGGGTCAGTTCTCAAATCAACCACTGGCTGGTTCAAGGGTGTGGTTAGTCAGACAAACCAGTAGTTCTTTGGAAGCAAAACTTTTAAAACCTGGGTGTGTCAGAAGTTGGGAAGGGCTACTGGTTTGTCATCCTTTGCTGTTGCTGTTGCTGATGGTAAAAATGACTGTTATTACTAATCCGGGCTGTCTTTTTAGAACCTTGTGTAACCTGTTATTGCAAAGCTAAGACTGTGTTCTGTGTTCCTGTATAAAGATATGATGGTGCTTCTTATTTTCATCTAGCTAATAGCTTGATGTTGTTTCAAATCTGTGAAGAGCTTTGAGCCAGCTAACTCTCACTGCCTTTTCTCATCACAGGTACCAGTTTTAAAACCCATGGACCTCATGGTGGAAGCCAGTCCACGGAGGGTGTTTGCCAACGCTCACACCTACCATATCAACTCTGTCTCAGTCAACAGCGACAACGAGACCTACCTGTCTGCAGACGACCTCCGCATCAACCTCTGGCACCTCGAGATCACTGACCGCAGCTTCAGTATCCTTAGATGCATGCGGGCATGTTTGTCTGTGCACCTGACTTGTGCATTAACCTGTCTGTCATCAGCTTGACGTTTTTGTCCAACTGGGGGTGAACAGTGAACATAAAAGCATCATTATTCCTACACCTCAGCACAAACCGGCAGAAAGGTTCTGCCTCACTCACTCTACTGTGGCTGGTTTGCGTGTGTGCTCTCACCTCTGACACAGAACAGAAAAGATGGGGACTGAGATGTAACCTGGTCCATTGTTTTCTAAAGTCTTGCATGGAAAAACATAGCTGTAGCCATGTCCAGTGGCTAATATGACTGTCCTTTGTGGGTCTTCAGTGCAATGGGAAAACGGAAAAGACAAACCAAGAAATCTTGTAGTTCCATGAAAAAAACATTTCAGGACCTACATTGGGTCACACTGTCCTGCAATGGCTCTGCAGAGGTCCCAGAGGGATAGTTCCTGCAGTTCCAGCATGCACACATGCAAGGTACAGGTTGCCCTGAAATGGCCCATTAACTCTTGTGGTAGTAAACCAACTGTAATCGCCCAGTTTGAAAGTCACTTCAGCTTCTTTTGGTAGGTGTCAGAGTATGAAAGACGTTATCCCTCCTTACCCGCATGCTCCTCAGATATTGTTGACATTAAACCGGCTAACATGGAGGAACTTACAGAGGTGATCACAGCAGCAGAGTTCCACCCTCATCAATGTAACACCTTCGTTTACAGCAGCAGCAAAGGAACCATCCGACTGTGTGACATGAGGGTTTCAGCTCTATGTGACAAGCACTCAAAGTGTGAGTACCTACTCATCATACTTTTATATGTCCCTTCTTCTACCCTGACAGGCAGATTAAGTACTGGATTTGTTATGCAAAGCACTTTCATGTCACAGACCTTTTGGTGAACACTGCAGTTTGACTTTTTTCATCTTTCTGTCATCCAGTGTTTGAGGAACCAGAAGATCCAAGTAATCGCTCCTTTTTCTCTGAGATCATATCATCAATCTCAGATGTTAAATTTAGCCACAACGGACGCTACATGATGACTAGAGACTACTTGTCTGTAAAGATTTGGGACCTGAATATGGAAACCAGGCCTGTGGAGACATATCAGGTGAGAATGACAAATAGAAACTAGTGTGTGGTGTCAGGTTTACTACACAGTTATGAACAGTTATGAAACGACTGGCAGTAGGTTCATACACTGATGCCCTGGTTGCCACAGAATCTTCAAATTGTGGCGATTAATTTGTTAATAACTTTGTGATTTTGCTGCTAATATTTTACTATCAAAATGATTACAGATCATTTATTGTCATTATTTTGCATAGGAAATAATAGCATATAGATTTTTTTCATTACTGGAATGTAATAATCTCAGGTGGGCGCTTACTGTTTGCTATGTCTCTCAGCTAGAAAAGGCTATAGGCATATTTTAGGAAATGTGATTGAGAGGTGATGCATGGAAGGAGGATTGACACCTAATATTGTCTGATAGTGTCCACAGCCTGTTAAACTCTGGTTTTCATATTTACTCATTTGATTTTAATGTACTTTTAGTTTTTATTTTATTATATGCAGTGGTAATTCATGTCACAGTTGGACAGTGGCCATTCTTTTTTCTTTTTTTTTTTTTGCCCAGTCATTCCTGGTAATGTAATATAGTGGCCACTAGGGGGAACCCAACCCTGAAAGATAGGGTTACAGATAATGACAGGCATTTTAGATGTTCTTTTTCACAGATTCAAGCACCTTCTGCTACTTTATGGGGGTGCAGGAGATTTTGAATATTGGAGGTTTGTCTTTTGGAAGTCTCATTTAAAAATTTCTTATCATCATGTTTCTGCCCCCCCCCCACCCACAAAAATCATTACAGGTCCATGAGTACCTGAGAAGCAAGCTGTGCTCGCTATATGAGAATGACTGCATCTTTGACAAGTTTGAATGCTGCTGGAATGGCAATGACAGGTAAAAGGTTTGAGACACACAGGGGGTAAATGCAATAATAACACTAGGAAATTACATAATCTTTCAGGTAGCACTTTGTTTATTGCTGTCATGATTTTAAAGATTACACCCTGCAAGTTTTTTTTCCCCCCACTCTTTCTTTTTGCTTGGTGCACTGCACATTTGGCCTCGATCCATCAAACCCTGTTTGTGTAGCACCTTTCATTCAGGTTCAAAGTGCTTCACAGATATCTGCCAAAGCTGATAAGACAGAACAAATATATAGTAAAACTAATAATATGCAATGATAAGCAATTAAAGATAAATTTTAAAAAAAAATCAAAGAAATGTAATAAAAATGACTTAAGTGCATAGAGATTGCATAATTTAATATATTTGAATGAAGAAACATGAATGGAAAGTACAGCTAGATAAAATGCAGTAAAAAGATAAAAATGATAAAAGGTAGGAAAAATAATATGCTATAATCATTGGATATAAATAAAATAAACCAACGCAATGGTACATAAAAATAAAAAGCTTTCAAAGAACAAGTGATAAAATGATTATTAACCCTTGAACACTAAGGTGCGGTTTTTGTAACACCATCACTGATGTTTTCTGTAAAAATATATTAAATATATACACAATGGATGGGATTTGTTTGTTGCTTTAAAGCTGATTGACTTTTCAGCCTCCGGTTGCCTATGTAACCCTATAACATATTTATTACCACGTCATGTGTCAGTCAGAAGTAGTCTTTATCCATTGGTAGACGATTCAGTGACTTGCCAGGTTCTGCCCACTTTGTATAGCCAGTGGTCATTTCACCCATAAGCCTGGTTGAAGTTATCCTTAACTTTCTTATGATTTCTGGCAACCACGTACCTGGGAATCACTTCTGATGTGTAAGCAGTTTTAGAGTTGTCCTCTAATTGCCCATCACTTGTAAACTAGTGGTGCACAAAGTTTAAACTTTATTTTCTAATGGACATTGTTTTTGGATAACTTGATTTGATGACTCTCACTTTTCCCACGTCTCCCCACCTACTCTGGGCAGTGTGGTGATGACCGGCTCATATAACAACTTCTTCAGGATGTTCGATCGCGGCCACAGACGGGACGTGACATTGGAGGCGTCCCGTGAAAACAGCAAGCCCATGCAGGTCCTGAAGCCCCGCAAGGTGTGCACAGGCGGCAAACGCAAAAAGGATGAAATCAGCGTGGATAGTTTGGACTTCAATAAGAAGATCCTGCACACTGCCTGGCATCCCCAGGACAACATCATTGCGGTGGCAACGACCAACAACCTCTACATATTCCAGGATAAAGTGAACTAATTGCAGGGTGAGCTTGTCACATCTGGCGCGGGTGATGTCATTTGTAACCACCCGCAGCCTCACAGCCTCATCCAGGGCCATCTGTGGTGGTAATGCCAACAACCAGCATCCCTGTCCGGCCCTACTGAGTGACCAGACTTTGCCACTAGATGTGGACAGAGGAGGACTTGCTTTTGCCCATCATCAGTCTGTCTGTGGCAGAGTGATGCCTGCCTTGTTGTTAAGTGATGTTGTGCCAATTTCTTTCTCTTCATCATCTTTTTTTTTTTTTCTTTTGCCAACCCGCCTGCCCTTTACTTTTCTAATGTGGGTGAAACAAGTTTAATTTCCTTAAATTTCTGAATACAGACACACTTATTTTTATAAATACCCCGTCCCCTAAAATGGTAGAAAATGAAAAACCCCTAGTTTGTCCCATTATTATCCTGTGCCATTGTAGTGTTTACTTTTCTAAGAAAAGTTTGACCTTTGTTTTGTGTACACTTTTTTTTTTCACAAATTCATCAGTTCTGCTGTCTGTTTTTGAGTGTCTTCACATTTCCTTTTTTTCATTAAACCATACATTCATCACAACTTGCTGCTCATCTTGGACACATCCAGGATTTTGAGAAGTACAGTGGTTTTTTTCTTTTTTTTTTTTTTCTTTTTTTTGCTGCTTTCTGGGGGTTGTTTTTTTTGTTTTGTTTTTTGTTGTCCGCTCAGATTTGGTCCAGTGAGATTTTTGTTCTGCTTGCTGTTTGTCACTGTGCCTCAAGCTCTGGTTGGCCAAACAGGCCCAAACTCAGTAAGAGCTCCTCCTTTGGTTTTTTTTTTTTTTTCCCTTGTTTTTCTCCCCCTTGGGTGTGTGTGAGTGTATCGTGATATTTTTGTGCATCGGCTCCTCTTCCTCCTGTTTTTTTTTTTTTTTTTCTTTTTTTTTTCTTTTTTTGTTTTCTCTTGTCTTCAATAATAGTCAGGTATCAGAGAAGGCCTATTCAAAGATAATTATGATGGTCATATTTATATTAAAAAGGTTAAAGAGTCAACAGGTTTGTTCCGTCCTATTTTGTGAGATGAAGCCTAACCTCGAAACGTGACTTTTTTTTTTTTTTTTTTTTTTTTTTTTGAGGGGGGGATGGCTTTTTACCCCCCCAATCCTGTACCACAACATTCAGCTCAAGCTGCACTTCACAACAGGGAATAACATCTAATTTGACACTGGACTTTGTTGCTGCACCAACTCAAGTATTTGGATGTCTGTGATGTGAGACTGCAATTTTTTTTTTTTTTTTTTTTAAAGAAAAGATTTGAGGTATTACAGTGTTTAAACTACTGCAGACGTAACTGATACTGTAACTGTGATGGTGCAATGAGCCTCACAGAAGATCTGCAGCACTTGGATGTCTCCACACCCTATTTAAAAAGTGGACACTTAAGAGTATATTGATGCCTCTAGTAATGTATAACTACAATTTTAATCAATGACAGTGGGGGGAGGGGAAAATAAAGGAACTACTTTTTGCATCCTTGTGAATGCTTGGTTGTTGGTGGGATCTCATCACTGCTCAACTGATGTTATGCTAAGCGTTACAGCTGGATTATCACAGAGCATTGTTGTTGACCTCATTAAACTCCTTCAGTTGGTAAGGGGACTTTTTTTTTCTTTTTAAAGCTGTTGCCCCATCATTCACCGTGCAAGACGTACGTGCAGTTGCGATTAAGGGAATACTTGATGAACGTGATAAAATTCAGCCGCTGAAAGTTTATTGAAATCAGCTGAAAGGGTGTCCACTTGCTGAAAGCCGGTAATAAACATTCATCTGGCTCGTGGCTTGACCGCGTGTGTACGTGGGGGCATACACGTCCCGTCCTGCATGGCAAACGCAGAGCCCGTGAGCAACAAATCCCGATGCTTAAAAAAAAAGAATTTTTTAAAAAAAATACTTCGGATCTTCTGTTTTCCAATTATTGATGCACGTAATATCCTGAGCTTTTGTTTTGTTTTTTTCCGCCTCGTTATGTCGACTCGCCCTCTCTTCTCGCTTATCAACGGGAGGCTGTGATGTCATCACCCAGCTTCCCGGAGAGAGGGAGGGAGCGAAGGCGTGAGCGGGCTCGCGAGGAGACTGGCTGCTTCCAGACCAGCTAACGCTCGAAAACAAGCGACAGCTGTGCTGTAGCTTAGCTAGCTGCTGTCCCCCTCAACCCCCATCTTAAAGAAAAAAAAAAACAAAAGGAAAAAAAGAAGCACACGACTCGGGTCTATTCTCTTATTACAACTCTGAATGTGTGCAGCTAAAACACTGCGCCTTTTGCACTGACTCGAGCCTTTTATGCAACCCATCCTGCTCGCCAGGCACGACGATGTCCGACGCTAACACTACTTCTACAGACAACAACGGAGACTCGGGGCTAAACGGTAAGCTAAATCCTAACCAAACTGCTCAACTGTGACAGCTACCCGGTCTATATTCTTTCTAAAAATAATTTCTGGATGTTTTTATAGTAGGTTTATTGCAGGGCTAACCAGTAATTTTGTATGCTTATGTATTTTTTTTCACGGCGAAGCTGCCTACAAGGGGACGGTTTACAGAACGGTATGTTCCGTGTGTTTATTGACACTGTTTGGGCCAATGGTGTTTTAGTTGTACGCGCGATTGACAGGATCCTAAGCCAATCAGCGATTGGTAGGTAGAACGTAGACGTGGGGTTTAAGCTTTGTCAACAAGGCTAGGTCGAAAAAGTTCAAAGTGGCAAAAATGGGGAAATGCATTTTGGTAATTTAACCTGAATCGTTCGTGTCGTGGAAAGTAGCAAAAAGAAATTTAGAAGACTTAAGTACTGTCTTTAAGATTTTCGTTTGCTTGGATTTTTGAGGTTACTTCTGTCGTTCATGTAACTTTTTTCCCGTCGACATAAGTTTTTGTTGATAAGCGGAATTAAAACTTAATATTCTTTCCTTTTTTTTCCCTCTGGTTTTCATCTGCTTTAATTTATTCTGCCAAATAAATGTCTGTTTAAACATTTGCACTTTGTTTTTTTTTCTAAACTTTCGTTTTGTAGTTTATTAACTAAGTCCATTGGTATTTATAGAAAGATATGAAATAAATATTTTACTTAAGACCCTTGTTTGCATTGAAATCAGAATACTTTATTAATCCCAAGGGCGAATTGTTTTGTTACAGATGTTCATTTATACAAATATGGAAAATCTCTAAATATATAAAAAAAAATTCCAAAAAATACCCAAAAAAATTAAGTAAAACTAATGTTAAATTAAAATTAAATGTCCCAAAGTTAAACTAATGTTATGTACAGTATAGATGTGATATTATAAGTGGAAAAACACCTAGGTTTCATCAGGAGCATTTATAAAGTTTGATTTCCTGTGTTTGAATGAGTCTTTTGCTGAACTTGCCTCTATGGCTCTCCATCTTGTGCCTAACAGCTACAAGGGTGTGAAGGATTGTCCAGTATTGACCGCAACTTGGCTAGCATCCCTCTGTCTAAAACATGCCCTTAAAGGTGGTGTGATTAGAACGCTGACACTCCGGCTTACTTACTTGAGGGGGGGCTCTGCCTAGACAGCTTTTGTGATTCAAGTTTTACAACATAAATAGCATGCAATGACTTGGCATGCCATTTTTGGCCACAACGACAAGGGGACAGACCTTATACACATGACGAAAGAAATTGGTTGGGGAGGTGAGGAGTATGATACAAGAGGCAGCATGTAAGAACACAGAGGCTGCTTAATTTTAAGCCAAAGTCTGCTGGATAGGAAACAAACTTTCCAGCTGGTTTTCACACACACACATCATTTTGAACAACCAGTGGAGATTAGCTGCTTCTAAAAAAGGCTAGAAAATTGCCAGTTTTTGGTCACTGGATGGTAAATGTATTCCACCCGAGTTCATGGCAGACATTTTTAATATATATATTAGAGATGGCACGATACCACTTTTTTATGTCCGATACCGATATCATAAATTTGGATATCTGCCGATACCGATATGAATCCGATATAGTGTTTTTTAACCAACAAAACTGTTTTTTAAAATATCTTGCTGCATTTTGCAAGTCTGCAAGTTCATACTCAAGTTTAAAACAACAACTACACTAAAGCTATTCTGTTATACCTGTATACAAAAAAAATATTTCATAGTTCAGCAATACTGATCAATCTAATAAACTTAAACCTACACCATCCTCCCTATTCTGGTATTTTAAAGAGTACTTAGTGTAAATATTAAGCAACCTAACTAATAGGGTTCCAACTCCCAGCAACAACAAAAATAAATAAATAAAAAATAGGGAACCACCCCTCACGCTCCACCATATGATGCTTAATCGACGTAATCAACCTTAATTTGATGCAGTGCGAAAAAAAAATGCACAGAAATCAATTATTTTTCAAGAAATATTAAATAGATTCAACATCTTTCTTCAACAAAATTGCAGACTGCACAGATGGTACCTTCCCAAAGTAAAGAGTACTATAGCTTACTAGGGTATATATATTAGACTTAATAGTCACTATATACAGTAATTGACTTCTATTCATTTTACATCAAATTAAAACTTTGGGTGTCAGATAATTATTTATTAAAAGCTCGACATTTTAAATGAGAATAAGAAAGAAAAGTATGTCTTTGTGCCCCCTTTTCCCTGTTCATGCCCTATCGGCCCCCCTGGCTAAACTTTGCAAGATCCGCCCCTGCACAGTTACCAGCGTCAGCTACGTAGAAAAAGATCCTCGAGTAGAAAGTAATATTAAATAAATTCTAACAACAGCTTATCAAGCTTAAACGTGCTGCTGTTGTTCAGCCGCTGGTTTCCTCTTTCTGGTGCAAAGTGGACCAAAAACAAACAAGAGAGACGGACTCGCGACAGAAAAGCCGATCAGCTGATCGTTAAGCAGTTTCATGATTGAAGTAGCAGCCGGAGAGCGAGAGGCAGTCGCTCGTTAAGCTTAACGCAGGAATGCTTTACAAACATTCAGAGATGGACTTACACACTTGCTTTACTTCTCTCGGGATAACTTTGTCGGAGATGAAATGCCTGGTTGCTAGCGAAGCTCCACATGCTATCCAGACCACCGACAGGTCCCGCATGTCACAGCCGCTCTATCAAGTGATGCATACTGCTCCGACGTGCTAACGTTCTGAGGTGAGTTACGACGTGTTGCAAGTTTTGTGAGGTGCTTTCGTGATATTTAATGGATCGGATTACATTTTTTATTTTTCTCCGATATCCGATCCAGTAATTTAGGTCAGTATCGGACCGATACCGATACGTAATATCAGATCGGTCCATCTCTAATATATATGAAACAGCCTGTTGAATATCATCTGCCCAAATTAGAAGATCAAAAAGAAAAAAATGTGGATCTTAGTGCATGTACTGTTTGTGTTGTCACAGAAAAACCTGTGACACACCTATAAGGACAGCTAGCCCTTGTGCTTATCACAAGGGAGAGGCCAGCAGTGCACTTTGTAATCTGATTCTTTTTAGGTGTTTTCTCACTCACACCAGTGTCATAAATATAGTTATGTAATCCCAGGGGTCTTGAGTCCCAACATGCGACCATGGATAAGCTTTAGCCTTAACATCATGTCTCACCCCTATGAACCCCACCAACAGCTGATGGCTGGGCTGGGCCAGAATGTTCGGATGCATCAGCACCATGGTAACGTGGTTTTAGTCCACAGAGTGGAGACAATGGCCTGTCAACAGCAGCTTGGCTTGCAGTCCACCGTGTAATCTGCAGGATGAGTGTGAGTGCTGAGTCGAGGCCTGTTAAGAGGGGGGGAGGGGTGTGTGTGTGGGGGGGGCTGCACCCTTTGCTTTTAACTGACCTGTTGTCTATGAAATTCTATGCCACATGGTGTTTACAT
Organism: Astatotilapia calliptera; assembly: GCF_964374335.1. Taxonomy (NCBI): domain Eukaryota; kingdom Metazoa; phylum Chordata; class Actinopteri; order Cichliformes; family Cichlidae; genus Astatotilapia; species Astatotilapia calliptera. The sequence continues at coordinate 34,071,962 of NC_137428.1, read as the reverse complement.
ACTGTAATGGTAATATTTATGAGGACTTCTCCTCCTTTTTTTTTTGGGTGGAGTAGGAGGAGAAAGTGTTTTAAAGCTGCGTAAAGATTCCCCCCACCCCCTTCTCAAAATTCTAGACTTGGGTAATCTGCCCCCCTCTAAATTTGTAACTCATCTCTGACATGCTGTACTCTTTAGTTACCAGTTCATGTCAGACATCACGTACAAATGGGGACAGCGTCATATATCACAGCCACAGCACATACTGTACACTAGGTGCTCTTTCACCACAGGGCTGTGAAAATGACATTACTTTTTAACTTCTTCAACTGCCAGTTTTGGGCGCCCAGCTTGTCTCTTTCCAGGAAATTCCCCTCAGGAAGTGATTGTTGACATGCTCTGTCTTTGTTGTCTTGCATGTTTTTGCTTGGATTTCCTAGTAAAGGCCGCTTTACCTTAATCAGAGGGAATGCTGTGGCTTTGTCACACCCTGTACCAGCCATAAAACAAAAGGCAAATATTGTGACAGGTCGTGGCAGGATAACAACAGGTGCAATTTATCATCTGAATAACCAGTCAGATGCCAGCTGAGAGTAATGTCTTCCAAGGCTCCAGCTAAAACTTTGCCGCTTTCCCTAGTAGTTCAAGGAATCTGTCACCCTGTGGGTGGCAAAGAGACTTCTGTTGTCATAACAGACATAAATCGGTCAAATTCTGACTAATGTATGTAGACATGCAAAACTCAAAGATTTAAAAAAAAAAAAAGAATAAATAATAATAATCAGTGGCTTTAAAGACTTCCCCGTGTCTATGGGGAAAGGCCTCCCAGACCTGACGTATAAGCACTTTCCTGATGACTTGATGGACTCAAATGGTCATTTCAGGTCACACTTGTTGTAAGTTTTGGTCACTCACAGCCCTGGACCTCGTTCAGACATCTCTATTTAAATTATTATAATAATATCTTTTTGATGATGGTTACTTGTTCTACACTTTTACTTAGTACATATGGGAAAAAATGTTATGTCATTATAAAACCATTCTTTGCGTATGTTACTGTGCTTTCCATATTATCATGATTGTGGAGATAAATTATGATTTGAACAGGTTCTACAGGCTTATAGAGTGGGAAATTTGAAAGCTTACAGTTGATTCACTTCCTCTTTTTAAAAATGTAGATGATGAAAAATTAAAGCCATCGATAACTCCACAGTTTCGATGGTTATCGAAACTGTGGAGGAGAAGGGAAACAGTTTTCCCTTCTCCTCAGGTTAAGAGCCTTGGTGTCATCCTGGACAGTTCGCTTTTCTATAAATCTCACATCAATAATCTCACCCGTTCTGCAATTCTCTTTTGCATGGTCTCCCCCAAAAATCCCTCCATAAGCTTCAACTGGTTCAGAACTCTGCTGCTCGCATTATCACCAGAACCCCCTCCTACCAGCACATCACCCCTGTTCTTCAGGAACTTCACTGGCTCCCTGTGAAATTCCGGATAATTTTCAAACTTCTTCTGCTCACCTTCAAGGCCATTCATAACCTCGCTCCTCCTTACCTTTCTGACCTGTTAACCACCACCTGTTCTGCCCGTTCACTTCGTTCTTCTTCTTCTATCCAGCTTGCTGTACCTTCCTTCCGCCTCACCACCATGGGAAGCAGAGCTTTCAGCTGCTCTGCTCCCAGGCTGTGGAACTCTCTGCCCCCAGAAATAAGAAACACTGGTTCTCTCCCCCAGTTTAAATCCCAACTCAAAACTCATCTGTTCAAATCTGCATATTCACTGTGAATCCACTGTTTGTTAATTTTATCTTGTGCTTTTATTTTATTGTTCTTATTCTGCAATTGTTTTACTAAGTGTTTTATCCTATTGTAAAGTGTCCTTGGGTGACTTGAAAGGCACTCATAAATAAAATGTATTATTATTAGAACTGTATTTAATATGAGATTTCCTTTTAACAACTCTCATTTTTCTATATGAGGCTAATTAGGAGAGAGTTGATAGCTGTATGCTTCTATCAACACACAGTGAGTTGGTAACAAATAGTGTTTACGGTTTAGAACAAAACATAAATTTTTAATGGATAAAAAATGTTCTGGGGCATTAGGTATACCCATATATGATATATACTTTTATGGCTTGAATGCAATTCAAGCCCACACCAGACTTCCAGGTTTTTCCTGCAACTGTAACTTGAGAGCAGGTGAACTACCCCCATCCCATTTGAACAAAACTTCAACTATCCATTGTTGTTTATCTCTCTACGAGCAAAAAAAAATTTGACAGTGGTCTGCTCTTTTTTTTTCTCTCCTGCTCTCTATTGTGTGGTCAGACCTGCTGAGCTGTTTCCTCATGGAGAGCCTGCTTGAGGTTCCTCTTTAGCTCTGTGCAAGCCAGTAACGGGTATAAACAAGTTTACTTAGAACCAGCAACAACTCGAAACTCATTACTGGGCACGGCAGTGAGTTTCAAAGCCTAAGAATGCTTAACTTTAATCAGGATAGTTAATGACCTATCCCGCACAGCTCTAGGATCTGGCCTGTTAACTGCAACCCATCAAGGTTTAGGGTTGGGTTTTATTTCATTCACAAGCTAAAAAGGCACATTGTTGGAAATTTACATTTTAAACATGTCCTGTCATTGTGTCTGGTTCGTTTGTTTGTTTTAAAGTCTGTAATTATTTTATAAAAAGTGGTGGATGTTAACTTTTTAAAAAACAATTTGGTTAACTGTTTGATAACCTGAATACTTGTTTTCAAGTCCATGCACAGGGAAGCATGTGCACGCGTCTCCCTTTTTGAAAAGCAATGCAAAATTTAATCTAATCTTTAGCTTAACACATGTCCATAGAGTCAACTGGATTTCTAAAAATAGAAGCTGGCTCATGTTTATACAAGAAGATTTAAGATAACAATGGTTCTCTTATCACAATATAAACAATCTTTTTGTTTGTAATTCTAATAGAAAGAAAAGATCCAAGAATATTTTACTGTTATTTTTTTGCAAATAAGTAAAAGACCAACAAATGGAAAGTAAATGGTGTTTCTTGAACTATAACTTTGGCCATTTAAACTCAAAGTTCTTGTAAATTCAGAAGCTGCTAGTTTTCTATCTGCTTGTTGCAAGAACACATTTTATGAGAGATTACAGTTAGCCTAGCAGCAAAACTCTTCTCTGTTTGAGTGAAGATGTTTTAAAATGAAGCTTTAACTCACATCAGAAAGAAACAAATACTGAATAATATTTCTGTGTTTTCTCCCTCAGGGTCCTGGGTGGAGTTGGAGATGAACAGAAATCACCAAGCCCAGTCATTGTCAACAGTTGACTCTGTTTCGGGCCTGCTGCCGCTCCCTCAGGTGGAGGAAGAGGAGGCCATAGTGGGAGGCTTGGAGCATGTCCCATCCTCTTCTTCAATCCACAACGGAGACATGGAAAAGATCCTTTTGGATGCCCAGCATGAATCAAGCCGCAGCAACTCGTCCTGTGACAGGTACTTTTATGAACAAACATCGCTCAAGCTCCTCCGTATATCTCTAACCTATTCAGTTTATTCTTAACAACAAAGTTTCATTTTTAGTGCAAATATTAAAACTTTCAGAATAAAACCAGCTTAGTTGCAAAGCTTCCTGTATTCCCAGATCTGTTTGACATTAAACACAGATTAGGACACGGGAGTTTAATCACGATCAAGAGTCAAGAAAGTCATTGGTTCATAAAGGCCTGTATTTATAGAAGATTTAGTCACATGAGGAAGTTGATTCCTCTCCAGCTTTTTCCTGTGATTTTTCTCTCAGTGTAAAGCTACATGCTTCAGAAATGCAGATTTAAAAAAATAAAAGAAAATTATTTTTTGCTAAAGCCATATGAATTGCTAAAATAAATTTATGCATATTTATGTTCTTATTACGTATTATTCTTAGAAGTTAAAAACTGGAAACAGTTATCTTAAATTGCACAATTGAAGCCCTTTTTACACTAACCTAACAGGCAGCATGTATTAGCAAGTCAAATGCCTCTGAAGTAATACTGGGTTTTGGCTATGATGACCTTATTTTCACCTGATTCTTACCAGTGACATGCTATGACAGGGAATAGTACTCGATGAAGTGTTAGCTCACTGTGCTAACAGCCTATCAGATGTGATATCTTCAGGGCACAGTGTAAACACACCTGTCACCTGACTAGCATGATGGTGTTAAACCAGAAACTATGCTGCACTTTTTTTTTTTTTTCTTCTATTGTTTTTCCTGGCATATATTTATTTACAAAACCAGCTTTTATCTGTGCATTTTGGTGTGAAAACCCTACAACCCTTGAGAAAATTGCTTTTAGGCTCCATTAAGACTTTGTGCAACATAAAAACTCTTACAAGGTGTTAAATACTGGGCAGTTTGCTTCTAAAAGCTCGTTGGGAGCGGCTTCTCTGTCACAATAAATCAGATTCAATTCAGAGTTGAAAGGGTCTCAGTCGACTTGCTTCTTCTTTCCTTAGCAGACTTCACAATTTATCTGGCATGTAAGCAACAAACTGACCCTTTGCCCCACAGCCACATCGTGTGCTTGTGTGTAATGCTCAAAACTGTGATAAAAGGGACCTTATCAGTCCGCTGTCAGCAAGTCACCTGAGCACGATTTCAGATATTTGAGCTGAGAGCAGTGTATCAGCAAACCGCTCAGAAATGATCAGGGACACAAGCACTTGACATATATTTTGTCATAACACTCTCAGAGCAAGGCTGGTGTCATTTTGCTCAGAGGCAATTAGGCAAGTGTTTTCTTTACTTATCTTTCTGAGATGCTTTGCACACATTTCATCAGAGGGGTCAGAGTGAAGGAAGAGCAGCACTTTAAAGGACTTCTAACTCATAGCCAATAAATACAAGCTACAAGTTGGCATTTTAATCCTGTTATTCATATTAAGTGATTCATTTGTTTAATATTTCACAGATCCATGATGACGATGCATTTATAGTGCTTGTGGTACGGCAAGGCGCATGTGCTGTGGAATAGGCTTTAGTGGTATTTGTTTATAGATTGTGTGAAGTACACTTTAATATTGCAATACCACCCAAACCTGGGGGCTTTTTTCTACCCCAAGGTTAAAATAATATAGGGAGCCTTCATTTTTGGATTTTGTTGTCTTGGGTCATATGATCCAGTCCAGCCTAGTGTTGCAATGTAAACTAATGCATAAAGACTGTGTATTGCTGTGTGTCAGATCAATTTGATAAGGATCCGCCAGCTGGTACTGGTACAATAAATGCTGATATTAAAGTAATATTTTTTCTGTATGTAGAACACATTACCACAGCATATATGCGCTTTTGTACTGCTTTGATAACTGGTGACGCAAAAACATGTACATCACTTGTTCACTTTAAAGTTACATGAGGGAATTGTCAAGTTGTTGTTGTTGTTATTATTGTTATTATTATTATTATTATTATTATTATTATTATTATTATTATATTTTTTTAAAACCACAGCCCCCCACGACCTCACTCTCCCCAGGATGAGGGTCAGATCATCTTTGACGCGGAAAGAAGAGACAGCCAGGTAAGACGTAAGCATATGTATGCCTATCATATGCTTCATCAGTCTGTTGCCATGGCAGCTTCAACCACTGGCCCTGGAGGGGGATGACAGCCGTTGCCTGCCTTTAGTTTCCATGGAGATGGCTGCCACACCCAGTGTGTATTTCTGTATCGTCTGCACAGCCTGTCATCAGCATTATAGTTTTACTTATGTGTTTTCCTGGTGTCAGACATCTGAAAACATGGCGTGCACATGCTCAAATATTCCAAACAAGTCTCGTTTGTCCTGACAGACAGGTTGTGAGGGTCCTAAAGGCTGCAGGCTTTTATTGCTAAACTACATGTTTTTATGCCTTTAGTCTGAAGAGGATGTCTTGGACAAGGAGAAGGACATGGACATCTTGATGAAGGACGCAGATTGGGTTGCAGACTGGTCTAGTCGACCGGAAAACATTCCCCCCAAGTAAGTCTGAACTCTGTAAACATCAGCCTTCTGCGTGCAAATGATCATGCTCAGCTGCTTGTTTGTGCAGAGAAAGGAAATGATCATTATGGTAATAAAGTCACTCTAAAGAACAAATACGAAGCCAGCTGCTATAAGGTGTCAGCTCTGATGCTGGAATAAAAACTATATATTACTTAAACCCTTGAAAACCTAAAGGTTTCTGTAATGTATCTCAGATAAATGTGCACGACATCTGTGATACAACCTAAGATCTCATGCATACATGACACATCTCTTTTAATTGGTACCAGCTTCGAAAATGCTGTGGGATTAAAACTAGTTGATTAATCACTTAGTTTTCTTCACATCACAGTGTTTTTCAAATTGCTACTTTTCTCCAACACGCGAGGTGTTTTAAGGTGTGCAGGTATAAAACAAAGAAAAGGTGCAAACTCTTACCCAGAAAGAGCTTGCTTGCTTCATATGTGACTGAAAGTTATGTTTACAGCTATATTTACCTTTTATTGAGAGGCATTAGGTTATGAAGCAACTGTTCTGCATCTATAATGCGTGTGTTTTTAAACAGGGAATTTCATTTCCGGCACCCCCGACGCTCAGTAACGCTCAGTATGAGGAAGACTGGGGCCATGAAGAAAGGAGGCATTTTCTCTGCCGAGTTCCTCAAAGTCTTCATCCCCTCGCTGCTGCTATCACACATCCTCGCTCTGGGGCTGGGGTAAGAATCAAACACCACAGATCACCTGTGCAGCGTGTGTTATGTCTAAAGCAAGACTGACAGTAGTTAGTGAAATTTGCTCAACTGATTTATTGATTTATTTTTTTAAATGCATGTCAAAAAAGGATAAAATCTTAAAAAAAAAAACAAACATGTTGTTGTACATAACCCCAGCAGGGGGAGCTGTATAACCACAGACGAACATCAGCTGCAACCACTCTTTTTTGTATGTTGGCAGAACAGCTGCAGACTAAAAGGCTGCACACCTGCTGCTTCATAGTGACACTCCCAGGGGTTCCATGTGATAACACATGGTACAATAATCTTGGCTCCCCAGTCAGACACAATCATTACACAGCATTAATACTTCAGACAGACATCATTTGCTGAACATGATGTGGTATTCAGTGGGAGATATTAACGAACCAATCATATTGGGGGGGGGGGGGGGGGGAATATGTCTGCTGGGCATTTGCATTCAAACTAAAGGGTTGGTTTTAGAGCGAAATGTATCCAATGCAAAACAGTATTTAGCATTAAATCTGCAGATTAAGCAGTCATTGTGGCTTGGCAGTCTCCAGGAGTTGCTTTGGGAAGTTGTTTAAAGCAGTAACTAAGTAACGTTATTATAATGGGACCCTTGAAAGCTATAGTTCTAGCACTGTCATCTACCTTCCCCATAGAGTTCAATTCAGTTTGACTTATGTAACACCAGTAGTTTTCAGTCTCGTGTGCAGCTGCTTGTTTCATATAAACTGGCTCTCCCAAGTTTGGAACCACTGGTTTAATGTCCACTTACTTTCAATGGATTCATTGAAAGGTGACAGAGTAATTGAGGTACCCCTACCTCAGATCAGGCTTTAGGCACCTTGCCTAGCTCATTGATTAAACCACCACACCCAGTCGTGTTTAACGTCATTTACCTTCTTTTCAGGGTCTACATTGGCAAGAGGCTGACCATGCCACCCACCAGCTCTTTATGAGAATGAACATGAAGAAAAGTGCCTCAGAAGTGGGCAAGCGTCAGAGGAAGTTTTTCTGTCGTGAGAAGAATGCTTGTCTCTCCTTCCTGTCCTGCTTGCCCCTATTACCCCTCCTAAACCCTGAGATATGACATGTTCTCAGGCAAAGTGCATCCTCTTCCTCCTCAGCCTCCCCTCCTTCCTGCCTCTTGTTTTGTTTTTGTTTTTTTCTTGATCTACTGTTCTTACTGTCTGTTGATACTCCCCCTACTCTTGACCTCCCCAATATCTTTCACTAATTTGCATAAACTTTTCAGAAATGAAGGTCATATTTCCTTTTCCTCATCAGTTGGAATGTTTATAATGCATGGGTTTCCAGGGAGGGTTGCAGCATCAAACCAAACTCTTCTTCTACACATGCTGTTTTAGTCCCCTTTTGACTAACTGACAAGGAGGGAGGACTGTTATAGAACTGACCAGAGATTGTGCCACCTGCAGGTGTAGCCCAGTACTCGACCTTGGAAGCAAATTCAGACTTGGCTACGCAAACTAAAAATGTGACCATGCCTTTTTCAGAGTAGCCATTTTATTTAGATTATTATTTTTTTTTTTTAAATAATTTATTTTGTAATGATGGTGGTTTACTGAGAAGTTTTAAATAATGAAAGGCGTTTCCACAGTGGCCAACCCATACCGCAAGCTCTCATGAAATTCACTGGAGGAGTCTGGCTCTGTCTGCCGTTAGATTTATGTGACAATATGCAGTTATGTGCATACGATTGCATATTTTGCTTGGTGACAGGAACTGGAATACAGGTTGTAGATGGAAAGGCAGGCAGCGCGTCCCATTCGGTGTGTACACGAACAGTATTTTACATACACCAATATGGTTGGGTAACAGTGGTGTATGTTTCAGGAAAGGTTCATCTGTCTGTCCAAACTGTGAGCGTCCAAGTTGTCCTTTCAGTGAGCCTCCTGGTTTCTGCGGAGCATAACTGATCATTTCCTGCATGTGTGGTGTTTTTGTTTTTTTTTTAACTCTAGACTGGGCTGGACTTTACGCGATTATAGTTTCAAATTAGTGCACGCGTTGTATTGTTCAAAGGTTCGATACCAAAAGGCCTAACAGTGAGATTTTGATTTGAGATTAAAAAAGAAGTTAGATATTTTCTTTGAGAACATTTTTGAGTGTTTAGAGGATATCTCATGAAACAAGTTACTTTTATACATGGAAATTTACTTCCAAAGATTTTAGAGCCATTAAGGAAAATGATACAGCCAGCCGTGCTTCCTGACACTCCAACAGGTTTGCCAAAACAAAAAACGAGGAGAATTAACTTGACGCTGCAGATGAAGGGATCAATTTGGATAGGCAGAAGGTACCCAGTGGTTCTCAATCTATCTCTCTTTCGTGATGCTGCAGCAGCTTCTGACTGACTGGAGGAAAGTTTGTGTAAACACAGGCTCTAATGTTAGGACGGCTGTAGCATGCATGGAAAACTTTATCTCTGAAGCTGATCAGTTTGTCTGAGCCAACCTGGGTCCAGATGACTTGAAGTCAGTTAGCGTTTCTGCAGAGTTGATTTGGAGTCGATATGCACTCCACCTGCAGTAAATGTTTTTTATTTTGTAATTATTTTTAGTCATCGAGGAGTAAGCTGAGTGCTTTTAAGTTTTCTTCCCCTTATCCACTTGCTCCGAGTCTACTCTGTTGATGTTCGCGTATCAGCATATAGCACCACAATGAGTTCCTGTAAGTCGCCACACAACACGTTTGCTTTAGCTTGACCGTTTCTTCCCGTTTATGACACAAAGTCAAGCATAAATGCAAAACGTTAACAAGGACTTGTTCCCTTTTCAAAAATGAATTTCATTGTGAAATTTTACGGTACAAAAGAATAACATACAAAATCTTAAAGGATACGGGGACAGTAAAATTTGACTCCTCATCATGCATACAAGCTGATTCAAAGACTGGCTAAGAACCACTTGCGGGGTGTGGATGTTCTCGTTTCAGCCACAGAGATACTAATGTTTTTCTTTCTGCCTATGTTTGTATGTGCAGCATTTGAAAGTGGTAATCCTTCTCTCCTGTGTAGTTTGTTTTTGAAATGTTTTTGTTTTTTTTCTCCTCTCTTGGTGTTGGACAAAGATTGTGAACGCACAGGAGTCATGTTGGACCTGGATCATGATTTAAAGTGTGAAAACAAAAGACCTCCATTGTTGATGGCAGGGCCTAATGTGAATAGAAATGGAAGGAGCTGAAAGACTCGTGGTATGAAAGTGTTTATTGTAATGCTACATTTGCTTTAATCTCTTTTTCCCCCACTACATTGGAGAAGATAATGGACATTTTCGTCATTAAAGATTACCTGAATGAAGCAATATGATTGTATTGTACTTTTTCTTTATCTTGAAAGTTGACAACCTGAAGTTTAAATTTTATTTTCGGAAAGAGGAACCACCTTGCAGTTCTTACAAACCTCAATCGAATATTCAGATAATTTTCAACTGCTTTGTTTTGATGTTGGCTTTGCAATATTTAAATTAATCTTTTGAAGCTGTTTAAAGTAGTCTAATCACCCAGTCACATGGCAGCAACCTACTGCATTTAGCCTGTACATATGATCAGGACCTGCTGAAGTATAAACTGAGGATCAGACTGCGGAAGACAGGCGATTTAAGTAACTTAAACCAGATGGGCTGGTCACAGTATCTCCGAAACTACTGAGCTATTGAACAGTTTTTACAACCAAGGCAGGTAGAAGGGCATATCTGAATGCACAATGTATTGAACCTTGAAGTGGATAGACTACAAAAAATCTATACCAGAAGTTTGGAAAAATGTTGGCTGGTTTGAGTCTTGATCTCTGCTGTGATGTTTGGATGGAAGGGTCAAAATATAGCGTAAACAACATGAAAACGTGGACCTGCCTTGAAGTTTCAGGTGTAATGGTGTGATGCTATAATACCAGCCTTGGTATTTGGTGAGCATCATGTAAATGTCACGTCTTACCTGAGTATTGTTGCCGACCATTTCCATCCCTTTATGACCACAGTTTTCCCATCTTTTGATGGCTGCTTTTAGAAGGATAACGCAACAAAACTCACGTAATCTCAAGTTGTTGAACATGACTATGAGCTCACTTTACCCAAATGGCCTCCGCAGCCATCAGATCTCAATCCAATTGAGTATCTTTAAGATGTGATGGAATGGGAGTTTCCCACCTTTGATGTGCAGCTCACAAATCTAAAGCAACTGTGTGATGCCATCATGAGGAATGTTTCATTGCCTTGTTGAACCTGTGCCAGGAATTAGGGTAGTTGTGAATTCAAAAGGGTGTCCAACCTGGTATTAGGTCTACCTAATGAATTGGCTGTGAGTGTATATTTTTAACTTCAGAGGACTCAACTTTGCTTGTCTTATTTGTAAGAATAAATTCTAGCTAGAGTTTGATTTTCCTCTGACTTACTGTACTTCCATAGACAGCTACTATGAAAAGTCCACAGCTATTACTTTGCAATCCAGTCCAAAAACTGTGCTTTCCTGATGAGTTAGCACACGTAACTAAGACCTGGGGCATCAAGCTTCTCTGGAAATTCCTTTGAGCTCTTGACCATTACAGTGTTAATATTCTCAGAGCAGAGAAAGAAATGTGGCTGAGGTTGCCTTTTAAGAGATAATGAAATGCCCCAAACTCAAATTTCAGTTAACATTTTGGTAAATTATACATTTAAATGCTTTTGGAATGTCTCTCCTTGTTTTTAAATGTGCATACCTGTCTATTAAAAGTCTTACCAATCAGAAGATATTATTTCTTTAATTTTTCTTCTTTGAAACATCATCTGGATATTTTAGCTGCACAAAGCAGAAGCAGGAAGACCTTCCGGTTTGATTTTAGTGATTAGAAACAGTCCCATAGGACCCCTGAAGAACACAACTTTAAAAGCTTGAAGCTCTGCTCTCAAGTGGGAGGTATTCTGCAACAGTTTCAACAATCTTTTCCTCAGTAGTTTAGATAATACCACAGTCAGGGTACATGAACCTCATAATCTTATCCATCTGTTTGTTTAAACTGCTTCAGTGATGTCAGATGACCAGCAGTGAATATCATCAGCCATTACGAGGTTTAAATGTAAGAGATCAGTTTTAGTTCTAAAAATAATCAATCAAAATTCAGAGTTTGAATGCGCTAGTCAGTTGCGGCCTTTCTCTGCAGAGTATGTTTTCTCTTCTCACAGTTCAAAGCCAGTTAGCTTAATGAGTGATTCTAAACCGACCTTGGGCATGAGCCTGCGTGGCTGTCTTGCCCAGTGGCAGCTGGGATATGTTCCAGGCCGACATGACTTTCAAGGATAAAGTAGGTTTAGCTAATGGATGGCTGCATTTCTTTGATCAGGGCACTTAGTTACTGTAATGAGCTTCTGAATGACTTAGAATAACCTAATTGACATAAAGTAACTTAAGTAGTAAACATACAGAAGTGCACTTAGCCCACTTAATCAGTTTAACATCTGGGAAATTTACTAGTTGTATTTACTGGTTGTAAAGGGAAGCTGCTATTCTGCAAAATTCCTACTGATCTGTGATGCAAAGACATTTGATTCTCCAGACTCTGGTTCATGATCAGCTGATTGAGAGTCAGGATCTGGTTTCAAACTCCAGCAAGAAGATGCTTACACACAGACTGTGTATGGCATCTCCTGTAATGAAGCAAAAGTGTCAAAAGTAACACAAGAGAAGATCATCTCATCCTGCACACTTTATGAAACACAAAACGGGATGATGTGGCACTCTACAGGTTTCTAAGGGATATTTTGGTCAACCTGTAGAAATACCAGAAGTTTGGATAATCCAAAGTAGCAGAAAACCCCCCACACAGAATAATCACAGACAATAAAATAATTGATCTGAAGGCAGCCTCATCCACCTCAACCCAATAATGCTTCCACCGGTCCTCCTCCATCTTCCCTATATGGAACCTCAGCACACCTGTTCCTAGCCAATCCGGACACAGTGTGACACATAGCCCCTCCCACTGCAGCTGATGGCGTTACCATGGGTTACAGGGTGGTGGCCAGCTCCATCTCTCCCTCTTGTAAGGAGACTTTCTTCCCCTTCTTCTCAGGATTCAGCAGAATACACTGCAGCAGCACACAAAGATACTGAAACAGAACAAAACACAGCCCAACAGGTTTGATCAGGGTGCCTGTTCCTGCTTGTTTCCATCAGTAACTCATTTCCACTCATTTCCCACTTCCAACTGAAATTACCTTTTGTACTTATTGTAAGCATTTTTATTTTCTTATTTTGAAAAGGAAAAAGGTCTTCAGTAAGCAGAAGGCTCCTTTAAGTATCTGAATTGTCTGATCTTATTTATGTTCATATACTGATACGAAGGGGATTTCCTTCGAGTGGTGGGGTCCCCTCCTGATCCCACCCACTGATATTGGTCTAGAGTATTGTTAGGCTTACAATGCCCCAAACTCCCAAATAAAAACACAGACAGAATCAGAGGTGGAATGTAACTTATTAAAGTACGTTACTAAAGTAAAGTTTTAATGTACTTGTGTTTTATTGAAGTATTTCCTTGTTAAAACTTATCATTTTATTTAAATAGGATTACGAGATTAACGTCTCAGAGACATCAATGGGTTGTTGCGTATGATTCTGCTGATAAGCAAAGAATAAGCAAAGAATAACATTCAGTGACCGAAAAGCACAATTTTGCTTACTTCAATCTACAATTCATTAAAAAACAACAACAAAAGACCTCTATTACATCAGTGTCTGTGCCTCTTCAGTGTAAGATATCAACCTGGCTGCTAGGCTAACATTTTAATGGTATTTGTACAGTAGATGAAAATTTTTAAAAAATGAATTCTCTTCACATAACCTTTGTAACTTCCTTCTACTGGAATAATATTTTCCACTGGAATAATATTTTCCTGTGTAAGTTGCAGAAGTTCTGTTGTAGCAGAAAAACAATGAGTGTTGAACTTTATGGAGACATTTTGAATGATTCCATAGACACAGAGTCAACCAGTCCCCCCAGACCTTCCAGCTTCTCTGATTTCATTTGGACTTTTCTAAACCTACTTCATTACACTGATGCTGGAAACCATGTCATTTGTAGAGAAAACTATGCAAAATCAGGCAGCAGATTCTTCGCCTGTGCTTTTCTTTTTATGATAAATTAGCACCAGCTCAGTGATGACCCATGCTCAGTGATTTGGGTTTCCTGAAAAGTCTAGGTTTCCATTCCTCCCCCATAGTATCAAACTGGCTGCCCTCAAAACTGACAAAGTGCTGTGTAAATTGAACTGAACAGGGCTAATAATCTAATCCAATAAGTATGTTTTGGTTGGAGCAGCCGATTCCAGAATCCACTCGTACTGCTGATCTCCCTGCTTGTCCTACATTTGTTACTGGATGCCAGAGCCGTGCCCTTCCTGTCCAGAGACCAGACTCTCCCTGTGCCTCTTCCAACTGTTTATCGGGCACCCCGCCAACTTTCCCTTCTAATTATCTAACGCTGCCCCCCCACCCCCCGCCCCTTGCTCTGCTCTCAGCAGGGGACTTTTTTTTTTTAGTGTAAAGACAGTTCAGGATAAAGGCAGGAGGTGTACAGGTGTCAGGGCACACTCTTGGCCTTCAGGTGTGGCTGTACCCCAGGCATGTTCACCTTTCAGAAGCCACTGCTGGCATTCAGAAATCAGACTTTGCCATCTTCCTGCAGGAATGACCACCCACCCACACACACACACACACACACACTGCAGCCCTCTGGGAGAGGGAATAGTAGCAGGAAAGCCATTTGCTGCCCACCACGTTGTTATGGAAACTGCGCGGACACGGACTCTTGTGCAGGAGAGCTTTTGTCTGTCATGCTTGAAGTCAGGAATCAACAATGTGTTATTAGAATCAGCTGTTACAGCCTGGTCTTATTGATCACCATGCAACACTGATTTATTTATATCTCAAACACATCTGTTCTCTGTAAGGCTCATCTGCAAATGTTCTTTATAACCCTTCACTTAACCTCTAGCAACACATATAAAGGTCATATATATAAATCTGCACAGGCTACCTGACTGTTTTTCATGTGACTTCACTTGGTGAGTTAAGTATGATATTTTTAAACCACACAATGTCCCGGTGTTGAGCTAAGCCACACTTTATAAACCACACTTTAGTCATGCGCTTGCGTTATCTATAATTACATTTATGACTCTTTGTAGTGTTAAAGCGTTTGTTGCTGTGTTGGTCGGGAGAAAGAAAGGTCTTTATGAAAGAAAAGTTATTACTTTTATGTATTGTTTTCCAATGTCCACAAACAGCATTACAAGGCTATTTATAGGTAAGTAATTACTGTACATACTGACATCTAATATTTAACCATGGGAGTTCTACGTATGGCAAGTACCCTATGCTAACCCCCACCCTGTGTTTTGGAAGAAAATACTAAATAACTTTTTTTTGGAAGAAATTTAAACTGCTTGTTTATTTGTTTGTTAGAGTCATCACCAAAAACCTCAGAAAACAATTTTCAAGACAGCACAGCGTTAGGGGATTAAACCTCAGAGGATTAACCCCTTAAGTGCTGATTTGGAATTGGACTACCCAATGTGAGGCAAAGGACATTGGGCACAAGAATCCTGCATTCATTTTAGTCATTGTAGTGGTAGGTGGCCCCCGACAAATACCCAGAACAATGGGCTTTCAGGAGAACCAGGTTACATACTAATACATACTGACGATGATTTAAACCAAAGGTTTTACATTTGATTTCACTCCTTAGACCTGTTGATACTGACAGCTGCTACTTTTTCAGTACAGAGATATGCTGAGTTTTGAGCTAATAGCTCTTTGGGAATCACCTTGTTGGTGCAGAACTTTTTGTGCCAGTGTTTTCTTTGGCATTTTTCCTACATTCAGATGAAGAAATAGGAACAAAGTAGGTTTTTTTTATGACAAGTTGTTAGTAACAAAGTATTTAAAAATGCAATTTAAACTTGGTTCTTTGCTGAGTTGTCTGTGATGTGTAGACACTGGTTCATCTATTAAGAATGATTCAATATTTTTCAGTGCTTCAGTGATTCAGAAGTCTGAAAATGGTCAAGTACGAGGACTGGACTGAAAAGGAGTGGAAAAATAGACAATGTCTAAAGAAGTACTTTGGAAGAACTTCAGAAATCATGGCTCTATCTATCTATCTATCTATCTATCTATCTATCTATCTATCTATCTATCTATCTATCTATCTATCTATCTATCTATCTATCTATCTATCTATCTGTCTGTCTGTCTGTCTGTCTGTCTGTCTGTCTGTCTGTCCGTCCGTCCGTCCGTCCGTCCGTCCGTCCGTCCGTCCGTCCGTCCGTCCGTCCGTCCGTCCGTCCGTCTATCAGTATTAAGCTTTTAGTACAGTGTAGCTGCAGATTGATCATAAAAAAATGCAGTAAGCGAACCAGGCTGTCAGTCTCATGCATCAAATGAATGTGGTAAAAGACAATCTGAAAACATGCTGAGTATGGAAAGTTTAACACAAAGTTTTGCACTGCAGATTTTGCAGGGGTAATAATCGATATAATAATATTGGGGTTATTGTAGGTGCAGCATTTTCTTACAAATGTGACCGTGTCTCTGGCATTGGGTTTGATACCAAAACATGCCAACTGGAAGAAAATCATGTTATGATCATTTCCAGGCAGAGTGGTGCGAAGAGTAAAACTTAAATCCAAGCGGAAAAGACAGTAGGAACTGTTATTTTGATTTCCTCTAGTTTAAGTTCCTTCAACACAGGACACTGATGATACCTTAAGACACCTTTTGCAAAACTATGCACAATACTTCAACTATGGTTCTCTACAACTCTGCATCGTATTTATCTGTTTAGCTGTTGGGATATTTGAGCTTCCAACAGAGAATTAGCTATGTGCAGTTTGAATAAAACATTACAGGCCAGTTTTATAGAACAATAATATCATCCCTTTCTAACAGATTCACCTTAGTGAAGGATGTGTAACTTATATCTAATGGCTTAATATAGGTTTGATAAAGTATTTTCTTTTTTTCATCACATTATGAAATTTCAACCAACAGCTGAATCACAAGGCTGAAGTTGTGGCAGAGCTGAGAAAGCCATCATTACCCTTGCGTTAAAGGTGAGAAATTGGTAGTTTCGAAACAAAACGTGGAATTCTATCTTTTCTTAATTGAAATTGTATTCCTCTATATGGTTCTGGTTAGTTTTGAAGGGGTGGGTCTTACATGGAAAATATGATGTCACACACTCTACGTACATTACGTTGCTTGGGGCTGCCATATGTCCTGTAGGAAGTGGTAAAAGTAAAAGAAACAGATAAAAGACAAACTAAATAAATAATAACAGCTCAAATCATTTAAGTAACTTGTAATACAAGGGAGAGAGTGTCCACATGTCCCCACTTCCTTTCCCCTTAAGTGGCTGAACTTTATGATTTGACTACAAATCAAATGGAAGCTGGAGTTGAAACTTGAGCAAGTGCTGGACACACCTGAGGGGTGTGTGTGTGTGTGTGTGTGTGTGTGTGTGTGTGTGTGTGTGTGTGTGTGTGTGTGTGTGTGTGTGTGTGTGTTGGAGCCCGGGGTGTGGTGCTGAAGGGACAGCTATCCTCATTGTTGGACTGGGTGTGACTTTGAGGAACTCTCCATGGTGCTGGGCCACTCTTGACCTCAAACATCCGACAGAGACGCCCTGCAGAGACATTTAAAGACTGCACGCCACGCTTTAATTATTACATTACACAGCTCTCTGGCGGGCAGGACAGCTGCGAGGACACTGTCTCCGGGTTAAATAGAGCTACAGCGAACAAGTCTTCAGTTTGGACAAGTGAGAGCGCAATATTTCCGGACATTCAGCTGTGATGCGCTCCCGATAGTGCCAGTCTGGACGGTTTCATTCGGGCTACAGGTAATCCCTCATTGGGAAACATCCTCCTCCTCCACCCTATAGGATCTCTTTGTGACAAAGCCAGACTTTAGGTCTCTCCCTCATATGCTGATTTATAACTCAAACAGCTGTGGGCAAGGAGCTAATTTAGACTCATGAGTAAGCAAATCAGAATTGTTGCTGATCTGTGGCGGAATCACTGACAAGCAATATAGCAGAAGGCTGTCTCACATCTTTCCCTAATATCAGATATTACGTGGATTCATTTTGCACTTCTCTCTCCACCGTGAGAGTGTGTGTGTATCTTTTTTTTCTCGAGCAGCATTAGCTTTACTGATTTTTTCCAGCTTTGGTCACACTGCGACCACCTGCGATTGAAAACCGGCAAAGGCGGTGGCTGTCCAAGCGCACAGCGCTGAGGGAAGGGGAAAAAACCGGACAACACAACAAGCTGAGACTCCGAGCATCTGTGCAGCTACACACCGCTAAACCCAATCACAACCAACCGCCTGGAAGGGATGTCGACCGCCGGGGAAATGCCAGCTTTCTTTCAGAGGATGGGCTCCGAGAGCCCGGCCAGGCCCAGGCAGAAATTCTGTGGCGTGTTCTGTCCAGTGGAAGGTTCCTCGGACAGCAAGACGCTGGACTTTGATGCACTCTCGGCGTGCAGGGGCAGGAGTGACGGGCGAGTCATTGACCGACAGACCGACATCTCCCAGCCGAGGAAGGTAGAGATAAGGGAGAGCACAGGGAAAGAGGCTCTGCAGAATCTCGATGATAAACGGGTAATTTTCTCCGATTTTGCATGCCGATTGTGTATATTTTACACCTCTCCTTCCCAGTCTTCCTCCTTTTGTCTTTCTTTCTCTACATTTATCATTCCAGCTCTCATTTATTTCATCCAACATTCAGCTTTTTGCACACACCCGCGCCATTTTTCATCTACAATCGCATCAGTCACAGAGCCTTTGCCACTCAGCAGAGTTTGTTTAAGCATACACATCCAGTTTATGCCAGACAACTTGCCATGACTACATTTCCCAGAAAGCACTATGATGTAACAGAGTCGCTGGCCCTCAGTTAGAGGGCCCACCATGCAGAAATGCCAGAGGGAGTGGCTCTGTTAGTCAGAGTCCTTAACAGCACAGTGCAGCTGGCTGTTGGTGAAGGAAACACTGTTAACAGGTCTGCACGAGAAAGAAAAAATAAACATATGTGTCATCTACCATGGCATGATTTAAATAGGAGGCACACCTTTGTGAACACATCAGCCTGGTTGCTTTTGCAAGGTGATGCAGGGTTGGACCATTGCAGCATTACTGCCCTTGAGATCTCTCGTTCTTTTAACAGCAGAACTGAGTTGATGGACAGGCTCAACCTGACCTGCATGACTTGCAGGAAAATCTATCACGTCTTTTACTGCTGCTTCAAGCAGTTATTCAGGTTTTAGTGATTGGTGGTCAACCCACATCTGTACTTCCTTTACTTAATACTCAAGCACTCAGGATGCTGTTAAAAGCTTTGGGCGTTGGTGTTGAGCCCTTTTATCATGTTACATATTGATCGGAAGCATTCGCCACACAACCCACTCCCTACTCTCTTCCATCTCTTCAAGTCATATATGATTAGTTAGTTGCTCTTCACTTTTCTGATGTGAGAGCTTACTTCACAAACACAGACTTCACAGACTTAATTGATGTGATCTTCAATATCAGTGATGTCATTATTACAGGAGATGCATTTCAGCGTTGCGTTCTTCAAAAGCAAGCTGACATTTTAGGACTGTGGTGGATAAAATGCGACACAACAGCGCTGCAGTGCATGTTTACTCAGCTATTGTGTGTAAATGTGGGTTCGCTGCACTCGCAATTTCTAGTTTTACTTCTGCTCCACTCAATTTCAGAGGCACACACTGCACTTTGTAACCCACACCATTTATTGTACACTTATTGTAAAGTAAGCTTTACAGACTTAATTAATAACACGTTAAGATAAAACTCTATTGAATTCATGTAAATGTACATGATTTTTTAGCACTGATTTCCAGCTCCATGTTTGAATCCATGGACTCTACTAGAGTAGGTTTGCACAAGTCACAATTTAGAATAATCCTTCTCTATCTCATATTAAACCTTTGTGCAGATCCTCTGTCTGAAACAAGGCATGTAACTCCCTTTAGCCTCCTTTTAAACCAGCATTCCTCTGATTGGCGATCAGTGGTAAACAGAAGGTTTGAAAAGCAGGTAGGTGGAGCTGTTTGCCTAAGATCACCATATTTTGGATAACAACTCTCTATGATGTCATACGGAGCCAAGAGCATAAAAAACTGTCTGAAACATGTTGTTAGAGCAGTCTGAAGCCTGAGCTTTTGTCTCATGGGGATTACATGTACTTACATAACATGTAAACTCATTATGTTAAACTTTGGCCCTCTTTAATATGGCTATTCAAATTAAGAAAATAAGAAAAACTGAGTTTGTGACTGAATTGACAACTTTTACTGTGGTTTTACAGACATTTATATAACAAATGAACTTTAGATAGCAATTTCTTGCCTTAAGGACTTTGTTTGCAGTTGTTTTTTAATGCACCTTGGGCAATCTGATTACATGCGGATGGCTAAGAGGCATCACTGTTTACAACTGTTTATCACATGTCTCCAAGGCTTCTGTACATATTTCACAACCGGCTTCGTCACTTCCACTGGAAGGTTAAAGGACACTGTCCCTTTTCTCTCCCTTGCACATTAAGAAAACAAAGTAATGGTTATAGCAGCTGTTGAGACTGGCAGGAAAATGTCATCCGTGTCCATGGCATTAAAAAAAAGAAACACCACATGCTGCACTAATGACATATTTTCCTGTTACATCCTTGTCAGGGACACATCAAGACAAAAGCATTACAGACTACTTTGGTAAGTCCTGTGGCTGATCAGCTGCACATCATGATGTGAATCTACTGTTCCACAAAGAATCCTTATGCCTAGCGGAAGACCGTGGAGGCCATGCTTTAAGCGTATACACCAAATTTGGACCCTAACATTTGGATGTCACAGCAGAAGTCGAGGCTTATCAGTCAAGGCAACATTTTTTAATCTTCCATTGTTTAATTTTAGTAAGCCAAACTGTAGCTTTACCTTCCAGTTCTTAGCTGGCAGAAGCAGCGTGGTCTTCTGCTTTAAAGTTTGATGCGTTCTTCTCAGATCTCTGATTTTTTTTCTGTTTTTGGACTATTCTCTGTAAACCCTGGAGATGGGTTTGTGGGAGTGAGCAGTTTTCTTAATGCCGATACCATCCTGTCTGGCACCAACAATCAAAGTCACAAAGTCACTTAAATCACCTTTCTTTCTCATCCTGATGCTCGGTTTGAACTTCAGCAGGTCATCTTGACCATGTCAACATGCCTCAGTGGGTTGACTTGCTGCCATGTAATCAGCTGATTATATATTTGAGTGAACAAGCAACCGAACAGGTTTACCTAATAAAGTGTCTAATGAGTGTATATTTGCTGCTGTCTACTAATAATCTTATTTCCCAGAATGCATTTTAAAATCAGGTGTAAACACAGACATAAAAACTACAAACGGTTTTCAAACTTTGGTCTTAAAGGAACTGTGTCAGTTCAAATACATATTTTTTCTATTTATAAATAAGCACAAAACAAAATTTAGCGGAGAGCCTCTGAGTACAAAATATATCTGGTTAAGCTCAATTGACTACTTTTGGTAATCTTACACTGCTTTAACCTGTTATAGATAAATAATAAAGTTAACTGTGTACTGAGGAAGAACATTTTAAAAATGAAAGCAGAGTTTATCACATTTCTTTTACTATGAAGTGAAGTCTTCTCGATCGGTCTTTGATTAAAAATAAAAATGCAAACACTAAGTAAATCTCGAACAATGTCGGACTATTTTGTCTGTCAGCATTTGCCAAACACACAAAAGGCCAAATTTCTATTCCCGTGATTCCAGGTTTACCCATTTCTCAAATAGTGCTGTAATCCCAACTTGTATTGAGAACCATTCAAGTTGATCAGATCTGGAAACAGGTGAAATCACGTCACCCTGCCTGAGCCTGAGCTCTTGCTCGCTCTAATAACACCCCCACCTTCAGACACACAGCAGATAATATGAGGTAAGATGGCTGCTGGCTGTTTCTTCATTTGTTCCTTCGGTGGATGTTTGCAGGCTGCACTCCCTGCTTGCCTGCCTTCCCTAATCCGGCGAAAGCAATTGATGGCATTAGTGTGCTTCTCTGCTGTCAATGGAGCAGGGCGAGGCTCTGCGCATGCTCCGTGGGGTTCTTTTATTGGGAAGAGGCTCTCGAGCGGTCCCTCCCTCCCCTCTTGTCTGACTCCGTCTGGGAAGGAACGGTTTGGTGCATCGGCGGAGACCGGGAGGCTGCCAGGATCCGGAGTTGAGCGATAGTTTGATTCTTCACGTCTGTGGCCTCCTGCAGATCACCCGTGTCTGTGTAGTCTTCCCCCCTATTTATCTTCATCACCATCATCCTCACTACAGCCCGGCAGCCAGCGGTAATCCGTCCCGTTTGCATTTCTAGCGGTCTGCGGCGCACACGAAACACCGGTGAAGATGTCTGGCTACCAAGGCAAAAAGAACATTCCCCGCATCACAGTGAGTGCTCGGGTGTTTTCACGTTTGGAGTGGCAGTGAGTGGGTCCAGCCTGGCTGGTGTGGGCCTGCGGGGTGTGTTTGCAGGATGTCACCGGGGCGGCATGGTCCCTGCGCCGCTGCGCTCCTCGACGATCCAGGGCAATGGCGCAAGAGTTGATCTCCTAAAAGAAATTCCAAAATAAAATAAAAGCGTTTTGTAGATGGTTTTCTGTTTCGCTGTGAGATCGAAAGCACACGAGGGTCGAGAAATCAGTGAGGCCAGCGATAGTATGGTGAGGCTGAAATTTTCGTGTTTTTATTTATTTATTTATTTTTTTGCAGCATCTTTGCGACAAGTGCTTATGTCCGGATAAACCCGAGCTCTCGCTTTACATTAGAGTATCCATTGTTTGTGCACATTCACGCCACCCCTGCATTTCTTCTTCCGTGCCATGCATGACAGTTGAGATTTCACGCCGGTGGTCTTTGTTAGACTGTGTCTGGTGGCCGGGTATCACTGCACACCAACTGGTGGAGCAAATGCTTCCCTGCATCCGCTCCACGGCTCAGTACCCGGCTGTTTCTTTTAACCTTAGCGTCTTTTCCTTTTTTAAAGCCATCCTTGATATATATATATATCTATATCTATACATATATCTCTCTATATTTAGATATATATATATATATAGCCGTTTAGAAGGCACAAAAGGCTTTAAGATACATTCAGTGTGTCATTGTGGAGCAGATTATTTCCCCGAATTCATAGCGAAGCTGCAGGGATGTGGTGCTTCAATGGAAAGTGGAGAATAGGGAGGGGATGGGAGGGGAGCCAGGGAAGGGAGGGGACAGTGGGTCCTATTTCCTTCCATGCCTGTCTTTCAGCTGTGTAATGAAGGGAAGATGCATATAGGCAGAGCTGATCAGGGAGGAGGTCACTGCCTTTTCATCCTGATGTCAATGAGCTGAAACAATGGTGAAGAGTGACCCAGAAGAGCCTGTTTGAAAGCCATACAGATGGATCTGCACCTTCTAATTGTGGACTTACTAAACAAAGCATTCAAGCAGCAGGATATGAAGCATCATTATCCTGTTATCTAGCAGGCCCACGCTCCCCAAAGGTTTCACCAAGCTAGGAAAACCTCTTCAGTCTGAGGAGATCATAGCACAAGCATGATTATGGTCACGGGTTGTCTCTGAGATATGTGCTGATTAGTAGATTATAAGAATTGTTTTATTCAATAAAGTTTTCTTTTGATCAGCTAATCGATTGATTGGAGCTTTCTCTGCCAGAGTTATTTCAGAGCCACGGCCTGACCCACATTATGCAGAGCTGTTAGCCTTTTGTGTCATGGTAGCCAAAGCAAACTGTAATTGGAGTGTCTAAGTGGTTGACTGTTCATGTAGCTCTCATCAACTTCAGATTTAACTGAAATAATAGTTCTTTAAAAGAGACACACGTCTCTATGTACGTACACTGAAGCAGATCCACATCATGGAAAGATTGATGCTTAATATATATTTCTAGCAATAATATGAAAAATTCTCCTCTGTGTTAATATCATGCATCACTTGGTGATAACTGGCAACCTCTCACGTGAATAATTTTCCTCAGTTCTCTCTCTTAACTGCTTGAGACACAGCAGATGGATGGTGGAAAGATCAGAGGATTAGTGGGTGTTGTAGTCAGACCTAACTGGATAGACTGTCTATTCTTAAACAGAGCATGAAAGACATAAGAAATGAGTCAGAGTCAGAGGGGATCTCTTGAAGATCTAGCAGAGGGATCAGAGGAGAATGTGAGGAAGATGTTACTGGAACTGTAAACTGTAGATGCTGGAAAGTAGCATTCTGGTTGGTTCCCGTGGACCTGAAAAGGCATTATTAGGAGGCATGGATGACCTTATTAAACCAAAAAGACACTCAAGAGGAAATGAAGGTTACACTGAATTAAAAGTAAACAGCAAATGCTGAAGTAGATGCAAATGAGCCCCTTGCCTTCCGCACCTTTCTTCATAGACCACTCAAATCAGTATGAATTACATATTTTACTGAATTTGAATATTTTCATTGAACTGGGTGGAGCACTGGGCTCCATAGAACAGTTTAGCCAGATGGACATGGGTCAGCTGCACAGACAGGGACAGACTAAGGGCGGCTCTCATCAAATATGAATGAACCTCTGCAAGTTCACCACCTGGACTTGGTGCTTCTGTGTGACTTCAGAACCAGATTCATACAACAAGATCATTGAAACTGAACAACTAGCCAAGCAGGGCTGACACTGTTTATTTTTTAAAATGTTATTAGCCATTAAATATGAATTTTGGAGTCTACAACATATCATCCACTCCTTCAATTTCTGATGGGTTTAAGCAGAGATGCTCAGACCACCTCTCCCAAGCACCGGCTCTAGCTTTACTAAAGCATTGCCAAGCCACCTGAGAGAGATGATATCTCCAGTGTGTCCTGGGTCTGCCCTGATCTGGGATCTCTTACCAGTTGGACATGCCCACAAAACCTCACCTAGGAGGCACCCAGGAGTCTTTAAGATGCCCGAACCGCCTCAAATTTAAAGACGTTCTATCACTTTCTACAACTGGTATTGTCACAGTTGACAGTTTTGGTGGTGAAACAGTTAAATATTTAGTCCGTCAACAAGTTGTGTCATTTATTAGGAATGTGATCAATTTATAAAGTTCAAATGTGCTGATTCTGCAGTCTGTTCTCTGTTTTGTGTCACTGTGGACAGACTATATTTGGCCTTTAAACTGGTGCTTGAGCAGAACCTTTAATAGATGCTTATCACTCTTCATGCTGGCATTCGAAAGATTAAACCCAGAGTCGATCCATCAGAAAACAAATGAACAGATTCAAAAAGAATCCCTGAAAAGAAAACCGGCGTAATGTTTGCACTTGAGATGCTGCAAGTGGAAAAATATTTTCTCATTTTTGCTTGATGAAAACGTAACTGATTAGTAAGCAGAAAAAATGGTTCAATCAGTTACATTTCTTTTGATGCATTTATTGATTGATTGGCTCTTTCAGCTCTAGAATGAGGGTGAGTTATTTCAGTGAAGGCTATAAATACAGATAAAAGTAAATCAAGAACAAGAAGGCTGTTTAAATGCAGCTCCAGTGAATGAGGTAAAAATAGAGCGAGGCTATTATAAGACTGTCCTGGATTAAAGTCTCAGTGGCTACAATCCTCAGCAAATGAAGGATCATTAAGTAGTGTGCTACTATAACATACCTTTAGTAGAGCAGTGTCTCTGGTGACAGTGCAGTGCATGTGTAGTTACTTCAAACGTGGCTGGAGTGAGTTCACGCAGCTATCTCACCCTGCAACGCAGCCCGGAGTGCCTTCTCTTCACACATCACACTACGCTCCTAATCAGCCACCCACTGACTCAACCTTGTTTTTTTTTTTTCCTTTTCTTTTATTCCCCCCACCTCTCAGGATCATCCCGAATTCCCCCATTCATAAAGCCAGAAGTCAGGGAGACTGTACAGCATGTATCAACTCTGCTGTTATTCAGCTGCTGAGCAGAGGGGAATGCTGTTGAGCAACAGTATCGCAGCTCCTCCGGCTGCACTATGTCACAGGAAAAAGGTCAATGAATGTATTCTTTTTCAAGTTTGAGATTAATTAAACAATTTTGTAGTCAAAGAGAAAGTTTAAATTTAGTTTTGCATTTCAATTGGGAATTTAGGCTAGTTTACTTTCTATTTCAGTGGTAGGGGTTTAAGTTATGAGTTAGTGGAAAAAAGTTTTTAAGTCAAATTTTCAGAGAAATAAAGAATGTCATATTTTCATTTCCTGTGAATGTGGGAGGATAACAGAGCAATTTAAGAGACTTTTCAAACGAAATGAGCAAGTTTTAATAGCAAAGAAGAGTGTTTTTATGGATTAAGAGGTGTTACGTGCCAAGGGGTGTGGCTTTGCTTTTGTGCTCTGTTTTGTGCTCTGTTTCTGTTTTTGGGACGTAACAAGAGGCTAAAACAATTAAAAACATGGTGATCAGTCATCATGAAAATAAAGTAAAAGTGGAATTTCTTGCATCAAAGGAAGAATCACATTCATCCAATGCATCAAGTGTGTTTTATAAATAAAACAGAAATGACTACTTAGAAAAATTTTGTATCTGTTTTTTCATGTCATTAATGTGCAGATGACTATTTCTGGGAATTACTTTATTTCCTGTTTTGCACTTTATTTTGAAGGAGCAGAGTGTTTTCCCAGTGGTTGCCTGAACATGTATGGAGATGATTTTAGCAGCGGGCTGTTTTTTGACTAATCCAGGACAAATATAAATCATAATGCTGCATGTCTGACCTGGCAGCCTTCTCCACCTGACTTAACTGTTTCCAGGATATCTTCCATTTGGACAACAACATACAATGTTGCCGGGTTACGTCTAACACTGGCAGACGTTTTCACTGCACCCAAGCTGATTTTGCCCTGATTTTATGAAAGTCAGCAGTTTGAGTACCCAGGCTTCTCTTCTCTTCCTGTGGAGGGTCTTAGTTTTCCTCCGTATGGTGCTGTGGTTTATTAATGTCAGGATTTTAATAATCGCAGCATTTGATTGATGTTGGTGATTTAACAAAACCATTACCTCTGCTTTCCATTATACCCAGTCTGTTTCTTTTTCTTAAGCACAATGTTTTACGTTATTAATAATACCTGTAAAAATTATAAGGATCTCTCATAACCTCATGAGAAGTATTATGTAAATCTACACTTCTCCTTAGCTTCGTAGAGCTTTTAATTCATTGTTTTTACGCCCCAAAGCACTGCAGAGTCCATACCCCTCTAACTAAATGAGAAAAAGGCCCATCTAGTGATCATCTGGTGAGTAAAGCATACATTTAGCAGCTAAACATAACGACAGAAACAACATTTCTGAAAAAATTTATCTTTAGACACAGGCTTTCCTGCTGTGCTGATAGTGTGACAGAGAACAAGACAGATTTTTACTAACCTGTCTGTTTTATACTTTGTTATTTTGCTGATGGCTAACCATGATATGCAGAGTTTACCAGCCTTGCTGGGACTTGTTTCTTGATCTCTTTCCATGTAAAATTCAGTTTTATTTAATCCAATGTGAATCCAGCTGATATACTTTAATGATATTTAGAAACAGAGTGTATGAGATATTCTAAAGTGATCCCTACTGGATGGAAAAACTGATCCACAATATACATCTCGGGGTTAAAGTGCTAACAACATGCCTGCAGATGGATTAAAAATGAGATATTTCTATGTTAGAGCTATTTAAAATCTAATGCCAGCAATGTGTTAACAGCATGGATATTAAAAAAAATGGACATAGTCATCAATTGTTGGTTTTCGACACTGTTAAGCTTCAACATCAGTGTTTTGTCCATCACCATGTTGGGTTTTTTTGGAACTGGAAGTTACCTTATGGATCAAAGATTGGAGTCATCAAAAGTGTAAAAGATGAAAGTAGCTGCTGCGATGTCATCTATTGCAACCTTACTGGTTAATGATTTATGATTGTCAACAAGCGTGCCGCTTTATACCATATCAATGTTGATGCATGATATGACCAATACTTACATAACAGATTTAATATGACCCAAAATACCTTTTTTTCTCTCGTATACTTCTATAGAACTGGAAGTCTTTTCTAATGGCTTTCAGATAGAATCCATCCAGCTTCTATCACTTATCTAAGTCCAGCTTGTGGGGGCAGCAGTCTAATTAGAGAAACCCAGACCTCCCTCTCCCCCAGCAACCTCCTCCCCTTCAGCTGGCTCATATTAGTGTGGAGGAGTGGCTGCGCTACTCTTTGTCTCTTGTGAATGACCAAACTCCTCACTGTATCTCTAAGGGAGGTTATTTGTATGTGCGATCTCATTCTTTTGCTCATTCACTACCCAGAGCTCGTAGCAAAGTACACTGAGGGTACATTGGCTAATTAGCCCTAACTAGACTTTCACTCAAGAAGATAAGTACAACCCCCCCAAGAACTTCTGGTATCGTCAGTACATAATAGTGAGGGTTAATATTATTCAGGTATTACATTACAAAGGCACCAAATGCAAACACACACCCAGATAGATGATTTACAAAGAAATTCCTGCCACTCAGAGTTGTTATGAAGGAGGAAGGAATCCATAGAGGACAAAACTATATTTTGTACCCAGCTGTAAATGTGCACTTCAGTTCTCTAATATAGAAGTCTGTGGGGATTGACTCGAGCCTCAGGAGGCACAGAGACGAACTGGAGTTGTTGTTTCAGCTCTGGACGTTGCCCCTTCCAGTCACAAGCTCTTATAGCTAAGGTAAAACAAATAAACACAAACAAAACATTAGTCATAGATATCTAAATTATCCACACTTCACAGTAATTAAAGTTGCAGACAATCTCATAATACTTAAGGAAATAAATTTGTCTAAAACTGACACTTATCATTAACAAAAGACAGACAACACAGCAGGCTTCTGAGCTTCATTATCCCACAGTTTGAGTCACGTGTTCACTCCTGTTTTCTGGAGGGCTCAGTTTTAGGCTCTGTTGATACTGCGTCCCACTGCACTGCAGTTTTTTGGCATCTATCAGCAGATAGAAAAGGAGCCATGAACTGTTTGCCCCTTTGGTGTGGGTGGGACTTATTTATGCTCTGTCTCCATGCTCCGCCCACTATGCCGAAAGTATTACACTAGTCCAGGATGTTTTGTTTGAGGAAACAGAGGTGAAGGAGGTTGAGGAAAGTTACTGTGTTAAACAAAATATTCAGTGATTGTTTTTATAAGTGTCCTAATTACGTTACAGATCAGGTTTTTTTTAATGCTCATTGAACTGTTTTTGCCTTGTATGCAATCTCAGTAAGGTTGTAGGTTGTAGCCTGGAATGTAAACACAGTAGTTTAGTAACAGTGGGCCCATTGAGCTTTATCCACATCCTGTTTGTGAGCTCTGAAAAAGTTCCCACGAAGGAAAGGTCACTGTCATGCTTGGCACAGATCCAGTACAATCACACGCTCTGTCACACGACCCCTGCGAGCTTTAAAACAATTGAATTATTTTAAAGCACGGTTCTGGATTCAGGGACACTAATTGTTCTGCAAATACAGCTCTATATGAAACAGCGCAATAGGTGCAATTTTGTGAGAAGGGCTGCAGTGTCTTGGCAAAGTTCAGTGAGTAATGTGATAATGACAGTCATGACGGGGCGCATGATGTAACGGCATATTTCAAAGCAGTTGTTGGGAGGAAAACGGGCCAGCAGCGGGCTGGAGCGAAGCCAGTCGCTCAACCAGAGCACTCTGTTCCACACAGATCGAAGATTACCACATGATCTATCTGCATTAGTTCCATCACTGCTGTCAGAGTGTGGCCACACCTTTCAGATGACAACTGCAAGGCATTTTCCAGAAGCTGCTGCAGTCAGCTGAAGTTGTTTTACTGTGTACTTTACTCCATTCTATATTTCATCCAGAAGAATACGGGGTATTGCTAATATGTGAAACGTTAGTACACATGTGAGGAAAAAAATGCTTCAAAAGCAGTCATAAGGAAATTTGGATAGGTATATATATCTGAGATCATTGTGTGAGGACTTTGTTTTTTCCTATTCAGGGGTACTACTGTACATGGAAAAGGGTTTAAAGCTTTTGTGGCTCCTGAGGGAACTGCGGATCTGATGGACATCACTTGAGTCAGTGGCCGTCAAAGCTGAAGACTATGAAACTGAAATTATTGGGCAGCCATCTTGAGGCTGCATTTACCTCTGCTAGTAAAAAACAGCTGAGGTCCTTCACACTGGGGTCTGGTTATGAATGGCATTGTTGGTCCCAGTCAAAATTTTCCCCCTGCAACAGCACTAAAGTTATGCAAAAGAAGTGCATATTTATGGAGCGTTTCTTTGCAACATCCATCATTTTTTTTAAACCATTAATCTGTTTATATTTTTAAGACTTTCCTGTAGTAAATATTGAATGTTGGTCATTAAAACCACCAAATAGACCAACTTAGTCTGTTTACATACTAAGCTAAAAGATATTCAGTTTATTTATTTATTTTTTTAAGTGAGCTAAATAAGTTTGCGTTATTTCTACATATGTGGCTGTGTTATATAAACAACCTATTAGGTAATATTTTACAGAGCTGGCTTATGGTTTGTGCTGCCTGCAGCACAGCAGTTGTCCTCTGGGCTGAAGCTGCTGGCCTGGCAGCAGCCAGTGGCAGCGCCTCAAACAGAGCAGCCTTTGTTAGAAGGGGGAACGCTGGAGCCCTTGTGACATAGCTGCCACTCCCTTTCTTGGAGAGAGGGCCAGGGCCTCCCCGGGGTGGCTCGAAGGAGGGACTGTGGAGGTGGTAGACTCCCCCCTCCTCCCCGTCCTCTCTCCAGCATAGAGACAAGTGGCACGGCAGCAGGCATGGATGATTGATTACACGCTCAGTGGCCTGATTGGTTCTCTCTCACGTCTGTTTGTGCGATAATTCGACCACATGAAGGGGGCAGATGGGTGTGTCTGGAGGCGGGCTGCTGTCTTTATTGTCCGAGCAGTGAATGATTTCCCTAATTTTGCTTTTAAAGCAAAGATCAAGTGATCCACCAGTGAGAGGAGCGGTGATGAAAATGCACTGGGCCCTCTCTTTGCTCTCAGCACAGGGATCTAGAAGTTTGTTGTTCTTCTTAATTTGGAGATAATGCTTTGTGTACTGCAGATGTTCACTAATCCCATTTTAAAGCAGTCAGACTGTTTGAATCCAGTCCCCTCCTTAGATTAACGTCTTTTCTTTGTCCGTATTCATCTTCTTTTCACAATGTCTTTCCACCGCCAGCCTGACATAAACAGTGTCACAGTGAAAACATCCACACACAAAAAAAACTGGTGCTGGTCCAAACATCCCAGCTCTTAATACTCTTTTACCCCCTGCCCCTCCAATCAGCCACCCCCACCGGATCAGTGTGTTAGAGTATTAAGAGTGTGTACAGTGTGTTTACAGATATCTGTATGCGTGTGTGTTTGCAGAATAGGAAAGCCAGTGTCAGCTGAGAGACAATGCACAGCCATGTGTTCCTTATCAGACGGCAGCCTAAAAAGGCCAAGCAGAGCCAGTATTTATGTTTTGCTGTGATTGTTGCCAATCCACTCCTTGAAGTGACATTTCCCAAAACGTCTTTCATCAAATGCCCTTAATCCAGCATCCAGTTGAGCCAAATCGGATACTCACCCTTGTAAGCGTATTTTTATAGGCGGCTATAAATCCATGTCTTTTACAGGGTTGTTATTCCTACAGATTAACTCAAGCTGTTTTTTTAAACAAAAATGTGCAGCAATTCACCTTCTTTATTGTTTTCCAGAGCGACCGTCTCCTGATCAAAGGGGCCAAGATTGTGAATGATGACCAGTCCTTCTGTGCCGACATCTATATGGAGGATGGAGTCATCAAGTGAGTTTTCCTTTAAGCTGCCGGCAGTTTATTAAAAACCCAACTTTTACCATGTCCATGTTTGAAGCTCTCGGCTGAATCACTACAAACTAACTAAGGGCCTCCTCTGCAGCAAGTAGAGTTTACTACTCATCTCACCATAATCTCACTATGATATACAATTACCTCTAAATAGCACCACAAATAATACATTCTTCTTGCAGAGTGAAAAGTAAACTTGTCATTATTGCCATATAAAATCTTCAGTGTTTAATGTCAAAGTTACCAATAAATGAAACCAGCACTGCCATACTACAATTCTGATCACTTTTTTAGCTTGTCATTATAACTTTTCTGTAAATTCGTTAGGTTAATCGTCATGAAACTAAGCTGTTTTAGTGCCAAAAGTGACTGAGTAGGATGATTTATTTATGATGATGAGCTCTAGCAATGCAGGACAGATATTTTTTCTCAAGTCTGGCTTTTATCAGACGGCCCTGGAGAAAGCTGACAATGCAGTCAGTTTTTAGTTTTGACTGTGTTTGCTATACAAAACAGGAAAAGTTGTGAGTAAGAAGTTAATTACTTTTTTGCAGAGCGTAATGGAAACTGCCACAAAGAAAATGATGAGCATTGATACATACTCAAAAACTACTACCCTAACCCATAAGTATATGAAACCACTAATTACTAAAAAATAGTAAATGTAATTAATGAAATTAAAATGACTAATTCATTTGTAATTCTGCTTTCTAAAATTACTAAGGGTGGTGTAATCAGCAGTTTAAATGTTGCTTTTCTCTTTAACTCAGACAAATCGGGGAAAACCTCATTGTGCCCGGTGGGGTAAAAACCATCGATGCCCATGGTCGGATGCTGATGCCCGGTGGCATCGATGTGCACACTCGTTTCCAGATGCCCGATCGGGGCATGACCGCCGCTGATGACTTCTACCAGGGCTCCAAGGCGGCGCTGGCCGGAGGCACCACCATGATCAGTGAGTTGCTGAGCACAAAGCCCCTGCTGTCTGCAACAGAAGATTCAGAAATGGGTTAAAGTTGGTGTCTGAAAGCTTTGTGTGAGTGAAAGGAAGCTGAGTGTGTCTGTGGTGGGTTTTTCCCCGCAGTGATTCTTCATTTACTGATTGGCCCTAATTGAACATGTCTTAATGAGAACAGGAAGCGTGCCAGGCCTGCTCATGAGCAAGCCAAAATATGAACCCATCCATCTGGTCGGAGCACTCTGAGCCATGAGGTGCTGATTGCTGTACATACTGTGTCAGGAAGTTTCCAAAGAGACAGACAGACTCTGTAGTTTGTTTGCTATTATTTTATACACCCTGTTTATGTAATTTTGGCCTGTTGTAGTTGTAGTATTCTGAATTTCTTAATGGTGCTTGCAAAGCCCAGATTTTCTTCTCCTTGGGCTCGTTTCCCTTGCACTTCAAAGTCGTTAAGCTCAAGTTAAGAGTTTAAGCATTAGTTGAAAACTTGTCCGCAGGAATTTCTTTCTACTTCCTTTGAGTTACCATCTATCTGTAGTTTTGTTATGGCTTGGTTTGTCCTAGACATAGTTTTTAAACAGGGCATTGGAGTCAGTTTCAAGTTGTACCCAGATTTAAAAAAAAAAAAACCCAAACTCTTACCCTGTGTTTTATCAGTGATTTTTTTTTCTAACAAAATATCGTAAATATAATGTAACAGCAAATCTTGGTTCTTACATTGGTTTAATGGTAATGTTATTTTTAAATTTACATACAAATTTAAAGAGTTGACGTAATGAGCAAAGAAAACAAAGCTAAATGAAAACTTGAACTGTAAATGTCACACTGGCCCTCCCTCTGCTGACTCAACAGGAACACCATCCTCCTCCTGGCAGCAAAACATACTCACACTGCATGCCTTTTTTACCCCAAGCTAAAAGCCGATTGCTGTAGCTCCTCTTAGGGGCTTAGTCAGGTCTGGAATTGGTGTGTAACATCCTGCAGCCTGGTGACACTTGCCAAATAGAGATGATTTCTATAATGAAATGCTCTATTCAATGTAGTTTAGGCTTAATTAAAGGCATCTGAATCCAGTCTTAACTACAGACTACATATAAAAGGTACATTTTAGCCACCTTGACACCACTCACTCACTGGTAATAGTCATGTTAGGTTGTTGGGTTTTTCTTGGAGCCAGTAGGGACAATGTTTTGGAGGGATTTGTGATGATATTAGTTAGCAGGGCTTTCACACAATAGATACCTGCTAAATCGTAAATATAATAGTATTAGAATTTCACTCACCAAAACTCAAACATAGACTTCTTATATTGACCTTGTGAGCGTTGTTAAATTTAAACGCGAGTTAAAAAAATTCTATTAATTCACTTTTATTTATATCGTGCCAAATCAGAAAAACAGTTTCCTCAAGGGGCCTTATATTATATGGTAAAGACTATAATAATACAGAGAAAATCCCAACAATCAAACAACCCCCATCAGTAAACACTTGGCGACAGTGGGAAGGAAAAACTCCCTTATAACAGGAAGAAACCTGCGGAAGGACTAGGCTCAAGGAGGGTCAGCCATCTGCTGTGACCATTTGGGGATGAGAGGAGGTACACAGGACCTTACAAAGACATTCAGTCTACATACATATGTATCAAAGAGGAAAAATAGCAAATGTAAAGTTGGGCATTTTAGCATTGAACTCTATTAAGAATGTGTTTTGGGGAAAGCCTAAAGTGGCCACTTCAGGAACTGCAGTTTCTGCATTCACTGTTTAGCCCTGGAGTTTGCATCTTGCTCTAGATATGAAAGGTTTCTAATCAGACACGTTTCATACAGTTTCAGGTCTGACTCTGGTGTGTAAATATGATCATTTTTAAAAATCAGTTTGTTCCACATGTTCATACAGCCAGGCGTGAAATACATCATTGTCCATTAGGCCTGGATACAACATAACATAAAAGATAGATAAAATACAAGACAGCAGAGTTCCTGTATTTGTGTAGCTGTTTAACCGTGTGTGTGTGTGTGTGTGTGTGTGTGTGTGTGTGTGTGTGTGTGTGTGTGCGTGTGTGTGCGTGTGCGTCTAGTTGACCATGTGCTACCTGAGCCTGGCACCAGCCTTATGTCAGCCTTCGAGCAGTGGCGTGAATGGGCCGACAGCAAGTCCTGCTGCGATTACTCTCTGCATATCGACATTACCGAGTGGCACAAGGGAATCCAGGAAGAGATGGAGACGCTCGTGAAGGATCACGGTACGTCTCACGTAACCACAGTCATGTTTGATTATCTTGAATTAAAGATTTGCGCGTTGGGAACGTGATTGGAAAAATTAATATTTAGATCTGTTCGATGCAAAAAGATTAACATCAGTCAGTATCAGTCCTGTAACCTGAGTGCAGCAGCCTGCACGTGATGCATTTAATGCAACTTTTTAGAATGAAAGCATCAGAAAGAGATGTTCTACTCACTTTTTAGCAAGACACACGCAAAAACCCACAATAAAGGGTCTTATTTTACACAATAGTTTTCTTGCATTCAAATGATCCAAACTTAGGGTTCATCATCTACCAAGGAACTTCGTATTTAAGTTGGTTAATGATTAGTATTTTTTTCTGCTTTAAACCTTTCAGGTGTTAACTCCTTCCTGGTCTACCTGGCTTATAAGGATATTTTCCAGCTTACTGATGCTCAGGTAGGTTGTCACTGAATTTTTCAGCATATTCTGTATTGTGCTACAATAAATTGAATTATGCTACAGCCCTTCTGTACAAACTCTTTTAGCTTAAAGGCTGCTTATACTTACAGCGGTGATATTAGATATACTGTTGTCCGATCGCCAGGGCAACAAACAGGCATTAAGTATTGACCTAAAGAGGAAGAGAAAGAGATTGAAAGCCTACAGTAAATCTGACCTAATACTATCATAAAAGTCATATCCTACTCTTGATTTTGGCTCACGTGCTCACTCTACAGCGTGACTTACTGTGCGAGTCTGTTTGTCTTGGCTAGGCTTCCCCTCGTGCTGATTTTCCTGTGTGTTTCTCTTGGGAGAGCGACAGGATAATGAAAGCCACAAACTCTCTTTCTGACTGAAAATGAATTAATCCCACCTGAAAGCAGTTTTGAAACAGATCTGTGATGATCTTTGCACCTGTGTGAGGAATGCTGGCAGTTGGGTGCAGCCAGAGTTTATCATTTTCTCTTCCGTGTCAAACTCTGACGGCTTTTTATTGTTGCATGTTTAGCAGTCCTGGTTGGGGGGATGATGACTCGTTCATCACCACAGTTTTTCTTCTGTCTGTGAACTCGCTGTGTTTCCTAAACTTCAGACTGTGGGAGACTCGCTAATAAAGATTACTACACAATCAGTTACCCACAACTGATAGTGGAAAAAAGAGCTTATGTTTGCTAAAATTATTCAATTATAGACTTTAAATCCATCTTTTAAACCAAATAAATACTAGGGTAGACCAAATGTTAGCCCTTTTTCCAATTAGTCACATTCATTCAGACAAAGACATTGTCTGAATGACCCACTGACTTAAAAAGAAAAGATTTTTCCAATATATCACTGCTGGAAATCAAAAAAGCAAAAAAAAACCCCATGCTGTGAGTTCCTCTTCATCTAAAACAATTGATACAACTAGACTTTAGGTCTGTGCTGGAGTTCAAAATTTTACTGTCTTTGTCTTTGCTGCAGGTGTATGAGGTTTTCAGTGTGATCCGCGATCTGGGAGCCATCGCCCAGGTTCACGCTGAGAATGGTGACATCGTAGCTGAGGTATGACTCTTCATACCATAACAAGATGCCATCTGGAGATGAACAGACATGATTTTTCTGCAGGATTTTTGCATTAAATGGAATCTTAACGCCCTAAGCTTTGAGGGTTATGAGATACCGCTTGAAAGCTGGACTTTGAGCTCAAAGACTGTGACACATCAGTTTCTTCTCAGTTGTGACGAAATGTTCAGTGCTAAGCTGTTAATAGCCAACAGATGAGGATAGATATTCTCAGAGCTGCTTAGTTTTCACTGCCAAAGCCAGTCATGACAAACATTCGTCCACCTGCACATGACTCAACATCTCGTATTTCCCAATGCGCTTTGTGTGTGCTCATGTGCGTGTGTTTAGGAGCAGCGCAGGATGCTGGAGCAGGGGATCACTGGGCCTGAAGGACACGTGCTGAGCCGCCCTGAGGAGGTGAGTCACAGCTACAACTCTGTGAAATGTTGCTTGGACTTTGAGGAAAGCGTATCGGTTCATCTCCAAGTTGTTGGGGTTTTTTCGCAGTAGGGGATGTGACCTTTACAGGCTTCAGCGTTGCTGCGTCTGAATCGTTGAAAGTTTTACCTTGAGGCTCTGGATTTTTCACTTCTTTATAATCTTTGTAACTTTCTCCTTTTCCCATGATGAATGTAGATAATCACGCCCTAAAGCCACTTTAATTGAGTACATCCTCCCTGCATAAATCAATGTTATTTTAAAATCAGTTCCTCAGTTTTTCTTCTTAAGGTTTTCTGTATTTTTCTAATTATCATCTGATGAAGGCAGTGATTTCTTAGGGGCCTTAGGGGAAAAAGCACAAGTTAAATTGTCATGGCAGTGCTGCTCCTGCTCAGGTTAATCAAATCTTGACCATTTTCCATGGTCATACATGGAAAAAGAGACATAAAAATAATGAAAAATACCTTGAAATGTTGCAATAAATTGACCTAGAAAATTTTAAATTCCATATTGCTTTTCACCTCGGAACATTTTCTCTGTCATTTAATCTGTCAGAAAACGTCTCCCTTCAGTGTTTAACCTTGTTGTACCTGCGTTGCTATGCAAGGAGAATATGAGTTAAATATGAAGCTACAGCTCGCTGCTGAATACTTAGATATTTCCTTAATATTTAGCTTAAATTGATTCACCTCATTTATTCATTTTATATACTATATATAAGTTATTTACCTTTATAAATACATGTGATATCTAAAACACCAGGGCATTGACATACTGTTGTGCACACATTAAAATGACGAAGACTGAAATGAAGAAGAGAGGAATAAGAAAGGTCATCACCTCCATCTATTAAAGTGAACTCTTCTGTATTCCAGGTGGAGGCGGAGGCCGTTAACCGCTCTGTGACTGTAGCCAACCAGACCAACTGCCCGCTGTATGTCACCAAGGTGATGAGCAAGAGCGCTTCTGATGTCATCGCTCAGGCCAGGAAGAAGGGTGAGAACTAAGATAAAGATACTGCCCATCGTCAGAGAGGAAAAAGACAATATTAGTGGATTTTCACAATAATATGAAACTAAATTAAATTTAAGCCCAATTTTATGTTATGATTAAGATTAATTATAGAGTAGACTTCACAGAAAACGGTAAAATAAACACAGATAAGTACAAATAGATGCAATGAAGCTTTTGCGTGAGTTCGCATGACATGCACGTGAGGAACATAGGATCTTATGCTATGATGGGACTTGTCTTTATAGGCACTGTTGTCTATGGAGAGCCAATCACTGCAAGTCTGGGAACAGACGGTTCACACTATTGGAGCAAGAATTGGGCCAAAGCGGCTGCTTACGTCACCTCTCCTCCACTGAGCCCTGACCCGACCACACCAGACTATCTCAACTCCCTGCTCTCCTGGTAATTGGATGCAAACACGTTATAGGCAAAGTTAAAAAGAAAATGTCAGCAGTGCTTTTTCTCTGAGCATGACACAGTCCTGTCTGTCTTTTTTGTACTAAACTTATTACATAGTGGAGACCTTCAGGTGACAGGAAGTGCACATTGTCCCTTTAACACTGCCCAGCGTGCTGTGGGCAAAGATGACTTCAGCTTGATTCCTGAGGGTGTGAATGGCACTGAGGAGAGGATGTCTATCATTTGGGACAAGTGTGTGGTGAGTAAATTTTGCTTTTGGGTGGAGTTCACAAGACCCTGTGCAGTCCTGTGAAAACTCCCCATGATTCAGTAGCTTGTAGAACCACCTTTAGCAGCAATAACTTGAGGTAATCATTTTCTGTATGACTCTCACATCATTATAGAAGTCTTTAGGCCAAGTTTGCTTCAGTTCATTGAGGTTTGCAGAAATTTCTTTATGACGATGGTGGCATTGTGTTAACACTCACCTGAAAGCTCCAGACCAGCAAACTGCCAAAACTTCTGCTTTTATAGAGGTGCTCACACTTTCTGATGCTCAGTTAATCAGGTGCATTTGATTAACAGCACCTGGCTGCTACTTACCCCCTTAATTCCCATGGAAGCGGTAAGGGTGGACTTATTCTTTCACAGGACTGTGTCTCACAATACACTAAAGGCGTTTTCACTCTTGGCTCCATTCTTCCCTCAAAGCAGCTCAGAGCAGTTAGTCAGCTCTTTTCACGTTTATGTTAACACTGTAAATGATGTCAGACCTCTTTTAGGCAAACTGAACTGGGACTCATTTGAGAAGTGTTCGGTTCACTTCAAGTCCACACTGCGGTCTGTTTAACCTGTGCATTGTAAACAGAAACTCACTGCCGGTGTATTATAGGTCTCTCGGCGTCTCTAGGCATGCTGTTGACAATAAGCATGCAACTGCTTAAAAACCAAATTGACATATGGAGTGAAGTAAAGCTTTACTCCAATTTACATCCAGCTAAAAGGGAACGGCTTTATTGGGAATACATCACCGAGCTGTAGGAGTTGTGCCAACCCTAAAAATGTAATTAAAGGGGAATGAGGTGATTTTATAAAAGTAATCTGATACCATCCTTTAAATGTACTCTGTTACAAGTAAAAATGCTAGATTTTGTATCATATTAGATTAAAACTAACAGTACTAAATGAAAAAAAAATTCGCCCCTTACTGTCATTCTGTTAAAAATCTGTCAAAACAATTAGCTTGTTTTTTATTTTTTGTTTTTTGGTACAATAACTTCTTCCAGGATTATTTTCCATGTTGCAGGTCCCCAAAATACATATAAATGGCTCAACATTTTCCAATTTTTAAATTATTACTATTTTTCCCAGTAATTCTAAGCTGTGATAAGGTCAAAGTCACACCCCAGCCATTTCAGTTTGCATAAATACAACAAAACGATTTCAAACCCACTCTAATGCTAAACCTTGTTTCTCTTCAGTGTTTCTGCTTTATCAAACCACATTTGAGCACCAAAATCACAAACTATATCATGAACTATATCATAATAGTAGTATTATGATAGTAGTACTACTATTAGTGGTATAATAGTAGTATAATATATCATAATAATAGTAGGAAAACACCAGTTTAATGCCTGTGACATTAAACTGGTGACATTAAACTATTTAAAAAGTACACTTTGGATAAACTTCCAAGGGTCATAGCTCCAAAAATTCCACCCACTCCTATGTGCTTTGAAGGCCAAAAACAGTGCTTTGTCCTCTATCAGATCTACAAAAAACAGAACAAAAACAAGCTAAATTTCTTGGTGCAAGAAGAGGATTTAGGAGGGTTGAGCTTGATTAATTCAAAAAAGGGCCGTATGTGAATACACGTGAAACGGACAAAACACAAAAGAGGTCACAAGCTTTGGTAGCTTTCTCACTCTCAGCTCTGACTTATTTCAGGTAACGGGTAAGATGGATGAAAACCAGTTTGTGGCCGTGACCAGCACAAACGCTGCCAAGATCTTCAACCTGTACCCCCGCAAGGGCCGCATTGCTGTGGGCTCAGATGCTGATCTGGTGCTGTGGGACCCTGACGTCACAAAGATCATCTCCGCCAAGAGCCACCAGTCGGTATGGTCCTCAATTATTTCTACATAACTAGCTATTAATACTGACACAGAGGTCTCTTTTCTTCGCTAATGAAAGCCTACCATATACTGACTTTAATTATATACGCTGCATGTGCCAAAAGTTTGCGGGCATTCCAAGCTGCTAAGGAACTGTTTCCTGTTTCTTTCAAACAATACATCGTCATAGCAACAGCGTTAGATGAAAACCAAAAAGCTTGAAGGTCTGAAAAATGGAGCTGTCCAAATTTTGAGTGGTTCTGGTTAATCAGCTAAGAGTAGTTTATAAAAAT
Organism: Astatotilapia calliptera; assembly: GCF_964374335.1. Taxonomy (NCBI): domain Eukaryota; kingdom Metazoa; phylum Chordata; class Actinopteri; order Cichliformes; family Cichlidae; genus Astatotilapia; species Astatotilapia calliptera. The sequence continues at coordinate 34,031,312 of NC_137428.1, read as the reverse complement.
ATAGGACAGCGAACTTCCTGTAAGTCTATTGTGTTGTGACTGTGGATCGGTTTGGGCATGTTTATATTTTAAGAACAGGACTTTTTAACAAAAACTGGAGTCCAGTAACAAAAGTATATATTATCATATTAAACCACTGATGCAATTTAAAGCAGCAGTGTTAAATAAAAACCCACAGGCTTCAAAATATGAAGATAAGATCGTGAAAATACATCCTCTGGACTTCTGGTTTCCTGTAGGTGGCGCTATGACAAAGACTCAGTATTGGAATGCAGATATACTCCTACTTGTAAAAGGCTAGCCTTGAAACTAGCCATTTTGGTAACTCCTTATGAATGAGGAGAGAGCAGTAACTTTAATGACCACTTCCATGACCACAAGAGCCTCAAAACTACATGTATAAATTAAAATCTCATTGTCTCATTCATTTCAAACTGGTGTCAGAGTTCAGCATCCACAGAGAATAGATTATTTAGATTAGGATAAAATTCAGGTAATTTCATCAAGTGATTAATACTGTTTGATAAGCTTTTAATTTGCCCTTGTTAAATTGCTAAAACAAAATATCCTGCATTCTAAAATGTGGACCTTCCTACTTTAACTCTTTCTGAAAGAGTAAATGTAAAAGCTTGTGTGTGACTACTGAATCACTCAAGAGGTTCTTACAGACTGCTCACGGTCTTAAAATGAACAGATCCCACGGGTCAGTTCTTTTCCTGGCCATGTGCATTTTACTAAGCACATGGATCATAGAGGAGAGCTGCTGTTAATGGGTGTGGCTGACGAATTGCACTTGCAGAGGATAGCGGGGCTGACATCCGGAGGTCTGGCAGTTAGGTCCAGGCGTGTCTCTCCATTCCTGATTCCCAATCCAGTTCCTGCATTACCTGTTGGGGAACACGTATATAACATTTGCTTACATATTTACTATGATAACCAGTAGATTTTTTTTTCTACAACCGCAAAGTAGAAACTGTTGCAACGCTATTTTGGGGGGCTTTCTGGCACTGAACAATTACTGTCTTTATGTCTTTGGGATTCTTCTGTGGATTTCTGTTTAGTGTTCTTTAATTGGCAGGTCTCTTCTATTAAATTTCAGAAATGCAATAACATGTTTTGTTAGGAATCTGCACCACAGAGAACCTTAGATGTGACTGCTCTGCTTAACTAGCATGGAGGAGTTTGTGAACGAGCTACTGCTGCTGTGCAGAAATGCCACAGTGAATGACTTTGGGATGTGGGGGTGTGGCTTTGTTGTGGACATGATGCACTTGCCCACCAAAGTTAATATATGCATTTGAAAGCTAATGTGGGGGATTCAACTTTGAAGTCTCTCAGGGGGTGCTATCAATCCGTATTGCCCCATCACTACCCATCAATGTTTAATGACCTTTCAGTCACACTGAGGCCCTCAAACACACTATTCATTCTTCTAATGCTAATGACACTAATTGTTATGCATGTAACTGATGACATTCAAAATAAGTGGTTGATAACTCTTTTGTTGTGATCAAGGACTCTTGTTTTATGGCAGCCTGACTGCTGAAGAGGGTGTGGGCCTCACACAGCGTCGAGGGAGTGATGTCATCATTAAAATCTGCCAGAGAGCTGGAACACATCATTTCTGATTGTTAGCAGGCCGGTCACTGTGCATCTGTATCCGTGTGTGTATGCATGGAAGACAGAGTGAGCTGTACACGCTCATGGAATCTGTCTTCTTAATCCCGTCATGTTCTTCGGTTTCCTTTTTGTTCCGCTTGGTCAGAAAATAACGGACCAGTGTTCAGGGGAGAAATTGCTCATTTGGAGTGTGTATGCATGCATGTGTGTGGGTGTCATAGGATAACCCAATATACCAGTGATCTCATTTTAGGCTCTGTCAGATTGCCATGACCTCAGCTTTAGCTCAATAAGCTTTTTGGGAGAGGAGTGGTAGGGCTTTCAAACTGGTCACACGGTAACCTCCACACCCTCCATGTCCACACACAAGCACTAAAACAACACCTTCTTCTTCTCTCAGCCTGAAGACTAATGCCTCTGTACTCTGCATTAGTAGGCCCGAGGAAACACTTTTATGTGAGTTAAATCAGTTAAGCTCCTATGAAATTATAGAAATTTAACACAGTGAGTCCTACAATATAACTCTGGCAGCTTTTCAAATAAACATTCAGTGCGAGCTTCATAAGTCTGTGAACTAAAATGGCATGCAGAATGTGCAACAGGAGGTTACGTCAGCCTTATGATAGCGGAAAATAAGCGGGGGGAAGTTGAATGACTGCATCTCCGCTTTGAAGGTATTTCTGTTATGATTTAAAGTGTCGGCATGGCGTTAGGAGGAACAAGCAGCTGCCATAAAACATCACAGGAACACAGCTGTCGGGTGTCAGACAAGAACTTAAAACCTGTTTCAAATCTAAAAGCACCAACAAAAAGGCTTATCTTTAAAATGTCGTACGTACAGTGCAATACAGTTAACAATGCGGGAAAATGTTCAAATATGTAAATACACTCAGATCCTTCAGTCCTTATGTTTGGAATTATATGCTATAATAAAGTAGTGATGTTTTATATTGTATGTTACTTTTGACACTACTGCTGTCCTTCTCCCCACAGACTGTGGAGTACAACATCTTTGAAGGCACAGAGGTGCGCGGCGGGCCTCTGGTCGTGATCAGCCAGGGCAAGATTGTTTTGGAGGACGGGAACCTCCACGTCACAGAGGGCTCAGGACGTTACGTGGTCCGTAAACCTTTCCCTGACTACGTCTACAAGAGGATAAAAGCTCGCAGCAGGGTACAACACTCCTCTTTGTCTGCTAGGGTTTGTGTTTAACCGTTTAATCAGATGGTAACATACTGGAAGTCATTTTGACATTAAAGTTGCTTCCCACACCCAGCAATTTCTTTTACGATTGGTAATTTGTGGAAAATTGGAGGGATGTTACATCTTGTTAGGAATTGGCCAAACTGTCCACACATCCAGCTCCACAGTGTGAATCTTTCCTTGCTAGTTTCCAGTGCTGTGACTGGCCTGTGTCTCATTTCCAACAATGCAGCTGGCTGAGCTGAGAGGCGTACCCAGGGGACTGTATGATGGTCCAGTCTGTGAGGTGTCAGTCACTCCTAAAACCATGACTCCAGCCTCCTCTGCCAAGACTTCACCTGCCAAACAGCCTGGCCAACCCGTCCGCAACCTGCACCAATCTGGCTTCAGCCTATCCGGTCAGTTGTGTTACCATCAGTTCTGGAGTCATTTTTGGGATGTTGAAGCACTGAATCCATTTTGGGGAGAGATTTAAAACCATTTACCTTCTTTTTGTATATCAGAGACTCAACATTGATGAGTCAAATTTTGCACTAAATTTAATCTGCATGAAAAGCCTAAACTAAGGGATTCTTTCATGACATACGGAGTTAAACACTGCATGCATAGCCCCATATTGCTCTCAAATAAGCCATGCATTCATTCAAGTGTAAGGGGCAGACTTTACACTGAAATTGGGTCCTTCTGTTGGACCGTGGCTACCTATCAAAAATAAAATAAAAAAGGCAGTTGGATACTATGCACCAGAAAAATCTTTACATTTGTCTTTCAGAGCTAATAATAATAATACTTGGTAAATTTGTGTGAATATTCATTTCCCATTTATTTTGTTATTGCTGTAGTTTTATATTTATTTCTGTGCATGATTGACAGCTTAAAAAACCTTGCTACAGTATCTCAATCTATCCACTGTCTGAGCCGAGCTGTTTTAGCTACTCTCCCTTGAAGGCCATTTCACTTCTCTTATTGGCTGAGGGACATGTGGTATCTGGCTCCACTGACACCATAAATACCCAAGAGTGGAAAAAGGGTCTGGTACCTGAGCAGTCACTGACCTCATGAATTAAAAGTTTGGCCGCATTAAAAATGAGCAGCCACCATATACTATAATCAGTATATAACACGTCCACTTGAAGTGTGTTGTGTTATGTTTTGTTTGTCTTTTAGTTTGTTAAGATTTTGCATCTTAATTTTGTGTATTAATTACACTCAGACCTCAACATCGCCCACTTTTTAAAGGACAAAATATTTAAAAAGTAGATTTTATTATGAGGTAAATAGTAACTGTAAAAATAAGATTTGATTTTGATGAAAAAAATAAAGGAAAATGGGGGAAAGAAAAGGCAAAGCTGCATATTTTACATTTCAGTGTTGAGGAACTACTCATCCCACGATGCATTGCAAATTTCAGCTTCCATAACAAATGGCTTCCAGCCTTCTCAAATTGAATCGTTTTTCGTTTACATGTGTGTGGCAAAGTGTGGCCTTGTTATCAATACATTACGGTGCTTCATTCTGGACTGCAGTCACCAATTGATGTTTTGTGCTCACATTTACATGGTAACAGCGACCTCCAGCAGCAACCTCCAACAATGTCTCCAATTGGAGACATTGCTGTTTTGGATTGTGGGTAGAGTAGTTTTTCTGCAGTGTCACAAATAAAATGTGTTAGTGTTAAAACAAGGTTGATATCATGCAGACAGGAGCACAGACCATTGTTTCACAGTGTCGTAGCTCGTAGTAGGTTTACTATGGATGGCTATGGCTTGTAATTAAAATCACTGTGGACAATGTGAAGGGGAATTTATGTTTCCTCCTGTGGTTGACTTCCCAAAGGAATTTTTCCTGCCACTTTCTAGTATTACAAAGACCAAAATTCATAAAACTAATCCTTTCCATTCTATCACACAGGAGCTCAGATTGATGACAACGTTCCTCGCCGGAATACCCAGCGCATCGTGGCGCCCCCAGGCGGCAGGGCAAACATCACCAGCCTGGGTTAGAGCCCCATCCTCAGGCGCTGAGGAGGAAATGAGGATTTGTGGATGTATGGCCAGCAGGAGCTGAAGTGGTGGGGGGTGAAGAAGCTACAGCATTACACCAAGATTCAAACTCTTCACAACACCTCATCAGGCCACCTGTTAGCCTCCAGCCTTCATGTCCTCATTTGCTGCTTTTTTCCCCACTTCTCCCCCAAAAACCTGTTCCTAGAGGACAGAGTTAGGAAAAAACACACAAACAAAAAAGAAGGTCTGCCTCATATGATGAAAAAATTGACAAAAAAATTGATAACACTCCTTATTTGAGCACTTTTGACTGCATCATTTCATTTTTATACTGTAATTTCTCCCTCCCATGTATCCCTGTGATATTTGCTTTGCTGTTGTTTTCATTGAGGGGTTGAGTAAGACTAACGTGATGTTATGCAGACGATGATGTTGGAGCAGGATGTCTGTTCTTTTTCCATGTTTTTTTTTGCATTTTGTGAGGAGTTAGAATGAAGCATGGATATAAAAACACACTAATTTCCTTTTATTCTTTCTCGAATAGGCCAAACAGTAAGTTGCTTGAAATTGACCAATTTTGCATTTCATTCAGCCAAAAAGAATCTAATACTTCCTTCCAGCTGTTAGAAGTCTGTGATTTGTATTATATCACATTTCAGTCGCTTCATTTTCCAGTCCATTGCTGTCTCTCATACAGTGCCACAATTGATATTTAATTGACTATTCGCCACGAAGACGGCCTTAACATTTGAAAAATTGAACATGGTAATGCTGTACTATGGGTACAGTCTGTTGGGAGTCAGCTGGAGAGTCCTGTGGAGCAGAAGGAGCTTTTGGCACGTAGTAAATAGAGCTTTATTCTTCATCTCTGTGTGTAAGGTCATTGTTAAGTGGGATTGATTTACCGGGGGAAAGAGAAAGTTGTACTTAATGTTACTTCCGACTCGGCCTTTCCTTGCCTTACTTTCTCTTTAGCGCCGTCCTTTTAGAGAACTTTTAGGAGTGTGGGGAAGGTGCCGTTCACAACGCAGCTACATGTTTTCCCATTTGTTTACATTCCCAGGAATCACAAAGGTCCAAATTCTTCATTGACAGCAGTAGAAACATCTGACAACCGTCCGTCACCAAGCAGTGCATTTACATACAGAATGTCTCTCCTTCCAAATGTGACTGTTTTATACTCCCCCCTCCCCTCCACACACACACCTCATTTTCTTTCTACTCTTTATGTGCCTGAACCCACAGAAGTTGTATTGATAGTCAGATTTTAGCTTCTTGTTTTGTTATTGTTTTTGAGGTAAGTGAAGGATGTAAGATAAAAAGATGTAAAATAGCCAGGATTAACCGATTCAAAGGTGCCAGATTTTGCGCTTTCATTGGGCCTATTCTGAAGATAGAGCCCTGTAAAGATGAACAGTGCTTGATATGTTGAAATGTTCTGTTGTTTTATAGTTTTGAACTTGTTGTCAAACTGCTTTTTAGTGTCATTCTGTAACTAGGTGCCTAAGGGCTGAGCACTATTGATTTATGCTTGAAAGTAGACATGAGCTAATGTACTTCTGACTAGTGTGCAGTGTTGATGTGTGAGGAATGGGACACGCACAGCAGGCTCCTGTACAGCTCTCAGTATGGCTGTGGAGTTAACATTGCTTCAGGCTGTACTGCAGCTGTATGCATTGTTCTTCTCCCTTTTCTTTTCTTTTTTTTAACAGCACAGTCTGGTTTTATTAAGTGAAGCAACTGATTTTCACCAGTAACCATCTTTCTGCCTGTGACTAAACGCTGAATAAACTTGACATGAACATAACCAGGGGCACTTATATAAACTGGGCTTAGATTCTTTAAATGCGCCTGTCTAGTTAACATAGTGACAGCAACTTAGGGGAAACCAAAGGTGAAACACATACATATTCCCTACCACTAAAAGGGTTAGGGATCACTTTGAAATACAGTACAAAATAGTCATCAATGTAATATTATACTGGTGGAAAATTGGGTCAAATAACCTTGTCTTTCATTATAAACCACTGATATATATATATTTTTTTAGTGGAGATAATTTATTTGAATTTCAGGGATAGGACTACACCTCAAACGCACCACCCTTCCGGTTCTATATTTCTGAGCGCTGTGCCTCCACTACCATGCCAGGGAGCCGTTACCGATCCACACTGTGGCCTTTCCTAAACTGCAGTCACAGGTCCAGGTCCTTGCTCTCTCCAAACGCACTTCTTTCAGTAAACCTAATCATATTTGAGGTGTGATCCCTGCTATTGAAATGAGATATCCTAAGACAGCATGGAGAAGCTCAATTTCAGCAACCATGTCTCCCGTGGTCAGTGGGCACACTGTTAAAAAAAAAGGATGTTTTTATGTAACGGTGTGTACTGCTCCCTTCACACACTGGTGCAAAACTGGCTCTGAAAAGTGGTGGACCTGGATGCTCGATTGAGTGAGAGGACATAGTCTCTTGTTTGAGAAATAGGCATCTAATAGAACTACATATGGCAGCTTTGTTAAATAGTAGCCCTCAGAGCTTCATTGTGCTGGTTTTTGAAAAGACTAGTACACACTGTTGCATGAAAACTCTTTGTGGGGCATTTTGAGAGTGTAAACTAACACAACTGCCCTACCTGCTTGTCTAGCCAAATTTATGGCTTCTTTAGTCACCACATTGCAGGAGGTAGCACTGTGTCACTCAAGCACAGTCTGCTGAATGTATGCCTAGATGGATGCTACATGAAAAATCAGTGATTAATGGCTTCTCATTAGAACAAATGCGCAAAAAGGACATTCCCAAGTAACCCCAAATTTCTGAGTGGTTTTGTGCATAATGTAGATATTAAAAGTTACACTTTCAGCCTTAGTGTTCCAGGTTTTCTCCCCTCTGAAAAAACAGGAAGTCTGTAGAAGGCAGACTCTTTCAGCATTACAAATGCTTTATGTATTTAAAGAATCCAAGGCAGACGGGAATGTAATAAATGCACGTCTCTGAAGCATTCAAATATGTGACGAGATAGGAATGTCTTCAAGGCAACTTAAACCTCTGCAAGTCAGAAGTGGAGAATTTTACTGTTTCACAGTTTCTTAATTCTTTTGATACTTTTCAAAAACTTCTTCAACATCCATGTTAGCATTCTGCTGCAGCTTGTAGTAAATCCAGTTACCGCTTTTTCAGTTTGGTTAAAAGTGTAGGTGTGGGTGAGGCCCACAACACCAGCACAGTCTGGCTGCATCTGCTCCTTTCGCTCTCCCTTTTCCTTCTTTCTCTTCCTCCCTTCTTGGCTCTTTGGTTGTTTCTGGCTGTTGCCGTAGAGACAGACCCCTCCACTCTCATGGGGTTCTTGCTTTTTTTGTTTGTCATGGCAACGCTTTGTCAAATTTGAGGTTGCCATCAGCAACCCGTCCTGACCTGGAGCTATTAGTACAGGTTTTTGCGGACACACACACACACACACACACACACACACACACATACACACACACACACACACACACACACACACACACACACACACACACACACACACATTTTTTTCATTATTCACTTAGAGTGCTGAAACATTACTACATAATCCTGTGCTGGGTTATGTGGAATTCAGAATGCTACCATAGTTCACAGTGCACTGCAGACTATTGAGGAAACACACACACACACACACACACACACACACACACACACACACACAGACTCTTAGCACACTAAAGAGCAAGGAGCCGTTGCTGCATTGCAGCGCCTGTGCCTGAAAAAAATCACTCGGATATTAAATACTAGCTGTCATTATTGGCATCCTCTTCGTGTCCCATGCCTCCTCAGTTTACACGCATACACACACTTATACTCCTTTAATGCTCTGTCAGCTTGGATGCTTTTTCTATGCCATATTATTGCTAATGATATACGAGTGATATGTATGTAAGCAACATGCTGCAGATTGAGAGGAGCTTCTTTCCATTCTGAGGTTGTTGATGCTGTCAAACATCTCCTTTGCCACCTGCAGCCCCTCCGTCGCCCTCTGTAAGCCTTTAACCTTTGTGAAAGTGAAACTCTGTGATGGTATTTGTCTTGGTGGCTGTGGGGTTTCTGGGATGCTTGCTCACTATGTCAAATCCCACGGATGGTGATGTAAAAAAAAAAAAAAAGGAAAAAAGAAAGAAAAAGAAAAGAAAGTAACAGCGAGGACTTCAATGAATTAAAAAAAATGAGAAAAAATGAATTAAGTCTGTGTGTTTTTCATTACCTATTATGCGTTGTGTTAAGCAACATGTTTTCCACACAGTGCACCACACTGACTTTGATGTAGTAAAGGAAGGGATAACTATTAGACAGGTGAATTAAAGGCCCTAAGGCTTTAAAATCCATAAGAAAATAAAAAGTCATTTGGTCCCTAAATAAAATAAACACACTTATCAATAAATATATATTTCACCAAATCATTATTTATATAGCAGTATCCTTCCTGTTATCTTGGAGAACCACCTTTAACAGCAATAATGTGAAGTTTTTTGTGTGATTTTATCAGTCTCTCACATCATTATGGAGGAATTTTGGCCCACTCTTCTTCACAACATTGCCTCAGTTCATTAAGGGCATTCTTTTATGCACGGCTCTAAGTTTTCCCACCACAGCATCTTAATCGAGTTGAGGTCTGTGCTTTGACTGGACCACTGCAGCGCCTTCATTTTTTTGTTTTTTAGCCATTCTGGCACAGATTTGCTGCTTTGCTTGATATCACTGTCCTGCTGCATTTCAGCTAAGTTTTAGCTGTCATCTAGGAAAAGAGGCTTTCTCCTGGTAACCCTTCCAGACAAGCCATGCTTGTTCAGTAGAAACTTTGTGCAGTTTCTCTGAGCATTGCACAGTCTGACCGTGATGTGAATTTGCTGGGAAATCCACTCCTGGGAAGACTGGCAACTGTTTTGAATGTTTTCCACATGTGAATTATCTTTTTCACTACAGAATGATGAACTTCAGATTGTTTGGAAATGACTTTATAACTTTTCCCAGATTGATGGGCAGTAACAGTTGCTAACAGTTGTTAACACACACACACACACGCACGCACGCACGCACGCACGCACGCACACACACACACACACACGCACTTGAATGCTCCAGACCAGCAAAATGCCCAATTTTGTAGGAAAAAATAAAAACACAGTCTAATATGTGTAATATGCCCTTTTATTGTTCATCTGAAGTTATATTTAAAAAATTTTAGAACTTGATGAGGGAAGGAAAATCCTCCCCCTCTACCCTTATGTATAAAACTTTCGACTTGAAAGAAGCTGTACTTTGTTTTTATATTACGGTATTTATGAATAACTGTTTTAGGAAACTGTGTTTCATTTAGCCCAATCCGATCAGTTAAGATAGATACCTCTCATTGCACCTCTGGCATGATCTGTAACCAGTCCTTAATCACAGCAGAAGTTTTAGTTTACATGATTTGAGCGCCCTCTGTTGGCATTAAGTAGGTGTGATCGGGTAGTGTTTACAATTTTTTGCACTAGAGAGACACGGCCAAGGAAAAGGCCATACTATTTCACAGCACATTTAAAAAGCAAAAAAAAGCTAATAAATAAAATAAAATAAAATAAAATAAAATTTAAAAAAAAAAATACACATTCTCCACATTTGTGTATTACAGGCTTTTCATAGACCATTGAAGGTTAGAGAGCTACAAATAAAGGTAAGACATGATGCACAGTTTTCTTTAAAGAAATAGAAACAAATGTAAACGCTTAGAGGTTTTTGTCATTTAAAGGTGTAAAAAAATCACCACTCAAGTAAAGTCTTTGTAAAATCAAGTGGTGGATGTTTTTGCACTAAATCTTATGTTGCCTTTTATCGTTCGTCATCCTTTTAGAAAGTGAATGATTTAAGGTCCCAGCATGCTTTAAAGGGAAAAACATTAAGGACTGTTCTGAGGCCTTGGCGTAGAAATAACATCAACTTCGATACAATTATCTTTTCCAAAAATGTAATCAACAATGCGATACCATATTTAAACTTTTTCACTATCACTTGGCATTTCCCTCTGTTAGGGATACAAACCCTCTATTAAACTGCACAGACTGCAGTGCTAACCTGATGGATGGCAGCATTACTCTTTGCTCTCTTTATTCAATGCAAATGCCAGCACCTATTTTTGGAACAGCCCTTGTTAAAGAAATTACTGATGTCACCCTTGGCTGAACATGCGATGGGTAACAAAAGTGAGTGTGTGAAGAATGAACCCATGACTCATCTGACTGTGCAAAGCACTTTGCTGTCAGAGAAATGCTGTCAGTGTAGTTCAGACAGACAAATGAAGGTGCAGTACTGCAATGCCAGAGACTGACTGAATGAATTTTTGGATTCAGCTAAATGTTATGAATTCATTTCCAAACTCTTGTAGAGCACTCGAGTGGAAAGGTCCTGTCTCCAACCCTGGTTGAACACCTGAGACCTGTCTGTTTGCAGTCTGCATGTTTCCTCCTACAGTCAAGATGTGCACATTAGATGACCTGCAAAAATTAATGCATGCTTCTTGCTGAGAATCTACTGGCCTTTCCATCTGCTGGAGGTAAACCATGGTGCACCACACCTTCTGCTCATTGCATTGGGGAACAGTCTCCAGCAGTCTGCAACACTGAATATAGAAATCAGTCATACAAAGTTTATGCAGCCTATTATAGTTCTACCTTGAAGCAAAGACACATTAAATTCATGCATCCTCTGTTTCTTCACACTCTTGCGGAATGAAACTCACGAGGGTAATTTTATGTGTAGAAAATAAAACAATTACCTGATGCTATGACTGTTAAAAAACTGGGGTGTTTGTGATGTGCTTCTTTTTTGCCGTTTGAAGTGAAGACATGCAAGAGGAAGTTTGAGAACTGCTGCACTACAAAGTGAATGCAGTAAATCTTCACCAGGAAGCATGCATCAAAACTCTTTTACACTAGGTGGCAATGCTGTCATCCTGTTCGCCTTGCTCTCTCTGCTATGGAGTGTTTGTGGGATTTCCTTTTTCCAACTGGTGAATGAAAAAAAAAATCTGTTGCTCTCCTTGCAAATCTCTCATGTTGGTGTACAAACTGCTTGAAAGAAAAATCACTTAGATTGGCACAACATTAGTGATACAATCAAAATGTGGTGGTAATCAGCAATTACTACAACTACCTGCAGGGCCTGTTCTCAAGAGCGTTAAAGTCAAAAGCCATCATTTCCTGTAACATAAAAGGCTTCAGAGGTGCTTTTATATGCTCTCCTCAGAGGCACATGAAAAAAATGTGGGGAAAGATCTCAAAAAATATCAACTGAGTAAAGAACGGATTGAAATTTAAATTCTGCAAGGATTTCCTCTTCAGGTACAAGCCCTGCTCGCATCCTCTCAACGAAAGTGGGAAATGTTTGTTGCATTATGGTATATAATAAAATGCAAAGGAGTGCCATGTTATGTCACACAGAGCCCCCTGGTGGCCACTTCATTAAAAGACTTTGTATGTCTATCATAAGGCTGACACATACAGACAGTCCAGAGTTCCCAGACAGTGGAAAGTCATTTAAGGTAAGTGTCATATCTCTACCTGTATCACCTGTAGGAAAGCAACAAAGATTGAGATTGAGGGTGCACATTTTTGACAAAATGTTCCAGTTAATTATTATAACAGATTTGCACAAGGCTTTCTGTTGACTATATTACGATGGATATAGGCACTATGACCGATTGGTTATTGAAGTCCACGCTTGAAACCTGGATGTGAGCGTTTTGTTCGAGACCCTCTTGGTGTTTTGAAATGGGACGTGACTACTGAGGCAGATCTGACCGAGAAACAGAGGACACTGCAAGTATGACTCCAGCTCGTTTTCAAAATGAAGATCTTGTACTCAGTAAGACGTGAAACAAGCAAGACTGTAAGCCCATCAGGAAAGTTTTTAATGAGGTCATAGATCAATTAGTATTGTTTTCCTATAGAATTTTGTACAACTGGATGAGTCACCCGTGCTGTCCATGAAAAAAAAAATCTAGAATAAATGCACTTCTACAGGCTTCAGTGTTCAGGCTTTTCGGCTACTGCTGTCTTTTATATACAGTATATGGAGCTGGCATTTTTTGTTTTGTTTTTTTCTTTGATTCTTTTGTGGTTTTTCTCTCCTTTTCTTCCCGTCTTTGTCGGGTTCTGGCTGCTGTCATTCTTTGATTGTTTCCACCTGTCCTCTCCTACCTCAGTGTATTTAGCTGCGTGTCTCGCCAGCTGTCATGTGTTAGTCAGTCACTTGCTGTTCGGAAGCTTCCACCAGTGTTGAAGCTCTATCAGCAAACTGTACTGGTGTATCAAAAGTAGAAGTGTGTAGAAACATGTCCAAAATGTTCATTTAGATTAACAGTGATTCACAAACTCATGATACCTTACACAGTTTAATTTTGAAGTGACAGACAAAGGGTCAAGCCCCCGCCCCTAAAGAAAATGTCATAAGAGACACGATGAACATTATTTGAAATGCAAACAGAATTATCAGATAGCAACAGAACCAAACAGCTGAATGCAAGCCTCAAACAGTTTCCTTCATATCTGTGTTTTGAGCTGATTTTTAACAACGGCTTGATTTTTGTAAAGCAGTCAGGCTGAAGAGTTTTCTTCTCTTTCTTCTCATTTTCTAAGAAATGAAAAGATCCACATGAAGTCCTAATTAGCTTCAAAGTGTCAAGGTTGACATAAATTATATTCACAAACTTGCTACATTTCCTAAGCTCCCAGCCTTTATTAAGTGGCAAACTGGGACGCCACCACTGCTGACAGAAGTGTATTGACCTTTAGATGAATCCACTAACCTTTTAAAGATTGCTATTTGGTGGCTGAAGTCAAACTGTGGTTACACCACAGATCACTGCATTGTGTTTTTTAGAAGCCATAAACCATCTTTTTATGACACTAACATCACTTTCCTTCCTTCTGAATAGGAAGAAGACCTTCAAATGCATCTCTCCATTCAGTTACTGTGAAAAATTGCTCTTTAATTTTTAAAGCTTACAGTAAAGAGATTTTATGTCCATTCCCACTAGACTTTTGGATAAAGGCAAAAGCAATTTCAGTGAACTAGAAAGGATCAATGTGCCAGATGTCAGCTGCCTGCTTTTAAAAACTAGTGTTCAGTGACGCGAGTATTAAATGCATCTTACATGGTATCAGCACCTTTTCGTGTGCAGGGGCTTTAAGTCCTCTCTCGTTAATTTTCATTCATGACTGCCAGCATTCAAACCAGTTATTTTAAGTCCACAAACACAGGCACAATAGTTCCAAATGCCAGCACTGAAAAGGTGTTAGGAAGAGATAAATTATTTGAATAATTCATGGAGTGAATATGGGGAGTCATTCAAATGTTTTTGGATTTTTAGATTGCTTTTATAGAGTGTTTTAATTAGCTCAGATGTAATATAAAAATGCGGAAGCAACAGCTTAATTTTCTCGAGCACCAAAAAAACCCACCGGTATGTCACTGCAGACCTTAACTACAGTATATTGATCTGGCAGCTTGTTTGTATTCCTTCACAGACTGTGTTCAGTTCTGGCACCGTGCCGGCAGATGCAGTGCCTGCTTCACTAATAGTAGAGCAGCTGCAGGCTTTGTTGTTCTTTATAGATTTTCAAGTTCCTTCACTACCACAAAGGTCTGCTAGTTATTCTGGCTGATTTAGGCTTCTGGAGAGGTTGAAGTTTAAGAAGCTGCAGAGCTCTGAAAAACGTGAGGGTACAAAACTCAAAGTGAATAATAAAGATGCATATAAAGATGACAGTCAAGCTCTGTCACGGTGCCAAAAGAGAGGTTAAGTCAGGGAAATATGTAAGAGCACCTGTGTTGGTGCGTGGTGTGTGGATGTGAGATAGCTTTCATCTGTGCTTACTTGTAGCTTGTCAATGAAAACGCATGTTAAGAAGGAATACTCACTAACACAAATATAACACCAGCCAATTACATGGAGGCAAGCTAATGCATCCAGCCATATAGACATTGTCAAGGCAACCTGTTGAAGTTCAAACCGAGCATTAGAACAGAGGGAGAAAAGGGTGTTTGAAGATGGTATGGTTGTTAGTGCCTGATGAGCTGGTCTGAGTATTTCAGAAACTGTGGATCCACTGTAAGTTTTCATGTCTCTTAGGTTTACAGAGAATGGTTCAAAAACGATAAAATATCCAGTGAACAAAGGTCAGAAGAGGCAAATGGCCAGACCTCTTCCAGCACAAACAAATTCAAAGCTTGGGTCCATCCCGCCTTGTATGAGCAGTTCAGTCTGCTGAACTAATGGTGTGTTTTCTTGGCATACTTTGGGGCCTTTACTACCAACTGAGTATACTTTAAACATCACTTTAAACATCACAGCCTACATGAGTATCGTTGCTGACCATGTCCATCCTTTTATAACCACAGTGGACCCATCTTCTGATAACCGCAGCCAGCAGGATAACATGCCATGTCACAAAGCTCGAATCATCTCAGCCTGGTTTCTTGAACATGACAGTGAGTTTACAATACTTGAATGGCCTTCATAGTCATCAGACCTCAGTCCAGGAGAGCACCTTTGGGATGTGGCGCAATAGAAAGAAAGTGTAGCAACTGTGTGATAGTAACAATAAAATATGGATTGTGTTTCCTGCACATTGTTGAATCTATACCACAAAAATACACATAAGGTGTAACTTGTGAAGTGGACAGGTGACTGCATATATTCTAATAACCACTAGTTTATGTTGTCTATTACCAGTTCTGTGCTGTTTTGATACACATGTTTGCCCCAGTGTAGCCAAATTTAACACTGCAAACTGTCTGAAAGAAATGTCAATTGTTGTGTGTGTTTCCATCTGCTTCTGTTATCCAGATATTCTTAGGAAGGTGAAATGTAGCAGTCTGGCTGATTGCGTGCTGGGTGGACTTGAATCGATAAAAAATGAAGAAGACAAAATAATTTAAAAAAGCAGCATTAAGTGGTGCTTGTCCCAGATATTTGTTTGTGGAACACCATGTGCTTTTTTTGGCTTGTTTTCACGTCTTTATCACATACCATATTGTTTTTTAAATATATTTGCCAACTTTTTCTACCTTAGCCAAGTGTTAATAACTTACACTATTTCTTTCTTTGTTCTTTTTTCTTTTACATTTTTTTCCCGACATTCCAAACTCAGTTTTCTGTGCAAAATTGAAAATGCATATTTACATAATTGTGTGTGTATGTGTGTGTTTTATTGTTTCTGTAAGTAAAAAAACAGGGCAATCGACCGTTCATATTGGAATGGAGGAGTAATAGATTGCGGAGAGGTTTTACCTCAGTTCAGGTGAGACAGAGCTGAGCTAAGACTGGTTTGGAGAGAGGTGCCAACTGGAGTAACTGGTATACCAGTTGTGCATCTACTAATTAGCTTTTCATTCAGTGGTGGGCTGCAAGCTAGGAGACACGTAGAGAAGCACTCAGCTGCTGGTCCCTGCCAGTCTGCACAGGGAGCCTGGGATATTGTTTAGAGAGAGCTGTGCATGTTCAGTGGGCATTTATTTCATGTTACCTAAAGTGTGTGTCTTGGAAAATATAAAGTATGTGTACTGCCAAAGTTATGTACCGAGAGTGTTGAGGTGGACCCACGGAGAGTGGAATCTCGGACCTCATAAGTACTTTCTAACACAGAGCGATGGAAACAGACCTCTGTTATGAACATCTGTAGAACTGTTCTACCGATATTTCAGGAAACCTCTATGGGTTTTGAGTTGGGACACAACAATGTCCATCTCTGATGTACTGAGGCAGACAGCAACTATGTCCCAGAGCTATTGCTGACCTTAGTTTGTCGCAGCGTTTAAGGCCACCACCTCAAGCCTGCAAATCGAATCACATGAGTAGACCAAAAAGTAACGGCATAATCCATTTGAAAAGCGCAAGCACAGGATTTAGAAAAAAATACAGCATAGGTAGAAAACATAACAACAGAACGAGAGAGCCTCAGTAGTCTGAAATGCAGGCTCCACGTGTCTCCAGGGAGGCACTAAAAACTGATGCATACTGATATTGGCAAAGTGAATTGTTCGGTTCCTAACATCAAGCATAAATCAGTAGTTCTGGAGAATGAGCCTGCAGCCAGATGACATATTAAAGGAAAAACCTAAACAATTACGGGAAAAAGCACAACAAATCCGGTCGCTTTATCATCAGGCGCACCGAGCTGCACAGCGAGGCAGTCAACATCCAACATGCTATGTGGCATTTATTAAAATTCTGAGCACGCCCAGCTGTTTCTGTGTCAAAATGGCAAGAGGGAAACGATCTAAGTGACTCTGAAAGGGAGTTCATTGTTGGGGCATGGATGATTGCTCAACTGACAGATGCAAGGAACAGTGACTAAAGTGACATCTGTGGTTATCGCTAACTGAAAAAGATCAGTGGCGGGGCTTGGAAATTGTGGTTGACAGCCCTTATTTGAGGGCTGTGATGCTTGTGCATTAGTGTGATAGGTAAGAAACGAGTCGTCCTCAGGTGCCTGAGAATGTCAGAGCAGGACGTGATGTGACTGTCAGTAAGAGCAGTCCACTGGTGAATACCTAGAGTGGGATATTATACTAGGGTTGCAGTGCATGAACCTGTTACAGGGATGAAAGCAGGGTGGAAGCTATAAATACTAATCTAGAGATAAAAAGGACATATATCAATATCAAAAGACCAGAAGAAAGGCTTAAGACTTGAACCCTACAGTGAGGGGCTCAGTGGACACATCTTTACCAATAAATGTGCAATATTTACCACAACAGCGTATCTTAAGTAAAATTAATAAATAGCTGTGTGCTGAAAATATCTCGATCTCAAAGTCTCCACTTTTTAGTTTACCTCTCCTAACCATCAACTGCATTACTTGACATGCAGCCAGAGCAGCAATCCTCTTTCTGACATATTGACATCCACTTGCTGTCATAAAATTCTTATGATGGATATGCATTTTCTGAACGCGCTGGGTGGTATGTGCTATCCACATGAGCCAGTGTGATTTGAGATGTCCCCACATGATTTCACATGCACCTCTGAAACATTTTGTGTGCTTTCAGCTGAGATTTGGATGTGATTTCTGTAAACAAGTCCTCCTTCTCCCATCTCCACCTGACCCGCCACTTAATGGGTCATAGTGCCTCTCCAAAGAAATGGAAATTACGACATGCACCAGTGTTTCTGCTGCTGGTACGAAAACCCAAAGGAAGCACATTACTCAACAGACAGTTTAATGAAAAGATGATTTTGAAGTGAACTCTACAGAGTGGCTGGTGTTTGGCATTAAACTTTACTTACTGTGCATGGGAAATAAGGGTGTCTGGCAGCTCATACCAACTCCTTTCACCAGCAAAAGAGAGGAAAATAGGTTAAATTATGCATCATTAGCCTTCAATGAATATACAAAGAATCAAAATTACCAGTATTAGAAGAATAAAGAGAGAACAAGGAGTTTTCTGTACCACATTCTCATCATTTAGAGAAATATTTCAGCTGCCATTTGCTGCTCCCAACTTCTGGCTTCACAGAAACAGAAAGTTAATTTACGTATGAACCCCCAGCCCGAAAAAAAAAAAAAATGGTTGTTCTTCACTGTAGGATTATCTTTTCATGCAACTCCTGATTGCTCCTTTCACTACTTGCACTTGCACATCTGTATCAAGCTCTAAACTCCTCCAGTGAGTCAAAAAAGTGAACCTTGGACCCTTATTTTCATTTTGAAGGTGAGGACTGAGTCACTGAGAGCTAAATGTAGCAAGCAGAGCATGCGGAAAGTGAATATTTTACTTGGTGTGACCAAAAATGTGTGCTGTGAGCAACTAAACAAGAGAACAATGGCAATGCTTCAATGCTTTGGCATCTTTTCTTTTTCTGCCAATTTATGGTGCATGTTTGAATGTCAGCAAATGATGAGCATGCACTTGGACACACTCCTGACTTTATGGACGATTTTCAGGCTTGTGTACTGTGGTGGTGATCCTTGACATGTGGCTTGGATCAGTTTAACACAGAAGTTCATGTTTGTTCCTACTTTGGCACAACAAAATTAGTTAAAATCAGTTAAAAAGAAGTCATGCATGAAGATTAGATGTGTTTCTTTTTGGATTAAGTTTGAAGGTTGGTGCGAGCACAGACAAGTTGAAATACTTCTTTTATGTTTAAAAGGAGAGGTCAGGATCATGAAGATTTTTAATATACCTATAATAACCCTTAAGCTACCTTTGTTTACTCTAAAAGAAAGAGAGTGAGAGACCACCTCAATTATCTGGCCAGCTGCTATGCAATCCTCCAACTCCAAGAAAAACATTAGCATCTGCTACAGGAAGAAACTTTAGCATAAGATTTGACTTTTGGCCAAAACCTAATAACATATAATTCAGGGAGCCATAAAATAAAACAACTTTGTCCAATTTAATATACCTTTAATAACCCTTACGCTACCTTTCTTTACTCTAAAAGAAAGAGAGTGAGAGACCACCTCACATACAGGCAACTTAAAACTTGATATTTCATTTGCTTCAGCATGAGTTTACATCCCATTAAATCACATTTTCTTTACATTTCAGCAAAATGGATCAGATGGCTGCTTGTTAAGGAATGCAAAGAGCACACAGACTGACAGACAGACGGGAGAATACATACAGAGATTCCATTATTATGATTATTATGATTGTGATGATGATTGTGATTATTATATGTTTCTGTAACTTTAAAAATCAAGAGATTAAATGATGTTACACAATATTCAGCAGGTGTTAGGTCCTTCATGCGCAGGTTGTCTGTAGAGCTTACAGTAAATCACACATTTGATGTAAAACTTTCTTCAGATCAACAATATTTATGTGGATTTTCAGCTATGTGTTGCTTGTTGATGTTCTCTCTGCATATACGTTAGTAACACTGTTAATCGGGTTAGGGTCACTCTGATGTGCTCACTTCTAATCAGTCCCTGTGAAAATCTTATCATCAGCTCTGCCTGCTGTGTTTTTGCCACCGCCAACATATCCAAAACATACATAGCAGGTCTAATTCCTATCTTTTAAACCTTCCCTTTCACTCTTGCTGCTATCCTTCTGTCACAAATCACCCCTGACACTCATCTCCACCTGCTCCACCCTCTTGTTCCCTGTCTGTTGGTTTTGATTGCTGACTTCAGATATTTAAACTCATCCACTTTCATTACGTCTCCTTCTTTCTTCACTGCTACACATGTCTCCCTCTCATTCATACACATGTATTCCATCTTGCTTCCACTGACTTTTTTTCCTCCCCAGAGCATACCTCCATCTCTCCCGGCTCTCTTCCACCTGCTCCCTACTCTCACTACAGATCACACTGTCATCTTGCAAACATATACTAGCAGAAAGTCCATGGAGACTTGTGACTGATCTCATTTGTGTACCACTGCAAACAAGAATGGGCTCAGAGTCAGTCCCTGATGTAATCCCACATCCACTCTGAATCCATCTGCCCTTCCTATCATCCTTATACATGTCCCGCTCCACCCTCAAACACATACACATACACTCCTGACTTCCTCATGCAGTACCACAATAATATACTTTCTCTAGATCCACAAAGACACAATGCAGCGTCTTCTGAACTTCTTTGTACTTCTACATCAACACCCTCAAAGCAAACATTGCATCTGCAGTGCTCTTTCTCAGCAGGAAGCCATGCTGCTGCTCACTGATCGTCACCTCTCTTCTAACCTAGCTTCAACAGTTCTTTCCCAGAGCTTCATGGTATGGCTCATCTGCTTTATTCCTCCGTAGTTGCTATAGCTCTGGACATCAATGTCCTTCCTGATGCAACCCTCCCCATTTATCTGGGCTTGGGACCAATCATAGTTGTGATTTTGCTTTTGACAACAGGGGTGGCAATATATGTGCTAATGGTCAACTGGCTCTCAGGGCCTGTTCCTTTTGCAGTGTGTGCAAGTTTCCACTTCTACTGCAATGCTAGATAAATGATGAAAACACTCACTGACACATCTAGTTACTTTTTACACTGCAATTATTGAGTTTGGACTAATAGAGAAACTCCAAAACAAACTCACTGATGCATGGAAACAATGAGATATTAGCATTTATTTGGAGTTGCGCATGTGTTTACCTGATGAATGTATAATGTACAGCTGGTGACATCGTCTGGGCTCATGTGTCAAGTTTCCCTCACATCCACTTTGATTAATATTTTTCATGCTCTTAATTTTAATACTTGAACTAGAAAAAGTCTCTCGAAAATTGGATAGGATGGAAGGACATTACATTCCTTATGGCACAACAAATGAAGCTGCAGAGCAGTTCTCGTTCAATTATCTGGCCAGCTGCTATGCAATCCTCCAACTCCAAGAAAAACATTAGCATCTGCTACAGGAAGAAACTTTAGCATACGATTTGACTTTTGGCCAAAACCTAATAACATATAATTCAGGGAGCCATAAAATAAAACAACTCTGTCCAATTTAATTTCTGCTGGCAGGCAGAATTCGTCACCTCTCGTGTTGCAGAGTATCATCTAAGCGTTCAATGAGACAGAAAATGATTCAACTAAACAACACAGTGGGGAATTCTGGCAACTATAACAGCAAAACTTGTGCCAGTTATTGCATTTTTCTTTTTTCTTTTTTTTTTTTTGGCCTGTCCCGTTTGGCTCTTTTGCCATCAGAATTGTTGTCTAAAGGCAAAGAAAGATGCCCAACGGATTTACTTTACCAAACTGACCATCCCAGCCTTGCCGTAATGGTCCATTTGATTCACCTTTTATTGTTTATTTTATTTTCACTTACTGAATACGGGACAGACTTGACTGGGGGAAAGAAGGGGAGAAAGAAAGAGGGAAAGAGAAACAGCTGAGAAGAGGGACGGGGGAGAAGGGCAAAAGACAAAAACCAACAGAACGGGCAGAGAAAAAAAAATGCATATATCAATCACCTGCTGAGAAAGAAAAAAGAAAGCAAGCAGAAGAGAACAAGAGTAATAGAATAAACAACATCACAATGATATATGAGAATATGACAGTAAATACTAAATATTAAACATTATTGTGCAGCACATAAGATCAACAGAACACAGTGTGCTTTGAGGTAGGAGCCAAAAAGGGTGTAGTTTGTGGGTGTGATCACCCGTGTGTACACCTGTGAGCATGGACGCGCTTGTTTTTTTAAAAGGTTCCTTCATGTAATGATCTGCTAGAGGGTGTGGGGGGGGCCACAGCCCCGTCCTCCAGGGCTTGAAGCAGGTGTGGAGGAGATCAAAACTCCAGACATCCAGAGGCCCCCAGAACACAAGAGACCAAGGAAGACCAACAGAGGGGCAGCTGCGCCACTGTCCCAGAAAGAGCTGAGGAGAGTCCCAGATGAGGGCTCACTCAGCAGCCGCGGAGCAGAAGCCAGGGGGAGTTGCAGTGACACGCCCGTGAGCTCCGCCGGCAGCCAGCTGCGCCTGAGTGACCGAGCCCCAGGCCGAGAGGCCGGGGGCACCCCACCTCCGAAGTGGCCCGAGCGAGCCCCAGGCTCCAGGCCCCGATAAGCGGCCGCCAAGGAGTGAGCCGGTGTGTACCTGGACGCCCATCCCCGGACACAAAGAACCACCAACGCACCGATGTCTGAGGGGGTCCGCCACTGGCAGGGGAAGTGGTGGTAGGGGGAGATAGGCCTCCAAACCTTGGAGGGCCTGAGATGTCCCCAGAGAGGTGGCGCCTGACACCCAACCTGACATATAGACACAGACATACAGGCACACACAGATACAAACATCCATTCCCACCCTCATGCTCTCATATGCACTTACTCCACACTCAACCAACGTGGAGACAGACATAAAGAGACGTTGTACACACGATCACACTCCCCAAGCGTACTCTACAAACCGGGTCTAGGTGCCCCCGCCCCTGGAGGGGGGAACTGCACCCAGACCCAGGTGGTGTTTCCCTTTTCCCTGCGGTGGGGGGAGGCAGACCGCCCCGACTCCGCAGCAGCAGGAAGGCTCCACACTCCAGACCGCAGTCGGACGGCCAACTCCTCCTCCTAGCCCCCCTGCTCCAGCAGGTCGCAGAGAACGGGGGTGATTTTGCATTTTTCAAGTAAGCTACTCATTTCCGCCCGCTTGCAGAGATATCAGTCTTGCACCTGAGTATATTTTGAATATGAGAGTTTCCATTTACTTGGATTTGGAGTTGTGCAAACTTTTCGCTCATGCTTTATAAGCTATGTATTCCATGGGAATGCTTTTGATAGTCTAATGAAAATTACACATTTATGCTTGGTGACTTGGTGGAACCCCAGCTCGTGAACAGTTGCCTTTCAGAAGAAGTTTTTGCGAAGTCTTCTAACACAAACGACACTTTCCTCATTGAATTGAGGCTTCTTTGACTTCTCGAAGTTACAATTCTTGTCACCTGCTGTGCTTCACTGCTCAACATTATTAATCATGATCACACGGTGTAATGAAACATCACTTTGCTAAGTCAACTGATTAGGTTAAAGCTTGTCTTTTCCCCAATGGAAGCCTGGATCCATTTATCACAACACTGTTTGCTTAAATATGACAGCTGCTGCAACACTCTTTGAATCCTTTGCTCCTTTTTTGAAAACGAGAGGTGAATGCTTAATAGGAATCTGATGCATTTATTTCCATAAATAACATTGGAACCGATGGATGCAGACGCAACACCACTCAGCTGCTCCTCGCGCACACACACACACACACACACACACACACACACACACACACACACACACACACACACACACACACATGGATGGGCACAAATCACTTGGGCGTGGATGTGCGTTCACCCAGAAAGGAGCTGTGTGATGATTCTCCCTCTCCATGTACCCTGTCTTGCAGTGATATTGTGTTATGAGTCATTAGTTTTCGAGGCTGTGCCCGCAGTCCAAAGATGTGAATTTAAACAAAACAGAGAAATGTGAGGACGGACTCTGTAGTTTGATTTCACAATGAAACATGAGTGAAGCCATGGAGATAAGAATACGTGTTCTATATTTATGCTGTTATTGAAAATTAGAGCTACTGGACAATAAACAAGAGACGTTACAGCAGAAATCCTTGAGAGCAAAGCAGGATGAAAGAAACTCCTCTTACAGACCTTAGGTTATTGTTAAATGACAAATCGCTTGTTTTCTGGGAATTCTTTCTACAGTCTGCGTTTTGCAGATAAGCTCATCTCAGGTATTCATCACTGCTACGATGTCTGTAGGGTAGAAGAACGCTTTTTAATCCGAATGCTGTGAAGAAAAACAACTTATAACTCAAGGAAGCAAAGGATTTATAGTTTAAAAAAAGACAAAAAAACATAACAACTTTTTAGAGAAGATAAGACACCCAAAGCACATTTTAAAGGTATGAATCAATGCTCACAACATGTTCTTTTTTGTTTTGTTTTTTTGAATGAAGAATTCAGCTTATCTTGACACAGGAATGTATTTTGTTTGTTTATAAACTGGTTTTTAGTTAATGAACAGATTTAAACTCAATTTCAATATAGACACAGAATGCTCATTTCAGAGCATTCATTTTTTTAGACTGTTATTTATTTCTGTATTTGTTTTCTGCTGCTTTTTACTTTCATGCAATGTAATTTAATTAAACTGCAGTACCGCTGTAAAGTTTTCAGTTATTGATGTGATACAAAATAATTCATTAACAGTTTCAAGTACTGATGACAGGATAATGTTGGCATTTCATAAACTTACAACATTAAAAAAGCATTTAATTGCAGAAGTGATTAAAGTAAACACTAGAGATGCACCGATCATTTGGCCAGGGTCAAAGCCGAGAGAGGCAAAGTGGAAAAAGTTAAAGCCATAC
This sequence comes from Astatotilapia calliptera, assembly GCF_964374335.1. Lineage (NCBI taxonomy): Eukaryota > Metazoa > Chordata > Actinopteri > Cichliformes > Cichlidae > Astatotilapia > Astatotilapia calliptera. Next base: position 34,006,640 of record NC_137428.1, on the reverse strand, counting down.
AGTCCCCAGAGCCAGCCACAAACCAAAAGCCTCAGTATGAGCAAAGGATCAAAGCTGTTACAAGAGAAATGAAAGAGAGGAAAAGGGTTGATGTCCTGTTAGCTGCTGAATTTACAGTTGTGGTCAGAGGTTTAGATACACATGTCATAGACATCAATGCCATGATATTTCTATTTGTAATCATTTCTGAACTGTTCTCTTTTGACAGCACTCAGTAGATTTATCAATAATCAGAACAAGTATGAGTTATTTTGTTGTGTCACCACTTATCTGAGGGCTGGAAGATGACCTAAACTGTCACTCTTAGAACCAACCCAGGAAGCACCAAGGCTCAGGAACCCCATCAGTTTAAATACACTCTACCAACTCTGCCAAGAAGATCAAATATCCAGCACAAATTATCCCAGACATTTGTTGATAGCTACCAAATGTGTCTGGCAGAGGTGCAACTTGCTAAGGGACAATTAACTAAACATTAGCAGGCATGGATGCATAATTTTGAGCCTGTGTGGATTAGAGAAAATCCACAACCGATTTTTGAAAGTCTTTAAAGATGTGTGCTGTACCATCATTTTACCCTGGAAAGAGAACAGCTTAAAGAAAGAGTTAAAAACAACTCAAATTACCATGGTACTCATCATGGTATTCATGCCCATGATGAGTATATTTAAACCTCTGATCACAATAAATAAGCCAGACAATTATATACGTACCTGACATTTGTTTTGTCATATAAATATAATGGTCATGTTTCTATTTCTTAAGGTAAAATGTGCCATACAACAGGGGCACAATTAATGATGCATACATTTTAAAAAGAGAAAATCATGAAACTTACTGTTCGATAAGCTACAACATTGGAATGCTCCAGGAGAATTTCAATCGGTGCATCTCTAGTAAAGGCCATGGGGGGTCATTCCAGGCAAACTGAATATTGACAGTCCTGAGTCAAACAAATGGAAATTCAGTGATAAGATTTTTCTGTCACAGGGTATTTTTAGGGGTGGGGTTAATTCACATAGAGATCTGGTATCCTGTCCTCTGACATTACCAGTTTAGAATTTTGTAAGTCGATTAATTAAAATGTGAAACCATTATGGCAGTGTCACTGGCAAACAGTGCATCTATAAGAGGGTCATTTTGGATTCAATGATAACAGCTTTCCTCCACTGCTGGAGATATAACATAGGTAATTTGATCAGTAAATAGCACATTCATTTGATTTGATTAGATTTTTTTTTACACAAGGAGTAAACTCTCCAATGTGTCCAAATGATTCCAGGCACATTGTTAAAGCACACTTCACAGCTGTGTTCTCCCACACACTTTTTCTTTGTATTTTCATACTCTGTCACACAGCTAACTTAATCACGACTGGTAACGTAACTGCCACTTATGTCTCAAATTACATCTGAGTTGAAGAAAATTGATTTCACTTAATTGTTGCACTAGGAACTGGAATGTAATTGGCTCACAAAGATTCAGTCTTCTTTTGGCTCATTGTTTTTGTTCTGGCCCTGCACCAAAGGCCAGGCTGATGGTATCTATTAAACAGGCATTTTAATTAGGATTTGTTAGACAGCAAAACGCAGCTAAAATGAGAGTTACTGTTAGACTTTCACTCATCAGGTGGACAGTAAAACACATTGTTAGAGGATGGTAAGGTTGCTCTGCTGGATGTGTAAGCAGAGAAATGCCTCTTATGTTAGCCATAGCTTCTTTTTAATGAGGTAATAATGCACATCAAGCCTGAGTTTTTGTCAGCTCATTTTAGAGTCCTTCTGCACAAAAAACCTTATGGATGCATCTTACAGATGAGAAGAACCATTGCAGTTTTGAATGCGCGTGCATCAGTTTTAAATAACCAGAATAAAGCACAAGTCGTACACCAGCAGGAAGCCAGTATTCACACAAGCAATGCTGTAAAACACTGAAAGCTGATTTTTAACACAATTTCCAAAGAACCCAAACAAACAGCAAAGCAAAACTCTTCCACTTTAAATCTGTAAACTGTGCTGTGCTGTAAAAATGTCCTTTTTTTTTTTACCCAGTACTCACCAAGGAATGCAATTTTCAACTTTTTCTTTTAGGAAATTGTTTCATCTCTTTAAAGCAAAGGTCACACATGCAACACACACCCTCCTCTATCTTACGCTTTCTCAAAGCTTTCGCTGAATACTAATTATTTCCATGACTTTTGAGTATCTCACCCTTAAGGGTTTTTGTGCAATCTGAAGAAATACCACTAATATTCAAAAAATATCATGTCTCCAGAGTTCTCTTACAATAGCGTTTCTATAAGTTTCTGTTATCTCGTTTATTCCTTGGCATTCAGGGATGGTTATACTTTCTATCCTAGACACTTGCCAAAAGGGCCTTTAACTTGCATTCTCAAACCAAAAGAGCTTTGCATCTGTTCCAAAATTCACTTGCTGGACAGTCACAGGCTCCTACTTGCTGGCAGCTGAAAAGCTCCTCTCGAAAATTTTGACATTTAATGCCCCGTTCAAGTGAAGCTCAGTAGTGGCTGTTGTGAGAATACAAGTATTACTTACTAGCTCTCCAAATGACGTGTCATGCGACGAGGCACCATCAAAAGCTCAAGCCATTATTGGCTAGACCTGCACTCTAATGTCTCTGTGAAATATAATTATATGTAAAAGTTTTACATAGATGTCGAAGTGAAAGCTGTCAAACAGCCTCTCCTGTAATGCCGAGGGAAAGGTGTAAGACCTTAGCAGATCTGTTGGAGGCCTTCTCTGGCACTGGAGTTTGACTTGCTGAGAAACACCATGCCTTCAGAAGACTCTTACTCTGGCCTTGTGCACTCTGAGATTGGTCTACACCATCAGCAGATGAGGATGAGGTCGACAGCACTCTACAGCAAGTCAGTGAAGAAAGGGTGACAGGTTCTTGCACTGGGCCTGGGTCGGAGGAGTGGGTGGTGATGTGTCCTAGGGTTTGAGAAGTAGTCGGCACAGCAGTTCTCAGGCACTGGCCACGCAGCACGCTGTGGAAGGCTTTCTTGAACTCCTGGCTAAAGCACGGGTAGATAATGGGGTTAATGCAGCTGTTGAGGTAACCCAGCCAGAAGGTTATTTTAAAGATGGTTTCAGGAGGCTTACAGGATGGGAAGATGGATCCTAGCAAAGATGCAGAAAGAACCTCAAATCAGAAAATGAATAAAAAAGCACACCAATGAGAGCAATAATACCTCAAGGTCCTAGATAAAGGCAGATATCGAAAGCCCATGGATCTGACAAGATTAAACCATTCTCTAATTTCACGTGGTTTCAATTTATTCATGTTTTTGTATAATTACAACTTTCTGGAAACAGATATTTTTATTTGTCAGCATGACAACGTCCCCGCACATTTCCAGCTTTATAAATAAAACATTTCCCAAGTGGATGATCTTGACTCGTCCCTTAACAAAAAAACAAAAAACAAATAATGAATAATTTAAAATGGCATCTTGGAAGAAAAAGGGCAAGTGTAATAACTGTACTGGAACTAAAAAGGCAGTAAATCTGTGAAATGGTTAGGCTTTTTCCCCTATTCATTTATTCTGGCATTTGCCAACATCGGGTGACTGAAAAAATGAGCATGCATGAGGGGAGCATACATTACAGCGGTGTAATCCTGCAGAGTAGATTCATTCTTTACCTGCTCCTTTAAGGCTTACATTTATTATACCATTTATTTATATTATTTTAAGTTGCTTTTTAGTTTAATTTTGTTGTGTGGTGCTGTGTTTTTCTCTCAGTTATATTTAGGCCAAGTTCTGGAGCTCAAAAATGAAGCCAATGCCAATTTACCAAAAATTGCAGTGGCCACTTGAGGCTGGCTCCAAGAGCAAATCAATCCCCACAGAATCCCATTTTAAAAACATCAAACTTCAGAGCACATTACTCTATTATTGGATTTTGTTAATACCTTAATTTAGGAGCGTGGATGTTAGGCCTTACCTCGATGTAGCTGAATCATTAAACCTTGACCCTATTTGTACTGCTGGTGCCTTTTGGAGCATTTTTTAAACGAACTTATCTGACAAATACTGCGGTTTGCTGTGTGGTACACCCTGTCCACAAAGCTTTTGCTTGAGTTTTGTTGTGTTAAATTCCAGTTATTAACTTAGCAGTAACGAGGCATCTGTGATTTGTGTGCTTTGGGTCCACAGTTTCTTTTTTATAGATGTAGCTTTGAAACCAAGTGTTCTAGAAACTTCTGGCCAAAGAGTCTAGAGAGTAAATATTTATGCCCAGAACACTGACTTTGAGCATTTCAATTACATGTTAATTTACCATGTGTTTTTATTAGAGAAATACAGTTTAAATGGTTACATTTCATGGAATGTGGCCAAATCAAATTTTCTTGACATCGACATAACTTTTGGTTGCAATCAGGCATCATTCAGGTTTAGAAACCAAAACTAATCTGTTAAGTTTTGGGAAACATCTTGGTTTCTCTCACAGTGTTCATGTAATTTTTCAGCTTTAATTGTAAAAATTCTAATGTACCTGTTACACAGACTGGGCTGGAAAAGGAAAGCAGCTGTCATAATGTGAACGTGCAAGTTTATATTTGATGTTGCCCCTCTGGTGTTGTATCACTCTGACCTTTGTGTTTGTATGATGTATGTTTGTATTACAAAAAATCCGACTATTGGCCTTAGCAAAGGTGAATGCTCCCCGAGTGCCCTTATAGTTGCTATTGAAGCAGCTGCTGTGAAAGGCTGGTGACCAAATGGTTTAGAAAAAAAAAACCAAGCATTTGATCTGAGGGGCTCAGGACAATTCAAAATAAATAAAAAATATACTTGTGGTTTTTCAAACCCTCAGTCTGTGAATCTCAGAGCTTGAATGAACACTGTGCCGTGAGCCGTGACGGACCGTCTCAGTTGAAATGCATAACTATCCTCCTGTGACTGGCTGCCTCAGGTGGGTACAGGGTGACTGAGGATGCCTCCTGGCATTACAGCCCATTAAGCCTCATGCTAGTTATTATCTATAATAGCTTTCATTGGGGAGGGAGTAGTAGTTTGCTTCTTTCCATTTCAGCTCACAGCTGAAGCCTTTTCTGCTCCAATATGGTGCTTTATTTGGTCTGTGTTGTTGCTTATAATTGAATTTCTTGATGTTCCTTTAAAGAAACTTGGCCAGTAGAATCAAGGCAGAGTAGAGAAGGAGAAAGAGCTTGCTTGATGTTGTTTTCATAGACCAAAACACCAACCAATTTTATGCAAACTATGGGTACTTTTACATTTTTTCACGTTGTATTTAGCAGTGACTCGAACAAAATTCAAACCTGGATACAAATTTTATGGACCGTGTACAATAAACGTGACACAAACGTAAATATAAAACATAACATGAAATGAACATAATATATATGAAAATTAAAAGAGCTGTAACAAATGTTTTTGAAAAACATGCAGTATAGATATTAATAATCGCTGTATGTTTGATGATGTGCAAAGTTTTGTTAAGATTAGCACACCGTTCAAGGATGCGATAAATATGCATGTGATCTTTAAAATATGATGATTCAGCTGCTTTTTATGCAGACTTAATTATTGCATTGGAGTGGGACTGTGACGCACAGATTGCCGTTCCCAAAAGACTGTTGCTATTGTATCTAAAGGTAATATATTGGCAAATGTGAAAGAGCCACCATGAAAATTCCTACTGTCCCCCTGAAAATGACTGTCATAACTTCAGTGGACCTGAATTGACACCTTGCAGGGTTACCACACTACCACACAGACAAACTCCAAAGAGATTTTAACACCTGCCAAAGTATTTGTGGTAGTTCCCACTGCAGCAAGTGTCACGGGGATCACATTTTGCCATGTTGGCATGCATGCATGCACTTACACAAGATAAAAACAACATCAGTTGCAGCTGTTAAAGCTGCCCATCACAGTTTTATGGTCTTTTTTTGTTTGTTTAATCCAATAGTGCAGAGCCCTTTAATGTTACGTTCCCCCTATTATAAGCAGATGGGCAATAGCACTGTGCAAAAATCTGTCACAGTTTATTAGCTTTGAGAAACAAATGACTCATTAATAGCTGTTATTTCCTAACAGACAGTCACTGCAGGAGCACACGTGTTCGTACTAACATTAATAGCTCTATTTTCGAACACCAGTAAGCCATAATAGCAAGTGCCTGAAAAGAAAACAGGTGAATGGAACTCAGCCATCATTATTTATTATTAATCATTTACTTTTGTGAGAAAAGGCCTACTGACTAAATGTTTCAACATTAATGTTACAGGGCCCTAGAGTGCGGCACTCTAAAAATAAATATTTGGTCGCACCTGTGCGACCAGATGATCCGGTAACAAAAAAAAAAAATCTCTGCAACTCTCCGTGTGGTCAACAACAGACACACATTATGCCCCTATCGTGGACTAAACCAATCAGAGGTAGTCAGGGGCGGGACCTCTCTGATTGGCCGTGGTCCAGTTGAAAGTGCAGGTGGAAGAGAGAGGTGAGTAGCTTGAATAAAGCGATATCAATTCATTAACGGATTCCACACAAAGACCTAAACACAGAGCGGACCCGACGCATCAGAATCAGCTTTGTCTTTCTCGGCTTTCTCACCCGACGGCCCGAACACGGACACGCTGTCGGAGCTTAGCGATTCTGATGTGTCGGGTCCGCTCTGTGTTTACGTCTTTTTGCGCTGATTCTGAGCTGCAGGTTTTGTCTCTCTCCAACCAAAATTCGCCGAGCCAGCAGCAAAAGAAGCAGCAAACTGCGCTTCACATTTGATCAATGTCGTCATGAATTCCCTCTGACTTTTGCTGTTTTGCTTACACCACAATAAAAATCACACTTCCTGCACAGCTCTCTCTCTCTGTACTTCAGGAACAGTTTCCCGTCTCAAATCTGTTTTCTGCATTATTCATTCACTTATTACCCACCAGTCTACCATTGTTTACAGCGCTTTTTCTTTTTTCACTTAAATGACCTCGGACAAGAAAGCCTAATTTCTGCTGTTCAATACTGAAGAAATTTAAATTTCTTAAAATTATGCAAAATTGCAGAATATTTTTAAGGTTATCTGCTATAAAAAGCCAGACCAGGAAAATCTCCTTCATGTTTTCCTGTGTTTTATTCTCAGTTACTTTCACACAAAGGCATCTGCTGTGATGTTCACAATTCTGATGAAGTCAGTACTGATAAATGATCAGAATTATAATATTTCTGACTGTCTGAGGCTAAATTGAATCAAATCAGGACTTTGAGAACCGGAATCGAATGGATTATAGAAATCAGTGATGATACCCAGCCCTAGTGAGCAGCCTAGGCCTGAGAGAAGTGGATGTAGCTGTGGGTAATAAGAAAAGATGAAAAGAACTATTGACAACTTTTTTGTTAAGGCCTGATCTGTCTGAAATTCATAGCCAGTGCTCTGACACGGTGTCATCAACCTTTGAATGCTGAAAAAGCACAGTGTATCCAGAAAACACATTATATGCTGCAATAAATGCACTGCCCAAGTGTCCCCTCTCCCCACGGCCTTTCAGCAGCAGACAGCAGCAAACAGGTCGTCAGAGGAGGCCAAGATGATGATTAAGTTTTTAACATTTTCTACAATATTGACAAAGCACTTTAAGCACAAGTTTGTTAGTTAATAATTTAGAAATTAATATTGTCTGTATGGACTCCCCCTCCCCCCCCCCAAAGAAAGTGCACATGTAAAACTGCGGTGTTAAGTGATGCGGTTGAAAAATTTGAGTGCGCCTAACTTTTGTGCCGGTACACCCAAGTTTTTAAAGTTAGGCGTACCGGTGCGCCCATGTCAAAAAGTTAGTCTAGAGCCCTGTGTTAAACAACAATGGCATAGAAATGATCATAAAAGTTGGAAAATAAGGGCAGTGAAAATAGTAAATCTTTGATATCATCTCTATCAACATGGAAAAACTAACTACGGTAGTTGACCTTGGCTTGGTATTGTTTTGTCATATTATGATAACTGGGGTACAGTTATTGTGATGTGTTAATCCCAGTATATAAAGACTTGATTGTTGACTAAACCGAGACATGAACATCTAGTCTTTAGAATAAAAGGCCTTTTGTTTGCACTTGGATTATACCTTGTGTCTGTTATATGGATAGTTATGAAAGTACACACTGCAAAGAAAAAACTGAAAACGATAACACGTATATTATTTGTCCAGATGATGTGTTTCATCCATGTCTCCTACGTCTCTTATCGTAGCTGGGTTCCGCCTTCAATAAGATTAGTATTTATGTAACCAAATAGATTTTTCAGCGTGAATCTCACCATCTGTGACCTGGGAGGTAAATACTGACTGACTGGTATTCTTAAAAACATGCCGGTCCACTCCAACGATCACTTATCTCAGTCAAGCTGTAAGAGTTATTTCAGAAGCAATTAAGATTTCTAGATAGAGCCTCACAACGGTTGGTCTCTGTCCTCTCTTACATCTGTGATAGCATCACTGCTGTCACCATCATTGACGAGAATGTAGGAAAAATTTCTTACACATAAAGCTGAGGATATCTGACTGAATGGACATTCACCTTTTATTGAGCTTCTTCACATTATCCTCAGCCCATATCTACAGATGGACACCAGCAGAATAATTCATGCTTGACAGATCTTTTCCATTCAATGGGGCTTCTGTGAAAATGCTAAAATTACAGTTATAGTCTTCTAAAAGGAAAAAAAAAAAATCAACATTGTTTGAATCACATTAAGTCTCCTGCTTGGAAATGTCAAGTTTTTCATTATCTTTGCAATCAAAATATTCCAAGAAACCTGCCAATCAAACAAAAAAAAAAAAAAAGTAATGCACTTACTGTCAGACTAAGGGAACTGAGGTGTAACTCTATTACAAGCAAATTAATTCCAAAAATAATTAATGATAAGCAGACTTTAGATTCTCCAAAACAAGTTATACTATATTTTTCCTCTTCTTTAAACCTGCCTTAAACCAACGTTACAAGTGTGGCATATAGGAGTAGGTTTCATTCTATTGCTACATTTACTAGTCTATTCTAGGGTTAACTATCTTCTGGGTAATAGGTGGATACTGCTAAAGTGTTATTTATTGAAGTGGGAGGGGTTATAAAGCCGCATGCTGCAGTGGCTGTACCCAAATACTAAATGGTGTGCATCCCCATTTAGCATAACCACTGCTGTAATGAAGTTTTCTCCAGTTCGATTATTTTATCTTTAGTCTGATTTCTTTTTTCTTTGTTGTACTAAAACCTTTAGCAGCAAAGAAAAAGAACACAGACTGTTGAACATTTTCAAGGCTCTTTCTTTGTGTTTTCACCACCCAGCCATCTGACACAGGTACATCCATACAAAACTTGTTTTACAAAGACAATTTCAACTCATCTGCATTTTTAACCTTCAGTGAGGTTGAAAATGCCGTGATAATATTATATAAATATTTGTGTATTTTTTTCATTTCAAAATACCATGTTTTCTCTTGTGTATATATTGATAAAAAACTATTTTCTGCTCTCCAACTTTTTGATGCTATATGGAACATTTTTAGTAGCTAAAACAGCAGTAAATGTCCTTCAGTATGCAACAAAAGATGAATTTCTCTTTGAGAATAGCAGATGCTTAGGTGTGTGCCTTGAACCTAAAGAAGAACACGAGTGTTACAAAGTGAGGCTTTGTCAGCTTCAGTGCAGAGGAGGTAAGAAGGTACCTACCGATGGGCAAAACCAGGAAAAAAGGCAGCCAGCACATAATAAAGCATCCAACGACAATGCCAAGAGTCTTGGCTGCTTTTTCTTCTCTTGAGAACTTCAGCAGCCTTGGTAGGGAAAAGGAGGAGCGTTTATGCATTGCGGTCCCCTCGTCACCCTCCTGCTTCCCTATCTGAGCAGCGTTCCCTCTGTGTATCCTCAGCATCACCCCCTCCATCTCTACCCCCTTTCCTTTCCTCCCTTTCCTCAGGGTTTTGGTCTCTCTCTTCGCCACGGTATATACACGACAGTACATGGCCAGGATGATGACCAGTGGTATATAGAAAGATCCTAAGGCTGAGAACAAGGCGTAGCCAGGCTCCTCTGTAATTCGGCACACTGTCTCGTCCTCTGGGTCGGGCTCTTTCCAGCCGAATAGAGGGCCAACAGATATAGCTGCTGAGAGTCCCCAGAGAGCAGCCACCGCGGTCAGGCCTCGCCGTCCGGTAGCTATAGCGGGGTAACGCAGGGGGTAGCTGACAGCCAGGTAGCGGTCAATAGAAATCACACACAGGCTGAGGATAGAGGCAGTGCAGCAGAGGACATCCAGGGCGGCCCATACGCTGCAGAAGGACCGGCCAAACACCCACCTGCCGAGAGCCTCTGAGGTGGCGGAGAAGGGCAGGACAGCAGAGCTGAGCAGCAGGTCTGCTGCTGCCAGGTTGGCAATGAAGTAATGTGTCACAGAGCGCCAGTGGTGGTGGAACAGCACAGACAGGATGACCAAGATGTTTCCGAGGACCCCAAACACTACAAAGACCACCAGCACCATCCCCAGGACGACTGCCTTGGCTACATCCACCTCTGGGTGGGCGGAGGAGCTGCAGTTTGGACAAAGACCTGCTGCAGAATAAACACTCATGTTCTCTGCAGGAAACATTGTAATCTGCTGGTTGCATTAAGATGTAAAGTGTCTTGCAAATTGATGACACTCATGCCACATCTGTTCTTTAATTACTTCAGCTCCAACCCTCTGCCGTCTTCCGCTCCTCCCAGCGCAGAGGATAAAAGCTTTTACAGCTGCATAAACTGCTCTTCCAGTTAATTTGTAGGTACAGTGGCTCTTGCCAGCACTCCAGTGATCATGTGGCCAGGGTTGCTTGGCAGAACGTCTTATGCTGGAAGAGTAACACTGCCACAGTTTGCCATATTTAGTCTGGAAAAGCTTAATAAAAATGACAAATGCTCAAGTGGCAGTCACAGATGGATTTGGGGTGTCATGTCTTGCCATAACGAAAAGGCTTTACCTGTTAAAACAAGAAAAGAGATAAAGGAAATTTATCAACACATTCATAATCCTAGACTTTTATAAATACCCAAAACGAGCTCATTACTGCTTTAAGTGCTATTCTTTCTCTGACAGCGTAGGAGCAAATCAAAACAGAGGATGCAAGACAGAGCACATTAAATGTAAAATTGTAAAGTATAATGATTAAAGGGTAAAAACATCATTTAATGGCCTCTTTCAGCCTCTTTGTGTGCAAATTCTTCTCCCTTTATTACAGCTGCAGTAGAGAAAAGAGAGCATGCTCCTGAGCCCAGCATTCCCAGTTTTCTTTTTCATTCAAAAAAACCAAAACAAAAATCCCCCCCCAGTGCGGTTTTCTTGTTTTGTTGGCTCTGCAAGAAAATACTGGTAAGATTAAAACATCCCATTATTTATACCTGATATTTGTTTAACCTTCAGACTGATTAAAGCTAAACATGTCTTTACACAGGCGGTGTTCTTGAAAAGTAACTGTGGTAAGGATTATAATAGAAAAGAAAATATAAAGAAACAAGATATCATCCATTAAGAAAGAGGCAAACACAAGGACAACACAGCAGGAATATTATCCTTGGGGGGTGGGAATCATTTGTGGCATCATGAGAAATCCAGCCAAACATTCAGAGAGCTTAAAGATAAATTAAGACAGAGATCATTTTTTAAAGTCCCTCCCTCAGAGGTCTTGTGTCATTAATCAGGGTTTTAACTCATCTACCAGATGACAAGCCAAGAATTGAACCTTGAGGAGGGCACTATATTACCCCAGTGAAGGCTTCAGCCATCGATAGTCCCGCTCAGTACCACTCGCAGTGAGCGTGTTTTAGATCAGGGATGTCACTGAGCGCGATAAGCACCAGCGAAGCATAGAATAAAAGAAAGTGGCCGTGATAAAGCCTTCAGAGAGAAGAGTCATGCTTGTCACATGTTCGTGCGGGATCAAAGGATTTCACTCGCCGCACGTCCCACTGCCAGGCGGAACGAAATTCACCCAAATAAACACTTGATGCTGGGATTTCCACATCAGTGGCCGGAGGGGGAATTGATAGGTGGTGAAAACATATCTTGGTCATATCTTAACATTTTTGGTTGTAATAAGATTTCTCAGTGTGGTGTCGCGCCTGCACGGAGAGATTGCTTTTTTTTGTTTTGTTTTCCTCAGCCCACCAGTGTTCGAGGACCACTGTTACTATGGAAGGATGTCAAACATATTTACATTGACCTGAGGCAGCAGTTGCAATTCTACATAGGTGAAACAAGATTACCAATATCTACAATGTGATGCAGTACTCCTACAACCACGCACAATGTTTTGTGTGCCTCAAGGCCACACAGTTGTCTTGATGTTAGCTGATAATGTAAAGCATGTATCAATAATAATAACAACGAGAAAAAGAATACTTTAATCATTGTTTTGGGAGCATTCATATTCATTTGATTATATCTAGTAAAAGGACTTTCTGCATCTCTCAATTTTATATTATTGCCAGTCGAATATCCTTTTTCCATTTAATAAACCACGAAAATATTGTAGAGATTAATAGACAGCGATAACCACAGCCTCAGCTCCCAAGGGCATTTTCCTTCAGTTGTCCAGCAGCAAGCAAAAACAAAGACTGAGACTGCACACGTCCATCATTCTCTGCAGATAAGATTTGATTAAAAGCTATCAGTGAACATCATTACAATCTAATTTACATCTGAATCCAAAGATGGCTCACTCAGGTTATTGCATTAGCAGAGCTCCTGGAAAGATTGTATGTTGTCCTTGAAGAAACTTTTTTGTTCCCCCTCCAGCTGGGCGGCCTTTGCCGAATGGAAACAAGTCAGCCAATTAAACCTAGAATTGGAATTATAATTAGGGTTTTGTTTTTTAAACAGATAGGATATTAGTGAGCATATTAACTGACTTAATGTAGCCTGACCATGGGTATATTAAATCAGAACAGCAGTTCCTAGCATGGGATGGTCTCATTATCACAAGGGTAACACAGACAATATCAACTTACTATTAACTGTCCTGATATTGTTTTGTGAATGCAGCAGATGAAGTCCCGTGAAAGCAATTGAGTTTGCTACACTTTGTAAAGTGCAAACATCTCTGCATCATGTCAAACACATTCCTACAGACTTATTAGATTTTGTTAGGCACTAATCATCAAGGATGCACTTTTTTCAACCTGCTTGCCTGTAACTAATTTATTGCTTTTCGGTGCATGATTTGCAGACTGATGAGAGTGTATTCAATGAACTTAATTTGGAAAATTTGTTACCACAAGCTCCCACAAGGACACATGAAAAAAATCACTTATGATGAAGTGAGAAAATGCTCACATTTGCACAAAGATCTAATTACTTTAGATCTGTTCTATGTCCAACAAACAAAGAAATGTAATATTTCTCCAGAACATCAGCTCTGAGAAAAGGGAGAAAAGAAAAATCAAGGATGTTAAATGCTTATCTTGAACATGTTTCCTCCAGGTCACCATATCACATAAAAGAAAAATGGAATTTATGACTGATTCAGATGCCTGTGAATGCCTCGGTAGAGTTCATATATCATTTCTGCAAACACTGTAACATAACTGCTTGTGTCAGGTCTCTGAAGGAGAGAGCACTACCGTGATGAATCACTGCACATTTGAAGTCAGTTTCTAAATTGCTATTTATTCTCTTGGGGGGGGGGGGTTTCATAATTCAGTCCCCGATCATTACATTCCACTAGTCTTGAACATACACAGCCTTTCAGGGCGGATAATGTGAGTGCATCTCCTTTTCATCCACCTGAAGAAGTGATTTTTGTTAGTGTTTGTCATCATTTAATGGAAGATACATCCCTGAGGACCAAAGCTTTGAATTCTCCTGAGCTTTAAAGCACGTTCCTTATGCAGCTACAACCATTCATCATTTTCTTTGCATTATTAATATTCACTTCAATATTCCACATATTCTGAATGAATATGGCCTGTGCATGCCTTTTATTTGCGTTCATTTCTAATAATAAACCTTCGTTACATATTTTAAATGCACAGAAAACATAAACTCTCTAAAAGGTTGCCTGGATTATCATTACTAAACGGAAATAAAGCAGTTTTCTCAGTGTGCTTATATGTGGCCTGCCAGACAATAACCGCCTCCTTCACATGGTTAAAAATAATCACAAACAAGCACAATGATCCATTCTGATGACTGGAAGCCACTCAGTTTGTGAAGTACAGTAAGCAGGAGTATGGACAAGAAAAAAGAAGGGAGGGGGTGAAAGTCTTACCTTCATCCATGTGCGCAGATCTCACCGGAATTCAGCTAATTTTCTCTGAAAGCATGTCATTTGTCACAGTGTCAGCCGCAGACAGCACGGAAAGCAAAGTCAAGTGCTTCTCTCCCTCCTGCTGTCCTCCTGCTCTCTCTGGTGAAAAATAAAGTCACAGTGGACTACCCCACCTGATCCTCCCAGACCCCGCCCCCTCACCGAGCGGCTCACACCTTTTAATTGCCGTTCAATTTAAATTTAACGCTTATTCAGGTAACCGCGTTCACGTGCGTGTGGCCCGGTAAAAGCGAGCTAACTGAGCTGTGAAACTAATTACACGTCGTTTCAAAAGGTTCATTAGGCTTCAGAAAGCAAGATTTATAACTCTGTTATTTTTTACTGCATTTTTCTACTGTTAACAAGTAAAGTGATCCTAACAAAGACTATTTTGATATGTCTTATTCCGCTGTGCTTATAGCTATGCTGCTGTACAAACGCTACAGTACTGTGCAAAAGTCTTGAGCTTTTTAAATATTTATTTCACTGGATCTAAGAAAAATGCTAAAGAAAAGAGAGTTCAACAGACATAAGATAGCCTTGCTCTGGTGATTACCAGAGAGCCAAAACTTGCATTTTATATTTTATATCCCGGGATATAAAACAGGGAGAAAAGGACTTGTGTAACCAAGTTACACAAGGGCTGCACTGAACATCAGTGGCAACAGGTTTCATGAAGTGACGAGTCCACATTTGAATTTTTGTTTGTTTAAATCGGCATTAATTTATACCGAGAGGCGAAGCGGACCCCCCCCCCCCCCCGGGCCAAAAGCTTACAAAAGTTTGATAAAGGTGTCTGCATACTTTGTTTTTCTTATAGCTGCCTGAAACATTTGTGAAGGACTTTTGCCAGTGAGAAGATGATGGATTTCTGGTTCTCCAGAGACTGAAGGGACCGGCTTGATCCTGGTGGTGCTTGTCTTTTGCTTTGCAGAGATATACTAGATGTAGTGAGGCAGAATCCTTAGTGGGGCCAGGAGAGGTCCAGTGCATCAATAATACCTCAAGGATGACAAATAGGCTTATTTCTTCTCTCAGATTATTGTTTCGGGTTGAGTTATTTATGGATTCTCCAATGGCTGAGCAGCTTGACCGCAGGTGTCTCAGATGTTGTTGAGGGCATAGGCAGCTCTGTTCACTTAGAGATTTTTTTTTCACAATCCTGTCCTGAATGCTGGGATGATGCATTCATCTTCACATGACAGAGTTGTCTCATATGTCTGTTGCCACTGTGTGTATTGATCTAGTGTATGGATCTTTCTTGCGTATGGGCTCGTTGCAGCTTTCAGCACACATTTGTTTTTGTTTTTTTTACACTGTCCTTAGACTGACCTCCATGGCTTGTTCCTTGCTCAATGACAACAAGTGATTTGTTGTTTGGAATTAGTGGGGTCTGTGCTGATTGAGCTCATCCAAAAACAACAGCAGTTGAAAGCCTTAAAAATGAGAACTTCTTCTTTTATTAGTCATTTAGTGTTATCCAAATTAAAAACAGAGAGTGTGGTTTTAGCAGCTACAATGTGTTGAGCTCCAGAGATTTAACTGTTCTTTGGCTCTGCAATTATTTACACTATTTGTCCAAGTAAAAGATTGAAAATCTCTTTTTCAAAGGACACCTCAACATTTACATCGTAACCTGGTCTCATGCCGTAAGTGCTGGTCAATTAGTCCCACAAATTCAGTCTCTTTTATTGTGTACACAAAGTTGACCATCATTCTACAGGAGAAATTGGGAGAATACTTCATGATCCTGTTACTGTATATTTTTGAGTGCTCACCGAGTGCAGACCCAGCTAACCAAGAAAACAGAGCCTTGAACAAAGTGAAACCCACTTTACTTCAGTCTGATTAGTTTAGGTGCCTAAATATAACCGAGCATCAAATTAAAATGAAGAAAATGGACTTGAAACAAAACTTAAGTGAAAAAGTAACGGTTCTGCTGTAGGGCTTAAACAATGACTTTGGCCTCTGCCATTCCTTCAGCATCCAAACATGGACTTTTTCCATCCTCAAAACCTCTGTGTTGAAGGACACAATGCAACAGATCAGCAGAGGCCATGCTGATAAATAACTCATATTCCTGTAAAAAAAAAAGAAAAGAAAAAGTTAGGGGTTGTATCGAGGGAAATGAATAATAGATTCAATTTTGTGAGCATTTCACGTACTGCTGTGAGATTGTGTTGCATGTGGAACCTAACAATCAGTAGATGAATATTGCAACCTGCTGTTAAAAAACTTTGATTGACCATAAAGCTATTTAATGGTTGTGTGATGACAAACTTCGTTTTACTAAATCAGGGCTCTGCACAGGCTTAAAATGAGCTTCAAATTTGCTGAGCACAGCACAACATGTTTTAATAATGAAACTAGGCTTGCAGTTGTTTCAGATCTTCTCAAAAAATTAGTTTCACTCAGCAGAGGTGTTGATGCCATCTGTGGGTTTAATATATAAATGTTAAAAGAGTGTCTTTAGGAATACAAAACCCATCTAAAGTATTAAAGATAGATAGACGTGGTTAGAGGCAGATTTTCCTGTGCAAACGTTATGGAAAAATGTGACTAGAAGTGAATTTTCCTTTCAAAAGACCATTGCTGACACAAATTATGTGCTTTAATGGAATGACTAGAGAATCAGCTAAACAACACTGAAAATGGAAAGGTTTTTTCACCTACACAAACCCAGATAAAATGCATGGACACTGAGTCCAGCTATAAAGCCTCTTCTGGTACAAGCATCTCTCAGTATAATACAAAACAGTTCAATGTCAAGATTTTGCTGTAGTACACAAAATGCAGGACACAGTCGAAAAGTAGTTTTCATAAACAGAATCTTCATGAAAACAGAGCAGACCATTATTAAGTATTAAAATGTTATTTTACAAAAGAATGACAACAATAAAAGAATGTAAACAAACATTTTTCATAAACAATGATAATCATATCTCATTTGAACTATTAAGGAACAATATAGGATCCATAAGCTTAATGCATGATTATAAATGAAATTTAGATATGTTTATTTTATATAGTATTGCAAGAGCTTTGGGCATTTTATTTTTACATTGCTTATGCAGCAGTGGACATCACAGGCAGGTAACAGAAATTTTGATCAGGCAAGTATCTTTGGATTAGTCTCTTATTTCATTCACAGGCAGGAGCCGTACTAGGAAAGGCAACTTGAGCAGTCCGAACAGCTTGTCTCTGTCTCTGGGGCAGGGGGCTATATTCAGATAACTTTATTTGGGAGGAGAAACAGAGCTTCTCCTCTTTTTCTGCCAGTCTGAGCACCAATGCTCCGAGCAGGCAAGTAGTTATTGTGGGCAGGATGAGAGTGGGTCAGGGAGGTTAGAAAGAAAGTATTTTCTGCAGGCTCTTCAACAGGTTTCCTTGGCAGAGACAGACATGTAAGTACAAAGCAAATGTAGACTGAGTATAAATACTGCCTTGATTTGAGATGGAAGACAAGTGTGCCTGCCCTGGGTTAGACAGCACCCACCACTGAAAGAGTCTGATAAGTTTTCATTGACACATACATTCACACAGTCAGGGGAGAGATGAAGAGAAAGGCTGATGCCATCAGGACCTTCAATATCACTTTACCTCATTCTCTGTGTAGAAACTGTTGAATTAAACTGAAGTATTTGCTGTGTGTACCTGTCTGTAATAATGGGATGCAAACGAGAAAACGTTCCAGCTGAGACCTGGCCAGTCCATCCTTCTAGCTGCTCAGTGGATAACAGTTACACTGAACTTTCGGAGCTTTTGCACAGCTGAGCCACATGAAAGCATTTAATGCTGTGTTTCTACACTATGTTCAGGCACAAACATAATAAAACAGCTACTTTAAAGCTGAAAACTTGTTCCAGCTTTTTCATACAGGAAACGAATCAACAATCAATAAGGGAATCAATGAAGGACTCAACCAAAGCAAAAATAATAAAGCATATAAATAAATAATCATGTAACTTCTGACAAAGTCAGGGTTTCAGACAGTGTTTGGAAAATGTTGGCTGAATGATTGAGTGAAAAAAAGCAACAAACATATGGGCCCCTCCTGAAAAACCTTCTTAACACGTCTAAACCAGGATTGTCAAACTCAGTTTGGTTTATGGATCATATACACTGCTCAAAAAGAGATAAAGGAACACTTTGAAAACAAATCAGGAAAAAAACAAAACAAATAAACATGGCAGATATTTATCCTTATATGGACTGGGTAATGTGTTAGGAACTAACGGACAGATATGGGCTGTAACTGTTACTTGGAATGCGTTACTGTTATCCGATTACTTTTTTCAGGTAATGATAAAAGTAAGAGATTACTATTGCAAAAAAGTAATTAGATTACTGTTACTTTCCTGTAAGCACACAGCGTTATGGCGTTACTGTGTTACTAAACTGTGATTTTGTTTTTGAGAGTGTCTCATGACAATGACGTACGAGCGTGCGATGTCCGTGGCACCCTAACCTCCACCCACCCCACTCCTGCTAAACAGGTGAAAATAGATTTAAGAATCACAGAATCTTTGATTTTATTTATTTTTGCTGTGTTTTACTTGCCTCTTTTTGAAAGAGTGAGTGCAAACACAAAAAAATATTTTATTTAATATGCTGGAATATGCAGAAAATAGATTTACATGTTAAACAAATTTCTTCCACTTAAAGACTGTTGCATAGGATTTAATTTTTGCTTGATGTAATGTGCATAAAGTTAAAAGATTAAAACAAATAAAACTATTTTTAAAAGAGACTTTTTCATTTGATTACATTTTATATGATGGATTATACAATAAAAGTCCAATTGGGCTGAAAGGTCTATTGCTTTTTAACGTGTTCAGGTTGTGTGTCATGTTTTTAAAAAGTAACTAAGTAATAAAGTAACTAATTGCTTTTGAAAATAAGTAATCAGTAAAGTAACAGTATTGCTTTCTTGGAGAAGTAATCAGTAATTAGTAAATAATTACTTTTTTCAAGTAAGTTGACCAACACTGCTAACGGATGCCACATTATTAGACAGAGATGAAAATGACCAACTCAAAATGAGACTCAGCAGTTTGTATAGCCCCCACCTACCTGACAGTGTTGAGGCATGCTTCTAACAGGACAAGGGGATCTCCTCCCAGATCTGTACCAGGGCACCGCTGAGCTTCTGGACAGTATATGGTTCATCCTGATCCTTGGTTGGACTCAATCATAATGTCCCAGAGATGGAATTAGATCAGGTGAGTATGGGGCCCAGTTAATGGTATCAATTTCTTCATTCTCCAACAACTGCTTGCATACTCTTAACACAGGGGGCCAAGCTTTGTTATGGCGCAGGAGGAACCCAGGGCCCCCTGCAGCAGCATAGGGTGTGACAGTGGATTCAGCAATTTTTATCCTGATATCCAATGGTAGTCAGGGTGCTGTTGCCTAGCCTACAGAGGTCTATGTGTTCCTCCATAGACATGCCTCCCCAGACCATCACTAAACCACCACCAAACTGGTCATGCTGAACAATGCTACAGGCAGTATAATATTCTTCACAGCTTCCTGAGACCCATTCATATCTGTCACATGTGCTCAGGGTAAACCTGCTCTCATTTGTTAAAAGCACAAGGCACCAGTGGTGGACCTCCCAATCGTGGTATTCTATGGTGCCGAGCAGTAAACACAGGACCCACTAGAGGACATCGGGACCCTCAGTTTCAGTCTGAGGCAAGTCTGTGTCTGATTGTTTGGTCAGAAACATTCACACTAGTGTCCCGCCAGTGCTCATCCTGTTTCTCCTTGCACAAAGGAGGAGATACTAGTCCCACTGATGGGTTAAGAACCATCTATGGCACTGTCCAGCTCTCCTAGAGTAGCTGCATGTCTGCTGTAAAACTTGAGACTCTTGTTGAGTCTTGAGACTGTGTTGGGATACACAGCAAACCTTCTGGCATAGTATGTATTGATGTGCCATCTTGGAGGAGTTGGACTACCCTACCTGTCTGTAGGGTCCAGGTATTGCCTCATGCTTTCAGTGGCGACTCTGACAATTTGACTATTTCACTCTTAAATATCTTTATACCTTTAATCTAGAAAAGCATCTTGTACTTTTTCACTCCTGCATACTAATTCTGGCATCATCTTACCAGGAACAGCTCTGTACTTTGAACCTTTATTGACAAGTTGAAAATATTTGACTGCGGTTCAAACTATTTGTAGAGGGGGGCCAAACTGGACCCTTTGATAGGCTGGTTCTTGCTACACTTTTAAGACAAGATATTAACATCTGCATTTGCTCAAGCGATATTGTATGACTGCACAGGTGCCACTATATATGAAAACACACTTGATCTTAGGCTGCATGTCTTTAAAGTGTCAAGGTGCTTTGTGTGAAGATCTGAAAAGTGTAAACAATGAAAGGCCCAAGGCAGTTTTTTGGGAAGAAAAGTTTTTCTTAAGCTCTCTTTCTGACTACTTATTTTATATGTCATGCAGGTCTATCAGATGTTGACTATGACTTGTGTTGACAAATCCTGTGTTCCTGCCATGAAATGTCAACTTGAAGTTTTATTTTTCAAAGTTTAGAATGACTCAAGAGCTCCAGACGCTCTTTAGACATCAATCA
Organism: Astatotilapia calliptera; assembly: GCF_964374335.1. Lineage (NCBI taxonomy): Eukaryota > Metazoa > Chordata > Actinopteri > Cichliformes > Cichlidae > Astatotilapia > Astatotilapia calliptera. The sequence continues at coordinate 33,985,732 of NC_137428.1, read as the reverse complement.
GAAAAGTGTTTCTTCTTGTTCTTGTTGTTTCATTTTTTTTTTTTTTAATCTCTGCAGTTGTTGAAGTTTAGCTAGTCTACAAACTGGTATGGTTTTTTTCTGTTGGAAAAGGAATCTCAAGCTTGTTTAAAAAGAAAAGATTATTTGCTGCCCTGTCACGGATAAAACATTTACTCTCTGGTCAGTCGTTTTTGCTATGAGCTGGATATTTGTTGTATTCAGCTCCTGTCTGGAGATTTCTCGCTAAGGAAGAAATACTGAACTCCTTTACTTTAAAGGTCAGGTTCCTCATCTTCAGGCAGACAGACATCTTGGAGAGCCATTTCTGCACCGTAGTGCTCATAGCACCCTCTCACAGCTGATGTTCTCCCACATTCGCCACCTTTAGACATTTAAAGTGATTGCATTTGTAGGAAAAAACTCACTCCTTTTACTGCCAGGGGAATGCAAACACACACGGCGCCAGCCTCTGCTTGGCAGAGAGAAATACATTTTGTTGTTATCAGTTTCAGTTGGTTAAATGCTAAATTATTCATAGGAAGGTAAAGGCTTGCCCTCATGAGATTAGTGGGCCTAATTGTTCATCCAGTTTGCTGCTTGAATGCAACTTCGCTGGCTGAACACCAGCATCCTGGATGAATCTTTTTTTTTTTTGTAATGAGAAAAAGACATGGCAGTCACTATTTACAGAACCCCTCAAACTTTTAATATAACCAGCAAAGTAATAATGGGTATATACAAGTTTGCAGGATGTAAAAATTAAAAGGAAATTATATATTAAGTTTGGAAAAGGTGGATAATATTTAGTTTTGAGAGCATTTTACAAAGACAAAATCACAGAGTATGTTCACCCTAACGGCACTTTAATGACATTTAAGAAATTTAGAGAAAATTTAAGTAAATTGTTTTTAATTCTTATGAGATCTGTTCAGTTACTAATGAAACTTTCCCAGACCTGAAACCACACATCAGATGAGAATCTGGTTTCTTCTTTAGTGTCAAAAATCTGCATTATTTATACTGCTCAAGCTTTGTAAGTGATTGTTTAGTTACAGAATCATTCTTTTGTTTGTTTTACTTTATTGTTGCAAGAAGTGGTGATGTGAAAAAAATGTGTTTTAGTTCTACACTTCCTGCTGTGCCTGGCAGGAGCTTTTATTTTGAAGATCCACAGGAAGTTGTGCGTTAACATGGCGTATTGTTACCACTTACTCAATGAAAAAGAGAAAACCCAGAGCTATCTTGATTAGCAGCAGAAACTGCCTCGGTTACTGAAGCAAAGCTTCATAAAAGTTGTTTTTAAAGTGTTTCAAAAGTTATTGGCTAATATCTCAGTAGTGAGATGAATGTTGGGCAGAGCTGAGGTGGCAGCTAAGTTAATGGTGTTCCACGTGTCTCGGTCAGGTCTTTTATTGAGCTTTGAGCTCCACGAGGAAAGACCAGTGATTCCAATTGATCCAGATCTGCACAACCAGTCAGACGGCCAAAGATTGATCTGGTTTCTGGTAGGTCATCCCGACTGGCAACAGTCGACAGACAAAAAGAGTATAAATACACCACGCGTGAAAGTTCTCTAGACTTATGAGTTGCTGACTGACAGATGATTAAAGATCATTCCCTCACCTGATCTGTGTTTTGACTTGACTGACCCTTGACTCTATAAAACTCTGAGGAACAACTGAAAGATAAGTTTGCAACCTAACAAAATACCTTTTAAAGGGACAGTTTAAATAATTGAGGACAACGCATTTTACTTTTATTTTATTTTGTAAAAGGCCCAGGTTGTAATCTCTGTTATGAAGCTGTTGCCTGTTGAAAACTAAAGTCACTGTTAACGAAAATTCCTGTGTGTACAATTATTCACACTCATATCCAGCTCCTCCCCGATTCATGGATTCATTTTCCAGTGTTCGTCTGTGAATCTAAAAGATATGCCACTGTAAACTTTACAGGGCGGATATTTTAAAGTCAACTGTCTTTACTTGCCCCCAAAAATCTCACTCACACACATAAGGTTGTTTTATGAATACAAAACTGGCTGCAACTGATGTTAAGCCCTCACATGCTTATTCATATTATAATTAGTTTGAACTAGTGGAAATAATGAGTTTATGGGTAATTTAAATACTGCTCACAGGAGCCTCATTCATTCAAAAAGAGAAGAAAAAAAAACTACTTTTCAACACCTTTAAGTTATTTGCTTCGGTTTTTAAGACATGTACTGTTTGGTTCAGCAACTGTTTTTAACAAGCGGGCCAAGAACACTATTTTCTACTGCCTCAGATCCAAACATCAGGCAGACAAAGTTAGCAATTAACTGTGATAACAGAGTGGAACATCTGGCAGCTAAACAGCTACAGTGCTATGAAAAAGTATTTGCCCACTTCCTGATTTTTCGTTTGTTTTTTGCACATTTATCACATTGACATGTTTCAGATCATCAAACACAGTTTTATTTTAGACAAACATAACTGAAATAAATACAAAATAGAATTTTTAAATGACGATTTCATTTTTGTTTGGAAAAAAAACCTGTCCAGACCTGCCCGACCCTATGTGGTTGTGCTATCTTTCGCAACATGAAATGTATTCAAGCGTCTTTCGCATTACTGTGGAGGAGCTCTGGCCAAATCTTCTTTGCAAAATTGAACAGCTGCACATTGGAGGGTTTTCGAGTGAAAATGACCTGTTTAAAGTCATGCCAAAGCATGTCAATCGGATTTAAGTCTGGACTTTGATGAGACCTAAGAAACACCAAATTTTTTTTTCTTTTTCAGAGGTGGAAGAGCTTGTTCTTTTTGGTCAACGATGGTTTTCTCCTTTGAACTCTCCCGTGGATGCCATTTTTGTCGTCTGTTTCTTTTTGCCTTATTGTTGAATCATGAACTCTGATCTTAACTGAAGTAAGTGAGGCCTGCAGTTCTTTGAATGTTGCTCTGGGTTCTTTTGTGACTGTCATGGTCCCTGGGTCTTGGACCCAGGAATGACTTTAGAATTATAATTACAGCAGTTTCCCTTTTTGTATTTCCATCCTGTTCCCTCTCTGTTCCTTCCATCAGTCTTGTTTCTGTGCTGTTTTTTTCTTTCAATGTCCCCCTGTGTCAAGTTAGTCTTCTTCATTTTTTCAGCTCTATTCTGCTCCCTGATTTATTTATTTGACTGTTGTTCCTTATGTATTATGATGAGTGTAACTTCTCTCCTTTCGTATTATGCTGATTATCTTCAGCATGTTCCCCACTTTTTCCCTCTTCCCTCATTACCTCTTAACCCTACCTATACTGTCTCAGTGTCCTTTGTCCCCATCACATCAGCCATATTGCTGTGTGTTTGGCTTGCTCTGCTTTCTCTGCATTTGTTGACTTGGTTCCCTGTTATCTTTTGGATTTTGGACATGTGGTTTTTGATTTATCCAAGAAATATTAAAACATTGTTTAAAGTTTATTTTTGTCTCAAGAGTCTTGCATTTAGGTCCATAATAGCTGAATGAGTCACTGATGCACTATCTGATGACTTTTTGGCTGGTTGGCTACTCCTGGGAAGTTTCACTATTATACGAGTTCTCTCCATGTGTGGATCTCAGCATGTTTGGCTGGAGTCTCAAAGCCTTAGAAATGACTTTGTAAACCTTTCCAAACTGATAGATGTCAGAGACTTTGTTCCTCTTTCTTTGGTATAAAGTGGTGCTTTCTTGTTTTCTGAAATATTTTAGTCCATTTTATTTAGTCTGATAGGTTTTATTTAAATGATTTTTGATTTCAGATGATATTCTTGATTTAACACAGGGGTGCTCAATCCCAGTCCTCGAGAGCTACTGTCCTGCAGCTTTTAGATGCATCCTTGTTCCGACACAGCTGAATCAAATGAATGGCTTGTTATCAGGCCTTCTCCAAACTTGATGGCATGCTGAAGAGGTGATCAAACATTTGATTCAGCTGTGTTGGAGTAGGGATGCATCTAAAAGCTGCAGGACAGTAGCTCTCGAGGACTGGGATTGAGCACCCCTGATTTAACAGGTCTGGCAGTAATCCAGCCTGTGTGCAGCTATAGTGAAACTGAACACGGCTTTTTAGATGGATTTAATAAGGAAGTGCAATTACTATTTCAGGTAGGTTTAGATATCCTTTTTTCATAAATAACACATTTAACAAAGACACATTTAAAAATGGTATTTGAATTAATTTGGTTATCTTTGTCTAATATTAAAATTTGATTTGGAACATAGGTGTGGTGACTATGAGAAAAACAAAGAAAATACTTCACACAGCTGTAGACATATCATTCAGCGCTTGGCACAAACCAAAGGAGAGTTCCCCCTAGTGAGCAAAACTCAATGCAGTTATAATATTTCATGTATTGAACTGCAAAAAGCTTTATATGAATATATGCAGTTTTCCACAAATGGTCTGACAGACAAAAAATCCACACTGTGGACCTGACATCATCATTTTCCCAGCAGCAGCCTGCTTAGTGTTCTGACTTGCTATCATATATGCAACAGATGCTGAGAGCAATGGAAGCTGCAGAAGGAAGTCTTCTCATACAGTTATTTATTTATTTATTTAGACTAATAGTATACTTAAAGCCAGCAGTGTGAGACATAGATAGCAAGGTATGTTTCAAAGAAACGGTGTGAACGCTAATTGCATTTCCAGGGCTGGGCAGAGTTCAGCAGAGATGCTAGTGGATTTTTACAACACCAAGGGACTTGTTGGGAGAAATTAGTGAATTGAGTTAATTGTGGAATGTGCTTAGAGATAGGCAAATGGAATTTTCCTATCACTTTTGTTTCATTAATGTGCAAAGCCTCTGGGGTCGACAATAGAACAGGATGTCTATATCAACATTTGTGGCAAAAGAAGGAAAAAAAATAGTTGAATGAATGGGAAACCGTTCTGGGAGCCGACCTTGCGGACGGCGATGATGTCCAGCTGGTGGCCGGCGATTCCGAGGTGCAGAATGTGGATTGGGCAGAAGCAGGACCAGGCGAGGCAGCCGCGGAAGCTGAAGCTGGACAAGGCGAGGCAGCCGCGGAAGCTGAAGCTGGACCAGGCGAAGCAGAAGCTGAAGATGAAGTGGCATGAGGCTGGACGGGCTCCTCGGGCCCCCCAGCTGGAGCAGATGCAGGACCAGTAGGTGCAGAGACCACTTGCTGAACAGAAGGCTGAGCAGGTGGTGGAGCAGACGACTGAGCTGAACACTGGGGAGATGGCTGAGCTGCCCAGTGGGCTAAGGGCTGAGCTAACAGTAACACAGAAAATTGAACTATTGACTGGGCTGCTAACAGAGCTAATGACTGAGCTATAGACTGAAATGCATGCAGAAGCAATGGTGGTGATGATGGTTGTGGACTTAACTCTCCTGAGCCTCTGGAACACAGGGAGAACTGCTGGGCAGGCTTGCCTGAGCCTTCAGCAGAAACAAGAACGGGTGCAGGCACCTGCCGGACACAAGCTGCTCCCACCCGAGGAGTAGGTACGGGTGCGGAGACGGGCTGTATCCTGGCTGGCCTCACCCTGGGGACCGGCATGGGTGCAGGGATGGACTGGTTCACAGCCCCCGCTCACCCTGGAAGCTGGGACAGGCACCGGCAACAGCTGTTCTCACCCGAGGAGCTGGTATGGGTGCAGAAACTGACAGAGCCTCAGCCGGCCTGGAAACCAGAGCAGGGACCAACTGGGCCCCAGCCTCCCTCACCCAAGGAACTGATATGGGTGCAGGGGTACGCTGGGCCTGAGCTGCCCTGGGAGCAGGAACACAAGGAGGCAAATCAGCGGGCTCAGAAAAAACAGTCTACGTTCACACTGCAGGCGAAAGCGCATCAAATCCGATTTTTTGACCCTATGCGACCCATATCCGATCATGCTATGACAGTGTGAACGGCGCAAATCCGATATTTTCAAATCCGATCTGGGTCACTTTCGTATGTGGTACTGAATCCGATACATATCCGATGTTTTAGAAAGCGACTGCTGTTTGAACGGTCAAGTCGCATTAAATCCGCCTTTTACGTCACCGACACAAGACTGAAGCCAATTATCAGCGCCAGAGAAGCGCCCGAGAAGACATCGCGAACGCTTCCTGGCCATCCAGTGTAGATGTCAGTGAAACTGTTGGGAAGACAATGTGAACATTTTATTTGTACTGTATAATCTGCAGATTCTGACAGAAATCTACAGCTATCCTTTGAAGCACCGCTCCTCTCTTAAACGGCAATAAGGATCATTATTAGGTTATTTACATTATTATGTAAATAACAAAATAACTTAAAGCAAAAAATGGGAAACGTGAAGACCGAAGTCTTTATATTAAGGGCCATCAGTCAAACAATACTGTTGCTCTGGGTCTAAACAGAGCGCGTTGTGTGTGACATCTTCTTTTGCGCATGCGGGCCGCTTTGAGCGTTCACACTAGAGAGCGTTTGCTGTCGCATTTTATTTGTAGTGTGAACGAGCAGACAAAAAAAATCGGATTTGATCAAAAAATCGGAATTGAGCATTAAGACCTGCAGTGTGAACGTAGCCTTAGAATGGGCAGGCTCAGGGTTAAAATGTACCGGGTCAACAAAAACAGACTTATCAAAAATGAATGAAATGATGATGTGAGTTTATTACTTTTAACGTCAGATGGGACGTGAGAATAAAAGTCATTGTCACTCACCACTGTGAGTTGCTCAGCAATGTCCAGTGTATGGCGGCGGGTGCGCCGCTTCCTTTGAACAGAGGAAGCTGGCGGAGCGAGCAACTGAGTCTCTGGTGCACAGAACGGTGACACTGAGGCTGGAGCGTGAGCACCTGAAGCCACACGGAGGACTCCCACTTGAAGCGGGCAAGGCTTGGATGCAGGCGGAGCAACAGGTGGGGACTTTCGGCAGCTCTTGGGACCTCCGAGAACCAGCCGAGTCCCACGGAAAATGCGCTCGTAGTCGGGAGCACGCCACGGCTTCCAGCGGAGCTCGCTCGTTGAGCTCGCGGTCTGCTGAGTCCATAATATGGTCAGGTCGCATACAGCCAGACTGTATGCGTTTGCAAGAGAGGACTCAAACGCAGACCAAAAACTGAACGTGATGTGGATTTAACAAAAAAAACAAGCCGTTTATTGAAGCTAGGAAACAAGGTACAAACAAAGGGCAGAGGTGAAACTAAATAATAACCTAAACTGGGTGACCTAAAACTAAACATGAAAAAACCTTAAGCATGGTGAACTGAAATGGATACCTGAAGTTGTGACGTGGATGAGCAGACGACCTGACAAATAATGACTGAAGACACACGGACTAAGTACACACAGGAGGATATATTATTAATCCTTTATTTATCCAGGTAAAAATTTCATTGAGATTAAAAATCTCATTTCCAAGAGAGACCTGGCATCATGGCAACAAAAGTCACATACCACATAGGTATATAACATTTAAAACAAATACAATATTCCATACAAACGTGTAAAATATACAATAACAGATCAAATTAAGAGTACATTAAAAACAATCACACTGAGTAAAAGAGCTGTTCTCTCGTTCCTTTAAGACAGACTTAAACTCTCCCAAGGTAACCAATTCTGATAATTTCAGTTCCTTCTGCAGATTATTCCAGGAAGCAGGGGCAGCGTATTTAAAAGCCCTTTTCCCCAATTCTGTTCTGATTTTTGGGACAATCAATTGTATGATTTTGTTCGAACGAAGGTTGTATTGGTTGTGGTTTTTACACATATAAACACATAAATAAGATGGAACCAGCCCAAGGAGAGATTTATAGATAAAGATCAACCAATGGGAGAGTCTACGAATATGCAAAGATAGACATTTAGCAGCAGCATACAAAGAACAATGATGTACATGATTTCCATAGCCAGTAATAAAACGTAAAGCACAATGGTACACAGTATCCAACCTCTTTAGGTAGTGGGCAGGTGCATTCATAAAAAGCAGGTCACCATAATCTAATAAAGGTAAAAAGGTTGCACGAATCAAATGTTTTCTCACTTGGAGGGAGAAACAGGATTGGTTTCTAAAAAAGTAACCTAGTTTTAGTTTTAACTTCGACACAAGCCTTTGAATGTGAGTCTTAAATGACAAATTCTGATCTATAATGATCCCTAGATACTTGTAAGATGTGACCATTTCAATTTCAGATCCTTGAATTGTTTTAATCTTAGGAGACGTAGCTAACAACTCTTTGCCATTTGAGAATAACATGAACTTGGATTTCTCTGGATATAACACCAACTTAAGTTGAATTAAATGGGACTGAACGACATCAAAGGCAGACTGCAGAAATTGCAGGGTTTGTGCTACTGAAGGGGATGAACAATAAATAATTGTATCATCTGCATAAAGATGAAATGCTGCATTTGACAAATTATCACAAAGGTTGTTTATGTAAAGAGAAAATAGCAATGGCCCTAATATGGAGCCCTGCGGAACTCCTTTGGATACTGGGAGAAAAGAAGAAGAAGACCCAGCAGCACTGACATAATAATGAGGGAAATGGAAACACATGGGGAAACAGCTGACACACATGAACATAATGAATTCACAAGGGGAGAGTAAAACTAAAAACATTGAACATAGGAACTGTAACGTCGGGTTGTGTTTAGTGTTTGAGAGGAGGGGGTAAAAACACTTAGTAGGATAGTCGAAAGAATACACACTCACACTGGCATTGGGAATTCCACAGTGTGTTCTTTAATATACCTTCTCTTCATCAACCATATAAGCCCAGTTGAACGGCTGCAGCTTAACAAACATAGCGCACAGTGTTTGTACAACCCATAACATTGCAAACAAAGGTGTCTGGAGAGGTAAAATATGAAATCCGTCCCTCCTCATGCACTAGCGGGCAAGCACATGTCCACACAATCACAGAGAGGGCAGTGGCGCATACTGATGACAACATTAACCCTCGACTTGGGTTGTCTTAAAGACACACCACACCATTGTGACTGTTACAGAACACAGGACCCCTTCAAAATAAAACAGCAAACATAATGAGATGCAGACATGACAACCTGAACTTGACAACATAAGACACAGACATGAAGGGCAAGGGAGACTTAACAGGGGTTGGAAGACACAAGGGGAATCTAATAACAAATGAACTAGAAAAACGAATGAGCGTAACCATATACTATAAACATCAAAATAACTAAAACTCAAAACACTGGGTAATAAGACCCAGGATCGTGACATTTATTTACTTGATTCCTATCATAATCAGGTTATAGCCAAGTAATAAACTGTGATTTTACATCTGCATGCTGGGACAGAAACACCAATATACAATGTGTAAACACATGTATGCATAAATTCACCAACTGAAACAGTACACATAGATTATTTACATTGTGAGTAATAATGCAACCAGCATTTTTGTATGAGCAGAGCAATGAATAAAGATACACATGACTCTATATACACACACAGTGCACATAGCTGTGGACACACTGATATACAATATAAACACATCGGCTCAGTTTAGCTGAAACTATCTAATTTAACAGCCATGCAACCATGCCTTTAGGTTTTTGCTCTTTAGACACGTGATGATTTAAATTCTTCAGTCAGTTTAGAAACTTCATTTGTATTATGCTGAGATTAGTTTTTACTATTTAATCTGCCATGTTTGCTATGAATAGGGTGGATTGCACAACTATATGCATGTCTTTACTTCTCTTTCTAGCCTTGCTAGAAGGGGAAAAATAAAACACTAAAGTCAGGGGATCAAACATCATCTCTAAAGTTATGGACTGTAACACTATATAAGCATAATACTGGAAAAAATGTGCTCAAATGTCATGGCTAAAAAACATACTATTACAAAAATGTAGGATATTTCCCATAGTCTGACTATTTCATAAGCGGTCCTTGCCTTTTATGGTAAATGTAGAAAACAAGCTCAAAGAGGCAGGACAAATGAGGAGTAGGCTAGTACACAGTTGGTGCATTATGGGCTTTCCCATGTGAACAAGGCGTCCTGCCAGCATCGCCAGGCTAGACACTGTGTTTTTCTTTATGATCCCTGTAGCAGCAGCAGGCGTCAACATCATGCTACAAGCCATGTAATATTTTCCATGGTACCAGGCTCACTTTGGCTTCAATAGTAATTTTCAGCAGCAACCTTTCACCACTTTCTGAAGACCAGCCTGAAACAAGTGTTTGTGCAATTAAAGTGCCCCAAGGTCTTTGCTAAACAGAGCTAAACAGAGTACTGCACAAGCACTGTGTACCTCCAGACTATTTCTCATTTGATCGTATCTTTTTGATTAAATGAAAACACTCTGGTTAATAAATAATGGACACAAAAAAGTTTGTGACTTCCCTAAATTGGCTAGAAGCACAAGCCCAAAGAAAAGTGTTGTCCCTGAATTTAGCTTTACCTCAGACTTTAATACTGTTCGTAAATTCCTCAGTACTGCAGGGGTCTGGTGTGCCTTTTGATTTAACGCAGTAAGAAAGGAATGCTGCTGATATGCCCTTTTGAGTCTATAGTATTTCATAGAGTAATTGCTTAGATGATGGCAATAATATAACACTTTCAACATTGTTTCTTTCCTTGACACGCCAAGTTCTTTTCGTAGTTCTCACAACGATTGAAGTGGTGTATTCTTAACAGTGGTATCTTATTTATGATAGTAGGGAGTTCATGCTTGAGCACAATAAGTTCTCAGTGAAGGTCCCTGGTTTCCTGCCATCAGTAGAAAAAGGCAGCTGACTTCAGGCTCACACAGTTTGTTCCCTCCAGTTATATCCAGGTTCTCTGAATACTGCCTGCAGCTTCCCCAAATGGTGTTGCTGTTGTCTTTTGAAGTGGCATTTGGAGTTTTTCATGTAAATGAATGATGTTAATATTTAACTGAATTCATTGTCTGCACTGACCTGTTGCTGTGTTGTGGATTTTTGTGAAGCGGGATGACGTACATGCAGTATTTCATTATTATTTTCAAAGGATACAGGTATTAAAGGGATATTAAAAGGATCTGTCACCTTATTCTTTTTAAATTATGAATGGATGGCAGCCTTTACCTCCTTTTCACCTATGAGGTGCTGGTGCCATTACAGGTGGGGAATCATCTTTGTCTTGGTGCCATTTGAGAAACAAGCACAGATATGAGGAAGGGAACAATCCACAGTGTTACTTAGCACATTTGAGGTAAATGTTTTGGGAAGGGAAATGGAATGGATGTAATCTGTGGGCTACATCTGCAATCATCAGTTAATTTTCCTTTTGGTGACTCCTCATAAGCCCCTGGCATTAATAGTTCCAGCTTTCAGCACTTTAATTTTGTTCTGGTGTGCTGATGGTAACTTTTGGTACTGGCATCAGTATTTATTTATTTATTTATTTATTTTTTGTGGTAATGTATGGAATAGGTTGGTAGAAAAGAAGTGTCTTTCTGTCAACCAGTTGATCCACAAGTTGGTCCAGACTCTCCATCAAACTATTGCCACTGCCATGAAATTCCATAGAAATGCTCATGGCCAGCAAAAGATAAATTCTAATGAATATGGATAAGCATTCATGGTTTCCAGTGGATGAACCCAACTTATTGCCTTAGCTGTCAGTTGGTTGAAGATTTTACCTATGCAAGGAAATCAGATTATTCCATATAAAATCAGCTAAACATGAGAAGAGTTCCCACTTGCCAAAGTAAATGTGTGAAATAAATGTTTCAGTGGCATACACTGAAATCTTTGAACGTTTTTTTGAAGCCATAAAAAAATGACCTTCAAGCAATGAAAACTGTCTAAAAAGACTTTTGGGTAAAGATTTTTTTATGCCCATGTGTGATCAGGTGACTGTTTGAAACTAGTTAGTGTATATGAAAGGTCTCCTGTTGATCTAAAATTTAATCCCAGGGTCATCTTCTAGTCATGATTCATGTGCCTAGCTCCTACTGAAGAACATCTGAGGGATCAAATTTCAAACTACCCTTATGTGCTTTGAGCACCTCGCCCTTCGTCCGTTTTCATAGTCTAAAGGTACAATTTTCTATCACTTCAATTGATATGCAGACATTATTGTACAAATATAGAAATAAATAAATACATTCTTAGGGGGTTGTTGGGAGGCACACACTGATTTTCCATGGAAAGACCCAGTATCTATTGGATGGATTAGTACAAAATTCAGCAGAGACATTCATGGACAAGCATAACAATAGAGTGTATAGTTTTGACCCAGTTTTTTTTAAACTAAAGTCTGCATGCAAAGTTCATCTTTGCTCTAAGGCCATATATGAAGGCATCTTCATCTTATATAATACATAAGTACCCAATATATGAGTGGAGCTAAGATGCTGAAGCTGGAGCTTAATATCTTGCCTTTAAAAGATAAATTCTATATAATTGCATCAGGAAATCCCAAACTGTGTGAACTCTCTTCCGCTTGTTATCTGATTCTGACTCCCACTGAGTGAAGAAATGCTGCCTGAAGGAAGGTGGCTGATGCTATTGATAGTCAGCAAGGGCAGTTAGGATTAGTTTAGCAGTGAAGTAATCATTAGTGATATATTTCAGTAGTAGAAAGTAGGTTGCATTTCTTCAGACTACACTGATAAATATTTATGAGCATGGTTGTATCTAAATTTCTATATCTAGCAATACAGATGACACACTATCAAGCAAGTGATGGCTGTTGTTTTGTGGAAACGTGGGGAAATATGGGTCTTAATCTTCTGGCTGTAATGGTAGGGACTTTGTTTTGTATGCAGCTCAAGAAGGATCTTATCCTTAAGCAGAGTGACATTTACTTTCAGCTTAACCAAAAGGACCCGTCCCATCCTGGCAACAAACGGCAGGTGGAATTGAGTTTACTGTGAAAGTGTGAGTATAAATCACAAATACAGTGACATAGAAATGTAACAAAAAGAGAAATAGCAGAGAGAAACTCAAGGATGATGTCTTTCTGAGGACTGCATGCCTGAAATTTTGAGAGGAAGGGGAAAATACCAACAGTTAGCCTTTCTTCAGATAGTCCGTATTTATATGCTTACATAAATCTTAACAGCAAAAAATAGAATCATAAAAAGATAGTTCACAATCAATAGTTTCTAGATAGGGTATTATGAAAAAGCTGTAGTATATCCCAGGAAAAGGAGTAAAGGACCAAGGAGTGGACTGTTGCCAAAGTAAATGTATAAAAAGAAATGTTATGCAACTCAAATCTTTAGATATAGGTCCAAAGAAATCTTTGGAGATTGGTCCAAAGATTTATGGGTGACACATGGGGCCATACGCATGCATGCTATGGCTAAGGTAGCTAGAGCAGGTTGTCAGCTAATCGAAAGGTTAGGTTTGATCCCTTGCTCCTCCAACGTGCATGTTGAAGAATTTGTGGGCTGGATGACAAACCCTGATCTGTCCCCAATGCAACCATGTGAGTGTTAGATTAAAAATGTACGAATGGGTGAATGAGGGTTTTAGTACGATATACAGTGATGTGAAAAAGTATTTGCTCTCTTCCTGATTCCATTTTTGTTTTGTATTTTTGTCATGGTTAAATGTGACAAATTTCAATATTAGACAAAATAACACAAGTCAAGACCAAATGCAGTTTCTAAGTGAAGGTATTTATTATTAAGGGGGAAGATAATTCAAACGTACACGGCCCTGCATGAAAAAATTAAATGGTAAAATGGTAAATGGTCTGTATTTGTATAGCGCTTTACTTGGTCCTAAGGACCCCAAAGCGCTTTACACTACACACAATCATCCACCCATTCACACACACATTCACACACTGGTGATGGCAAAATACAAATTACAAATTTGTAAATTACTGCCCACATAAACAATAATAACTGGTTGGGCCATACTTAGCAGCAACAACTGCAATCAAGTGTTTGCTATAACTAGCAATGAGTCTGTTGCAGCCCTGTGGAGGAATTTTGGTCCTCTCATCTTTGCAGAATAGGGTTTTTCTAGCTTGAACCGCCTTTTTAAGGTAATATCACAGCATCTCAACCGGATTTAGGTCAGGACTTTGATTGACCCACTCCAAAGTCTTCCTTTTTTCCCCTTAAGTCATTCAGAGGTGGGTTTCCTCGTGTGTTTTCGATCATTGTCCTGTGGTAGAACCCAAGTCCGCGTCAGGACAGGTCATGAACAGATTACCCACAATTTTGGTAAATTGCGGTAAATTGATGCTTCCATTTTCTTCCAGGTCCTGAAACAGCAAAACAGCCCAAGACCATCACACTACCCCATCATATTTTACTGTTAGTATGATGTTCCAAACACTTTTTCACACCCTTAAAATAAACACCTTCATTTACAAACTGCATTTTGTTTCAGTTGTGTCATTGTCTTCTAATATTTAAATTTGTTTGATGATGTTTAACAACTAAGTGGGACAAGCATACAAAAAAATAGGAATGGGGAAACACTTTTTCACACCACTGTAATTACCAATCCATTTACATTACAGTGATCGCTTACAGGAAAGGGCTATTTATGCATTACTTTTGTAGTTTGTATGCAGCTAATTCACGGATTTACCTTGGAATCATTTGCAAAGGTATGCCCATTATAACCATATTTTTACTTACACTACAATTTGGAGAAAAACCTTTTAGCTCTGACTCGTCAGGGTATGGGCAGGATATCTGGTTCTCAGATTTTTAGTAACCTTTGTGTTTCATGATGGGGTCTCCATAGGTCAGGCTTGTTCTGATGACGATCCATCCAGAAAATTGAGCTCTGGGGAAGTGTTTGGGAAGAATTGAAGGCTTCAAGCCCTTTGAGTCGTGTTGTCCAATACACTGCCGAGCATGTTTTGTTGTGTTATGTGGTGGGGAGCGACAGCTAACATCAGTTTGTGCTGACTGCTCAAATAGAAAAGCGGTATATAAGCCATGTTACATGCTACGTCCATATGATCTTCTGCAGTCTTGATGTGGGTGGCATGGATACCAGGAACCAAGGTTTCCAAGCAAAACATTGCACACTAAAAAGGTGCCTAAAGTTAATACCCTTTATCTTTCAGTCATTTTAATCTTGTGGTTTTTTTTATAGATCATAAAAAACACCATGACTTGCTTCACCTTTTAAATTGCTACTTATATAATAACGTATTCTCTTTTTACAACAATATTTCAATAATTATAACGCACCAACATAATAGGTAGTTTCAACACTTTAGCTGAGAAGGCTCTTTACTTTTATGGAGGTGGAATATCGAATGAAGGACTTTCTAAGTGCTGGTGCACTTTCTGTGTGGAGTTTACATGTTCTCTCTGTGCCTGAGTGGGCTTTCACTGATTTCCTCCCACAGTCCAAAGACATCCATATTAGGGTGATTCTAAATTGTCTGTAGGTTTGGATTTAAGTGGTAATTGTAGTCTGTCTGTGCGTACTGGCAGCCTGCAATACAACATGTCTATCTAGCAGACAATCATTGTCTCTCATGTTAACTGTTTATGCAGAGCCACTGTATTGTACTGTCCACTACATTTTATACTCTGTAATACTGAGACACTTTGTGGACATCTGATATCTGCTGCTCATTTATTTATTTTGACTGTATTTAGTAAATCATTTTTGCTCAGTTTTATTGTGAATTTTAGCTATTTTACTTAATAAATCCACTTTCTCCTTCTTTTGGTTGATCCCTTTGGGGGTCATCACAGATCATCTGCCTCCATTTTACCCTATCTCTAACAGCCTTTTCTGTCACACTAAGTTCTGTATATCCTCCTTCACAATATCTTCTCTTGTACTCTTGCCTGGGAGCTTCATATTTCATATTGTTTGGCCAGTATATCCACTATCCCTCCTCTGCACATGTCCAAACCATCTGAGCCTCATCTGTCTAACTTTGTCTCTAAATATCACCTAAGCTATCTCTCTGATATGGTCATTTCTAATCCTGTTCATCCTGGTCACTCTCAACAAAAATAACCATCACTAGAAATACACTGAGTGAATTTATGAAGCCAGCTTTTAAAATAGTTTTTTAAAATACTGATGCATTGTATTTTATTATTTTCATTTATATTTTTACATATTGAGCACCTTTAATTAGCTTTTAGCATAACATTCTGTTGGATTTTATTAAGAATTTTGCATTTAGGCCACCTTCATTTTTTAAATGTTATTTTATGTGATTAATTGAGCTCATTTCTTTCTTGCATTTTATTGTTTCCACTTTATTGAAATATTTGTTTTGCTTTGTATTTCTTAGATATGTATTCATTCTGCCTTATTAAAGGTATTTTGTTTTAGGTTATGTTTAATGTCATGCTGACATTGCTCTTTGCTCATATGCTTTTAGTGCTATTTTTTGTTTGTTTTTTTCTGTTCCTTTCTTTTCTCATTTCTTTTCATATTTCTCACCGTGTTCATTATCTAATAGTTTGCGTGTTGTTTAAATTAACTGATTAGAAAGTTAAAACGAGACATTTGTGTGCGCATGCGCCATGACGAAACCAAAAATAAGGAAGTTGATGTAGTTTATAATAGGTGTAAACAATGCTGTGTTTGTGGCGCCGCTGAGAGCATTCCGAGCTACATGGACACAAGTGTGCTGTTTGTACATACCTCAGATAATGGTGAGAGAAGGAAACGCGCATTATGTGTTCGCGACTGTCTGTTAATGTTTGCTAGCTTTTGATAGCATAACTTCTAAATGGCTAATGTTCTAGCTAATTAGGTAACCAAAGTTCGCTAGCATTAATGCGCACTGGTACACAGTAAAATAATGGCGATTTGCTACGGTAAGTCAGGGTTTGTGAATTTAAGTGATGCTAGTAACTCTGCTTTATGTCGTATTATCGTAGTTCAGTGAATAAGGGAAGTCAATATTGCACACGCACCCCTACCGTCTTATTAGTTACATATGTGTATATTATATTTCCTTTAATTTCTCAGTGTTTTTTTTTAATCATTCCCCAAATTACTAAAGTTAATTTTTCTTCATTTAAAAAATAAATGAAGAAAAAAAAAGTCATCAAGATAAGTCCCCCTGAAAATAATTTTGTGATTCACTACGACATTATTGACATAACCCTGAGCTTTCCTGATCACAAATGGCTCTGTGTCGAATCGATGTGACAGCTGTCAGCAAAATAACAAGATGTTTCTGATTGCTCCTGTATACTGTGTTGATATAGCGTCCACAGTTTTTATTCACTGACTTAGTCTTCCTTTTTGGGATCCAAATTAAACACAACACAGGCCTTAAGAGAAATCCGATCACAGGAGTACTCAGATTTCTCTGAGTTCTTCTGGGGTAGGTCAGTGTTTCTGTATTTATTTTGGTTTTTATATTTTCTTTATTTTCTTGAATGGATGCTGCGTCATGTGAAGCAGAATAATCGGTTAAATTGTTTTTATTAACACTGACTTGCTTATTCGCGATGCATACGAGAAACTGTGTGTGGAATAGAAGCAGTGACCCTCACAAAATTCTCTTGAGTTGTTATCTGCAAGGATTTGTTACTGAAAAGATGGGGGCGGGGGAGTTCCCCTATTCCTTTTCACAAAATCTCTCTTCTATAATAAATACTTTAAATCAAGCTATTCCATGACCTTGCCTGATTTGAATGTTAACCGGTTTATCTGAGGAAGTTATCTGTTCACTGTTTACATGTTCAAGCAGAAGTGGAAATGAAAAGAGCAGATGAGTGTATCCCGGTCACTGGCCTCTCTGTCTTTTTACTGGGATTGCCATTTCAGCGGCATTTCATGGTTCCTATAAAACGTATCTGTGTTGAGAGCATGTATAAGTTTGACGACTGTGATGGATGTTGAGTAATCTTTTCTATTTCTAAATGCTTTGGGCAGTTTTATAAATCAGTGAGCAGAATCCTTTTTTTTTTTCTTTCCCTATCAATGTTGAGCTTTAGTTGTCAGGTTGTTTTTCTCTGGATAGATCAAAAATAGACGGCTCTCCTTCAGCTCACGACACCGAACGAGATAAATGTAGCCATCTTGGATGATTACCTGTCTGTGCTTCTCTCTCCAAACAGCTTCTATGCCATAATGATGACAACTAGAAGCAACATGCTCACTGCTGGAATATCTAACAATAAGGTCAAATACTCACGGCTGGCTGCTGATGATGATGGTTACATAGACTTACAGGTGAGAGACTTTGTAGATTGATGACAGAATGTTACTAAAACATTTCTCCACCACCAGCAGTGATTTGTTATGAATCGTTAAATAATGATTCTGTGTAAAAGCTGAGGCCCTCTGTAATTAAAATGACTTTGCAAAAGTTTTAGGCATGATAAATGAAGCTGCTTTCAACAGTAATATCATGAGTAGGTCGTACATAGTTAACTTACAAACAAAGTGGAGTAAACGTGGAAGACAAATAATGAAATTACTGGGTAGTGTGATCACTGTTTGCATTTAAAAGAGTGCCAGTTCTCTTTGTTATATTGGCATTATTTCTAAATTACTTGCCAGGTAGGTTGTTCCAAGTATCTTGGAAAATGTTCACAGTACTTTGGATTTAGGCAATCCCAGCATCTTTCCATGTAATCTTAGGAAGAATTCATGATTTTGATATTAGTACTATACAGAGGAGCTTTCCAATTGTCATGGGGCAAGAGATATTTCTTGTTGCTAAACATGGAAGCAAGCTGATCTGGAGATGGGGAAATTCTAATTGCATTAAAGTAGATTAGATTGAGTAGCTGCCTCATGAAATCATATGATATCAATATATTCTGATGTACAAAATTGAAAAGTAACTATATTTTTCCACAATTTCACTTTTCACAGTTCAAGAAACCCCCTCCAAAGATCCCATACAAGGCGATTGCACTGGCAATATTCCTGTTTCTGATTGGCTCTTTACTAATTATCTTTGGGGCCCTTCTTCTGGCAGAAATCATACCGGTTGAGGTGAGTTTGGTTAGTGTGTTTAATATCTGTTCAAAAAAATTTACATTGATGGAGCCTTTACACCAAAAATAATTTTACTGTAAAGAAATGAAGGACTTTGTCCTTAAACAGAAATGATGTGTGAATTCACAGAAAATGTCATATTGTGCACTTTGTGAAAAAAAAAAAAAAAAAAAAGAAACGTTGAATAAAAAAAGTAGATACTAAAAATTGAAAAATAAAAGTGTATTTGTTACTTGCTCTGGTGAAATGCCATAGGTTATATATTTTGTTATTAAGAAGAGTAAAACTTATGAAAATATAGTTTCAAAGTTTAAGCCTTTAAAATGATCCGCATTTTCCAAAGCCATCCTGTGGGCCAGATTGGGACCCTCTGGTGGGCTTTTCCTGGCCCATGGGCCATACACTGACTTTTCAGTGAAACATGTCTACAGCCTTTAGGTTGAAAAACAATTTCCTTGTCTGCTGCCAAAAAACGGTTAGTGTTTACCAAGTCATTTTCTTTTGTTCCTCTTTTCTGAAATCCAACGGTAAGGCTTGTGTCAGGAATACAAGCCCCCAGAAATTCATTTGTGAAGGAACTCCTGTCTGAGCCGCTCCTGTCTTCTTCTGTTTAAAACGTATTTAGAGCTACAGATGGGTTTGTCACCCATCAAAGGGAAAACAAAGATAAATGTTTAGCTTCCAAGACTTGGATTATGTCTCATCCTGGACTAACTACTATTTCTAATGGGGATTGTGATTAAATGTTCTTTTTAGTCTAGGACTATGCTCAAAATGATTATGAAGCAGGCTGAAAGTTAGGTTTTTCACTGCCACATGCTGCCAGAGCAGCTTCAGTGTGCTGTCATGTTATCACTGATATAACAACGCTATGCCTTATTTAGCATGTACAACAAAGACACAAGCCAAACATTTGTGAGAGCGCGAGCAGTGTGTCGGCCTGTGCTAAAAGGGTACTACTTCAGTAGTATTGGCTATAAGAGATCAGACCTTCAGATAAGCACAATACTTTATAAATATGCAAGAAAACTGTTCCTGCTAAAATGTGGAAACAACAAGCTTGTTTCACCATTTCAGGAAAAAATGCAGTCGAGTGCACCCAGGCTATGAAAGCACGTGAGGAGGTGATGTGCAATCCAAAATTAAACAAATGACTCACCTGAGCATCACTGGAGCAATTAACTGCACTCATATGACTGGAAGAGTAATCACAATACAACACGACAGATAATAAAACTGAAAGATATTTTATATGTGACAACAATATACAGTTCCTTACAGAGTTGGACTGACAATCTGGTGTTATCTATACTTTTGTTGTTAAAATGTTATGTCTCAAACAAGTACTGAATGCTTTTTATATTTTTAGTAGTGTGTCACACAAACAGTAAATATTGTCAAAAAAATTAAGACGTCTTTGGGGGTGCTATGGTTCATTTTGAGGTATACTTTTACCTCAAATTTCCAGGGAAAACTTTGCCAAAGCTACTTTTGTGATTACATTTGATTCATGCTGTGTCACTATTGTTGCAAAATAATGCTGCTGCTCCTGCTGGCACCTTGTGGCAAAAGATTCACACTTCAAATTAGGCAGTCTGTCAACATTGACCGGAACTCATTGGAAAAGAAGGCTGGAATATTCCCTTTACTTTGTATTCACTAATAAATGTTGCTGCCTGCGAGCTGCAATCACAGATACAATGTTCAGTACTTCTTCTATATCAAAAAAATGTAATTATTGCATAATTTCCATTGTGATATATTGCGTGTAATTGTAAGACTATGTTGCCCACCCCAAGATGGAATGCAAGTCAAATAGATATTGTCCTATTTGGGACTTTGATTAGTGTGGTGGGCACCTCTGTCTAACACAAGTTCAGTTTCTCAGAGGAATTCATTAAACCATGAATCGACCCCTTGTGCCCTGTGGATG
Organism: Astatotilapia calliptera; assembly: GCF_964374335.1. Taxonomy (NCBI): domain Eukaryota; kingdom Metazoa; phylum Chordata; class Actinopteri; order Cichliformes; family Cichlidae; genus Astatotilapia; species Astatotilapia calliptera. Next base: position 33,964,946 of record NC_137428.1, on the reverse strand, counting down.
GGGGCTTTGTTATACTTAAAGATGAGAGTAGGATAGAAATGTTTCTTCAAAGAATAACCATGATTACTGAGACCAGCTTTGTATCGATCCTTTGCGTGGAAATGCTAGAGAAATGCAACCGCATGCCCTCGCTGTAAGGGTCAAATCGTCACCTCTCTCTGCATGTTACTTTATGTTCGTGTTTCTTCTGCAGCTTCCCTAAGATTTATGTATCCAGAAAATGTTTTCTACATCATTTGAAGGGCATCATCTATAATGCATTTCGGTGTTTGAAGAATAGTTTGTAGCAGTTTTGGAAATATGTGTTTCCTTTCTTACTGACAGTTGAAAAACTACCCCATTCTCATTTGAAGGTGGAGTCACCAGCTGGTTAGCTTTGTTTACCTGCTTAGTTGAACGATAACAGGGTGTGCTTGCCAAGATATGAAACTGATTAATGAGCATCTTAAATCCACACATAATCTGAAATGAATCAAAACCTAAGATGACAAGTTAGGATTTAATTGGGACTCACGTGCCACAGTATTTCTGTCTGTTTCTATGTTGTCTTTGGACAGAGCAAGAATCACTATTTGCCGATTTTTTTCTTTTTTTTATATAGCTGCTGTCTGTATTTATATGCTTAGCATACAGCCATTTGTGTGATATTATTCTAAAGATGTAACTCTGACAAAAGAGAACAAATAGTCTTAAACCACTCCTCATTTCTTTGTGTTTTGAGGGCAAAATGGGAAATGAGTATAGCGATTTATGGAAACGTACAGTATATAGGGCAGAAACAGTTGGTAGAATTGTATTGAGCTTGTAAGTCACTGTTTGGTATGACCACCTTTATTCTTCAACACAGCCCAAACCCTCTGAGGCAAGCTTTCTTGCAATTTCTTTAAGTAGTCTTCAGGAACAGTTCTTTAAGGACATTCAGAGCTCTTCTTTGGATGTTTGCTGCCTTTTGTTCCATTCTCTGTCAAGATGATCCCACACTGCAATGTTGAGGTGCAGGCTTTAGGGAGGCCAGTCAATGACTTTCAGTGTCACATTATGTGTTTTTCTGCCTCAGCCTTTTCTTCCTGTTTCCCTTCCTCAAGAATGGCTTCTTGACAGCTACCCTTGTACAGAGACCATTTCTGATGAAGCTTTGGTGAACAGGTGATGGATCAACTGAAAGGCCAGATGCATCTCTCAGGCCATGTGCCAGGTCTTTGCTGGACCCCCCCTATTTCTTAAGGACATAACGTTCAGAGACCGATCATCTGTTGTAGATGTTCTTTTGTTTGTTTGTTTTTGTCAGGCCTGTGCTGCTTTTGTCCTCGTCCTTGTCTAGTTTCTTCAAATGCCTTTATTAAGCACACACTGCATAGCATGTGGAGATACCCCAAGTTATTGGCTAGCTCTTTGGGAATAATATAAAATACTATTATACACTTTTAAAATGTGTTATCTTTGATATTTTTTGACTCATATGAAGTAAGTTGCTAGGTACTAGTAACAAAGGACCTAAAGATACAGTTTGACTGGTTGTTTACGAAGTTGTCTGTTATGTGTAGCCTTTCCATTCCTTGAGTTAGATGTTATCTGCCTGACTACTTGTTAACAGAAATATCTCAAATATCTAATCAACTCAGTATATCTAAAGCAACTCAGTGCACTTAGCCTTCAACTTAGAGAATGGTCCAAAAAAGAGAGCATATCCAGTGAGCATCAGCTGATAAATTTGCAGCAACTGTGTGATGCTGGCATTGTCAGTATGGACCAAAATCTCTAGAAGTGTTCTAGAGACTAGACCACAGACTCCTGTACCTTGATGAATCCATGCCAAAAATAGATAAGACAGTTCTGAAGGCATAAAGGGTTCCAGCCTGATTTGCTGACAAGAATAAGTAAACAAGACGGTCAACAGGGGCGATTTTAGCCCATTTTGGGGGTGCTGAAGCACTCCCAAAATGGGTACAAGGTCAGGAAGAACCAGGTAAAAAAACAGACAGGGAATAGTGACAGGCAAAACAGAAACTGTTAAACTGCTTGAGAGAGTTGATCACCAAAAAGTGATAGACAGATTTGCCAACCTCAAGGTGAGGCGACATAGTTTAAAATAAAATAAAAAATCTGCAGAGCCATATTACTGCAGTAAAGATCTTTTCATACATTGTATACATTGTACCATAGGCAAAGTTGCCTCCATTTTTATAATTTTATTTATCAATATTTTGTACATTTCAAGGACTCTATTTTTGGAGTGTATTTTTATATATCTGTATTATATTATACATACACATTAAAAGTGAATCTCTGTCCAAAAAATGCACTCGGTTAACTTCTTACTCACTATGATCATAATCATCATTTTCCCCCAGTAATTAAGGTTAGGATATGTATTTTTTTTATTCCAATCCATTCTTCATTTGCAGCATTTAAATAACCTTTATCTGATTTGATGGTTTTGTTACTGACTTTTCAAAATATGTGTTTTGCTTTTCTAAATTAAATTGTTTTAAAATGTACAAAGCAGTAATGTCATGTTTTGTGACGAGGACCCAGGCACAGAGAGACTTAATGAATTTAAAAATCTTATGATTTAATAAAGAAATTTGCAGACTTACTCAGAGATGGTAAAATTATGATGACTGAAAACGGAGACGAAGACAACAGACTATGAGGACAGGGAGGAACAGGGGTTTAAATGCACCAAGGAAACAGTCAGAGGGAACTTGGGACAACTGGAGACATTTAAGGATGCAGGAACTGACAGACATGGGAAGACGTCTCATCGTGACAAGTAAAGTTTATCTTGCCTGGCTGGGCAGCTCTCTGGGTGCTCAGCACCCCCAAAGCTCTGATCCTAGAATCGCCCCTGACGGTCAATCTGCCAGATATTCTTGTTATACATGACTGTTTTTGGTACTATAAAGACACTTCTGTCTGCACTAATAAAGCACTGTTGGTATTACCCAGCCCTACTTTTGACACACAGTTGGAGAGCCAACAAAAAATCCAAACTTTCATCCTGAGCAGCAATTAAAACACCCCTGCTGCTGTTACTCTTGTTCTTAAATAGCTATAATTGAACAGCTGTCCTGAGATTTTATAGTCCTGCTGTCAGATTTGTGCTATGCTCTTGCTTTTACTGGTCTCAGTGCTTTTATGTGTTTCTGAATATAACTAATGATTTTGATATTTTATAGCTTGGAGTTTAAACTTCAGTGGAACCCCTCCTTTGGGGTTTTTGCTTCCTAAATTCATGACACTGAGGAGATAACTCAGCCTACACATATTCGCATTATCAGTGGGAGGGTAATGTGAATTTTTTTTAACCTACTCTGCAGATGGTATTTGCAGAAAATTTGATCTGACGTGAAGGAAGCATCAGAGTATATGAGTCTGTTGTACTTGCCAGTTATCCCACACAAGTTAAAATGGCATATCTAATACTAGGAGATTATCCAAGGTTCAAGCGATAGATACTACAGCAATAGAAATCAGACAGGTTTGTTTGCAAGAGGCTGCATGGGTTTGGGGCTAAAATAATGTTTTGTGTGTGTGTGTGTGTGTGTGTGTGTGTGTGTGTGTGTGTGTGTGTGTGTGTGTGTGTGTGTGTGTGTGTGTGTGTGTGTGTGTGTGTGTGTGTGTGTGATAACAGTTGTTATACAACTGGAACCATGTCAAGGGCTTCAGTGAACATTGTGTTGGGAACCTTTGACTCAGCCTAGTCAACCATTGTAGTGGCAAAAACAAAGAAATTAACCAAGGGAAAAGAGGTTGAAGGAACGCAGCCAATTTAGGCAATAAATTCCTATTTATTTATTTTTGAAGAGTCAAGGGTCAGTTCACCCAAATTAATGCAAAGAGACTGAAATTAAAGATCTTTTTTTCACTTCCTGATCTTCTGGGACTTTTGTATTCTTTGCCTGTTCTTCCTTAATGATTGGAGCTTGCTCACTTCTCATGGTGGTGGCTCAGTTATCATGTGGCCTAAATATAGGGCCACTGTCATGCCAACTGAGCCATCTCGTTTGGCAGGTGAGGAGAAGTCGCCTGCTGACATCCATCAGAAAAGGTGCTGTAAGTGGACACTTTACAAGACAGATAAATAGAACATTTCAGAAGCTTAATACAGACAAATGATCGACATTACCGCAGCCCAGTCCCTGTATTTAAAAAAAAAAAAAAAAAAAAAAAAAAAAGAAGAAGAAAAAACTGGTTGAGGGTTACAGTGACTCTGAGCACAAGACTGCCATCTGGTGGTAAAATTAAACAAATTAAACACATGTCTTTGGTGTTGATGGCCTTTGCCTCCTGGTTGTTAGATGCCATGCATATGAAATGACTTATCATTTACATGAAATCTGATGTCAGACTATGAAGTCATTATGGCTGCATGCCTCATGAGCGTAGAGTGTGTTCATGTAATGCTGACAGGCAGTGTTGAGGTAAGTATGTTAAAGCATGATGGAGAACATTAGTCTTTAATGACTTCCTCTTACATTCTACTACTAAATGCAATATTTGGTATTCAGTATGTATGAAGTCTATCTAAACTTGGTTACAGAATGTAATAATGTGAGCATTAACGAGTATTTATTTAGGTAACTAACTGAAATCATAGTGTGTAAATTTCTTCTGATTACCAGATTTTCTTTATTTTTTTCTTGATGTTTTTAGCATCCCGACCGCACTATTCCTGTCATCATCATAGGGATACTCGTTTTTCTTCCGGGATTTTACCATTTGAGAATCGCCTACTATGCTGCAAAGGGTTACCGGGGTTACTCCTATGATGACATCCCAGACTTTGGCGACTGAACCAAATACCATCCAATCATCCCCTATTTTTCCTCATTGTGTATCTTGGTGCCTGCTGTTTTCTGACTGAATGTATGTATCAAAGAGTAAAACCATATAATTTTAGGATAGATATCTGTATTTGTCTGGGTGGGCTTACTGAAAGATTTATGGTGTGTGTGTGTGTGTGTGTGTGTGTTTGTTTTGGTTTTTTTTTCTTCTCCTAACTTTCTTCCTAAAATGTGGCTTGTGTGTTCACATATCTGCCAAAGCTTTACAGAAGTTAGAGACTTTACATATATATGCAGCTTTATTAATATTAAAACACTCAGTGACTGGTGGATATCAGTCCATCTGCTTACCTGAAACAGCACATCAATGTTTTTGCTGTTACGCACCTCACTACATACATTAAGAAATGATCAGTGAGTATAGATTTTGACAGATGCCTTTAATTTACTATTCCTAGAGTGCACGACTGAGAATCGGTGTGATTATTGTATAGTACTTTAATGATGTACAAATAGGCATCTTGTATTTTAAATTTGTGGCTTCATAATGTGTTACATCGTAAAAGACGATGGGAACTTGCATGTCTCCTAAAGATTGTATTTGTATTGCTATCAAGATTTATTACTTTAATGATGTTAAGTATATTTTTTAACCAAAAAGTATCACTTCCCTTAAAAAGTATTGCCTTTTGTCTACATTTGCTTGGTTTTGAATATTTACCAAAATGTTATTTTGCATACACTTGCTGGAGTTAAAAATATTAACAACAATAAAAATGAGACTACAAATCTACAAAAAAGTTTGATGTTTTTTGTTTTTTTATCCTTTGTGATTGTTGGGTACAGCTGGATTACATCCTCTGCAAAGTCTTTTTTTTTTATATGCTTTTGATGTCAGACTGCATGAATCAAAACTTGAGTGTTTAGCAAAGAATCATGACTCACTTTAATAAATAATCTGTGTTAACATGTGTCTATATCAAAAAGCGAAAGACGGGGATCAAAAAAGCAATTTTAGGAAAAACTTTCACTAAGTTAAAAAACAAACAAACCCCCACACATCTGTCCTTTGTCTAAGAAGTACATCTGCTCTCCCCGTTTGGCCACCAACATCAGGTAAAGGACACCCTCTTGTGGTTACCGCTAAGCTGGATGCCATCAAGGGATTAAGGGCTAAAAAAAAATCTCCTTTCATCCTCTGCCTGCACAAACAAACACAGTTATTAAATCAGCATTGGCTCAAACATCCAGGGGCTTATAGGACTATGGTCTGTCAGTTTACTTTGTTTTGCTTTGAGCCATTTGAACATAACAAGGAAACAGGAGCAAGCAGCGGAGGGAGGAAGGAAAGAAGGGAGGGGGGAGGTTGGACTCGGGCAGGAAGAGCACAGTACGTCGATCCCTCGCTGTCACCTGTAAGTGAAATGAACACCTGTTGCCGGTGGGCTTTTAAAAGGAAAACGCTCAAATTTCAGGTAGTTTGCAACGCTACAAAGGAATAAGGCCCGTTTTTAGTTTTTCAGCCACTGACCCGGTGTCTACAAACTCGGGCACAAGTTGGACTAATACTCGAGAAGGATGTGTTTTTAAAAGCAAAATCTGCCAGCGGCTAAAACGGAGCTACAGGTAAGAGAAGTAAGAAAAAATAGAAGATGTTAATGATTTTGAAAGTGTGTCTGACTTCCAGCAGCTTTAAAAGGATGAGAAATTAATGCTCGGAGCTCAAACTGTGGAGTGCCAAGTTCCCTCTCAATCCTCTGAACTGTGGCATGCATTTAAACGTCAGTAATGAAGTTTCTATGGGGGGATTTTCATTCTAATGCGCAATATGAAACTGACAGAAACTCAGGAACAGCCATTTGCCATGAGTAATTTAAACGTCCCAATGCAAACTTAAGTGTGTTTTCTATTGTTTACATTATTTATTTGTATGTTGTTTTTCCTTTATGGCTGTTGCTTTAATTGAGAATGACAACCTTTAGATTATTAAAGAATTTGGAGTCACGTTATTAGAGAAAAACAGGGCTAAGATATTGGCTGTTAGAGCGTGAGTAGATAAACACCGTACATTCACAAGGAGGGGATTTTATGCCGCATATGGATACAACTTTCACAAGCAGCAGTGCAATATGTAGAGCCAGAACCAGCATATAAGAGCTCATATTTTTCTGCTATTGTCTTTGTATTGAACCCACCGTCTATCTTTATTTCACCACTTATGGAAGAAATGGTCTCATAACTTTCCGAGACAAGCATCATTTAATGGTTTGAAATTCTATTCCTGGTTTGAATTGAGGTTGCTGATGTGCCAGATGGGTGCAGTTTCCCGTTATATATTATTTTCCATAAAGTTTATATCATCAGAGGGAGCAGAGTGGCAATTAATTCAGCAGGACTTGGTGGCACCTGAATAGTACATATGCAATAAACACTTCAGATCTGACACCTAAAGTGGATTGAAGTAGATCATTATCTACAAAACTATTTCATTCCCAGTGGTTTTTTTTTTTTTTTTAGCTTCTGCGTTCCAGTGAGCCCAGTACTGATACTGGAGAAAAACCGACAACAGTGTAAATAAAAAAAAGTCATTCTTTAGGTTGAATAACATACAAAACATCTATGCAAGGTGGTTTCTTCAGTGTAATACACCTGTGGAAACCATCAACTGCTCAGTGTTTGAAATTCTAGTTAAAAGTGCAATGCACCACAATATAATGGTCCTTTAAAAAAGGAAAACGTAATGTATTAGTGTATCCCTTTACAAAACAGACAGCTGGGACTACATGAACAAAAATCTAATCTACTATGTGTTTATGCATTTAAATTTTGTAAATACAATAGTGTTATGATTCAAATGTTGCTAAGTCATGATTGGTCCCTTATTGTCACCTGTTAACAAACTCAGCCCCTCCCACTTTAAACCACAGAGAAGAGCAAAGGCAGACAGGAAGAAAGGAAACGTACAAGCCCCTACTATGGTGAAATACCCAAAACGTGTGTAACTTTGGATGAAAATTGTGTACAATGTTTAGGATAAAGCTGAATTTAAAAAGAAAAAAAGTGTTTCAGGAATTTAAAGCAGAGCTGTTGTGATCATTTCCAACTTGATATTTTTATTCTTGACTCTGCTGAGTTTCTTTGCACGATTCTTGCTTCAAAGTACTAATTCACTGTGGGAAACAAGCAGTTTCAGTTCCTCTCCCTTTAAGGCCACTCTCCCTTAAAGCAAACAGTAGATTTTGAACAGAAGCATTTAGAGCAGTCTGAATCCTTAGATTTGGACTTACAAACATTTGTACATATGCTCACCTCATTTGAAACATTTGGCCTTGTATATTATGAGCAAACACTGCCCTAATGTTTGAATTTCATCTGATTTTAAACCTTGAGTTGAATGAAAGCAATGCTTTCATGTCTCTTTTTTTAGACATGAAGACCTTAACTTGACACCAATGATTTAGACTTTCATGCAGAGTTTATCCCTTTCATTTGGAATGACAACAGCCTCTCCAAGCCCAAAGATTAAACACTTTGTCATAAAATCTTTAAATGAAGTAAAGATTGTGGCATTCACCTGGATTCACAAAACGGCTTCTGAGCAGAGAGATGCAATACCCACACTGCAAAAAAAAAAAAAAAACTCTTTATTTTTCCAGTTTTCTCTCTCAATTCGAATGCCCTATTTTCGCTTAAGTGCACATCAAACCAAGCTACACAGAGAGGTTCCTATTGTGATGGAAAGTGTGTGTTTGACTTTGAAAATGGGCTTTTTCTAACCCATGTGCAAGCCATGAAAAAATACAATGTAGACTTACAGGGTGGGTTAGAGCAGGTTGATTGCCAATGCGCAGTATTTATGAACTCTGAGAGGGAGCTGACAGTCAGCACTCATGACATGACAGCTCACATTTGCAAAATTGTCAGTAATGAGATCAGCACATGGTCTTGGGATGGGTCCACGAGTCATGGGAGCTTCCTGTGGTGCCTGGCACCAGTGGATTGGCCGGAGTTCCCTAGGGCTTTTGTTGTCTGGCCACATCTGTGCTTAAGCCATGGGACCTTTGGGGCTAGTGGAGGGCACTGCTACCTGGGAAGCTGCGGAGACAAGGGTGTGTGGTTGGCTTGCATTAATGTTTTGGTGCATGCTACGTGTCAAAGAAGTATCCATGTGAATGCCAGTGCACAGGAATACCACTGCAGAATATTGCACTGTAACAAGATGATGTCATTTTAATGTTGTGGCTGATTTGTGTATATGCAAACTCAGTAGGAAGCCAGAACTGTGGGACTTCAAAAACCTACTTATTTTAGATCAAATGTTAAAAAGTACTTTTTACGTAAATCCGAACTCTTTTGGGAATAATTAAAGTTATATAGCTTTTTTAAAAGTTGTGGGAATACTATATATTTTTTTCAACTAGTTTGAGACCAAACCACGCAAAGTACTAAAAAAGAAATACTCTAGAGAGTTGGAAAATTTCGAGTCAGCACTGAAAGCACTGTATCGACCGGTTCAATATCAATACCAGTATCGTATATATGTATGTATGTATGTATGTATGTGTATGATAGCTTTGCCATTGTGAGACTATGCCATCATGCTATTATTAATTAATGAACCGATGTACCTAACTGTTAGTATTACGATGACTACACATTCTTGGGCTTGCTCAGATTTAAATCCACATACACTCTACCATAACAGCAACCTTGGAAATTCTCTGCGTGTCACGCTGTGTGAGCACACTTTGAAAACTCTTCAAATATGTGATGAATACCTGATGTTAAAGTATGTGTTGTATTCATCTCAGTTGGAGGCTGTTCGGTGCCCTGAGCTTTAAAGTGTTGATGGACGTGTATCACATGTGATTCACAGCGCAAGCTTTGCTTTGGATTACTGTCTTCACTGTGTTTCCCTCACAGTTGCACTATAATCTGTTTAAGTCCAAATCCAACCCCTATGGATGCCTTTTAGTGTGATTCGGGACCATGCCTGAAGTTTGAGTTCTGCAGCGCTATAGGAATTTAATATTTATAGTCATGCCTTTGGATTAATGATTTTGTTTGTCCAAAGCTGAAGCACCATTTTCTGTTAAACGCTGTTGTTTACCTCTTTAGGTCACAGCAAATGAGCAATTTGACTTCTTTCCCCTTTCTACTTGCACTCTGGTCAGAGGCTAATGTCCAATTTACTGTAGCTTGCTGGCAGATACAAACAGCCTTGAACAGTTCTAACCCACAAAACAAATACCCTTGGTTTCATATTCTCTAACGGATGCAGCACCTGTTGTTTTCCAAATCGATACCAGTGCTATTGTAACAGACATATTTTGAAAATAGGCCCAAACAAGCAGGGACCACAGCAAAATGCATGGATGAGAAACAGAATGAAAACATTTATGCAAGAGGAGCTCCTTTATCTTTAAGTTTTAATTGTGGTAGGTAAAAGGAGAGCTGGCTGCTGATAAATCTGTGACTGTGCCCTCTGTGATGATTAATCAGCTGCTCCCCATTTCTTTCCTTATGTAGATTAAAATGGCAACAACGCAGAATTTCAGCAGCAGCATGCCTGTCACTGACTTTTCTATTTCTGCCAGCTGATAAATCTATGCGAGACAGGGCGCTTTCTTTTGTGAGCTACTGGCTCATTTAGTATAGCTTTATACATTTTCCAGAGTGCTGTGCTGTCACCGTGCTTGTGTTTATGTGCATCCTTTCAGTGTCAGAGGAAGGGATAATACGTCTGTGGGAAATGTCTAGAGACCATCTGTGTTACCATGGCTGAGAGCTTCACCTGTGCGGGCCGCTTTGTTTGGCATCTCTCTGAATTTTTGGTTCAAATTTAATGATGGAAAATGTCCTGCAGTTGATTTTTTGCCCCCCCCCCCCTCTTCTTGCTGTAGCCTCCCTTTCTTTTCCCTCTCTTTCAAAAATAATCTTTCTTTTAACTCATGTGGATCCACTTTATTGCCTTGCTATTTCACCATTCACATAAATAAGCCTTACCTTGTCAAGCAGTAAAACTATAAACATTTTTATTCAGCTGAAGCTTGCACGTATTTGCCAGATGCGGGGCAGAGGTCTGGTTATAATTCTTTAATCAGTGACTTGATGACTATCTGTACTCTGTGTTGAATCCTTATCATCTCCATTCTTATTAGTTAACAAGAGGCAAATAAGGGTGATAAATAATAAGTAGATGATGCTGAGCATCTGTTCATTAAGAGCCAAATGGGGAAGCTGAGTCATGGCAACAGGGAGTCTTCATTTGTATGTGTGTGCATGTTCTCACACTGTGTGAGGGAGAGAAGCAACAGATTCATAATGTTGAAGCTTTACCTTGGCTTGTCATACTCAGTCTCAGCAAACATGCAAGGCCTAAATCCAGCATAATAAGTTCAGGATAGACTCTGTTGTGTTGCTTTGCATGAAGCCATCTGGATGAAGGGCAGGAGCAGGGGAGTGTTCACTGTCAAACACTTTGCGATCAAATTTTTTATTTTTTTGCCTGACTTTCACTTTGATTTTGTGGAAAATCTGTGTGTGTTGTTCTGTTGCTGAAGTATGTGAATATGTTGGAACAAGCGCAGCAGCTATTGACAGCCTGTGTAATTATTTGTCTTGAGTTCAGACTTTGTCCTGGTCGTGAAATGAACAATCCAATAAAAGCCTTATGGTTATAGAGAGCTGATAAGGCCTTTGCTGCTCCTGCTACTGGGTCAAGGATAATAACATTGCTAATTATCAGGAAGTACAGAGATCACTCAAGATGAAATCATCTTCATGAATCTGTTACCTTTTAAAGTCAACACTGTGCTTACACCCAGTTTGTACAAACTACATAGTCATTATACATTAGAAACAACAAAGTTTCCATATATATTTGATAATATTCAGGTGATGTGATTCTATACTGATCATTTATTGTTGATACCTACAATTTTTAAAACTTTTGAAATGTGAAAAACAGATTTCCATCACAGGGGGTATTTGGGTCAGTACTGTATATCGGCAAGAAGAAATACAGTCTGAAAACTGTCAACGAAATGGTAATAAATTTGAAATCCTGTGAGTTTTTGACTCTCGTTTAGTCAAGAATTTCAAAAAAGAACAGGTTTAAAGTATATTTGGATTTCCATTTTATGCTTTTTCATAAATCACCTGTGACATTATGAGAGAAAGGACATTATTTTTTTTTTCACGTTTATCACTTTTGTCCCTTGCTCGGATGTTAAATAAGAGTTTAAATTTAGCCATTTACTGGTGTTATAATTAGATACTTTGATTCATCTTTGTAGTTTTCCCTCTGTACACCACAACAGTCGAACCACAATCAAACAATTGAGATGTGATTGAAATGCAAAGTTTCAGTTTTAGTTCAAGGGGTTTAACAAAAGCATAATAATAATAAATAAAGCAGATAAATATCTGAAGTTCATTCCAAAGTGTTGAACTTTTTGTTTTGTTTCACTGAGACACTCATTATATGATCCAAAGAGATTTTGATGCAAGCAAAGGAGGTCATCATCAGGCTGAAAACCAAAATAGATCTATCGAAGAAAAAGCAACAACTTTAAAGGTGGCCAACTCAACGTTCTGGTACTGTGTATGTTCTTAAAAATGAAAACTTCACTGGCCGGCTCAGCAACACCAAAAGGCCAGACCAGAGAAGATAAGTCAAGTTGATGATAGCAGAATTCTTTCTTTGGTTAGGGAAAGCCCTTTCACAACATTCAGCCAAGTCAAGAACTCTCTAAAGATTGTAGGTGTCCAAACTACTGGTTATACTTAAAAACAGGAAGGACATTCTTCCTAATACATTCTATCACTAACAGATGATTATAGTAAGAGGAAAAAGTATGAAGAAGGAAAGGAACAGCTCACAATCTGAAGCATGCCACATCATTTCTCAATGGCATGGGAATGGATGACTGCCAATGGACTCGGGTCACTGGTGTTTATGGATGAAGTATAAGGATGAATTCTGAAATGTACAGGGCTGTACTCTCTGCTCAGATTCAGCGAAATGCTGCAGAACTGCAAAAATGATTAGATGGAGCTTCACAAGGTGATGGATAGTCACCTGAAGTATACTGCAAAAGCAACACAAGAGAGTACATGGAAGGGAAACGAGGTCAGTTGGCGACCCTGTGTGTAGAAGCAGAGCAGAGAAAAGGCCCGGACATGACACAGGAGTTCAGAGCTTTGTCTTTCATCAGTTGATGGCATTGTTTTGCAATCTGCAACTAAGGAAATCAAAGGAATTGAAAAGCTTGGCAGAAAGCAATTCCAATTGATTGGACATTTTAACCTGAATCTTAGATCTGAATTGGGACAGTTCCAATGCCCTAGTCAGTAATGTGCTGTTGAATAATTTAGGCAGAGTTTTCATTGAGCAGCTTCCATGAAACTGTGAACTGACCTGAAAATGACCCATCATCTTGATTTCCTCACTCCTGTGTACATATTTGATCACATCTGAGCAGGGATTACTTTGACTGGATTGAATCAGCTGCTGCCTTTTGGCATTAAGTTGCACTCCGTAATGCTTAACTGTAGCCTGCGCTCCATCAGCTCAGCTCATCTCTGTCCTTGAGTGCTGAGTCTCCTGGCTGCTTCAGCCAAATGTCTTCATTGATGTGCTCTAAATAAAACACTTAGATGTCACTTTGCACGTGACTTGCAAAAGATTTATTTGACATTTATGACATTTACTTTCAGAAAACGATATAAGGCCGGGGAGCTTTCTGGCTGCAGAGGCCGCTCTGCCCATTTGTGTAATGATATGGGATGAATTCCAGTTATTGGAAAGCTGTATAAAAATCTGAATGCTCCTTTCCTCGTGTCTGTAAAATTATGACAGAAGTGGCAGCTCTGGTGTAGACTTTTTAGTTTGGAAATCTGTCACAGATGGCTGTCTTCTTGTGTGCAGCCAAGCAAGTAATGTGATTGTGACAATTGTGTCTCTTTTGCCTACAGATTGAACATGCTGCAGGTTGTATGAGTGACAGATATGGGGTCGGCAAGATCTTATTTGCAGACTTTCACTGTGGCGGTGGTTATTTGCCAATTTCGTAAGTTTTTTTCAAATATCATTTTGCATTCCAGTGTACTTTCTCCATTTGCTCACTGTTATCCTTTGCTTTGTGAACTAACTGAAGCATATTCTCTGATTTTGCTTACAACAAACCCAACAGTAACCACTGAAGGTTTGACCTCTGAGGTGCAGGCAAAGGCTGGAAGCTCCGTGGAGCTCGAGTGCAGACTTCCGTCATCAGACCCAGCAGTTGTGTCCTCTGCATCCCAGTACGTGGTTGAATGGATTCGACAGGGATTTGACATTCCTGTTCTGATTAAATTTGGATCTTATGCACCTCGGGTACATCCACAGTATGAGGGTAAGCATCTGTTACTACATGCATACACTGTTTGCTGTAGTTGATGCCATTGTCTCAAGTAGCTTATCTTCATACTGTACATACATGCTACTGATGTAAAGTATAATTATTGTATTTTTATTTTAGGATTTACTCTAGATATTGTATTGTAAGAATATTAGCTTAGCTGAATTAGCTTAAGAAGCTATTGGACAGACTGTAAGTGAATCACGTAGAGAAAGTTTGTTTCTCCTGTTAATGATGGCTACTAAATTTGATGATCCCCTGCATGTTGGTACTGCTCTTTTTTTTTTTTTTTTTTACAGGTGTTATAGTTGTTTCTGTATGTGAATATGCTTTAGTAAGGAACTTAAAACAATGAAGGATTCTTATTTGTTGCCATTGTCAGTACAAAAGACACTCAGTGAATTTAAGTTGAAAATATTAGAATGATGGCTGAATATGACATGGTTTGGTCCAAGTTTCTTTTAACTGAAAGAATGTAACCAATATCAGGTTCTCAGAATACACTCAGTACCACACCTTGATGTCCTTTTCAGACCAATGTTATATTTGGAGCTACTGTTAAAGGAGGTGAAACATTGCATCATCGCCTATTGTGCGCACTCTGCACACAGCACAGAGAACAAAGAGTCTACAGGGGGAAAGAGCCTCTATAGTCCAAGGATACCTTTGTGTGGCTCCTGTTATCCTTTAAAGTTGCAAACAATGGAACAAATGTGGAGAAAAAGAAGGCATGTCTGGGTTAGTCAGATCTTTCTTTTGTCAGGGGCATTGTTTTTCTTTTCTGCTGTGCTGCCTGAAGAAAAGTTCAACCTATGGACCTCTTCGGTGTTTTTGAATTTCTGCTTGAGAACAATGTCGTCATAGAAAGAAAAATGCCAAAGGAGGCATGATGATCCCACTTCAAAGAGTAAAATTAATTTAAACAGTTCAGCTGGTAGCACAAAGCAGACAGCTAACTAACACTGAGTTGTTACCTTGTCATTTATTTTCAGTGATGAGAATACCGATAGGGGGTAGATAGCAGCAATCAACATTTCATTTGTATAATTACTGCTATAGCAATCCTCTTCTGCAATATTCTTCAAAACCCTTCTTACCCACTGTTGCATCAGTCTCTATAAACTCATTCGATGTGACTAAAAACTGTTCATACCGACACGAATCATTTTAAAATTCTGGCAGAGCTTCCAAAGCCACCAGATATATCAGATTTTTTTTCTGAGGAATGTGTATTAAAGATGAGGAACAAAAAATGTAGACTGTTTTGATCCGGTGCAGTTTCAAATATTGCACTGACTTTAAAGGTGCATGCGAGGAACTAAAAGAAGAAGTGGAATCAGAACTAAATGAAGTATGCGAAAATATAGATCACTATCACTAAAACTTAATTACCGATCATTTCAATATGTGATATTCAATTCAATTTCAATTCAATTTAATTCAATTTTATTTATATAGCGCCAAATCACAACAACAGTCGCCTCAAGGTGCTTTATATTGTACAGTACATTGTACAATAATAGATAGAGAAAAACCCAACAATCATATGACCCCCTATGAGCAAGCACTTTGGCGACAGTGGGAAGGAAAAACTCCCTTTTAACAGGAAGAAACCTCCAGCAGAACCAGGCTCAGGGAGGGGCGGCCATCTGCTGCGACCGGTTGGGGTGAGAGAAAGAAGACAGGATAAAGACATGCTGTGGAAGAGAGACAGAGGTTAATAACAGATATGATTCAATGCAGAGAGGTCTGTTAACACATAGTGAATGAGAAAGGTGACTGAAAAGGAAAAACTCAATGCATCATGGGAATCCCCCAGCAGCCTATGTCTATTGCAGCATAACTACAGTAAGGGAGGATTCAGGGTCACCTGGTCCAGCCCTAACTACACTCTAAGAACTAAAACTGATAATTACTTAAATATTTTGGTGCAACACTTTTACACTCAAAAATAATGAGTAAATGCAAAAACAATCACATCTCTTAAATACACCTTATTAATTGAGTAAATCCAACTAAAATGGAATAAGTTGTTAACATACAAAATTGAGTAAATACACTTGAAAATGTAAGTTAAAACAACAGTAACCAAAAGTTCAAACTACATAAAATATTAATTAGGAAATGCTGAAATGCTTGGCACATTTAACCTACACCATTACAATTATTTGTTTTTAAATAATGGTTCAATTTACTTAATATTTTTAAGTTAACTTAAGCAAAAACGTTAATTACAATTAAGTGTGTGTGTGTGTGTGTGTGTGTGTGTGTGTGTGTGTGTGTACACACACACACACACACACACACACACACACACACACACACACACACACAGGAAAAAAGAACCACATCAGTTCAACATTGTTCACAATGATTTATTTTAAACAGCTTTTTTGTGAATCACACATTTAGCAGATTCCTTCTCTGAACACAGTGAGCTGAAATCTGTTCTACATTCAGTGGATAAAACTTGGATAAAATTTCAGTCACAACAGCCTTATATAATAAAATTGCATCCAAATTGGCATGCTTGATAAAACTCTGTAAAACTGGCATATTGATGCTAACAACAAGAAAAATGTACCTGCCATACAAAGAATAAAAGTGACTCAAGTGAACGCAGTGCTTTACCTTTTCAGAAAAGGTCAAATGACAAAAATAAAATTAAGATCCCAAAAAAATATAAATCCTGAAAAAAAACAAAAAAACATTTGCACTGTGACATAGTTTTTGAACATCTTGAGTCCAAAAAATTGGGAAGATTATAACTAAAGAGTGACCAAAAAACATCCATAATTTAAATAAAAAGGTTTCAAAAAGGATTGCGAAAAGAAAAAAAAAAAAACATACAGAAGATACTCTCTTCTGTATGTTCACCTTAATGTGAATCTGGAAAAGTTAATACACACATACAAACACAGTTTATGGTACAAACATTATTTATGAACAGGAATGTCAACACAATGTAATGTCGCAACTGAACCTTTTGATGAGCATTACATGTCACTTAACAAGTCTAACACTTTAAGAACAGCCCTGTGAAATTTTGTCTACAATGAACAGAGGTCATTTTTCAGTCTTTGAACCTTGACAGAAAGGTTTCCTGGATCCAGCTCCATGAACACTTTTTGAAATGCTTCAAATGTGCATGTGAAATTCTTGGGGTATTTCAGATCCAGAGCATAGCACAGTCCCAAAAGATAGCAACAGGCTTTGCTCAGATTCCCAAGTTTGCCCAGAACAGTAACGCCTTCAATAACAATACCCACATCAGTAGGTTCGCCTGACCTGTCTTGATTCTGCAGCAGGTAAATCTTCATCACCTCCTCAGCCAAAGCCTCTTCAACAAAGACAGCATCAGCACCGTCCTTTAAAAAGAGAAAGAACTGTTTTCAGCTCACATATTTCCAAACATTGAAACAAAAAGTTTCATTTGTATGACATTACCGGTACTCATAATATGTGGACACTGTGCTCCAAAATCTTTGAGCAAATGCTATTCTTTTGTATGCTTTGAAGTGTTTTTTTTTTTCTTTAGAACAGTATCTTAAAACTTTTCTATGATCTCACAAGCTAAAATAAACTACTAATATTCCTAAAACAGATTTATTGCACCAACCTCAAAGGTTTTGATTAAGGCACTTGGATCCTCTCCCAGATGGTCAATGAGACATCTGATGATGACTTCTCGTTTTTTCTCGATGGAATTTCCACTCTGTAAAACAGGAAGTCTCAACTGAGGCAAAATTTGCACATTTAAAACATGACTTACCATTTCTAGCTTAAACATAACAATTTTTTTCTGTTGTTGACCTGTTTTCACACCCACCATCAAGGTAAGAACACCTGTGGAGCTAAAATATTGAACAGAAACCTAAGAAAAGCCGTTTTTAGTGGAAGGGCCTCTTCAGTGCTGTGTTGGAACGTTTTTGTGGTTAGAAAATGCAATCTTCCTTACCTGAAGCAGAAGGTTTAACTGTGCCCTGTGGCGTTGTCCAGCAGCACCTTTCTTGGCTTGAAACAAGGACAGGAGTTTGGATGAATACAAGTCCAACGATGACATGAACTTTGGTTCAAGGTTCAGGGTCGTGATCCTATGAAACTCTGCACTGACCTGGATGGGAGAGGTAAAAAACCAAGGACAAAAAAATCTGAAGGCCAAAATTCTGATTCAATCAAAAAAATAATCTTTAAGTGGAACTACCATTTTTTGCAACCTGGACCTTATTTTCTAACATGCAAAAGATTAATTTACTCATCCAGACATAAATCCATATAAGTGGAGTTGTTCAGTATGCAGACTAAAGCCTTAACATAAAGTATTATCTTCCACTAAGCTTCTAAATTTTATGTTATGAATTGCTTGCACTATTTCCCTGTGAGATTGTATAATCTTGGAGGGAAGAGGCGGAGCCAGGTTGCCCTCTGAACCATCGTCTGCCAG